>NW_022109491.1:7376107-7402853 GCF_000313985.2 Echinops telfairi
GGAGAGGAGAGGAGAGGAGAGGAGAGGAGAGGAGAGGGGGGTAGAGAGAGAGAGAGAGAGAGAAGACGAAAGACAAAAAGAACTCTCTTCTGGCCCATGCTTTTGCCCAAACCGATTTCAAGGCCAGACCACAGGGCTCTCATTTTCTCCCTGGACTTTTCTGCCAGAGGCAGGAAACATTCTCCCTTGGGAAGCTCAGAAATAGCTGAGCTCAAAAAATGAGGCTGGGCGAGCAGATTCCAGGCCAGAGGGAGGGATTTACACCAAAGGGCCCTTCAGCGTTGGGAGGTTAAGTGCACAGACGCTGGCGCCAGTTTGCCTCGGTTCAAATCCCACTTCTGCCCTTTCTTGGCGCTGTGACCTTGGGAAATTCTGCATCTTCCCGAAGCCTCGGCTTCTCACTCCCAAAGCAGGTTCTCAGGAATGGTATCGGGCATGCCCAAGTGTAAGGATTCAGATGTAATCTTGGGGAATCCTCCTCTTTTGCTGGCCCTACTCTCAGTCAAGTTCTCTCTCCTGGAGGAGGTGGACACTGGTTTACCAACCACCGTAGAAAAAAGTGCTTCATTCCTCCGGGTTCCAGTAAAAGTCCCAGGTCTGGCTCGCATTGGCCAAGCAGATACAAGACTCTGTCTGATAGGTCAGTTCTAGTCACATGTTCCACCCTAGGGTGGGAATTGGCTCTGCCCAGAAACACTCAGAGACGGATGGGCTGCTACAGAGAAGGGACAGTAGACTGAGACGGAAGAAGATGGTGATGTGTGTGCTATGGGATAGGAACTAATAACAGACATTTCCTACAGGGGTCTAAAAGGGACAAGAATGTGAAAACGCAAACTTAGCACTTGTTGAGCACCTCACATGGACTAAATGTTATTTATATGATTCTGGGAGGCCCTGGAAGAACTTGCCCAATGGGAATCAAGGTGGAAGAAGGTGGAAACAAAGCTTAGAACTGGTGGATGGACTAACTAGCAGGCCGGCAAAATGCGGCTCTTTCGGTAAGTCCATGTGGCTCTGAAGTAAAATTAAAATTTGTAAAGGATATTATTCAGATAATGGTGATTTCCCTTGTTTAGGAAACTATCTCAATGGCTCTTGAATCATTTTTAAATTGCTGTGTGGGATAGGATTGGCGCTTCCATCTCCAAAGTTTGCTGACCCCTGGACTAGACCAAAGGTCCCCAGCCCTTCCCCACCACCCACTGCCCCTCTCCATGGCAACCACTTCAAGAGGAAACTATCAGGGTCAGTTTGCTGGCAGGTGCTGTGAGAAGGCCAGTCACCCCCCATGTCCTCATCATGACTGCCCAGTCCAGGCCGAGCCTTTTACAGCCCCTTCTTGACACCCTGGCAGGAGGGTAACCATCTCCCTTTGAGAAGTCAAGGCCCTGGTCCAAGGTCACATGGCAGGCCTGGCCCCAGAGCTGCCTCAGTACATTGGAGCCTGGAACTCAGGGTTTGGGTCCCCAGGGGCCAGGGCCAGGGGGGATGAGTGGGACCCTGATCCTGGTCAGCTGTGAGCCCCTTCCTGCTCTGGTCCAGTTAAAGGAGGAAGCAGAGGGGCTGTTACGGGAAGGAGCCCCTTTCTGCCTCCGTTCAAGGGCAAGGGGAGCAGGGAGGAGTCAATTGAACCCTGTAGAGAAGGGTAGCAAGAGTGGGTTCTGGGACAAGAGGCCTGGGTTTGAGACTAACTGCTGTGGGAGCCTGGGTGAGGATGAGGTCTCTGCCTAGCTGAGTCTCCTGGTAGGATGACAGGCGCTACAGTGGGCCTGGGAGAGACTCAAATGAACCAATGCTCAAAGCTACCATTGATCCAACAGCTGCTAGGTCCCAAGCAGGGTACCTGTGCTCAACCACCCCAAGGGCCTTGAGCCGGGCCAGCTGTTTCAGTGAGCACTTCCAAACTCCAAAACTCACTGCCCTCGAGTCCATGCTGACTCAGCGCGACCCCCTGTGGGTTTCCAGGATTGTCATTGTTGGTGGGAGTAGAAAGGCCCATCTTTCTCCCGAGAAGAGGCTGGTAGATTAGCTCGCTTCATCTTGAGACCACCCGGAGGGTGGGAGGCGCTATTACTAGGCCCTCAATTTTACTGAGATAAGAAGCCATTTGCCCAGTATCACCAAGCCCGGAAGTGGCAGAAGGAGATTGGAAGCCAGGCCAGTCTGGTTCCCGAGCCCACTTCTGAATGGTTCCCGAGTGCCCAGCACACAATCAGAGGTGCCCTGGTGGCATAGTGCTTACTCACTGTTGCTTCCCACAAGGTGGGCGATTCCAAACCACCAGCCAATCCGCAGGGGAAAGATGGGGCTTTCTACTTCTGTAAAGAGCTAAAAGCCTCGGAAGCCCACGGGGCAGTTCTACCCTGTCCTGTGGGGTCACTGTGAGGCAGACGGAGTCCACGCCCTGGCACGGAGGGGCTTTTCCCCAGAGTACTCAATCAAAGCTGGCTGCCATGACAGTCAGTATGGCTGTTGCTGGGGTCACTGCTGGACTTGGAGAACAAATTCCCAGTACCCCATCCCAAATGGGCACCTTACTGTGACCCTGCTGGGGAAACTGAGGCTCCCATGGGTGTGCGCCCGGCTTCAGGTTGCTCGGCCCTGAGGGCAGCTGTGTCTTCTCAGGCCCCCTCCTGGCGCCACCCCATCCCCCCCCCCCACACACACACACCCTGAACTCCCCCGCGGGCAGGGGCTGCCTCCAGCCGCCGGCTCCACACTGGCTGCGGGACATTTGTTACTGTGTCAGCTCCGGCTCCCGCCCTGATGGGGGGCAGGCAGGCAGGGGGCTTCCTGGCGGCTCCCGGAGGGAGGAATGCGCCCCCGCCCCCAGCCCCATATGGCCTCCATCCTGGCCCATCTGCTTCGCATTGCCCAACGCAGCCGCTGCGGGGCCGCCGGAGCCCGCCCGCAGGGGTGTGAAGTTTATATGGCCGGGCCTGGAGCTGGCGGTGACAGGGCCACACACGCTCACAGACACACGCTGATGCTCATGCTCACGTACGCACACACACACACACACACACATACACACACACACACACCTCCACCCCTCTCCCACAGTCCCACATGCATTCCTCCCCAAGACACACAACTTCTCACACTCACACAATCCCCGCAGACCCAACTGAACCCAACTGAACAGGGCCCAGAGAACACATGCAAGAGGCCTCAGACACACACACACACACACACACACCCCATACCCTGACAGACACCCCCATGTGAGTATCGCCCAAGAACATCCAGGTTCTCACACTCATAGACTAATACCAGACCCCAACTCTCTCTCTCTCATACACACACACACACACACACACACACACACACACACAAATACTAACCCCCCACACCAAACCCTGCCTAACACACAAACCAACCCACTAAACAAATACACATTCCTCCCTCACCCCCACAGTCTCACACACGGAATCACATGAGATTCACAAACCAATACTCTCCCCAAAGGAGTGCCCCACACAAATCACCCAGAGACCTTCTCTCTCTCACACACACATACACCACTGTGTTCTCACCACCAACACACACACACACACACACGCCCCCTAGACAACACAAACACACAAAACAGTTACTGGCCACCTCTCAGGGGTCACCAGATAAGAAAGAGGCAAAATGGCCACTCTACTGCTCTCAAAGCCCCAGTATCCTCCTCAATCGGGTGATGGCTCTCTAGCCCTGATGCCTGTGGACAACACACTCGCCTCTCTTTCCCGCATCCCCTCAGTCAGCCTCAGAGAACTGGGGGGCCTGGAAAACCACAGCTGCTGCCTGAGGTCACCTGGGTCACCTGAACACCCCAACCAGGGCTCTCCCTAACCCCCCCCCCCAGGACTCACTTCCATTCGTGGTCACTTGGACTGCCCCCAGAGAAGCCTTGCCACCGTCTCTCAGGGTCCAGAGGGCGTGCAGTGGGAAACAAGCCCCATCTCACTCTCCCCTCACCTTGAACAGAGTAGGCATTTCCTGCCCTTGCAGGGACATGGGCGACGGACCATAGCAGTCGGAGCTGGACTTTAGCCTCGTCACCCGGATGTCACAGGTATTTCCATGACCCCTCATGCTGCTGCACAAACAGCACCCCTGCTCTTCTTCACTTCAAAGTCCCCGGGGCTCGCAGGACCCCTGCGAGACCTTGTTATTAGTGGCGTAGACAAAGAGGCCTAGCCGTCACCCTCTCGCCCATTTGGTTATGACATTGTTCAGTAACTCCAGTTCCATGTTGCTAGTTCTCGCTTAATCTCATACACTTTAAATTTAGAAATGTGAATCCAAGTGGCTATGTATCAAACCGGTCCCGGGTTCCAAAGCAGGGAAGAGCCCCTGAACCAGGCCCAGGTACTAGATGATCCCACTTTTTCAAAGCCATCACCATACCCCTTTTGAGACTGGGGAGTACAACAAGGTTGGGTAGCTTGCACAGGGTCACTCCGCTTTAAGTGGCTAAACCAGATTTGGACCGGGAAGGCCTCTGTTCACACTCGAATGCTCCAGCGTGCTGTCTGTGGGAGCCCAGGGCCCATGTCCTGGCCCCTGGAAAAGGGTCCCAGGGTCTAGGAGGTCCCAGCACATATATCACCAGCCTGGGGAGGGTGGGGAGAGGGGTGAGGGGCGCTGAGAACCTCCCCACCAGCCTAGGGCGGGTCCATCCGGCTTCCCAGCCAGAAGGCAGCCAGAGCCCAGTTTACAACGTGTGAGATTTCTCACCCATGGCAGTGGCAGGCAGCTCCACTCCTGGCTCCCAGGCCAGCCTGCAGCTCACTAAAAAGAGCTTCCCACTGCAGCGCCCCGGGGAGGGAACTGCCAGGAGCCCTCTGTTCCCTGACCCTCTACTCCCTTCTGCCTTCTGCCTACCCATCCAACCCTGGGGTCTTCTGAAACCCTGTTCCCTGTAAGTCAGAAGATTCATTAGGAAGGGGACGTGTTCTTTGTCCTCCACTGACTTTGTTGTCTCATTCATTGCTCAAGCATGCTCCGAGCCAGGGCTGTGTGGCAGCTTGGGAGCTGAGGCTACGGCTGTGAACCAAGTCCCCACCCTCCTTGAGCTCACAGGCACCTATAAGGGACAGGCTTGGTCTTCTCATCTGTTACATGGGCAGTAAAGGTCTCATTTGAAAAAAACCAAGCAGAGTGGGGGGCGGGAGACAGGAGGGGGCTGTCTCAGACACACCGGGGCCCTGGCCAGCCTCTTGCAGGAATGGGGTTCCAGACCAAGGAGTAGCAAGTGGCTTCCCTGAGCTTGACTTCCACCTTGAGTCAAGGCTATGATTGAAAAGGGGCCCTTGGGAGCTTCCTCCCCACCCAGCCTACCCTATCCTGGGGTCTCAGCCTTCCTTTCCTCCCTCCACAGTGACAACGTGCACATCTGTGTGAGTTCTGGTTCCCTCTGCCTCTCAGCCTCCTGCTTGCTCTGAACCAGCATGGAAGCCCCGGGAGGCACAGCCAGGTGGGCCCTGTTCCCTACTTATCCTCCAGCACCGGCCCAGCACCTGACACATCCCCATTTGGCAGGTGGGAACACGGAAGCCAGAGAGACATCTTGGTTGGTTCAACATGTCACGTGGCAGCCTGAGCGGGACACTTTTGCCCTGTCCTGCTCAAGCCCCGTAGCCCCTAGCCCTGTCCTGCTCAAGCCCCGTAGCCCCTAGCCCTGCCCTCACAGCTTCCCCTGCGGTGATCTCACGGTTGGCTCAGGGGGCGCAGAGGCACGGCACAGAGGGCAACCAGGACCGGAAATGTGCCGCATCTCCGAGTATCACAGCCCGGAGCGCTCTGATGCAGTCATTCCGCAAATCACCCTCTGATCCCACGCTTCCTATGGCCTGCGCCCTGGGGCTCGGGGTTGTCAAGAGCCACCCCGTGGGTTACAGCATTTAAAGCTGCCCCTGAGACTTTGCTAGGCTGCAATCTTTCTTCCGGGAGCCTTGGTGGTGTCGAGGTTACACGCTGGGCTGCTATCCCAACGGTCGGCGGTTTGAAACCCACAGCAGTTCCACAACACGGGGCTTTCTCCTCCGTCAAGAACAGTTACAGTCTCGGGAACGCACCGCCAGGTCTTTCTCCCGCCGCACCGCGGGGGTGGGTGGGGAGCGCCAGCCTAACAGCCAGCAGCCAAGTGTTTTAAGGGCTGCAGAGGAGGAAATCAAGTCACGGAGAAGCGAGGCGCCGGGAAGGAAGTCCTGAGCGGGGAGAGCCCAGATGTGGGGGCCTGCCCCGCCTGCCGGTCGCCATCCGCGCAGCGCGCACGGCAGCCGCGGGTCCCGGGAGGCCCGGGGAATGCGCGGGGGCGGGCGGGCCGCGGGGGCCGGCTCACGTTTCCGGCCAGGCCCCGGCAGCCCCTCCGCCCCTCGCCGCCGCCGCTGGCGGCCCCCTCATTAAGGCGCCTTTTGCCTTCCACCTCCGAATTTTCCACGCAGGGTTAGGCTGGCGACGCGCTGTCTGCGGGCCCCATAAAGGCCGCCGTGTGCTGCATTCGTCTCGCTGGGGGCCGGCGGCCTGGAGGGGCGCCCGCCTGCGAGGGGGGTGGGCTGCACCCGCTGGAGGCCTCTTCGCCTGCTCCTCGTAGCCTGGGCTCCCTTCCCGGGACGCAGCCCGAGAATTCCAGATTCATAAACATTTTTTTTTAAAGGAAAAACCACAGCCAGCATGTATCCAGCGCTACTAAAAGTGTCAAGAGGACGCCAAGCCCGCAGTCCCTCCCGTGGGAGGCGCAGCGCAGCGGGGAAGGGCAGCTCGCCCCAGTCCCCGGGGTGTGCGGGAGGGGATGGGTGGGGCTCCTGCGGGGGGTGGGATAAACTGCCCACGCTCACACTGAAGGGGTGGGATGAACCCGAGGAGACAAAGTCACAGCTCAGGCGCCTTTGGGACACCCCGACTGTGCCAAGGGCTGGGAACATCAGAGAAAGCAAAGCAGAGCCCCCTGCCCTCCTATGGCTGATACTCCAGTGGGAGAGCCAGACGGCGACAAATAAACACCTACCAGAAAGTGTCAGGTGGTGGCCTGGGGCGGCGGGATGGCGGGGCAGCGGATCCGAAAAGGGAGAGGAGTGAGTCCAAGCGAGGAGGGAGGAGGGAGGAGGGAGGGCTCTGCGAGACCAGTGCCAGGTGGGTGTAAGGTGGTTCACAGAATAGCCAGGGAAGGTCTTCAGTGCTTGGAATCAATGGGATTTCTAAAGGCAGTGTCTCCTGCAAAGGCCCTGAGGCAGCAATGTGCTTACCCCATCATTTCGGAACCGCTGACTCTAAGCATTTTTCATAGGGCATCGCTTCCCCGTTCTTTCAGCCACTCGGTCAGTCCAGGAATCTGTGTGATTCCTCTTTTCCAGTGGAGGAAACACCTCAGAAGGGATCGCTGATCAAGATGGGATTTGAACCAGGGCCCTTCACGTGCTAAAACTAAAAACTGACAAAAACCCAAATCTGATGCTACCAAGTGCTGATGAGGATGGGGAGCACCCGGAATGCTCTCCTCTCTTGCTGGGGAAGAAGCACACCAGCACAGCACTCTAGGAGGGTGGGCAGCGGAGGATGTAACGAACAAAGCCCACATTCTACCCCTAAGAGACAAGATAGCACTCGGAAGTATTGTTCCCAAGTAAGAGAGCAAGGATGGGCTCCCACAGCACACCTTCCCTGGTGGCTGCACACGCAGGGGAAAAGGCAAATGGAGGGCCACCTCCGGGTGTGTTCATAAGCCAAGAGCAGGAGATGCAGGCAAGGACGGCACCGCGCACAAGCATGGTGGCGAGGAGAAGCTGGCTTCTGCGACTCTGTGATGTTCTGTGCCTTCATCTGGGGGCTAGCGCCACAGCTACACTTTGGAAAAAAGACATCTAGTTGATCACTTCCGCACCTCTCAGTACAATCGTTATACTTCCATTTACATGCATACTAGCCCTAGTAGCCTAGAGGGTTACACGTTTCAGCAGTTCAAAACCACCAGCCACCCTGAGGGGGAAAGATGAGGCTTTCTGCTCCCATAAAAAGTCACATCTCAGAAACCCACGGGGGCAGTTCTATTCTGCCTGACAAGGTCTCTATGAGTCAGAATTGATGAGGTGGCAGTGAGTTTTTGAGATATATACACATAAGCTCACACATACACTTAAAAAAATTTTTCCCCAGACAATTCAAGGGGAAAAAAAGGGACAAGTCAGTATCCCTCCTGCCCTGTGTCCCAGCCCCCAGATCTGCTCTGCAGAGGCCACCAGACACGGTTATGGCTCTGTATTTATGCTTGAAAAACATTCTACAAGGACTGTTAGCCGAAAGAATTCCTCCCTGATCCTTGGGCCTCAGCGTTTTATTTTGAAAGCCTTCCTTGGGCCAAAGGTTAGATAAGGGTCCATGCAGTCAGACAGATCCCAGTTCAAATCCCTGCTTAACCATTCCCACCTGGGCAGGGGGCTGGGGGGGTGGGAGGTACCTCAGACAATTCCCTCCCCTCTCTGGGGCTCAAGTCTCCTCCTCTGTAAAATGAGAATGTGGCAGCAATGACCTTACTATCTCTCTAAGTAACCATCATTCCTAGCCTCCAGAACCGGTTGCTCCAGCCTCAGCCAAAAGACCCTGGCTGAGAATTCCACCCTGCTCCAGGCCTGGGGTGAAGAGGGAGAGTGTATGACAGAACTCAGCCCAGCCCGCACCCTCCCTCAAAGCCCCTCTGGGGTTCCCTAGCACCACCTTCTCTGCCAAGATCCCAGGCAACCTTCTTTAATTAATTCGGTAAACATTTATTGAGTGCCTACTGTGTGCCAGGCACGGTACCTTCACAGGGCAGGAGGAGGGAGGCTGTGCAGAGTCCAGGGCTCTGCCCATTCCATCGCTGATGTGAGGAGCGTGTGGTCAGGGTTTAACTGCCAGGCCCAGTCTGGACTCAGATGTGTGTGGTGAAGAGAGCCGGAAGAGGGGCCAGTGAGGACAGGATTAGAACGCAATATATTTCCACACTTTGCTCCCACCCACTGCCTGCCCTCCTGTCCTTCCAGAGCTCAAGCCCACAGCCAGGAGTCTTGCTCAGTCTGACCACACCACCCCTATTCAACGCCTGTCCAGCAGCCCCCGCCCAGCCCATCCACAAAGACGACGCTCCTCATCCCTCCTCCCACCAACTCCCAGAGGAAGCTCCCACCTACCTGCAGGTGCCTCCTCTATGGTCAAACATTTCCTTTGGAGTCCGCTCAGTCTGTTTCCTCCGGGGACTTCCCATGGCTTAGAATAAAATCCAAATGCTGGCTATGGTCCACAGGCCCTAACGGACCGGCCCCTGCCCACCCTTCCACCCCATCTCCCACCTCTCCCCCGTCCAGCCACAAGGCCAAATGGTAACCACACAGAGCCCGTTCCCACCTGAGGACCTTTGCCCTTGCTGTCCTCCCTCTGACTGAATGCCCTCCTCCCACTCACTGTCCCCCTGTGGCTCTACAACGATAACCTAAACTCCTCATGCTACCCCTGGACGCTCCGGTCTCCAGAACAGGAACTTTCTCATCTGCTCATTCACGGCTGGTTCCTCATTGCCTGGAACGGGCCTGGCATGGAACAGGGCCTCAGGAGACATGTCCCCAACTGAGCTTCAGACTTGGGGACTCAGAGCTGGAGCCTGACCTCTCTTCCCAGAAAAAAAACAAAACAAAACCAAAAAACGGCCTAGGATGGGTCTGAGACTAATGGCCTAGGATGGGTCTGAGACCCCTGAGGGGCCGCTGGCAGAAATGACTCCAGGCCGGGGGCAGGGCAGGGCGTGGTTTAAATGTGAAGGCCTAAATATGGCAACCATGTGGCCAGAAAGGCCACTCCTAGGAGAAATGAAACCGTACCAACTTCTGTGATTTATACGGAGCAGTTTGCTGGATGTCAATTACCTCTGAAGGGAGCTAGCTGTTTGCTACACTGGGCACACATTTATATTTAGCATAGCTAAATAAAAAAAACAGCTACTGATAATGGCAAATGCCGGGAAGGAGGATGCCTGTGTGGCCACTGGAAGTCCCATGATTTGGGTCAGGCGCACCTAAATCCTAAAAGTGACGCTTGAGAGAGGTCTTTTAGACCCGACAGTCAGTACAATAGGTCATTTGATTTCCTGACGGCTGCTTCCATGGGCATCGATAGCAGAGCCACATACAAGGAAATCCTTGACCACGTCAACCTTGATGTTGTCTACGAGTCTCGTGAGGATTTTTGTTTTCTGTATGTTCACGTATAATCCATTCTGCAGTCCCTGAGCTGCTTCAGGTCGTGCTTCAAATCCTCTTCACTTTCGGCAAGCAAGGTTATGTCATCTGCCTCTGGCAAGTGGTTAGTGAGGCTCCCTCTAGACCTGATGGCATGTTCATCTCCGTACAGCCCATCTCAGATGATTGGCTCACGTGACTGCCTCTTGGTCTATGTGTAGGTTCCGCGGGAGCCCAAGGGAGTGTTCTAGAACTCCCATTCTCTGCAATGTTGTCCTTCATCAAGGCCTTTTGCATACTCAGTCAAAATGAGTAAACAGCCTCTGGTGTCTATCTGTTCAGTCTTTTTCATGAGCCTTTGCGTTTCTCGTGTGTGAGGTTCGTGCTGCCACCCCCCAGCTTGTCTGGGTGGGTTTGGAGGGGAAGGGAAACCTGTGGGGCAGTCCGGGGATAAGTGTTCGTGGTCTGGGGAGGTCACAGCCCCACCTGGGTTGGAGAACAGGCTGCCCATAGACACAGACGCCGAGGGCACACACGAGCAGTGCCCAGGGCAGCGTGGGATGGCACTCAGACATCACCTTACAGCCCTGGAGAAAGTAATCAGGGCGGCCATGACCCCCAAGTCGGACTTCCTTCACCACGGGGCATTGCAAGTTTTGAACTTAATCCTCTAGAATGGGTGTGGGTGTTCTTGTGTCCAAAGAAAAAGCGAAGGGTGAACTCACCGCCTTCGAGTTGATGTCGACGGAGTGACCCTACGAGGACAGATTGAATGGCTCTGGGAGTTGCTGATTCTGTAACGCTTTTTGGAGCCGAAAGCTTCGCCAGTCTACAGAGGAGCCACTGGTGGTTTCGAACTGCTGACCTTGTAGTTAGCAGCCCAACTCGTAACCACTGCACCCATACCCCGGGGCTCCTTGTAAGAAAGTAACGGTCTCCAAACCCTGCAGGGGCACTTCGATTCCGTCCTGTATGGTCGTTCGTTATGAGTCGTAATCAACTCTACGCAGTGAGTTTAAGAACAACACCAGATCCTTCCTTTTTCTCTTTCCTCTTCCCTCCCTTCCTGGGTCCCTCCCTCCCTCCCGGGCTCCCTTTCTTCCTTCTTGACAAGTACTCACTGAATACTGGGCCCTCGCGCGGCATTCATTCAAGAAGCATTTGGGAGTGTTCACTTGTTCACGTGGCCGACACAATCTGCGTCTTTAAAGAGCAGGTCGTGGTTTATACGCGCTGCAGAGTTCTCAGACGAGGCAAGGACCCTCGTTAAGATCGTCCATCCCCTTAGGCTGGGCATTGAGCCTGCTGATGTGTTCTGTTCTGCCGAAAAGTGCCTGGTGGAATGTGTTTATGTTCTTTTTGATTTCGTTACTGGGTCAAAGGCTGAGCATGTTTTAGGGATGTGCAAAGGCCCCGAGAGGCCAGGGACTCGTCCAGGGTCCCAGAGAAAGGCACTGGGGGTTCTCTGACCTGCAGGGAGAGGACGGAGCTCCTTTAAAGGGAAGAGGATTTCTGTGGAAACTTCCCATCTCAAGCACACCCCATGAGGAAAACGTGACTGCGCATCTCCTCGATGCAGCCTCCCCCGCCCCCGTTAGAGCTTTTATTTAGGGCCATAAAACAACAACACAACAAAAACAACAAAACCCTCACTGCCATTAACTTGACTCCCACTCACAAAGACCTTGTACGACAGGATAGAACTGACCCCCTGTGAGTTTCTGAGATGGTGAGTTTTTATGAGTGTAGAAAGCCTTGTCTTTCTCCCAAGGAGCAGCTGGTGGTTTTGAACTGCTGACCTTGAGGTTAGCAGCCTAACAAGTAAACACTACACCACTAGGGCTCCTTTGGGGCCATAAGGCCCAGTTAAATAACTTGAGTCTTGGTGGGGGTGGGGGGGCACAGGGTCCCAAACTTGTACTATGGGGGGATTGGGAACCACAAGCATTAGGCAGTCAGCCAGCTCTCCCCTGCACGGCCTGCCCACCCAGCCCTGGCACCTATGTCTCAGGGCATAGGCCAGCTCAGACCCCCCAACTCCAATAAGGGCTAGGGAGCCCCCAACGAGGCCTGAAATATTGCCATTAGCCTTTATGTGATTGGCGGGCAATTCCTTACTCTCTTGGAGCCTCACTCCCCACCATCTGCAAAACGGGCGTGATGATCGCCGACGAGAACAGAGAGCCTCTTTACCCTGTGCCAGGCCCCTCAGCCAAGCAGCCTCTAAGTAGGCACTCATTGTATCTGCCCAACCAACACCGGGCAGGATGCACTGCTCCTCAGGAGAGGAAATGGCGCTCAGAGATGGGGCAGTCAGATCAAGGTCATACAGGTGCATCGTTGTGTCAGTCCTGGTAGACTAGGGAAACAAATGCATTGGACACTCATATGTGTATAAGAGTTTTACATAAAGGGCAATTGTACATTCAGAAAGCATCCCAACTCAGTCCAGTCCAAGCCCGTATGTCCAATATAAGCCCACATGTCTGATACCAATCTATCTATAGAGTTCTCCTCAGACTGACGAAGCACATGCAACAACGCTGAATGCAGGACGATCACAGGCCAGTGGATAGAAAGTCTTTGATCCAGTGGCCCTGTAAGCATCTCAGCGCTGGCAGGGGTCTCCACGTGACTTCTCCAGGTTCATGGTTCAGGCTGCATCAGGGTAGGTCCATGTGGCTTCTCCTCAGGGATGTAGGGAAGGGAGTCAGCCTTGTATCATATCAGTAGAGAGTCTCCAAGGGAGTGAGGAGAGAGTCTCTCCTACCTCCAAGGAGGAAATTTAGGAATTCCCAGAATTCTTAGGGGAAGGCCATGCCCACACAGAGGCCTCATTGGCTATATCCTGATTGACAGCCTAGACCCCACCCCTACATTCTTAATCTTCAAATTGACACCAGATTATGCAACTACCTGTGACCCCCAGGTAGACTGGTTCCAGAACCTGAGCCGTACCCACTGTAGGGCTGTCCCTACCACCCACATCACCTAGGGCTCTTGTGAGGCTCCATCAGTCAGAAGGCTTGCCCCTCAGACAGCCACCCAAGCCTCTCTTTTGAGGACAAATCCATTCCTGCCTGCGCCCCCCCACAACCCTCCCTGTATATTCAGGGTAAACCCAAATTCTCCTCCCTCCCCCAGGCCTACAACGGATCCCTCTGCCCATGCCAGCCCCCTCAGCGGGCATTCCCCACCCACCCACCTCTGCTATAACCTCTGCAGTCGGGTTGGGAACCTAAGGTCTTCTCTCCTCATCTCTCTTCAAAGAACCAGCGAGGCAAAATCGAACTCATCCTCCACAACCCCTCTGGACTGTCCCCTCCTCCAGCTGTCTTCCCAAGCCTCCCACGGGCTTGGTGTGTGAGGAATAAAATTCCCGGAGCCATTCCAGACCTTGAGAAAGGCTTGCTAGGGCCCTTGGCTGTCACGGCACAACTGTGGGTGCAGGAGTGGCTCCAAGGCCCAGGGGTGCCAGGGCGGGCCGCAGAGGGAAGTGGGACCCAAAACGCCCTTGCCAGGTGGGTGGTCCTGCTCTCCCAGAAACTAAAAACTTCTGATAAAGGCAGTTCTGGGAAATGTTTAAAATCATTCAATAGGCCAGCGCTAGCCTATAGAAGGCACATACGCAGACTTTATAAACCATCTCAAGCCACGCCCTGCCGCCGAAGTGAACGACAGCCAATCGTTTAAAAGTTCCCTTTTGGGAAATCCCCCTAACAGTTTGTGCAGTTGGGTATTGAATGATCAACACTGTATGTAACTCGAGGAGCTAGTCTCTTCAGAGGGATGTTCCTTGTTCCAGAACTTCTCCTGCACCCCCGCCCCACCCCCCCGCCACGTCTCCCCTCCCCACACCAAGTAAAACCATTGAACTCTGATTGGCTAGATATTTCTTATCCTTCTTTTTCTTTCAAAGGAAGGTTTCACGAGTTAATCTATGTAAGACGCTCGGCACACACAAAGCCAAGTTGTTGGCCTCGCTTTATCTGTCTCCTGCGGCTACATGCATTCCTTCAGCGTCCATGCCACAAGGCTCTCTGCGTGCATGGAGCCACCAGGCCTGAGTCACGGAGCAGTGACGGGAGCCAGCCATGGGGGCTTCAGGGCCCTCAGCTGGGCCTTTGCACACACACACCCCCCCCAACACACACACACTGGGGAGGGGGCAGACAGACCGGCACTAGAAAACGCAGTGGAGTTGTGAATGATGAAATACTCCGTCTGTCAGTGCTGACAAGGCTGTAGAGAAGAGCCAAGGCAGGGAGGAGGGGAAATGAAAAAGGTAGAGAGGCCTCTCTAAAGTGGCATTGAAATCAACCCCCCACCCACCCACCCAGCCACAGCATGCATGTGCTGCCTATGCCTGAAGAGGCGGCCCATTCTCACGGCTGCACAATGTTCCGGAATGGGTTGGACCACAGTTGGTTGAAGACTCCATTCCACGCTGCAGCCAGCTTCCAGTGGCGAATTCTTCCGAAGTGGCCCAGTTCGTCCTTCCTCCTGGCCTGTCTTAGTCTGGAAGCCCCGCTGAAACCTGTCCACCTGTCCACCCTGCTGGTCTTTGACACACCAGAGGCAGAGCCTCCAGGCAAGACACCGCAGCAAGACAAACTGACCGACGACACGGATTGACACAGGGGCTGCACCGGTGGGCTCAACCACCCACCGTGAGGAGGACGTCGGGGTTCAAAGCGGGGCTCTCTGTGGCACGCCGTGTCTCTATGCGTCAGAACTGACTCGGACAACATGCTCCATGGAACAATTGAGTTGGTTCCAAATTTCTGGTTCTTCTTGGTTCAAGGTGTCCCGCACACACACACATACAGCTTGAAAGCACAGGGTTCAGCTATGTGACTCCCTGCAGGAGAGTCGTCCGGGCGAGGGAGCAGAAGTGCAAAGGCCCAGCGGAGGCCCCTGAAGCCCCCATGTGTGAGCATCCCCAGGAGGCAGGCGTGGCTCTCAGAGTGCAGGGGCTGGGGCTGGAGATGAGGTAGTGGTGACGGCAGCCAATTGGTACAGGGCCTTGTGGGCCATGGTGCAGACTCTGGCTTTTCCTGTGGGGAGATGGGAACCATGTGTGACATGAACGTTACAGGCCCGCCGCAGTTTGGCAAGATTCGGCATTTGCTCAGGGCTCCCTGGGCGGCCCGCTAATACACGCATATGTAGACTGGAAACCGGTGCCCGTCTGGTGTCAAAAGGTGCGCTGACTCAGACCAGCTTAGAAACGTCTAACTTCCTGGATCGTTCGTACTTGTCCTGTTACGTAAATGTGTTCCCACTATGAAGCAACTGGACTAACTCACCAACCTTCCACTCACCGCTGTCCCGTCAGGTCTGACTCACAGTGACCCCATCAGGCAGAGGAGAACTGCCCCTGTGGGTTTCTGAGGCTATACATCTTTACTGGAGGTGACAACCTCATCTTGCTCCCGCAGAACGGCTGGTGGGCTCGAACTGATGACCTTGTGGTTAGCAGCAGCCCAACATATAACCCACTACACCACCAGGCCTCCTTCACCAACCCCACCCCAACCCCACCCCAACCCCACCCATAGCAAATTCTTCTCACAATCACCTTCACCTGCAGCTCTTCAACATGGAGAAAGACTTTGAGCCTGTATTTTTTTTCTACCCACTGCCATGAGGTCAGTTGCAACTCCTCCTGACCCTACAGGACAGGATAGAACTGCCCCATAGGGTTTCCAAGGCTCTACATCTCTGTCGGAGCCTCATTTTCTCCCACCCAATGGCTGGTGATTTCCAATGGCTGACTTTGCCTTTAGCAGCTCAGTGCTCAACTCTGCGCCACCAAGGACCCCTTCTCCAGAAAGGCTAAATAAAACACGATATGCACCTGTCCCAGCCTCCCTACAACATGCCTTTAAAGCAGCAGTTCTCAACTTGGGGGTCTAATGACCCTTTCACAGGGGTCATCCGATTCGTAACAGTAGCAAAATGACCGTGATGAAGTAGCCACGAACATAATGTGATGGTTGGGGGTCCCCATCACATGAGGAACTGTATGAAAGGGTCGCGGCATTAGGAAGGTTGAGAACCCCTGCTTTAAAGTCACCTGGGCACGGATCTTCCTCCTAGCCTCAGGGCTGCCTGTTTGCTCATTCAGCGTTCTAGGAACATTACGTGGACATTGCCATAGAGGCTGTAACACCACAGATAAGGAGGATCAGGTGTATTTTCTAACCTAGGAAGATGTAAGCCAAGCTCTTCCAGGCTGGGCATGCTGAAGGCATCAGGCTAGGGTGTGCTGGTAACATGCAACTCACATATAGCCTTTAATTCTATTTTATGTTTTATGGGAATGGATTGCTGTAACCATTGTGAAATTTACAGTCTGAGAACAAAGAAGAGAAAAACGGCCCCATCCCTGCCAGCCAGCCAAAGCCACCAGCTCAGCTCAGGGAGTACCCCAGGGTAGCACCCAGTCACGAATAGGACCCAGATGTGGCCAGAGGTGGCTCCAGCCCCAGCCCTGCCTACTTGGACCCTTTTGGGGAGAACAACTTTATGGCCGGTTTATTTCCTGGGGTAGGGTGGGGAACCCTACTGGTCTAGCCAGGCCCTGTTACTACCCTATCACCCTCCAATCTCTTAACCCCACAGCAACAAACCACTGCCCTTCCAGAGGAGGGAGGTTTTTCCCTGCAGGAGAAAGGCAGCGCTTAGAAGGAGAAGGCGCGATGGAGTTAGGAAATCCGCCATTTGGCAACCACCAAGACAAATCACCAGCGGAGGCACAACAACGTGTGGGTGGAAGTTAGAGGCGTAACAGGAGACGCACAAATGCTCCAAGAGTCTCCCCACAAAAGACTTACAAGTACAAAGGGGGAAAAGAGGAGGCTTTTGAGGAGGAGGCCGGCCAACACCACCTTTGCCAAACCAAGTGAATGTTCTCGGTCATGGGACAAGCCGACATCGTGACCCTCACTGCCACCGTGCCAACAAAGACACGATGCCAACTTGCTTGGTTCTTGTCGAAAGGAAAGAGCCCAACAGAAACCCGAATTGGAGCACCTTCTACAAAAGAGCAGAGGAGGCCTGGTGGTGTAGTGGTTATGCATTGGGCTGCGATCCGATCCGTAAGGTCAGCAGTTCGAAACCACCAGCCACTCGGTGGAAGAAAGATGGAGCTTTCTACTCCCGTAAACAGCAACGGTCTCGGAAACTCACGGGCAGTTCTACCCTGTCCTATAGGGTCGCTCTGAGTCAGTACTGACTCCATGGCCAAGAGTTTCTACAAAATAGCTGACGGGTAAGCTTGAGACCCGTCAAGGTCATGGAAGATAAAGAAGGGCTGTGGAATGTTTGAGCATGAAAGAAACTGAAGGCAACATGTGATGCCAGACTGAGTCCTGGACCGTGCCCTCTCCCACCACAAAACCCAACTGAGCCTATTACTGGGACCACTGGAGAAATCTGATGGTGACTGGATTTACTGGCCGCGTGACACCGTGGCCTGCTTTTGGGTCAAAGATCATGGCCTGGCTCTTGGGCAGTATCAGCAGGATAGGGACATCATGCTTACAGCTGACTCTCAAATGACTCAGTAAATAGGGATAGTCAAACCTGTGGGGGCCAGATAGAGGCCCCTGAGTGGGAGTTGGTGCTCAACTGCTCACCCAAAAGCTGAAGCTCCAACCCTCCCTCCCCCCAACTGTAGCCCCAAGGAAGAAAGGCCTGGCCATCTGCTACTGAGCACCACTCCGCTCTGTGCCAAACAGGGTGGACCACCCGTCAGAATGGACAGGGTGGGCGGCCGGTGGGTGGGTGGGTGCGTGCATCCAGAGAGCAGGGGCCGACGTTAAACTTGTGGGAATGGGGGCTTACTGCTTCTTTGCAAACTTTTCTGCCCATATGAAATTATTTCAACCATGTTTTAAAAACTGTAAAAATGCTTTGAAAGGCTCCCTTCCCCTTCCCCTCTCCCGTCCACTCCAACCTCCCCTCTGCATTCCCTGAGGGAACTGCTTTTATGAGTTTATTGTAAACCTTCCCAGCGTTTCTGTATACAAATACCAACAAGTATGAATAGGCATCCTCAGGCCCACTCTTCCCTTCCCACAGTAGGCAGCATGAGCCGCATGCTGTTTTCCACTGGGCAACATGCATCCGTGCGACACCTTCCCCCTACCTGGGTCCAATGTCACCTTTTGCTCACTCGATGAAATCGCAGGTGTGCCTGGCTCTTGGATGGCATTTCTTAAATCCCATCTTCACCCCCATGGCTGCCACCACCCTGGGTCAGGCCACTGTTCTCTCTCCTCCAGCCCCTCAGGCTTTGCTTTTGGTCCCCACCCTCTCTCCCCTCCTGCTAAGGCGTCCCTGGCTGGAACAGTGAATGCACCAAGCTGCTAACCCCAAAGGTGGAGGGTCTGAGGCCCCCTGGAAACCCTGTGGGGCACAGTTCTGTTTGCCCAGGAGGCACCATCAACTGGACAGCAACCGACACTGGACCCTTCCCTCCCATCCCTCTGCCCAGCACCTGCTGGTGGCAGTGGTTATGATGGGTTGATTTCGACTCTCAGTGTGGCTACAGGACAGTTTAACAGCCCCAGAGGATGTTCTTGGTTTTAATCTAAACAGAAGCCGATCACCAGCTGTGTCCTGTGGAGACGCTGGGTGGATTCCACCTGCCCACCTTTCTGTTAGCTGTCAGCACTTCACTGTTGGGTCACCAGCGCTCTTCATACCCTTGCTTAAAGCCAATGGCTGCCTACGCCTTACCTACCAGCTCTGCCCTCCACCGCGCCCCCCCACTCCTCAGAGGAGCAAGCGCATGCCAGCCATGCCAGGGATATCATCTTTTGTTATCCCCACTCCCATAGATCTCCTCACTGGTTCTCTCCCCTCCTTCAGGTTTTTCCAGAAGATTCACAGTACTACCTTCTGGAAGGGCCCCTCGGTAGGACAGTGTCTTATTTATGTAATCCCTTGTTTGTTTTCTGTCTTCCCCACTAGAACATTCCAGGAGTTATGTCCCATGGAACGTTCTAAGAGCACGGCGATTCCTTTGCTCCCTCCCCGCTGCCTAGAACTGGGCCTGGCACAGAAAACACTCAGTAGTCTTCATTTGTCTAGTCTCCCCAAGGGAGGCACTAGCGGCACCCCCTCCCATTTTATAGCAGCGAAAATAGGGGTTCCAGGACCTTATGGTGGTGATGACTTGCTCCACACACCCCTCAGGAATCAGAGGCCTGAACCAGAGGCACCTGATTCCAAGTCCAAACCCCAGCGCTGCCCCCTCCCCGCAGCCGTTTGTAAAGCTGTAAAACAGCCGAGAGGTTCCAGACAGGACTTCCATCCATTCACTGTGAGCACCTTGGCGGGGGTGGGGGGAAGCCCAGCCCTGGGACCTGGAGCATAGTAGGCCTTCAGCAAGCCAGTGCCCAAGCCACCCCCTTTCCTGGCCCCAACTCCCTGACTTCCCTTCAGGGAGGCCAGCCACAATTTGGTGATTGTTAGAGAACTTTTTTTTTTTGGAGGAAAGCTGCATGTCATTAAGGGCTGTTCCCGGCCTGCGGGTCACAGTTTCCTGTTTGGAAGAAAGAATCATCTCTCCTTCAGAACAAGCTCCCCCACCCCCAGCCTGACTCGCTCCTGGACGCCTGTGCAGGAAACTGGTACCTTCAGCACCTTTTGTGCTAAAAGCAGCCTCATATTTTCTCCTGGCCCAGGAGCCCGCCCCCACCCCTCCCCAGAGGTGAGGTCACCCACGCCAGACCAACCAGCCGAGGAGTGACGGAGCCCAGCCCAGGACGCAAGCTGACCCCCTTTCCAGGCTCCTCAGAGCAGGAAGCTGAGTGACCCCGACCCTTTGGCCTGGCTTCTCACCCTCCCGGCTCCAGCCAGCCAATTTCCTTGCATCAAAGGCCATTTGGTACTCAGGGCGACCAGGCGGAGGTGTGGGCCCGACAGGGAGGCAGGGGCAGGGCGCAGGGGCCTGCAAACAGGAAGGACATCCTCATTCCACTCCCCAATCTGGGAGCAGCAGCCAGTCCCTCCCCAAAGACCTGCAAGGCTGCAACAAAGCCCTGGCGCTGTCTAGTTGATAAGACCCAGGGAAGCCAGCCTTTTGCCCTCTGGGCTCAGTGAGCTTCAAATGCAAGGAGAATAAATAAATAGAGGGAAGATGCATAGCCTGCAAGGGGCTCCCACTGCATTGCTCACCGGCCTGGTGAGATGCCTCCAACCGCCCTTGTAACCCCACCCCACCCCCACCCCAGGGCCATTTGCACTGGAGTCAAGCCCAGGACTCTCAAGGTGGGTTTCTAAAGACAAGATGTAAAGCTTTGCCCGAAATCTGCCAGCTCGCTTCCTGCCTTCCTAAAATCCATCTGTTGGGAGTGGAATGAGCCCCATCAGGTTGTCTGGACCATCATCCTTGCCAAAACAGGGGGTGCCAGGCCTTTCTTCCACATGTGAGTGAGCAGGTGGGGTCGAACTGGCAACTTGTTGGGGTTAGGAGCCACATGCAAACCCTTTGTGCTACCCAGGGACCTTCCTTCCCCCAGACTCTCAAAAAACCACTTTCTACACAACCAAGTCGATCTTTTTTAATAGATAAATTAACCGCTTTATTGAATATCAATAAACTGTACATATTACTATACAAAATGTCTCCTTAGTACAAAACGTTGCTTGCAATATAAATACCAGTGTACCTTAAAAAAAAATGTAAACATCTTCCTTCCAGGTCCACCTGTTGAGCCCCCAAAATAGTGCTGGGAGACCCGCTGGGTCAGGTCAAAGCACCCTGCTTGGGGCTTCAACAAGTGACAGCAATTCCTCACAGTCCCTTTTGAGAAGTTGTTCAACTGCCTGTGAAAACAGGTGCCACCGTGACACACAGGGGGCTGAACTAGCTGCCCAGGCCTGGGGCAGTGGGGTCTCGACCCGCTTGTGTCCTGTGACCACCCCACAGACACGCCAGGGGGTGGGCTATTGCATAGTTAGAGCCACACCTCACAGAGAGGTGGCCTGAGTAGAGGGGGAGGAATGGGGGCCTCTGGGTGGGGGTGGGTGAGTCCTAGTCTGGTTGGCTGACTCAAAGCACCTACATCCAAACAGCTTTGGACAGACACACCCCCCATCTAAGAGAGGCCATGATCCGGGGAATGCTCTGGAACTGGAACTGCCCACCGCTGGGAAGGTCTGCAGAAAGGCCTCGTTCAGAGCCCACCAGCCTCTCACAGCTGTGAAGACCACCGGACAAGGGCCCTTGTCGGGACGAGGCCAGCACAGCACAGCCAGAATGGGCCACTCAGAAGGGAATTCAGCGGCCCTGAAGGGTCCTTCTCGCTGGAGTGGGGGGAGCATGCTGGAGGGGTGTCCAAAGTGGCCCTAGGGCCCCCGGGGGCCCCCGGAGCAGCCTGACTCTTCGTGCTTGTGGAGCAGGGACATGCGGGAGAAGGTACGAGAACAGGTCCGGCACTGGTACTTCTTGACGGCCGAGTGGGTCTGCAGGTGTGCGCGAAGGTTGGAGCGGTCCGCGAAGGCACGGCTGCAGTGGGGGCAGGAAAAGGGCTTCTCACCTGCAGAGAGGAGCAGAGAGGGTTGAGGGTGACCGCCCTCCAGTCACCAGGACACCCCCACGCCGGGCCTCATTCACACCAAGTGCTGAACTGCCTGCAGCGCCTCCCCCACTACCTCCAACAGCCAGGGAGGGCACAACGCTCACCCCAAGATGGGCAAGAGGTCTTGGGCTCCTCCCTAGGAAGCGTGACCCATCCAACCCCACCCCAGAAGGAGCTGGCTGGAACTTCCCCAAACCAGGCCACCATAAAGCCTGGATTCAGCTGGGGACGCTGCCAGTTCAGCTTTGGGCACGTGGTGGTATGGCTTCCCTGAGTCTGGGAGCACTACTCTGTCAGGGGAACCTGTTGGCTCCCAGCTCCTAGGAGTTGCCTATCACTGCGGGAAGCTCAGATAGAGCTGGTCTGGCCCTGGGCCAGCGCAGGAAGTAGTCAACAATGGCAATCAGGACAAGGATGGGGACTGCACCGGGGGTGGTGGTGCCGAAGCTCCACAAGGATCTCTTATCAGTCCCCATCGCCCCCCATGGGAGCTATATCAGATTGGGAAAGCGAGGCACAGGAAGGCGAAGCAGCAGGTTCAGGAGCATGCAGAGGGTCAAGGGTGCAGGACTCTAGAGACCTTGGCCTCTCCTCGGCCAAGGGAGGCTTGTGGGAGGCATTCCTTATGATCAGGCCGGGAGCGCAAATCATTCCTGGGACTGCTTTGTGAACAAAGCTTAAGAGGCAGACTGAGCCGCCTCTCCACCAAGTTAGCCAGGCCCTTCCTCATCACAATGCCCACTGCAGATCACAAGGCCCCAGCCTCCTGGTCTCCATCTACCCTGAAATCAGGCTGAGGGTTCCTACGAGAGGCAGGAGTCTCTCCTGAGCCCATCTGAAGTCCTGAGCTCCGTTCAGGGCTGGGGCTGCCCACCCACCCCCACCCTGCTTGTAAGAGATGACGGAAACCCTCCCCTCACTCTCAGCCCTGACTGAAAAGTCTTACAGGGCTTTGCACACAGGGTTGGGTACACAGTACATGCTCAATAAACACAGAATGAGTTTTTACCACCAGGGGTCCTTAAGAATGTATCCCCCCCAAAATCAAACACAACTGCCTTCAAGTCAATTCCGACTCATAGCAACCTTCTAAGGCCAGGAGGCCTTCTGTGGGATTCGAAGCTGTGAAATCTTTACCGGGCAGCCTGCCTCATCTTAACCCCTCAGAGTGGGGGCTGAGTTCGAACTGTGACTTTGTGCTTGTTCTACAAAGGCAAAAAGCCTCAGGGGACGCTCCCAGCTAATGTTATGCCAGCTTGTTAGAATCCCCGCCCCAAACAAGAGGATATCATTTACATTGCAGAAACATCGGAAGTGCGTGCCTCTTTTTTTGGTCTCCTTTCTTTTTGGATGGGACCAAGGGGAGGTCAACACTCCCCAAATTAAACGTCCTAATAGGAATGAACTCATTAAAGCAAAAATATGCAGAGCCCCTGCCAGGCCCGGCCCTGAGGTGTGATGGAGTAAGCCTCCAAAGACTCCTAGAAGGAGGGCCCTCCTCCCAGCCCCACCCCAAGATCCCATCCAGTAAATAAATCCCTTACAGGAATTCAAAAAGAGCTAATGAATTAATCTGCCCTCCAATGCGCCTGAGGCACTATGCTAGGTGCTGCCGGGAGTGGGTGGAGGAGTCAGGTGCTGCCCAGGTATGTGGTGAGCACCTGTCTTGGGCCAGGGCCTGTGCTGAGTCCCCTCACCCACAAGGAGGTGGAGAACCACCACTGGGCGGGGCGGGCTGAGGGTCTGTTCTGTCCTTCGGTGAAGTCCTTCCTAGTTCGTTTGCTCTCAAGTGTATGCAGATCAGGAGAGGGCGTGCTTCCCCCAGGGCAGGTACTCATCCAGCCTCCAGGAGCTGTGAGATCTCGCTGAGCCTCAACCTTCGCATCCGTAAGATGGGCTCTGTAAGGGCCCCACTCCCCTCCCCAGGCTGTAGGCAGGTTTATGGAATAAACACACACCGCACCATAAATAAACCTGAACAGAGCGGAAAGGAGGAACTATAAAACCTGATGGTGAGGGGGGGGTCATCTGTCTAGCCAGCATCCCTCCCCGCCTCCCAGACGCCTTTAAGGTGCTCCCTGAGTGTGAAATCGGCACCAGGCCGGCGGGGACAAAGGCTGCTGAGGGGTACACAGTACATGTGATACCCCCTGGATTAAAGGGGCCTGCCATGCTGTGGGCCGGCAGCTGCGACGGGAACAGGTGCAGGGCACCGCTGCCCCATGCACCTGCTCCTCCCCCCCCACACATCCCCCTACTGGGCCCACCATTAAGGGGCACAATGGGGGTCAATGAGAAGGCCCTGGTGCATTTCAAGGGGTCCTGGGGCTTTTGTGTCACACAGTTCCTTTACATAAAATGTTTAAAAAACAAAACAAAACTATGGATGGGAGTGGAGAGAGGTGGGGGGTGGGGGTGGCGGTACAGAGGCCCTAGTAGAACTGATTGGCCACCTGGAGTCCAGCTGAGACTTTTGGACATGTTAAAACGTGGGCTTTTTGTGGCTTGAGGGAGAAAAGTGGGCAGCAGTCCTACTTTGTAGGAATAAGAAAAATACCTGTGATGCCTGCAAAATGGCAGCCCTCCCCCACGACTGGCCCCCACAAGGCCAGCCACCTGGCAGAACCGAGTCTCCAAACCGGTCAGTTTGACTATGAGGTCCACAAGCATAACCTTTGAACCTGTTTCCCTAACAATCCCTTACCAACCCCCTATCATTCAGGTCCCACCAAAGGCTACCTGCCCCTCATTCCAGAGAGGAGAGGCAGTGCTTCTTTGCTGCCAGCAAAGTCATTCCCTGGCCTGGCTGACAGGCCTGAGCGGGTCCCCTTCACCCTGAGCACCACTGGGATAATACCATTACAAAGGACTCACAAGGCAGTGCATTTTCCCAGCTTCACCCTCCAGCAGGTGTTAGCTGAACCCTCCTCCGGAAGGGGTGAGCCACTTGCCCTAGGCCATACCTCGAGGCATGGTACATTCTCTTGGACTGCAAGCTTTCAATCAACCCATACGGACCCCACAAATAAAGGGTGCTGGGACCCCCTGTAGAGAGGAGGAAAGGGAGGCCCATCAAGGGAGGTAAAACACCAGCCAGAGGAGGTTTTTCCCCAACGTTTCCGAAGCAAGAGTCAAGGCCAGGGGTGTGGGGGGGTCCGACAACATCGGCATCTGGGTGGGCTGGGGGAGGGAGGCGCAAGATGAGGTCCCGTTCACACCTGGCCACAGAGCAAGGTGTTGGTTACACCTTCCTCGTCTCCAGCTCCCACTCATTTGGCTCAGAACAGCCAGCAAAAGGCACAGGGCAGCGGCGGGTCAGACTGACTGCTCTACTCCCGGGTGAAGAGTTAACGGTCTGGGCCACCCACGGGGGCAGTTCCACGCTGTCCTGTGGGTCACTACAAGTTGCTAAGACTGGATGGCAATGCGTTTGGGTGGGTCTGGAAGGTGAGGGCGCAGCAGCTAGCTCCCTGGGGGTTACTCACCGGTGTGGGTCCGCACGTGGCCTTGTAGCAGCCAGGGCCGGGAGAAGGCCTTCCCACAGATGTCGCAGACACAGGGCAGAGTGTGGCTTCGTATGTGCATCTTGAGGGCGCCCAGGCTGACGTACTCTTTGTCGCAGTACTTGCAGTTGAAGGCCTTCCGAGACTGGGGGTCCTTGGCCACGGTGAGCACGGCTAGCTGTTTGGGTACCTGGCCCAAGCCCGTGAAGGCAGCAAAGGCTTCGGCCTCCAGCGAAGAGGCTGAGGCAGAAGAGAAGGACGAGGGAGCTGGCGAAGGCGGGCTGGGGGGCTGGGAACCTTTCCCACTGTCCTCATCCGACAGAGAGGTCAGCTCGCTGGCCTTCGGGCCCTCCTGGGGTGGCAGGGAGGCCCAGCCGCTGGGCTGGACTTGGGGTACCAGGAGAGAGTCCCAGATGAGCGTGGGCAGTGAGGCCCTAGGGTTGAGGACCTCGGGTGGCGGGATTGCTGCCAGCAGGTGGGCCTGGTCGTAGGGCTGCTGAATGGCGAACTCTGGAGGAGACAGGGAGAAGGCGGCAGGCATTAGATCATTCGGTCAGCAAACATTAACCACCTCCACCTAGACCAGGGGATGGGGGCTGGTGCTCACCACCTCTCTGAGGCCAGAAGAGCTCAACCCAACATCCCAGGCCCAGCCCAGAGGAAGCCTTCTCTCGCTTCTGCTCGACTCCCCAAGTTCCCAGCACCTGACCCCAGTCTCCCCAGCCCTATCCCAAACCCCTCGCTCCACATACCTCTTCCAGCCTCTCTCCCCCTCCCCCATTTTCTCTCCTGGCCTCTCAACCAGCTCCTGGGGCGCGGCCTCTCTCACTAATGTATTCTCTGGCCCCTGTGCCCTGCCCGCTCCCTGCCCCCAAAGAGCCCTTCCACTGGCCCTCCACCCCTCCCCCAAGCCGCCCACATGCAAGGTTCACGCTTACACCTGCCAGAGCCCCTCTGCCACATGTTCCCAGGCAGACCCCTTCTACGGTCACGTCCCCCTCGATTTGGGGCCCAGATTTCCACTCCTAAAGGATCCCCACTCCGCCTGCGCCGGTCTCCCCAGCTCCTCCCTGGGGTCCGGCACCCCCTTTAACTCACCTAAGGACGAATCGTGCAGCTCGCTGTAGTTGGGTCTCCGGCGAGAGCAAGCGGGCTTCCTGACAAGGAAAGAACGCGGCATGGTGGCCCAGCAAGGCGAGCGGGTCTTCGAGTCTCTCAAGGGCCGCAACGTGAGCAACAGAGACTGAGAGCAGCGTTCTAAGAAAAGCGACTGCTCCAACTCCTTTAAGTACCCCGGTGGGGCGGGGCCCTGGGTAGACACGCCCCTTTGTCACCTCTGCGCCAATCGGCGGCGTCTCCGCCGGAAGCCACGCCCCGGGCAGGTGCGCCGGGGGCGGACGGAGCTCGCGCCGCGTGGCGCGTGGCGCGGGTGGGGCAGCCGGGCCGG
>NW_022109491.1:7403083-7408572 GCF_000313985.2 Echinops telfairi
TGGCTCGGGGCTTGGGCGGGCAGGGCGGCACCTCCAAACTGGCTTGGCGCCTCCGGAAGGAAAGGGGAGCACCCTTCCCGCGGAGGCCGCAGGGCGCAGACACCTGCACGGGGCACGGGCTGCGGGCCTAGCCACCGCCTTTTTGCAGCGCAGCTGTGTTCCTTCACTTAGTGTTCCCAGTGTCCCGGACGCCGCGGGCTACGAATGCACGGGGCCGGTGAGGGCGGTGCGCGGGAGGGGGGACACAGGCGGAGCAAACTGGCCGCGCTACTGTGGAAAGCGTGCTTTGCGGGGACACACGGCTCTGTGACAGCCAAGCAGCGGGCCACAGGGAGTGGGGGCGTCTTCCCGCAGGAAGTGAAGTCCTATCTAGGGAGAAAGGTAAAAACCCGTAAATTCTTGGGAGTCTGACCAGCTCTCAGGGGCTGGGTGGGAAGATCCGGAGGGTCCGACGTGCTTCTAAGCATTTGGACTTTGTCCCCAGGCGCCCCCCCCCTCCCCCAGAGGAGCAGCAGGATTTTTGGCGCAGGAGGGAACATTTGAGAGTGAGATCACTCCCAGCAGGTGGGAGAACGAAGTAGAGAAGGCCGGCAGAGACTGGGCTCCTCGCCTCCTAGAGAATCAGACCCCAGAATCTGCTAAGGACCTCAGGCCCCATAAAACATTGGCGGCCCTGCCAGCCGGAACCTACCAGGTGGGGGTGCTCAGACGGGAACCCCCTGGCCCTGTTTAACTTGTTTCCACCGGTGGAGCAATGCTTCTAAAAACCCCTAGGGACAATTGTCCCATTTTGGTCACTAGGTGCAAGAGATAAGAGCAGTGAAACAAAAAACAATAGCCCTTCCCATCTAGCTGGTGAGTGGGGGATGGAGTGGGAAGTCGGGCTACCTGTGTATTTCTTATGGAGCGTTCATGCGGCAGACCCCTACCCCGCAGGTAAATGCCCAAATCCATTTGGTCCCCACCAGGATTCTCCACCGGCAGCCAGAGGGGCTGTCTGACAGGTCCCTTCTGGATTTAAAACCCTCCCATGCTCCTGCCTCACTGCCAGAAGCCAAAGTCCTCACCAGGGTCCACTTGTCAGGATACTCACCTGACCCCCGCTGACGTAGCTTTGAGTCACTCTGGCCCACTCACAATTACCACACTTCCACCCCCTCTCTTCCTCCAACATCCCAACCTTTCCTACCACAGGACCTTAGCGCCTGCCCTCCTTCCCTCCTCCCCCTTCCACCACCAGCACACTGAAAACTCCCCAAAGAACTTCCCGAGCTGGTTCCCTTTCCTGCTTTGTCCCAGGGTTAACTTCACCAAAGGTTCAGCCTTGTCAGTACTGAGAGGGATGCAAATGAAAACCCTTTTCACACCTACCGGAATGACAAAAGTAAAACATTGGCCAGTATGAGTGTTGATGAGGATGTGAGGCAGCGGGACTGTGGTCCCCTGCTGACTGGAGTGTAGGGGTGGGTACAGTCACCTAGGAAAACTTTGACATCCGGTGATTCCCCTCTTTGCCATGCCCTTGCCTGGGCACTGATCCCAGTAGGTCCCCAGTCCCGGGCCTCGCTTTACTTGGCCCTGGGGAACGTTTTCTAATGCCTACTCCCGTGCCCCACCCCTACAGCTATTCTGATTTAATTAGCTAGGGGTGTGGCCTTCAGCCCCTACCTTTTTAAAAAACAACAACAACAAAACCCTCCCCAGGTGATTCCCCGCTGAGCAGTCTGGAGTGAAAATTGTTGCCCAATCCCAAACTCTTCCAAAGGTGCCCAGGAAAATGCCAAAGAAACCATCCAAATGCTCCGTGTCCAGCGGCAAAAACCTGGAGCCAACGCAATTGTGTGTGGAGAGTAGGTGCCTCCCAGCTGCTTCTGACTCATAGTGACGGGATGTGCAGCGACAGACGCAAACAGCCCTGCCCTCTCCTGTGTCATCCTCACGGTGGTTGTTTGAGCCCACCGTTGTCAATCCGTGTCCTCGGTCAGTTTGTCATGCTGCAGTGTCTTGCCTGGAGGCTCTGCCTCTGGTGTGTCAAAGACCAGGAGGGTCACCCACCCATGGTGGACAGGTTTCAGGGGGGCTTCCTGACTAAGACAGGCCAGGAGGAAGGACGAGCTGGGCCACTTCGGAAAAATTTGCCACTGGAAGCTGGTTGCAGCGTGGAATGGAGTCTTCAACCAACTGTGGTCCAACCCATTCCGGAACATTGTGCAGCCGTGAGAATGGGCCGCCTCTCCAGTCACAGGCACATGGGTGCAGTGGTTGGGTGGGGGCCGGATGATTTCAGCTGATAACACCAGGAGACACCTTGGAACTGCTGTCATCGAGGCTTCTCAAGGCTGTAATCTTTGCGGAAGTCAGTCGCCAGCTGTTTCTTCTGCAGAACCTGTGGGTAAGCAGGTGCAGAATTGGTTAGATGGACTCTCCCAGAGTGAATCAATCACAGTTGTAGAGTTTACCTTGACCAGGAAGAAGCCATTATCTGAGGAAACGAACTGATTGAGTCAGGGCTCCAAGCACTCGCCTGAGTTCAGGAGACCTTTCTGGGCCTGTTTTCTCAAGTGTCCAGGACATAGTGACTCTCAGCCTCTGGAGATGCCAGGGATGGACAGAGGCCCTACTGCGGAAGGCACACGTGGTCAGGGGTCCTAAAACTCTCCGTTTTTCTTCAATGGGTCGGTCACCCTTGCCCTGCAGGGCAAGGTGGGGTGGGGTGGGATTTTCTCAGATCTGCTTGCTGCCGCCCCTTCTGATTGAATTACCACCAAGATCCCCTCACTTGGAGGCGGCCAAGAAGTGAGAGGTGGGAGGGAGCTTCTGGTGGGGGCTCCCCCGGGCCACAGGACAAGCTCCCAGACAGGATCTCGGTGGCACTTTTGATGCTGTGGTGTCAGTTCCGCCCGGAAATGGGTGGCGTGTGCGATGGGGTTCCCTGCTGTTGGCCTGCCTCCTGATCTTGGGGAAGGGGTGGGCTTCCCCCACCGCAGGACACCCCATTCTGGGCCTCCCACGCCCTCTGCTGGCTAAGATGCTCCTTTTGGGGCTGTCTCCTTCATTCCTGACCTCTAGTTCCTTCCCTCAAAGCAACTATTTTTACCAAGGTCTTTGTGTGCCCCTCCAGAATGAACCCACCAAGTTGGTGAGCTGTGTGTGTTATACACACTGTAAAAGAATTCCCATTCTTTTCAAGGCCATCCAAAGTTTGTTATGCCTGAATGCCTTTGCAGAGGCAATAAAACACACAAAACCATCTTCTTGGCATTATTCTCTGCTTTCAGCCAAGATCCATCTGACCTTAACAATGATATATATCCCTTGTCCCACATCCTCTTCTGAATTTCTGGCAGCAGTCTGTCACTGTCCTGCTGCGGAGCCCCGTTGGATGATCTTCAGCAATAGTTTACTTGTGTGTGCTATCAGTGATGTTGTTCTCTAATTTGCACTTTCTGGTGGGGGCACCTTTCTTTAGAATGGGTACAGATTTGGCTCTCTTCCAGTCGGTTGGCCAGGTAGCTGACACCCACGTGTCTTGGCATAGGCAACTGAGTGCTTCTAGCACATCATCCACTTGTTGACGCATTTTGATCGGTGCGCTGTCAATGCCTGGAGCCTTGCTTTGGGCTAATGCCCTCAGTGCAGCTTGAGCTTCTTCAGCACCATCGGTTCATGCTCACGTGCTGCCTCTTGAAATGGTTGCATGTCCACTAGGCCTTTGTGCTACCGTGACTGTATTTTTTCCATCTTCTGTTGCTGCTTCCTGCGTCTCGTCGTTCAGTATTCTTCTTACTTCTCTCACCCCCTCCCACGCTGGTGACCATCAGAGTAAGTGTGAAAATCTTCTCTCGACTTTGTCTACTCGTGGTCTCATCCTATTTATCTGTTCATGCCGGACAGATTTCACTCAGCACAGAGTCCCCCAGGGTCATCCGTGTTACTCGGTGTTTCGCAGCCTCATCCTCTTTCTTTAATGCGGTGTAGCATCCCCTTGTGTGTGCGCACCAAAGTGTATCGGCCCATTCTTCTACGGACCAATGGGCATTCAGGTGGTTTTTCCACCTCTTCGCTGCTTGGCATGGCTTATTTCTCTAGGATATGTATTTCTCTAGGATGTATATTTCTGAAGGACTTCCCATTTGTGTTTGTAGAAGGATCTCTCTCGTCCTTCCTCCCTAGTCTCAGCCTTGAGGACTGCAGACCTATTTGATTGAGGTTTATACCACAGCCAAATCATCTCTCTAACCTTCAGCTCGGTTTCTAAAATGTTGTTGTTGTTATACATAACGGAGCAACTTTTATGAACATTTTGCTCTCTGGGTCAGACGTTGTGTAAACTATTGACACACTTGTCTGAGAGCCCTCTAAAAAAGATCAAACTAAGATCTGAGGTTCCCATCAAAGTGCTTAAGGCTTAGAGCTCTGCTTCTCACATCCTTGGGCGCACAGGGTGGCCAGGAGTCAGGAACCCACAAAGCCGGGCAGCCACTTTGTTTGGTTTGTTTGTGGCCAACCTGGGCCTTGTGGGGTATTGTCTAGCCTTTGTTGTAATCTTGCCTCGGTGATAAGCCAAGCCAGGTCTCTGGGTTGCAGTTGGTTTGCATTTCACAGAAGCGGGGTGGGGCAACTTTTGCATACTCCGAATGATTTCTGGTTTTCCCAGCTCAGAACCATCCTTGGTGTTCTTTGGTCACCAAAGAGATGACTTCCTTCATTCCTAAGAGCAGTGCTTCTGCTTCCGGGTACTAGGTGAGCTGAGCCCTGTTGGTTCAGTCATTACTGCCTGCACATGAGTCCATCAGAGCCAGCTTGGTCCCCTGGACCATGAAGAAGACATCATTGCCCACGGGAATGCACTGGGGCTGCAGGGACGACGACCAGCGCTCTCCCGCCTTCACAGTCGGGTTTCAAGGAAACACACGCCAACTCCTCCAGTGTCTGGTGCTGGCCCAAGTCTCTATCACCCGACAGTGAGCTGAGCAAAGTCACTCCATTGTGTGTCATTTGTCCACCGATGGGCTGGGTTACAGCTGCTTCCCAAGGGAGTCTCTGGCTCTGAGTTGAAATGTGTTGGCTGTGAACCGGAGCAGGGGATCCAAGACAAGATGCATCAGCCTCTGTTGCAGCCATTTGCTAAGCAGCCCGTGGGTGTCCCTGTAGCCGCTCGACGTGGTGTGTGGTCTTCCGGCACTTAGGACCCCGACCTTCATGTTGGCAGCCAGCTAAATACAGGAGGGTACACTCATGTGACCCACCTGACCAAAAAGAACACGCTCTGGAAATCACGGGTCTGGAATAGCACCTCGGTGTGAAATGGTGAAAAAGTCGGTGTGCACGATCCACCTCCTTGCTCTCGCTAAAGGGGACCCAGGAAAAATGCCGCCCTGGCACGTGTCTTCTACGCAGAGGCTTCTAGACGCTCGTGGATAAATGAAATGCAGAGATTGTGGACTTTTCTCATGAGCCTTTGGAAGCCCTCGGTAGGTATATTGGCA
>NW_022109491.1:7409283-7410698 GCF_000313985.2 Echinops telfairi
ACTACAACAATGCATACTCAGTTATTGGTATTAATATTTTTGAATTTGGTCAACAAAAATTTTGCTTCCCCTCTCTTGTTCTAAAAACCCAAACACATCCTGCTGTCCTCCAGGCCATTCCAACTCACGGGCTGTAGGGCAAAGTAGGACCGCGCAGGACAGAGGGTTACACACTGCCCCCTGTCTCCCATGGAGCGGCTGCTGGGCTCAAACCACTAACCTCTCGGTGCCGTCTGGGGCCCTTTCTTAATAGAGAAAAAAGAAACAAGACCTGCAGAATCGCCTGATTCTTTCTCCTCCCTCCTCCAGCAGCCCTGTGATCCCCACACCTAGAACAGGGCCCAAGGTATCCTGGGTGCCATGTAGATCAGCGGAATGCCCGAGCTAAAGAGGGACCAACAAGTGAAGTGAGGTTTCTTTGCAGGGAATCCAAACCCACGGCCTCCTGTCCAAAAGGCAGTGAGAGGCAACAACACAGGCCCAACCCCAGGCCCAGGCCGCTGCTGAGACCACTGAGAGGGGCCTCCAGGTACGAACTGGGGCGGGGAGCTCAGACAGGGTGGGACTCAGGCTGCTTGTTCTCTTAACTCATTTGAAGGATGTGAATGCTTTGTTTCAGGTGTAAGGGCCACCATTTCAAACAAAACATCCCAACCACGTGTGGGTGTTGGGCAGTTGCCAGCTCGCTTGAGACTTAGTTCTTCATCTGTCCAATGGGAGTCATAAGTGGGACCACCAACCAGGTGAGGGGGTGACGGGTGTGCACGGCTACACCCCACCTGCTCATGGAGCCTGGGGACTCGCTCCTTGACTGGTTGCTGGCCCTGGAACCTGCCTCCTATCTCCAACACTATCTCAGCCTGGGCAGCCACACCCGGGGCCTGAGCTGATAGAGCTGTTATCTCTACCTTCCTGGCAGAAGCGGCCTCAGAGAACAGCCCCCAGGAGTCTCCTCTCTCCCTCATCTGACCTGCACCCACCTCCCACACCCCTGAGTCCAGGGGAAGTGAATGCACAATGGTGCTTTCTGGTGTCACACCCGGCATAAAGCCCCAAGGCCATGTCTCCTCTCCCACCTCCATCTCCCTCCTTGGGTGCCCTTGCCCATCTGCTCCAGCTCCCAAGTCTTCTTTCTGTAGCTCTGTGCCCACAGCAAGGTCATCCCTCTGCCTGGAACGCCTTTCCCCCCAGGATCTTCCAGCCCTGGGGTGGCCTCAGCTCAAACATCCCCGTAGCCAGACGAATACCATTTTCCTGCTTGTCTGTAACTTTTCAGGGACATAGTGGGGACACATTGGGCTGCAATCCTCAAGGTCAGCAGTTTGAAATCACCAGCTGCTCTGAGGGAGAAAGATGAGGCTTTCTATTCCCATAAAGAATTATAGTCTTGGCTCTTTCCACCAGGTTGAAGGGGC
>NW_022109491.1:7410798-7416002 GCF_000313985.2 Echinops telfairi
GAATTATAGTCTCATGAGGAGCTGATACTAAGGGCTCCACCAGAAAGCAAATGTTTTGAGAATGATGATGGCAACAAATGTACAAATGTTCTTGACACAATGGATACATGTATGGATTATGATGAGTTGTATAAACCCTCAATAAACTGATTTTTCCCCTCCAAAAGAGAGAGAATTATAGTCTCGTGTGACCATGAATTCTCCCAGGATACACCACTCTTTGTCTTCCCACAGGGGCCTGAGTGATCTGTCCAAATGGTTCGCTACTCACTTGACCCAGAAAACCCCACAGCATCATGCCAATCAAGAGGGTGGAATCTCTGGGCCCATTGTAAGAACACCCTGAGACTGCCCAGGCCATCAAGGGTGTGCCTATCCAGAAAGCCACCAAGTATTTGAACGATGCTCCTTTGCAGAAGCAGTGTTACCCTTCCGATATTACAATGGTGGCGTTGGTAAGGGTGCCCAGGCCAAACAGTGGGGATGGGCCCAGGGTCAGTGGCCCCAAAAGAGTGCTGAAGTTTTGCTGCATGTGCTTAAAGATGCTGAAAGAGAGAGAGAGAGAGAGAGAGAGGATGCAGAGAGCAATGCTGACCTTAGGGTTTAGATGTGGAGTCTCTGGTCCTTGGGCACTTAGAGCTCATGGTGGGATCAACCCGTACATGAGCTCCCCACCACCTTAAGATGACCTTTACTGAAAAGGAGCAAACTGTTCCTAAGCCAGAGGAGGAGATTTGCACAGAAGAAAAAGTTATCTCAGAAGAAAGTGAAGAAACAAAAACATAGCTCAGGAGTAAATTAAGTTTAAAATTAAAAAAAAAAAAAAAAAAAAAAGACAGCCTTAGAAACTCACATAGGACAGTGCTATGAGTTGGCATAGGCTTCATGGCAGTGATTGAGGGGGCAAGCTTATTCACCCCACTTTACAGGGGAGGTAACTGAGACTCAGCCCCAAGCTTCCAGAGAGCAAGCAGGGAATGGGCAGGAATGTTGAGATAAATCAGCAGGGCGCCTGTTAGCTGAGAATCCTCACCCCACCACTAGTGTGGGTAGCTCTGAGACTAAATCTTTACAGGAGTAGAAAGTCAAGTTTTCTCCCGCAGAGCAGCTGGTGGATTAGAACTGCTGACCTTGCAGTTAGCAGCCCAAAGTGTAACTCACTCTGCCACGAGGCCTCTTTGGGATACAGAGATTGATTGTAAATCTGTAGCCTCATCTTTCTGCTGGAGCACGCTGGTGGGTTTGACCCCTTGACTTTGTGGTTAGCAGCCCAACACTTAACCTGCTGCACCACCAGCTGAGAGCTGAGGGTGGCAGAGAGGCAGCAGGCTGTGCCCCTTGGTCCCTGAGGCAGTGCCCAGAGGCCTTGTTCCTCAGCTCAGGATGCCCCAGACCAGGAGAGCCAGACCCATTTCATAAGGATGGGCAGTGGGAGTCGAGAGGAAGATCTTCCAGCCAGTGGGGCTGAGTGACCCTCAGGCAAGAGCCCAGGGGCGAGTTGGGGTCCAGGAAATGGAAGCAGTTCCAGCCTCCAGGTGGTGGAGGAGGCAGAGCCTGAGAGGCTGCCAGCCCTAGGGTGTACTGGGTCCTTAAAGCCAAAGCGTTTTTCCAGGACTGCCAGCCTGTGTAGAGATAGAGATACGTTTAAACTAGAAATGTTCAGAAGGGGCTCAGGAAATCGTGCTCTATTTGGTCGTACATATTTGTATGTAACACAGACGGCGTCAAGAGTGATCACGAGGGGATGCTGGCGGAAAGACGGAGGGTTCAGGTCCACCAGAGAAAGGTCTGGAGCTCTTTCAAAAGAATCAACCACTGAAAGCCCCTGGAGCACAGTCCCACTGTAACTCACGGCACGACACGACACGGGACCGATCGCACTGATCCACGTAGGACCCGCCCCCACCGCTCCCCTGGGGGACAAACAACCGAAACATGGGTGCAGGGAGACAGCAGACAGTGTAAGATATGAAAATAAGCAGAAAGCAAGTGTTTTGAGAATGATGAGGGCAACAAATGTACAAATGTGCTTGACACAATGGATGGATGGATGGTGATAAGAGTTGTATGAGCCCCCAATAAAATGATTTTTTAAAAAGATATGAAAATAATTTATCATTTATTAAGGGGGCACGAGAGTGGGAGGGAGGGAAAAAAGAGCTGATAGGGGATCAAGTAGAAAATGTTTTGAAAAGGATGATGGCAACACAGGTACAAATGTGCTTGATACAGTGGATGTATGGATTATTATAAGAGCTGTAAGAGCCCCCTATAAAATGATTTATAAAACAACAACACAACCAACCGCACAGGACCCCGGAGCACAGAGCTGGGGTCAAGCCTGGCCCTATCCCCTCTGGCTGTGTGACCTTGGATAGCTCCCTTCCTCTCTTGGGGCCACATTTCCCCGTGGCCACCACTACCACCCTCCCACAGAACCCTGCAAGCATGCGCTGCACATGGCACCCCTCGCTAAGAGTCCTTCCCACCCCCCACCTCCCCAACCTGACTTCACACTGCTGGCTTCGCTTATCTTGGACACTGGGCAGCCAGATAAAATACAGGATGTTTCCAATTAAATTTGAATTTCAGGTAAATAGCAAATCATTTCTCCGGCCTAAGACTGCATGGGACTTAATGACCTTAGCTGAGATTCCTGTACATTTTTACATTTTATTTGCTAACCTGCTTGGAGATTGGTCCCTATCAACTCTTGATGGGCAATTAAGTTGTTTCCCATCTTTTGTTTTCCAAGGACAATAGTCCAAGAAATTCCTTGTCTGACCTCATCCACAGACCACATTTACAATTTTATCTGTAGGGGGTTGTTCTTCCCGGTGTCGTCCCTGTCCCCAGGCCTGGGCAGCATTTGGGCCTGGAACTGGCCCAGGTCTCCGAGGAGAGGAGTCCTTCTGTGTCTCCGGCCCGCAGGTCCACTCCGAGCCCGAGCTCTCTCTCCACTTCCTGCTTTTTCCTCTTGTCTCTCCCCATCTCTGTCTTCCTGTCTCTGCCTCTCGGACCCTCACCCCTTCTCTGCCCTGCTCTTTCTGACCCAGAAACTCTGCTCAGGCTCCCTCCAGACCTGCCCACAGCATCCAACTGGGAAGAGCCGAAGCATCCATCCGTAAGCAGGGCATGGCGCCGCCCCAGCTGCTGAAGAGGCGGCGGAGTGCCTCTATGGCGTGGCTGGCCATAGCTAACTCCGAAGACATGTCCCTGTCCTTCAAGAGGACTGCCCTTGGGTCCGCTCCTCCCAGCGTTCCCTGCCACCAGGTCTCACACAATCACAGAGCCTTAGCCCTAGCCTGGCCTTGCTGGCCCTCTGCCTCGTTGCTGTGCTTCTGCTGGTGACCAAGCCACCCCACTGCCCGCCTGGCTCCGAGGGCTGTGAAGAGCGGGGACAGAGGCTGGCAGCAGCTGTGGTGCCACTAGTGCCCTGTGCAGGGGGCTGGCCTGCAGGGCACACCCCCCCTCTGCCTCAGGCTCCAAGGGGTGGAGAAGGCCCTACAAGCGCTGGTGCACTGGGCAGGGTGTGTCCAAGGAACTGATACACCCAGGAAAGCCTGCAGCCTTCTGGCCAGGATACAGGTGATTACCCTGACTACACTGGTGCCTGCAGATGCATGTCCCCCTAACAGAACACTGCCACCAGCCGGGGGAAAGGGCCTTCCCTGGAGGACTTCTGGCCTGTGTCCCAGTGCTCTGGCCAGAGAGAGGCTCACTCACAGGACCTCTCTAGCATCCATATCCCCAGCTGCGACCACAATGGCAGCTGTCACCCCAGACAGCACCATTCAGCCCTGGATGGGCAGTGCTGTCCATAACTCGTGTTATGGACACGAGTGTGCTCTTGGGGTGGGCCAGAGCCAGGGGTAGCTTCTTTGGACTTAGAGGCCTGAGAAGTCTTAATAGTGGCACAAGAAGCACTGTCACATTTCTGATTGATCTTGCATTCATTCATTCATTCATTCATTCATTCATTCATTCATTTCTTCATTCACAGTTCGGCCAGCCATCGGAAAACATGTAGTGACCACATGTGGTATGACCACATACCTGCCAGTCCTGGTTTTCCATTCTGGGGACTCTTTCCCCTCCCGTGGGCCAGTGGGGGCTGCTCCTGTGCAGGGGCTGCGCTGCTTCGCATTCCCAGAGCCACAAGTGAAGAGTCAGCACTTGCCTGGACCACTGTTCCTCCTCTCCGTCTAGCCAGAGGGTGGTGCTGTGGTCACGGCACCAGACCCACCCCCAAACCAAAGCTCACTCAGCTTCCCTTTGGTCCCTCCCTGGCCTCTCCAGCACGGAGGGCCTGTCAGGCAAGCCCACCTTCGGGCCAGGTGGGGTGCCATCTGCTTGGTTGTCTGGCAGCTGAGACTTAGGGAGGGGGAGGGAAGTCGGGATTGAAGGGAAAATGTGCCAGGTCAGACGGAGGTACCTCATGGAGTGGAGGCACCACAGAGCTGGGGGATGGAGGGGCTTGCCTGGGGTCCTGATCCTCACCACTGTGTGGTCACAGCTCTGGAGTCACCAGGAAAACTCTCCTTCCAGGGGCCCTGCCTCCCTGCACACCCCCTTTCCCAGCACATCCCTTGCACCCTGAGGCATTTTTGGACTGATTGGGTGGACTGAGACTTAAGGGCCTTGCAGTGGAACATAACATCTGTCTTCCTTCTCTTTCTAACAAAACCAAAAAAAGTCTGAAAGGGTGCTGACCAGCCTTATCAGGAAATACTGTGCAGCCATTAAAAATAACCCTACACTAGCAAAGGAGGACACCGATTAACACAGTGTGGGGTACAATCCACAACAACACTCCCACACAGTAAGTAAAAGGCTCCCTTGATTTAATTTAAACAAAGCTATGTGTATATCACCTGTAAGACATTATAATCCAGATGGCTTGGTAGTCATAATAAACACCTACCATACTGGCTTATGTGCGAATTGTCTTCTATGTAACAGGTTTACCGTAGACTAGCAAAGGCATCGGCATCCCATCTCCTGCCTCAAGTCTCCTGGAGCGGAGTGTGACTGCTATTTCAGTTTCTGTTGACAATATCGCTACACAGTGCATTGCTATGGATTGAATTGTATCCTCCCCAACCCCCCAAAAAATGTGTCCACTTGGCCAGGCCATGGTATTAAGCATCGTATAATCATGATCCATTTTGTAATCTGATGTTATTATCTTCATGTGTTGTCAA
>NW_022109491.1:7416108-7422972 GCF_000313985.2 Echinops telfairi
TGTCCACTTGGCCAGGCCATGGTATTAAGCATCGTATAATCATGATCCATTTTGTAATCTGATGTTATTATCTTCATGTGTTGTCAAGCCTAGCCTCTATGTTAATGAGGCAGGAGGCCATTGATAGGATTCTGTTATACTTTGACTCCATCTCTTTTGAGATTAAAGAGAGTAAACATGGGAGCCGGATGCAGAGGGAGCTGTCGCTATCGAGACAGACGAGTTGGAAGCAGAGTGTATTCTGGGATGCAGGAGTCACAGGAAGAGAAGGCCTTCCCCTTGCATTGCCACTCTGGACCCAGACGTCTAGCTTCTGAAACTGTGAGAATACATTTCTGCTTGTTAAAGCCATCACCTGGGGTGTTATAGCAGTACTGGCTCCCACAGGCAGCAGCACCATGCTGGTGACAGCAGCAGCAAAGAGCCCGAGGAGAAGGATCAATCTGGAAAGGAAACAGCTGGTGACCAGACAACTTGAAGGTAGAAAATCAGTGAAGGCGATTGCCCATGAGTTGGCTTTCACACACCTGACAGATCACTGGCATCCTCCCTGCTAAGGGCATGAAGCTCATTCGACGTGCCTAACGGAAAAGCAGGGTGGGACTGTCACACGGTGACCATGTTTGAACAACGTCCAAATCACATGGTGTCCGATTTCGCAGAGCATGTCGTGAGCGTCGGCCACACGGGATACACACACGCGCACCCATTTTTCGGAACCATTTGTGAGTCAGAACTGTTTGAGATACTGTAGCTTAAGCTTCTTCCTGTGTGTCTCCTAAGAAAAAGGCCACTCTCTTTCCTATTCTTGGTGTACTTAACAAGATCAGGTCGCCCAACATCGATAAAGTACTAATACCCAATCCTCAGTCCCTCCTCAAAGAGTGGCCTGATGGCCTGCCTGGTGGCCCCCTCAACCCTAATGGGCCCCATCAAGGATCCAGCCCAGGATCGCACCTCTTCTGACTCCTCTCACCTGGAACAAGCTCCTCAGCCTCCCTTATGTCTGACCTTGGCATTGGGAAGAGTTTGGGCTGTTGGTAGACTGTCCCTTAATTCAGGTCTGCTTGATGGTTCCTTCTGATTCGATTCAGCATGCACCTTTTGGGCACCCATCTGTACTCATGGTGGTTCTACCTCTGACCACCTGGTTCAGATGGCGTGTGCTAAGCTTTTCCACAGCAGAGGTCCCGTTGTTCCTGTCAGTGCGTTGCAGGGAAACAAGTGGAGACCATGTGAAATAGCCTAGATGCTTTTTATCATCAGAAAACCATCTACAGTGAACCCTCGCCACTTCGCGCTTCGACTTCCGCGGCTTCACTCTATCGCGGTTTTTGCGTAACAGCGCATGCTCTGTCATTACTGCCACCGATTGGCTCATACTGTACACGCTTGATGCCATAAATAATATAATAAATGATAATTGTAACGTCCAAAATGTTTTACTGTATTTTCCCTTTTTCGTTTAATAAATTGGGTAATACGAGTGTAGTGGTGACTAAAGGGTGTTTTTTCATGTCCTCTATGCTCTAACTACGAAAATATTTGATTTACAAATAAGGAATCCTACTTCGTGGAATTTCATTTATCACGGTAGGGTCTAGAACCGATTAACCGCGATAAACGAGGGTTCACTGTACTGCCATCAAGTCAATTCCAATTCACAGCCCCCCTGTAGGACACAGCAGGACTGCCCCATGGGGTTTCCAAGGCTGGGAAACCATTATGGAAGCAGACTCGTCTTTTCCTCATGGAATGACTGGTGGTTTCAAACCACCAGCATTTAACCCACTGCTCTACCAAAAAACCAAATCCACTGCTGGGGAGTCCTTTCCGACTCAGCAACAATGCCTCCAGCCTCCTAGAGGTAGAAACCCACTGCCATCAAGCTGATGGCGGCACAGGGCAGGTAGAACTGCTCCCTAGGGTTTCCGAGGCAGTGAGTCTTTACAGGATCAAAAAGCCTCATCTTTCTCGCCTGAAGTGGCTGATGGATTTAACTGTTGATCTTCTGGTTAGCAGCCCAACACGTAACAACTAGGCTATCAGGGCTCCTATAATTAGGAAAGGTAATGCTAATTCCTGCTTTCAGTACTGCCAGCTGGAAGCACAGAGCTTGCCCCTTGGTTTTGACCAGCAAGGAGGCCCTGTCCCAGCCGAGCTACGATGTTGGTTGTCACCCTAGATGAGCTTAGTGGACTAAGAATTTCCTAAGCTGGCCTCAAGGAGCCCTGGTGGTGCAGTGGTGACGAGTTCCACTGCTAACCACACAGTCAGCAGTTTGAAACCACCAGCCTCTCCGAGGGAGAAAGATGAAGTTTTGTCCTCCCATAAAAGAGTGACATTCTCAGAATCCCACAGGGGCAGTTCTACCCTGTCCTATAGGGTCCCTGTGAGTCAGAGTGGATTCGATGGCAGAGAGTTTACCTGAGCCTCAGGCAGCCTTTTTCTTGAGGCTCTTTTCAAAATATACGTGTTCCCTGCCCTCATCAGTCCTATGAATCAGAATCGCCGGGGAGTCCACATTTTTAGTGAGTGCCTCCGAGGTAATTCATATCTTCCAGCCCAGTTTGGGCAACATCTCACCTAACAGTGGTGTTTAGTCATCAGCCTGGGGTTGGGCCCAGGCACTGGGCGGTCTCAGGAATGGATGAGGCAGACCAGAGTCACATTGGCGCTGGTTGGTTCCATCACATCTATCCTATGTGACAGTAGAGAACTGACCCATAGGGTCTTCTGGGCCAACATGCTTGTGGGAAAGCAAATCGCCAGGCCTTTCTCCCGTGGAGCTGCAGGGTGGGTCTGGTCTGCTACCTAACCTTCCAGGTAGCCACCAAGCACTTCATGGTTTATTGAGGTTTAGGCTCCCCTCCCCAAACTGACTGACTGAAAGGGACCCTGGTTTCTGAGGCTTTAAATCTTTATGGGAAAAGACAAGTCTCATCTTTCTTCCGTGTTAGCTTGATGGTTTTGAACTGCCAGCCTTGATGTTAGCAACCTACCTGCCATTGCCAGGGTTTGGTAGGTCACATTAAGCACTTCTTTTGTGCTGGGCTTTGTTACTGTCATCAGATGCCTGGGAGTATATTGCTAAGGCTTTAGAAGGGTGATTCCATTTGAGTCTCATAATTCTGTGAGGAAGATACTACTGTTGACGCTGGTTTACAGCTGAAGCAGCTCAAGCACAGAGATTAGAACGTTGGTCCAAGGGCACATTAGGAATGCCGATACCAGGAATCGGGAACTCTGGGAAGTTTGACTATGATTCTAATCACATCTCTAATTGCAATTAAGAACCAAACCTTTCACACCCTGGCCTCCCCTCCCTGGGCTGTGTGCTGGGAGTGTAGTCTCCCCTCTCCGGCTGCATTGTCAGAGCGGTTCAAGGACACTAGCCTCCCTAGAGTAACCTTGAGAGCCTGAGGTTGACCATCTTTCGGAGGCTACAGGGAGGATCAATCCCAATTATGTGGCAGCAGGCCCCACGATGGGAGCCAGGGGGAAGGGTTCTCATCGCTGCAGCTATTTCTAACTCAGGAGTTCCCCGCTGAGCCCCAAGGTGGGAAGACAGGTGAGAAAAGAGGGGAATCAAGGCCATAGTATGCAGACACCACACTGAGGGCAGAGTGGGTCCCTGCTGGCTAGGGCCATCTTATCTGCCCACCGGAGTCTCACCCCTCTGCCGCTCAGGTTTCTTGTACTTCTTATTTGAGGGCTCAACTCCCCAGTGATGGATAAGGTGGCCAGATGGAGCCTAGGAGGACACTCGGGCTCTCCTTACCCCAATCACTTTCACTCGCTGTTTGAGAGCCAGATGGAAACAGCACAGGTGGGGAGAGGAGGAAAGCTGTCAAGTGTTTTAAAACTTGGCGATGCTGCCCCCTGGGGGCACTGAGCAATGCAGAGGGGCTGCAAAAGCAGGCGCTTGCACCTTATGCTGGACTGCGGGCAGTGAGTTTTTCATTGCTAGGGGGTTGCTCCCCCCACCCCCCACACTTAAAAGAGGGTGGGAGGCCAAATCAGTTTGGGAAATTATGTTCCTGAAGTCTTTGGATTTTTGGCTTCTAGTTGCTTCCAACTCAGTGATCTTGTAGGACATGGAACTGTCCCCGTGTTTCCAGGCAGCTATGAGTTAGGCTGCTATATGCAAAGTCAGTAGTTCTAAACCACCATCTGTTCCTTGGGAGAAAGACAAGGTCTTCTACTTCTGCAGAGTTAGAGTTTCAGAAATCCCCAGGACAGTCCCACCCTGTCCTATAGGGTGTCAGAGTCAGAACTGACCCAGTGGCCGATGTCGTGCTTTTGGTTTATCTTTACTGGAGCAAATGGCCAGGTCCTTTATCCAGTAGTCTCTGGGTGGTGGGTTCAAACTCTGTATCTGCTAGTTAGTAACTAAGCATGGACTCATATGGCACCAGGCTCCTTTAGGAAATAGGTGGTCATTTTTATTAGTTAGTATTTACTGGTCTCTTACCCTGAACATGTTATGTTGTAATCCGTATTTGTTTGAAGTTGTAGTGCCTAATATAATACTGGCACATAATAGGTGCTTAGCATACCTGTTTATAAGAGAGTTTCCCTTCTTCCCATTGTGGAATTAAGGTTTTTAAGCCAAACTGAATGCATTGGGTTTTTTTTTCGTTTGGGGACAGGGAGATGATCTTCATGTGGGTTGCTATCTCGTCTTCCATGGCTTGCTCACTTGCTTAATCTTAAAAAAACCCAACTTTTTATTTTGATTTGGGTAAGTTTACAGAGCACATTGGTTTTCCATTCAACAACTGATACACGCTGTATTTTGACAGACTGAAACTCCCCCCCCCCAGCAGTCTTCCCTCTTCCCCGAGTTACTGCTCACCGTATAGGCCTGCTGGTCTTGTTTGGCTGAAAGCGAAGTCACGTGAAGAGTTCATTCAGTTCCATCCCGGCTTGAAGGGGTTGGAAGTGCCATAGCCTCTGGGGCTCTACCAGTCTTTATCAGACCAGTAACTTGGTCTTCACCGAGTTCTGTTCTACAAGTTTCTCCCACGCTCTCCAGGACTTCCTACTGGGATCCTTTTCAGAGTGGGCACTATCTGGTGCTTCTGGTTTCAGGGTCATGGAGTGAATGTAAGAACTTTTAACACTGCAGATGAAATACTCAAATACCTACCGCCTTTATTTTAAAAGCAAAAGTAGAAATTCTGCCTCTGTCCATGTTTTTTTAAAGGCAATATTTATTCATTCTTTTTGTGTGTGTGTCTGCCCTCCAGGCACCCCCTGCCTCCCCCCCTTTATTAATTCTTAAAAGTGATAAATACACACACACACCATCCGGATGCGGGAGACAAGGAGCATGATATCATAATGGTGTCTTCCACTCACACGTTCCAGGAACCATTTCGCCCACTCTTTGTGTCTCTGACTGAGGAGCAGACACCATGCTCCAGGGCATTCTCTTCTGAGTGGCTTGACAGCTTGTACTCTCAGTTATCTGTGCACGATGCCAGAAGGCTGATCCCACGCCAGAGGGACCCGTTCATCAGACCACTGGTTCTCCCTCCAGGGCTCCTCTTGGAGTCTTTCCTCATTTTAGAGAGAAACCAACCCATTCACTGTCTTTCAGGCCCCAATCTTGGGAGTCATTCTCAACTCCTCACATCTCACCTTCAACAAGTACCTGGCCCAACAACCCCATTACTACATGCTTCCCGCCTGGATTGCTGAGCAGTCAGCCACCTCCCTGGTGTCCTTCCCAAAGCATTGCCTTCTCCATCCGGCTAGGATTCTCCTTAAACCAAAGCCATATCATGTCACTCACAACCCCACCCCCACCCCCGCTAACTCCCATTTCAGCAGAGAAGTCTTTACAGTGACCCACCAGCCCCTGCATGATCTGTCTTCCAGGCCCCCATCATTTCCAACCTGGCTGCCTCCTCTCAAGGAACACACACATGCTTCCCACCTTAGTGCCTTTGAATTTGGTTCCTTCTGCTGGAATGTTCTTCCCATATGCTCCCTCAGTTTGACCTCTTCATTCAGGTCTTAGTTTAAATGCCATTTTCTTGAGCTCTTTTGTTACTTTGAGGAAACAGAGGCACAGACTACAACTTCCTGACTTGTAACCAGAGCCCAGGGCTCAACTGATACTTAGGCCAGGAAGCCTGGGTAGATTGGGGGACATAAGAGTAGCTTCTGGTACCATGTACTACCAAAGAGAGTAATCCAGAGGGAGAGGTTCAAGTGGAGCAGGCTGGGCCATATTCAACACCAGGTTCGGGGAGAGGGATGGGGAAGCCCAGGAGACAGCACTGCTGCCAAGTTCCATAGAATCCACCCGTAAGGCGGTGGGCAGTGGTCCTATACTGCTCCTGGAAGACCGGCAGCCTAGTGAGGAAGGGTTAGCCACTTTCCATAGTAAGGAAGCAGGCTCAGAAAGGCGAAGACTTTGTGCCAACTCTCCCACAGGCAGTGTAGTGAACGGCCTCTGGGGCCTAAAATCTGTAACTTGTGGAACCCTGACTGTGATGTCCCTGGGTCACTGCTACGTCATCAGACAGTAGCTAGAGCCACCTGGCCATTCAGAGCATTTGTACCCCTCACCTCACTGGTGTTTCCCAAAGCGGGTGTTGCGAAGCGGGGAGTGTGCATTTTCTAGAGACCTGCAGAGTGAGGCCAAGCTAGCTAGAGTTTCGTGACAGAAGCACCTGCCCCTTGAAATAAACAGAAAATCTTGGAGGCTTCCAGGGCGCAGGTGGCAGCAAATGGGTGTTTCATGAAAATAGTCAGAACCGCCTACGAGTTGGATAAATTATGAAATTTATTTATATTTCACCTTTAAAAGCCAGAGCATAACAAATTTCACTTTCTGGAAAGTCATCTTAA
>NW_022109491.1:7424105-7439719 GCF_000313985.2 Echinops telfairi
AGGCTGCAGTATAATGTGAACATAACTTCCAGATGGAAATTGAGTGGTATGTAACTTGCCTTATTGCAGAGGTCTAGAACTGACCTCCACAGTATATGCTGGTCTCATTTGTGCTCTTTGTGGCCCAGAAGAGGTCCTGGCTGGTTCGGAGGACCTGAGGGAGGATACTGAATGGGAGGGCGAGCGTGAAATGAACAGGTAGCGCTGGAGACATGGTGGCAAGAGCTCCAGGAAGTTGCTGAGGATTAAGAGAACGAGCCCGTGGGGCTAGTGGGGCAAACAAGGTGAACAGGAAGGGAAGACAGCTTTGGTAAGAGCCCAAGGAAAGAGGGGCTCTGACCTCGGGCCCCATTTCTCTGTCAGTCATCCTTCGCGCCCAGGCTCACTCCCAAGTTTGCTGTTCACTGGAGGAGTCCAAAGTTACCCGTGGAAGCTCTGGGGCGGGAGATGCACTGCAGCAACGGCTCACTGGTCCATGATGGAGCGCTGCAGCACCTGGTTCATCATGTCCTCTTCATCCACATCATAATCCTGTGACGGAACACGACACTCAGTCACTGCTGGTCAAGGAAGAGGCAGGCAGCCTGCCAATGGGCTCTGGAAGGGATGGCCCAGGACCAGATCCACCCCTTTGCTGGCTTACCCTAGCTGTGACTCTGGGCTAATAACCTAACCTCTCTATGCCTCTGCTACCTTATCCTTAGGATGAGAACAAAGACGTTGCCCTCTCATGGAGACTGAGCACAGACCAAGGCCCGTGTGTTTGCACGTAGCCCATCAACTGGGGAAGCTAAGCACCACCATGAACACACTGGCTGAGCACCTTTCTCTCTGGGTGGCATCAGTGGCCAGCACAGAATAGGGACCAGAATGCCCCAGAGAAACTACAATGAAATGAACTTTCTTTAAGGAGACAAAATGATGTGCACAACTGTTTTTCAGGAATTCTATCCATTTTGACAGCATCAACTGTTAATAGCTTTCCTGACAACATAAATGGGACCTAGAACAGTCCCTCTCAGGTCCTGGGATGAAGTCACTAGAACTGACTACTACACTGATCCTGACTTCATAGCATTCGGTGCAAAGGAAAGACCTATGCCCAGCAGTTGGCCACATTGACCTGCCACTGGAATGCCAACCAATAGCATGCCACTTCAAGCCCACCCAGCTCCAGGAAAGGTTGTAGGCTTGACCATCACCACCTGGCTGGTTGTGACCCACCAAAGGAAATTCTGCATCTCCAGCTTCTTGGGGGAGGGAGAGCGGGGGAGACCGGTGAGCCTGAACTTGGCAGGACTTCTGATTTCCATGTAACAACAATCAGCTGGAAGGCTGCAGCTCACTCACTGCTCTCTCAATAAGCCACTCACCCTTCAGCTTGTAAATCCTTATGAGAAAGCCTTGATATGTGGGCTTAAAATATACACATGCACTGAATCAAACCAGGCTAAACAGGCAGAAACTGTATGTACCAGAGAAAATGGGTAAACCTTTCTTGTTTCTCTGTCTAGATACTCAACCAGTTCATCTTCTCAATGCCAAAGCCCAGGAAGCTCTGGCCACCCCCAGCTCCCAAGACTGGCATGAGTAGTCCATTCCAGCAGGTGAGATGAGCTCAACATCAGGGCCCAGAGCTCCCATGTTAAGTGACGTGATGAGCTGTGCTGAGACTCACCACAAAGGTGTCATAAGAGAACTGGTGCCGGCGCTGGATGTGCTCTATGAAGTTGGCGCTGCGGTAGTTGGGGTCTCCCCAGGGCATCGAGGCACATATCGGACAAACCTGTTAACAAAAAAGGTCTTAAGCCCTCTGTTGCCCCTGTCTGGCTACTTTTCCTGAGAAACAGCCTGAGCCTAGTCACTCCTGCATGTCCATACCAGTGTTTAAGAAACACCTTTGTTTCCTCACATGGAATGGCACAGGGAGTGGACAAAAGCTTCTGTCACAATGTCCCCCTTTTTGTGATCCGCTATACCATAGTCAGAGTAGTGTGACAGTGCAGAGAGGGCACAGAATATGGCCTTCTAAGCCCATGCACTAGATGACCCCAAAACACACAAAAAAGGCAAGCAAAGCACCAGACACGTATCCCAGGGGGTCAAAGGCCCAGTGTGCTCCCATGTTGAAGGAAAGGCACAATGAGGGGTCACGCTGAACAGGCCTCAGACCGGAGCCTGGCTGGAGCTTACAAGGTTGGGAGGGGTTCAGAAAAGTAAAGAGAAGCCAAAAGGGGGTTCCTGGGGCGGGGGTGGGTGGGTGGGAGTGGGACAGCAGCGTGAAGAGCAGACAAGGAGGCCGGGGAGGGGAAGGAGTCAGCCGGCTGGTCTGACTAGAATGGGAGAGCTGTGGAGATTCGCAGAGAGGGGTGGGAGGGGCATAAACGCTCCCCTTTGGAGGTGGCACAGGGAAGACAGGGTGACAAGGGATGAGCCCGAGCTGAAGCACTTGTTGTGGAGCTTGAGCCCAGGCCAGGACCAGGGACTGTGGAGGAGAAGGGAGTTAGGGGTAGGGTCCTGTCGGAGATGAGGCCTTCGTCAGGAAAAGAACTGGAGAGGTTAAGCCGCAGGAGGGGAGGGAAGACGGGAATTCAGCCATACTACCAGAAACCGTGGAGTGGGTTAGCAATGGGCAGCCATCGTAATTATGAGTGCACATAACCTTGGGCCACATCGGTCCACTCAAATGACTTTCATTATACACACACTTACAGGGGCCAAGATATGCCAGGATGTGTGTGGTGACATGTAAAAACGTATTCTGAAAAATGTCAAGCATACAGAAAACCAGAAACTACATGGACATCTGCCATACTGATTTCAACAAAAAGCAAACAAAAAAGGAAAGCATTTTAAGACACTCAACAGCGAGTCCGCAATCAATTTCCTGACATCATCTGTGAATAAGCTCACTGTCCCTTCCTTAAGGAGCAGTTGAATAATGGCATAGCCACGCAGCAGAGGGGGCAGTGACTTCCCGTGACCGGTGAGGGGTCATCTGGAAACAGACAGTGAGGATGGCTGCAGTCTGATGTCTGCCATCTAGCTCACAACCTGTACCCGCACAAAAATTTCAAACTGGCCAATACCTTATTAACTTCATAGCAGAAAATTTTTAAAAAGAGGGAGCAAACCAACATGTATCTTAATAGATTAGAAGCAATGCCAAGAATATTACTGCAGTTTACAGAATCTGTAATCCATGACTGGCATGGAAATGGGACACACAAACCTCATGACAGACAAGCACTGGGGCCACCACCCAGTTTTACTGACCGTTCTAGTTTACTGGTCAGAATGACCAACATACAGGCTGACCCTTGCTTTATTTATTGTGCTTCACAGATATTGTATTAAAACCAGAACAAAACCATCAAAGTCATGTTTAGAAGCAACCCTGCATCAAAGCAAATCTATTGGTGCTATTTTTCCAAGTATGTGCTCACCTGGTGTCTCTGGGTCACATTTTGGTCATTCTCACGGTGCTTCAATAATGCTGTTGCACATTTAATAGGCTGCAGTATAATGTGAACATAACTTCCAGATGGAAATTGAGTGGTATGTAACTTGCCTTATTGCAGAGGTCTAGAACTGACCTCCACAGTATCTCTGAGGTATGTCTGAAAATGGGTCCTGGTCTTTTTGTGATGTGTCTTAGCACATGGGCTTTCTCAAACAAGAATCAGTTTTTAGGAACCATAAGTAAAACCTCCTGAAAACAGGAGTTGAAACGTGACTCTGAAGTACTTTTCATAAAACACACCTCTTATCTTGCCTAAGAATGTGTACTGTGCAGCCATTGTGGGATTACACAGGAGAGCAACACTCACTCACAGCCACTGAGTCAAATCTGACTTACAGTGACCCTGTAGGCAGTGTCCAGAACTGCCCCCGGGGGGTTCTGAGACTATAAATCAGTGGTTCTCAACCTTCCTAATGCCACAACCCTTTAATACAGTTCCTCATGGTGTGATAACTCCCAACCATAAAATTATTTTCATTCCTACTTCTTAACTGTAATTTTGGTACTGTTAGGAATTGGGCAACCCCTCTGAAAGGGTCGTTAGACCCTCTAAGGGGTCGCAACCCACAGGTTGAGAACCACTGCCATAAATCTTTATGGGAATAGAAAGCCTCATTTTTATTCCGAGCAGCTGGTGGTTTTGAACTGCTGACCCTGCAGTTGGGAGTTCAATGAGAAACCCACTATACTACCAGGGTTCCTGAAGGCAAAACAGTAGGTATAATAACTTTTACAGATGGAACTATGTCTCCAAAAGCACATGGTGAATCTTAACCTTGGAACCTATGATCGTGACTCTAGAAATAGGTCTTAGAAGATGTTTTCCAGCTTAACTACCATGAGGCCCTACTGGGGCAGAGTGGGTTCCATATGACTAGTTCTTATAGGAGAAGATACAGAGAGAAACAGAAGATACAGGAGCCACAGAATGATAAATGCCATGTGATGCTGCAGCTGCAAGGGAAGAAGGCTGGGAGCTAGCAGAAGCTGAGAGAGAGACAGAAGCTGAGTCTTTCCAAGGCTCACAGCAGACAATGCTGACACCCTAACTTAGGATCCCACCCCCGGCCTTCAGAGCAGAGATTATATAATCCTGTTCTTTGAAGCTCCCCAATTGGAGGTCTTTGTTACAGCGGCCCTAGGAAACTAACACAATTGCCTACTTCAGGCTGAAGTTTCCATGTGTGTATGATAGACATGTTAGAAAGATAACTGTTGGTGTCAAATGAGGAGGCCTGATTTGATTATTTCTGAGGGAAACCAATCAGTTCTTTGTGATTGGCTAATTTCATGGATGGCCACCATGGTGTGATGTCTTGCCTCTACACTGGGTTCACCTTTATTACACTATAATGGGAAGTGGTGATAGGGTATGTTCTTCACGGGTTAATAAATTGGAATACAGAATAAAACGCCAGAGTCTAAAGGAACACTGGAGACAATGCTGTGGCAGGGAACTGGGGGACCAGGGAAAGGGCTGGAGACCCACACGTAGAAGCGAAAGAAAACAAGAACTCCAAGTGAAGCAGCTAGGACCATGGAGGTGATGTCAGCAGGATGGGTGGGCGGCAGCCAGACTCTAGGGGACACAGGAAAGGACAGGAACGTAGGGGCAGCAGCTGAAAAGCACAGCTTGAGGGGCAAGAGAAAATGCCAGGTCAGCTATGCTTCCCATGACTTAGTTCTGAGGACTTGGGACACATATGAAGGAACACAAAGAAGCAGGTAGAGAGAAATGCTGAAGGTGAGACAAGAAACATGACAGGTGACGTGTAGGAAGCGGCACGAAAATGGAAAACTTACTGAGCTCTGACTCTGGGTCAGTCACTCTCTTGGTCCTTTACGAACACTTGACAAGGAGCCTTCCTTTCAGACTGGCGGGGAGGGAAGCACTCGAAGGAGGGTTACAAATTAAAGTGCTTACGGGTGCCAGCTGGGAAGGCAACCAAGTGAAGCAAGTCAGGTACAAGGGAAGACACATGTCCCTAGAGGGGCAGTAGCTTCTCAGAGCCAGTTGAGTTTTGCCAGTACTTCTCATTTTCAAATATAGAACACCCAAACTGAGCAACCTGCTACCTTGTAAAGGTTAGAGGCATGAATATGTCAGGGCCTGGAGGGTCAGGGTGTGGCCTCAGGGGTGGACAGGAGTGATAAGGAACCCACACCTGATGCTTTGACCATCTTAAATGCAGGATTCAGCTTCTATTTGGGAAGGATGGTGCAGTTCCCACTGGGAGCTTATGAAAACGGACTTAGCCCTTAAGAGTGTGTGCTTGAGACTACAAAGATGAATTAAGGAAGCTCACTGTGGATGACACTGGCACAGTTCTCCAGTCAGGCGGTGGGAAGAGCAGACAGCAAGGCTATCCATCCCTAAAATCAGCCACAGCACCATAAAAGGGAGCCCCATGTAAAGGGTGGCTTCACTGATTAGTCTCGGGACTTGGCAAGGAGTTCAAAAATCAGAGGAGGAGTTAAGGCATTCTTTGACCATTCGTGCTTTAAGATTTATGGTAGAAAAGCAAAGTCTGCTGCTAGGCCTAGGAAGGTGAGCAATAATAGCTGCCCTCCTATCCTTACAAAGGTTCAGGTAAACCTAGAGTGGGCACTCCGCTTTACAGCTAAAGACTGCCTGCTGAAGGAGGCCCATGGCTCATAAGCAGCGGCCTGAGACAAATGGGGGAAACCAAACCAAACCAAACCAAACCAAAGAGAACGATGCATTACCATCCAGTGGGCTAATCACATGAGGGATGAGTACACCATATTGCCAAAATGGACCAAATTCACACCTGCCAGCCTCTGATATTTAAATTAAAATGCCAAAGGATAGATGAGGTCTTTCTAAACAATTTCATAGAAGTCCTTTCCCCACATCTACGAAGAAGGTACTTTTAAAAAGAAAAAGTGAGTTTTATGGAGGAGAAACTTGGCAGGCACCAAGCAATCAGTCAGCATTATCAATAACAGGATCAACAGACACCGGAGAAGCCGTCACATAGCAGACAGTGGACCCATCACTTACCCCGTATCCAAAAACAGCAGGGCCAGAGACATTCTAACGGAAGGCCCCCCTACAAAACTGGCCTCTCCTGTCAGGGGAGCCAGCCCCTAACAAATCATCATGGGCCCGGCAGACGTAATTGTACAGTGATAATACGTAAAGATTACAGTAAAGTCACAGAGAATAAGAGAGGTAAAAGAGAGAACAAAATGAAAGCGTCAGGCATATTTTATGCTGCTCACCTCAACCCCGCTTGATGGTCCACATGGAGATCCGGAGACCAGACAGGAGCACAAGGGAGACCGATTTTATTTCTAACCAAAGCTTATATATACTTGGGCACGCAAGTTCCCTGATTACAGGTTAATGACCTACATCACAGGAAAGGGTTGTAACAAAGACAATAAAGTGAAGGGAGGGGAACAATCTAGGGGCGCATACGTAAAAGAAGAGGAAGGATCAGGGGTACACATGTGACAAGATGGGAAGATCCTAGATTCGGGATAGCAGCCTAACTTTGGATGTCACTGAGCAGGTTTGACCTGTTATAAGCTCTCTAAGGAAACAATCACTATCCTATCAATAGGGTGTAAGACCCACCTACAGAGGACCAGACAGTAGTCTGATTGCTCTGGATGGCTGAATGCCTACAGGGAGACTATCTCTGACCTCCCTCCATGTGCTGGCAAACAGCCTCATAGGTTTGGCATATCTTTGGGGGGAGACAAAGCTGGGGAAGTCTTTTTAGATCCCACAATTCCCCCTTTTGTTTTATATATAAAATTCAAAAGAGCCACAGGGGCGATGTGGTTATTTTCTTTACACTGAAGGCTCTCAAGGCAAATTTAATGACCAAATTAATGTAGTCAGGCTAATTGCAAAGCTTTTGAATCACAGGCTTGGAGGCTAAAGCTTCCCTATGCCCATCTGCTATTGGGGGAAAGTATGAGAGGGGTTGGATGCTGCGGCGGAAGAGATAGAGCAAAAAGGAATGTCTGCTTCTACAGGGAGACAGAATCAACCATGTGCTCACTTTAAGGCAGCTCAGCTTTAAGGGGAGAGTCTGTGGAAAAGTTAGTTAACGCAGGAAAATGTACTTAGACTATATCTCTAACTTCCTAAAGTGGAGGCTTTCCTACTGTGGAATACTAGCTTTCCAGATCCCCTCTACTAGTCAGGGATAAGTTCAGTCATATTTCCCTCAGAGTTAAGTTTCCCACACTATCCTTACAAAATGAGCTCTGGCGACAGTGGGCGACATGGTGGCTGCTTATCGCAAGGTCACAGTCCAAAACCACCAGCTGCTCCGTTGGAAAAAGATGAAGCTTTCTACAATCATAAAGATTTATAGTCCTGGAAACCCACCCGGGCACTTCAACCCTGTCTAACTGGGTCCATGAGTTGGATCAACTCGATGGCAGTGAGTTTTGAGTTTCTGAGTCATCACCAAACACCAGCATGGGGAAAGAGGATGTGTTCCAGATTAAAGGACACAGAGGAGATATGGCAACTGTCACACACTGGACCTAGGAATTTGGGAGATGGGGAAAGAGCTAGGAAGGACATTACAGTAATTGTTAACATTTGAACATGGATCCTACATTAGATTTTAGACTAGTGACTCTTACCACAGACTTGGTATCTGTACTATGGAATAGTTTGCAGTGCTCCACAAGTCCTTCCTGGTCAAAGTTCTTCTCAGGACAATAAGGGCAAGGAAAAGTGTAACGGTTAGGGATATTCCTGGAAGATGAAAGGCAGAAAAAAAGAAGTTAATTTCCATGAGGAACTTTCCACACAACTTCCAACTATTGTACAGGCTAAATCAAAAAGAATAGCTACTAGGGTTCCAGGTCATACCTGCACAAGTCTGTCCCACATAAATGTGCTGCAACGGCTCTGTGATCAATGGATGGCAGTGGTTACATGCTGGGCTGCTAACCAGTACAATCAGTTTGAAACCACAAGCTGCTCCAGGGGCAAAAACAAGTTACTTTCTACTCCCATCAAGAGTCCTGTCTCTGGAACTCACTGGGGCGGTTCTATACTGTTCCACAGGGCCGCTACGAGTCATCATCAACGTGAAGACAGTGGATTTGTTTGTTTTAGTCATTATTAGGATGACTTAGAGAGAGAGAGAAAAAAAATATTTCTTGTGCTATAGGGGAACAAAAAGATTTTGCGGTCTGGGTTAATATAAAATCTTTTTAACAAAGCCTAAGTGGACATCTTCCCAAATCACCGAAGCTTTGCATCAAATATACAGGAATGTTGACCTACATAAAGCAAGTTTTTAGATGAGTTTTAAGGAAGGCCTAAAGATGAGCAGAGCAGAGATGTCAGCTCAGAAGGTTACAGAAATTGTTTTGGGGTTTCCAGAGGGGTAACCTTGATCAATTTTATCCATGAAGAGTTATGAAGAAATTTCAAGAAAATAGAAAACTGCATTGGTGAGAAAAAGGTCAATAAAGTTGGGCCATGGAATTTTTCCTTCACAACAATGCAGCTGTTCACTCTTTAAGGGCTGTCCTACGAGAATCACGCTGGGAAACCTTACCCCCAGTATACAGCCCTGATCCTGCCCCTTCCTTCAAGCTTCTTTTTGCTCTCCATACTCAAAGAATATTTCAAAGGAAGAGGATTTGAGTCTCTGGAATATGCCCAAACGGCTATTTTGATGTGATCTACTTTGACAAGCACAGAATTCTTCAGGGAAGGGCTAGAGATATAGAAACCCCACCTTCAGAAGTGTTGAGGACACATTAAGAAAAAAATAGCTCCATGTTTTATATTGTCTTTAATAAAAGGGGTTTATGACTTTACAGCAACACTTTTTGACTTTTCTTGGATGCTTCAAAAACGACAAAGCTCACTAAGGCTATTATGACTAGGATTCTGATTTCCAGATCAGAGTCAGGTCAAGTGTTTGAACATAACTTAATGGCACAGCTAACACTTGACGAGAACTCTAGAGAGACACCCCGCTCCCTTTAAAACACAAAACAAAAAATCATGTAGATAGGTCACAGCATAACAATAATATCTTTATCAGTTGGCCAAACTCACATCTAACCCCCCCAACACACCAAGTGAACATCATCTTTGTAGCAGAGATCCCCACCAATGGAAGTGGATGAGACTCTTACCTCGCCTGAAGGGATGCATCCTTAGTGGTGGCCTTCACGCCTTCCATGATGTAATTCTGGTATTTGGAGCAGGTAACCACGTGGGCCCGGATCTTAGACAGGAAGAACTAAAGAATCACACGGTACAAGTTAGGCTCTTGTAACAGGCTCAATACAGCCACCAAAGCAAGGGCAAGACAAAAACTCACAGTGCACTACCGTGACAAACACCCCCCAAAATCCTTAGCTGTGTCTGTGGACCTGAAACCCTGTCCATTAGTTCTGGAACTTCTGTTATTACTGAGACCAATGCTTTACTCAAACAAATCAGGACACCTTCTTCTACCCTAAAACAAAAGAAATCTCCTAGAGATTTACTTGATTTAGACTAAGCTTTCTGCTAAATCTAGTGACACTGCTTAAGATTCTTGCACTAGATTTTAGATTTACACCAGTCTCCTCACAGAAAGCCCAAATCCACATTCTTACACATCTGTGCAACAGAAAAAAGTAATCATTTCAGGAAAATAGATAAAAAGCTAGGGAGCCAAGATAGGTATTAAATGCCAAATTGTGATAGATGATTTTAAAGAACCCACAAACTGAATTCTATCTTTGCTATAAAAATCTTCCTTTTGGAAAAGTTAAGTTGGAAAGAGATAAAAACCCAGAGAAGAGTTCTTTTTACAAGCATTCTAAAAAGGAAAAAAATGTGTAAGAAATAAATAAAGAAATTAGAGGAGAAAACCATTTTGGAGGTATATCCACAATATAGTCACTAATCATTTTTAAAAGAAAATCAAAAGCATACAAAAACAAAACAAAACAAAAAACAAAGAAGCTCGACCTTTTTAACCATGCATAAAGGTAATAATAAAAAGCTTTAATATCTAATATTTCTAAACTAAAGGAAATTATGAGGAATAAAGCTCCACTATTTGAGCTCTGGCTTATCATAATTCTTCCGTCTTACCTGTAGCTATAAAACACAAGGTGACTTTTAGCTGCCAACCAAGAACAATAACAACTACAAAATAAAACCCTCACTGCTATCGAGTTGATTCAAACTCACAGGAGCTTTATAGGACAGAGTAGAACTGTAAATCTTTATGGAAGCAGACTGCCTCACATTTCCCTCAGGGGAAATAGCCCTATTAAGAACTGTAATCAATCACCATGAATGTCCAGGGCTAAACCACTCAGACAGGAAAGTGATATTAAGGAATATTCATACGATGGAAAGAAGCAGGCATTAAAATTAATGAAATTTACATGCAAGGCTGACCAGTAAGCCATTAAGTGAAAAAAATAATATCAAGGCGTAACTACATACTATAGTATGATAATCACTTCATGAAACTCTCATATTAGGTTTCCAAAAACGTATCTGTGTTGGTCAAAAGTTAGAAAATGTTAGGCAGGCTTCTACTATCAACCACTTTTAAAGTGGCAACCTTTGAAGCAAGGATTAGGGAAGAAGCCTACATTATTTGATGTTTGCATTTGTATGAAATTAACAAACTTGCAATGACTGTAAAACCAGGAATTCTCTCAAAAGTGAAATGGCACAGCCACCACACATAACTAGCCATGCAGGATGCCACTGTGTCGCCCATCCATGCTAACGTCAGAAATGGCACTACCACAGTTGGCCGTTTACCCGTCTTGTCCGTTTTACGTCCACATACATTTTTATGGCAGCCATGGCAAGAAGTTTCTGTGCTCTCAAGCTGCCGCTCAAGCTCCGCAGCTCGGACGCCAGGGGCCAGAGCGCTTCGACATACCCCACAGACAGGTTTCTTCGGTTTCAGACATTCCTGAAGGCATGCAGAGCAAAAGCTAGAACAAGACACACAGAGAACCGCTGTCATGCATCATGGAGACAAGACAACAAAAATGGATAACCTTTTAAAAAGACATCAGTGAATAACAAATTAAAAAAAACTTGCTCCCTGCTCCCAATAGCGAATACATCCAGGGCAGAGACTGGGGAAGTGGAGCCTGCAGAGGCACACAGGCCCAGCAACAGAAAAAAAACTGCAAACTACTTTGAAACCAGTATGGTTGAGATTGTTGTGCTGCTGAGCCGGTTCCAACTCATCATGCGTTCAAGAGAAGGAATGAAACCCTGTCCGGTCTGTGCCTTTCTTACAATTGTTATGTTTGAGCCCAGTGTGCTAATCCATCTCTGAGGGGCATTCCTCTTGATGATTCCCCTACCAAGCATGGTGTCCTTCTCCAGGGACTGGTCTCTCCTGATAACATGTTCATTGTACATGAGATGATGTCTCACCATCCTTGTCTCTAAAGGAGCATCTGGTTATATTTCTTCCACGGCAGATTTGTTTGTTCTTCTGAAAGTCCATGGTATACTTAGTATTCTTTACCAACATTTTAATTCAAATGATTATTTCTCAACATTCAACTAATCCTAGTAGGTACAACCATGCCTATTTCATAGAGGTGAATGTTTCAGGGAATCCTGTCAAAATCTCTCTAGGGTAAGAACTTATGTTTGAGATTCAGTCTGTTACCTCAAAACCCAAACCAAACCCACTGTTATCAAGTTGATTCCAATTCAGAGTGACTCTGTAGGCAAGAGCAGAACTACCTTATGGGATTTCCTAGGCTATAATCTTTATGGGAGCAGACTGTCATGTATTTCTCTATGGAGCAGCTGGTGGGCTTTAACTACCAATCTACCAGTTAGCAGATGCGTGCTTAACCACTGCACCACCAAGGCTCAGTGTTTTATCTCGGCCCTAATTCAAATGAACTTTTTAAAATGAATCATTTTATTGGGGGTCCTTACAGCTCTTATAACATTCCATACATCAATTGTATCAAGGATATTTGAACCATTATTACCTAATGTTCCAGTAAAACAGTGACCTTTCAAACCTTCGGCCCTATACTGACGATCTTGCCAAGGTCCTCTAAAAGTCTTCTCCTCTGTGAAATAGACACTGTCAGGCCTACCTCTAGGATGTGTTGGGAGGATGATAGCAGACATTCAGTACAGAGTCTAACACATGTGAAGGGCACAGTAAATGGGCTCAAAGTGCTGTGTGCATGCAAGAGCAAGAGCAACTGGCTATGAGTGGAGGTGGTCAGAGCTGACCAGAGTGCAGAGATGGCACCCACTGTCAGCGTTAAATGAAGAGTTCACCTAGGAGGATGGGAAAAGTATTCTCAGCCCTTAGGAAATAAAATCAAACAGACTTTTCCTTGTAAGCAGTAGAGACCTAGAGATTTAAAGCAAGCTATCAACAAGAACAAATCCAAGTTTTAGAAAAAGAACTCTGATGGTATTGAGGACAACGGGATTTTCTGTTTGCGTGTAGGTGAGGGGAGATAAGAAGAGACCTGAAGTAGAGACCAAACAGATGGCTGACGGCAAGGGTCCTGAGGACCTGACAGGTCACAGATAATGAATTCAAGAAATGATTCAGGGGCTGAATTAGCAGGGCCTGTTCATTTAGTTGGAAAAGTTCCAACAGCTGATTGAATCTGGAGGAGGAAGGTCAGAGATGACAGTGAGTCTCGATCCCCAGTGCCCCTGCAGGGAAGGTAAACAGAAGGCATGGAAATGAGGCATGGAAACACCCTTGGCTATTGAGCCAACTTACCCAGCAGAACCGATTTATGACAGATTCACTGACTCTGCCAGGAAGAACTTATGATAAACACCAATGGTTACCTTTGGCCCACTTGACTAATTTTTACTGTCCAAGATTTTCTTTCACTTTGTCATTATGCTAAATGTCAATGCTGCTAGGCAAAATTCTACACCGGATGGGATCTGATGAGGACATCTCTTCCTTCCCACTGAGGGCACTGTGGTAAATCAGCCAAGGGTCCTCCTGAATTTGAGTGGAAACAGACCAAATGTTGATTACAGATAGTGATGAAGGAAATAAAAGAAGGCAAAATCAGGTGGGGTGAATACAGAGGAGGAGGTGAGCTCAGGACCTAAAATTATGAGGGAGCTTCATGGATCTTGGCAGAAAGACTTCCAGGCAAAGATGACACCAAGTACAAAGAGGTTCCCGAAAGGTAGGAAGAGAGGCCTGTGGGGGCTACAATGTAGTAGATCAAAGGATGAAGGATAAGGGATGAGGTGGGCAGGGCCCTGTGGCTTGGCTATGCCACTTCTCCCAGACAGATCAAGTGAATAAGCCAAGAGAACACAGGAGGTCCCAGAGAGCACAATGCTATGAAACCAAACCTCGCCTGTAACTACACAACAGTTCGAAAGTATCCCCTCTAGCACACTTTGTTCAAACATTCACTAGCCACTCTGTGCCTGACTCATGCCTGTTAACAATCCTGTAATCTGCCCCTGCATTGAGACTGCTTTTCAGTTTCCATTTCCTAACCCTGGGTCCCTTTCTAGATCAGCCATCCAGAGTTGCCCGTTCATGTGACAGTGCTATTTAGAAATCCTCTTCTCTTGGGCACCCCGCCACCTGTCCTTCTCCAGCTGTATTCCACTAGGTGGCAGAAAAATGTGGTTATTCAGGACTTGAAGTCAAGTTTTCTAAAAATCCAACGCCCCAGCCAGAAATGCAGTGATGAGCATGTCTCCAAACACAAACTTATCAAGAATCAAGGAGGTAGAGCAGAAAGCAGGGCTGGCTGGCTGGGAGAGCGCCTGCCCTGCAAGCACACAGGTCTCTCCAGCTGTCTTCACTGAACACTGAACACATGGTGGAACCAGTATGACAAGTGTACAAGAGCCAGGTTTGAATCCCAGCGCTGCCCCTTGCCCTCTGACCAAGGGAAGGCTCACTGGCCCATAACCTCCAATGCTGCTGCTCTTCCGGTGGTCCACTCTGCTGGGTCAAGCCTCTTCATAACTTCTTCATAAACCATTAACAATAAATTCAATCACTGAATTTATTCCAAATGAGGGCAACCTGAGGATTAGGAGGGCTGATGCAAAGCTGCCTAGACCTCACTTTCAAAGGACACAAACTCCACCACTGATTTCTTAGTTCGTTCATGCCCTGTTCACTTCCCTTCTCTCCACACAGCTTTATTCCCCCACTGCACAATTCATTTTCAAAATAGCATGAACATTCATTAGTGTTATGTAGGAACAATTCACCAGGCCTTTGAACTGAGGACCAGGTCATGTTTCTTACTCTATTCCAGTCAGCTGAATGGAAGGCGGGAAGATGGATCCTCAGATACGGAGGACACAGGAAGGGGCCAAATGAGTATGATGACTCCCCGCATGATCCCTCAGGTTTCTTCTAAGCAGGGAAGGATAAGCCGGCCAGACCCAGAGGAGAAGGGGTACTCATTTTGACAGGAGTGATGATCAGGCAGGGAATTACAATGGGACTTGAAGGCTGGGAAGGATTAGGAATCCTGGCAGGTGGAAGTGTGGGTGGAGTATGGAGAATTCTAGATGAACTGAACAGCAAGCGGGAACAGCTGGAAGCAGTAAAGAAGCTCAGTGTAGCTGAAGAGGCCAGAAGCTGCCAGCAAGGCTGGGGAGCCCTTGCCATGTGCCCCACTGATCCCGATAAGCCAGTGTGCCTCGGCCTCCTCATCTGGAAAATAAAAAGCCCCTGGAAGCACCGGTGAAGAAGATGGCCCAACAAGAGTCTAAACCCTACTGTGCCCAAGGACCCGTGAGCCCAACGTCATGGTGATGTCCAAGATCAACACCGAGCGATGCCAACTCTGAGAGGCAAGAAACGGGTTTTGTTTTATTTTGTTTCGAAAACCCTTTCCGTGTCGGTGCTGGCTGGAGCGAGGCTCCCATTCAATGCCACTGAAAACCTCAGGGCACCTATGCCTGCCTGCCTGCCTGCGACCTATGCTGGAGATTTTCCCGCCTCTCCCTTTCCTCCTCAGAACCCGTCTGCGAACACGATTCCGGTCCCGGAGGCTTACACTAGGAGGAAGAGGCAAACCCCACCCGCACGTCCACACGCTACGCGCCCCGCCG
>NW_022109491.1:7441012-7443289 GCF_000313985.2 Echinops telfairi
ACTAAAGCTCCTTCGCACCTGATAAGGAGCCCATCCCTTTGCACTGCACTGATTTGCCTTTGAAGCAAGTCTTTCATAAAGCAGGCTCTGCTTTGATAGCTTCATGGTGCTCTAAACCAAGAAAGGCAATGATTAATTAACTCTCCACCCAGCCCACTGCTAATGGTTTGATTCCACTCCTGCTGGCCACCCTAAGACGATCGCCAGATTATAAACCCTTAAAGGGAGTCCATAGCCTCATCGTTCTCCCACAGAGCAGCTGGTGAGTTTGAACTGTGGACCTTGCAGGTAGCAGCCCTACTCGGGCTCTTTAAACCTCCAACAGGAGGGACCAAACAAACAACAGCAAAGACCCATATCTTTATGTGTCTCCAAGGACAAATAAATGGTGTTGGATAAGCCAGGATAATTGAGTACACACTTGGCCCTATCCCCAACCCCTTCTCCCATCTCCAGGCTTCTGGGTGGATGTTGCTTGAATCAGCAGAGGCAGCCGGAGGATTATTTTTAGCTATCTGTTGTGGGCATCTTTTCACAAATAAATAACTTGGCTGTTTTGGCAGCAGTCCAAGCGGGCCAATGCTGATTCTATACCATTTCTTTCTTCTGCTCCTGTGCCAGGCAGTAGGTATCAGCTATCAGCTCTCTCCCCAGGCAAATGTGCCACCTGCTCTCTGGGAATGGGGTGCCTCTTAAGGAGCGGAGGTGTGTGCTGTAGGTATTTACAAGGTGGGGCTCTCTACTCCCCTAAAGAGTTACAGTCTTGGAAACTCACAGAGTCTCTATGAAGTCGAGTTGACGTGGACTGGATGGCAGTGAGTTTGTCTGTTTTGGTGGCACTGTTGGGTAAACACTGGGCTGTTAACCTCAAGGCTAGCGGTTCAAACCCACTAGCTGCTCTGTGGGAGAAAAGTGAAGCTGTCTGTTCCTGTAAAGGTTGACACCCTCAGAAACCTATGAGGGTCATTATGAATCAGAAAGGACGCATGGCAGTGGGTTTGACTTTGGCTTGGAGGTATTGGAGGCTAGGGATGGGAATGTTGGGTAGGGATGGGAATGTTGGGGGCACAGGAGCCTCAGAAGTGACTTTCAGATCCCCTGATTGCACCTGATTTAGGCTCTTGGTCTGTCCATAGAGTTGTACACTCAGTCACAGTGATAAGAGGTCAAGGTTGAATAAAATATTAACAGTGCACATTTTGGTACCTACTATCCTAAACCCTTTATATCAGCGGTTCTCAACCTGTGAGTCTCGACCCTTCTGGGGTTGAATGACCCTTCACAGGGGTTGCCTAAGACCATCGGAAAACACTGCTCCTCTATATTTCTCCAGGTGGGTCTACCCACATGCAGATACGTTTTTGCAAACCTAATATGAGAGTTTCATGAAGTGATTATCATACTATAGTATGTAGTTACGCCTTGATCATTATTTTTTTCACTTAATGGCTTACTGGTCAGCCTTGCATGTAAATTTCATTAATTTTAATGCCTGCTTCTTTCCATCGTATGAATATTCCTTAATATCACTTTCCTGTCTGAGTGGTTTAGCCCTGGACATTCATGGTGATTGATTACAGTTCTTAATAGGGCAGGTCTACTCTGTCTGTTGTTGTTATTGTTCGGGGCCGTCCAGGTGGCTCTCATAGTGATGCTATGGATAACAGAACAAGACACCACCCCACCCCACATCCCCTTCGCAACTGTTCTTATGTTTGAGCCCATTGTCCCAGCCATCGTGTCGGTCCATCTGGTCCAGGGCCTTCCTCTTTCCCAAGCACTCTGTCCTTTCCCAGGACCTGGTTTCTCTTGATAACATGTCCAAAGTACATGCTATATGTTTGATGAGCACCTTACGACTTGGAACTGACCCAACTGCACACAATGACAAGAGGCCCCCTTGCTTGCCTTGCAAATATATTGCTGACCCTAGCCCGTCCCCACATTCATACTTGCTGTTTTTTCAGCAACAAGGCACTTAATAATGTGTGTCCGATGAATAAACCTCCCCCCGTCCTTTTCCACAACAGTCTCTTGATTTCTTTTAGATTCTGGCAGCTGCTTTCAGAATTGCCCATGCCAAGATCCACCTGGGACTCGGGTGAGAGCGTGGCGTGGAGCCAATGCCCCGCCCGGGGGCTTTGTGCTCTTGATTTTCAGTCAAGGGAGATTCATGCTTTGGGCAGCAATGAGGTCCCTGGTGGGCCTACTGTGTGCCAGGCTGTGGTGCAGTGAAGTGCTTGATAGGGCTCTTCTAGCCTTGGTGTTGGTAATCCC
>NW_022109491.1:7447595-7461980 GCF_000313985.2 Echinops telfairi
CTAATTTCAACCTTTTTTCTTTTAGGATGGCAAAACGAATATGAGATCCTTGAAAATTACTACCTGCACCACTAGGGGGCATAAGAACCTCGTGCACTCTCACCTGTGTCTTGTTAATTGTCTTGGGGTCACTTCTGACCCCTGGCAATTTCAAGTGCAGAGAACTGCTATACCCAGAGAAGCAGATGACAGGCCTTACTTTGAAGGCATCTCTGAGTGGCTTTGAACCATCAACCTAGTAGTCAAATGTTTAACAGTCTGGACCACTCAGGTCTTTATTCTTTCTAGTTCCTTTCTTGTTGGCCCTGACCTGTTAAGGCTTACAGTGTTTTAGTCTCAACTCACTGCCATCGAGTCCATGCTAACACATAGCCACCCTATAGGACAGGGTAGAACTGCCGCTGAGGACATAGCTGTTTACAGGTGTAGAAAGCTCCATTTTTCTCCCGAGCAGTGGCTGGTGGTTGCGAACTGCTGAACTTCAGGTGTATAACTACTATGCCACCAGGGCTCCTATGCATTTAGCCTAGGAAGCAAAGTCTAAAAGCATGTAGTCTAGGCTTGCGACACACTTTGACAGGAGAGACACTGTCCTGTTAAATAGTCATTCACCCTAAGCCGTCTACGTGCTAAGCATTCTGCTAGGGGTTGGGGACACAGCAGCTAATCTACAACCTGGACCAACCATGAGTGACATGTGGGGGGGGGGCGATTGCATAAACACACTGGCCAGCAAAGCACACTTCATCAGTTGCTCTACCAGCTTGCTGCTCTCACACAGCACTTCACAGGTGATTGTTTTGTTTTCTCAGGAATTAATTTTTTTAATTGTGAACTAGGTGGGATAATATATCAAGCAAGGGTCAGCCACATAACCAATCAAAAACCAATAAAGATCTAGTAAGAGATGAAAATTGGATACTAAGAAGCCTCATGAAAGCAGGAAGTCAAATCCACGATCAAGGACAAATCAGAACCCATATGTATACTGCGGCTTGAGATGTTGGCTAACAATAGCATGCACCCTTCCCAACTAGCAAGACGTTTCAAAACTAAACATCACATAGAAGTGGAATGGGTGGGTCATTTGGTCAGTGCATGCCCAATTGTCTTAGAAACTACCAAACTATGGCTCATTTTCCATGGCTACCACCCACGTGAAGAGTTGCTCCATGTGGTCACCAGTGTTTGCTCTTCATTCAGTGTTGGGAGCCGGTGGCCATTAAGGCCACGAGGCCATTAGCCTCAGCCACGAGCCAGCCGAACTTGGCTACTTCCTGGTTGTTAAGTTTCGCCTTTCATTTGCTAAACCTGTGGGGGACTGGCCTCCGCGTTCCTAGCTAAGTGCTCTGTAGCACTGGCGGTTGTAAAGTTGACCTTTTCACCCATTGGTTAATAATGCGGAGCGCTCATTGGAGCGCGTGCCTTTTTACCTGCAGCTGATTGGTTAATGTTCTTATGCTTCATTAATGTACATGTTGGATTGGATGTTGTGTAGCACACCTTATTAAAATATGCACCTCCCAGTTCCCCTTTTTTATACCCCAGCTTTGCCCAAATAAATGAGCTTGATCAGAGTTTTGTCTTGCTCCACGTCCCCGTGTCTTTTCTCCCATCCAGGTTCGTCTTTCCCTGCAGGGCCCTGCTCGTGTGTCCCGCAGGCCGGGACGCTACAATTCAGTGTCCTCTTAGCCACACTAGTACACTGCATTGGAATTGACTGGATGGTTCTGAGTATTTTTGTGGGCATACAAGGAGCCCGGTGGTGCAGTGGGGTAAGTGCTAAAGGCAAGGTGGGTGGTTCAAACCCATCAGCTGCGCCACGGGAGAAAGATGAGGCCATCTTCTTCCCTAAAGTCTTGGGAATTGAGTCGATGGGAATGGACTTGGATCCCCAGTGGGTGTGTTGTGGTGTCTGCGTATAATGGTATCTTGTGGTTTTCATTTTCATCATGATTAGCACCTTGAGCACTTTTTCTTTTATTTTCTGTTTAATTTTTTAACGTGAATTCGGTATGTGGGGGTGTTAGATATCATCTTTGCATTCAACAACTTAAATGTCTTTTCAAACCTCCAAATTGCTGCCCCGGTCATCCCCCCGCCCCTCTTATATAGGATATTATCTTCTCTTTCACCCAAGTTAACCTACCCTCTAGTCTGACATCAAATAAAGAAGACCAGACAAAAAGCAATGCGTTTGAATTATGGTGTTGGAGAAGAATGTTGAAAGTATCATGGACAGCCAAAAGAATAAGATCTGTCTTCGAAGAAGTACAGTCAGGATGCTCCTTAAAAATCAAGGATGGTAAGGGTTCATGAGGGAGGGGGGAGGGAGGAGGGAGGAGGAAAATGAGGAGCTGATATTAAGGGTTCAAGTAGAAAGCAAATGGCAACAAATGTACAAATGTGCTTGACACAATGTATGTATGGATGGATTATGATAAGAATTGTACAAGCCCCCAATAAAATGATTTAAAAAATAAAAAAAAGCAAGGATGGTGTGGCCCTGCTCAATCATCAACTTCATGAAATGATCACTGAAGGCAAGGATGCTACAGCAAAGTGTGGTGAAGAGAGCAGATGGTGCCCGGCTGTCAATCGAAAGTGTCTGGGGTCTTGGACATGCAGCCATCCAAGCAAGGAGCCAGATAAGTCCACCCAGAAGAAGCACTTCAGCGGGTGTGACCCAAAGATGACAATTACAAAATTCAAATATGGTGAAGAGAAAAGTATCAGAGCTAAAATTATGAACACCCAATTTGTAGAAGGCTATGGAGGACAGTGGGAGCCCAGAACCCATCTGCAGAGCCTCTAGTTAGACAGAGCAGCTGGCAGATCCACTCTAGCCAAGGCAAGAGTCCTGAACAGCCTTACTATCAGGCAGAGACCATTGTAATCCTGATTGTGCACGATCGAACTTGGTACCAGGCCAGTTGCCCTCCCTATAGATATGTCTTGAATTAGTACTGGGTGTAAGTATCTCTTAGATATCCCATGACAGAAATTTCTGATTTTTTGGACGTTGATGGGGGTCTTCTCCCTCTTACACATCATTTGTATTTTTTCCTTTTTAGTAATATGATCTTATCCTTCCCACCTTAGTGCGATTTGTCTTGCACTGTTTTCTGTTGGGTTTCCCAGCTGTGAAGCACAGGAGGCATGGCTGTAAGATGATAATAACCTATACAAGGAGTTGTAGGGAATGCAAGGGTGGGGGGTGGGCGATGGGGAGAGAAGAGGGGGTTTCAGGAGTGAGGGGGGAGGGTGGGAGTGGGGAGGGAGCCCTAATACTTTCCGTTCTATTGGGCTGCGTATCTAGCATTGTCTCAGGACCAGGCTGTGTTAGCTACCATGGCTATGGAGTAGGTTTGAGGTGGGAAGTGAGAGAGCTCTTCTGCTTTTGTCTTCTTCTTTAGTAGTGCTTTGCTTATCCAGGGCCGCTTTCTAACCGAAAGGCCAGCAGTTTGAAATCATCAATGGCTCAGAAGGAGAAAGACAGGATGTACTACACCCGTAAAGAGTGACAGTCTCAGAAACCCACGGCAGGCCGTTCTCCCCTGCTCTGTAGGGTTGCTGTGAGTCGGCATCCACTCGATGCGGCGAGGTTTTGTTTGTTTGCTATTGCCATGTTTTCCTTCGTGAAGTGTCTGCCCAAGCCTTTCGGCTCATTTTTTATTGGGTTGTCTTTTTATTCTTCAATTGTGAAACGTGTAACATTTGATTTTTGTTGTTGAGAATAGACAAAGCTGAGCAGACACCGACTCGGCCGTTTCTGCATGTACATTCAGCGACCTGATGACTTCATTTGAGTTGCACACCCACCTCTTCTGTGTCCTTCTTCCCCCAAGAGCATAAAATCCCCAAACCAAACTCAATGTCATCGAGTCAGTGCTGACTCATAGCAACCCCCTGTGGGTTTCCAAGGCTGTAACCATTGATGGGCACAGAAAGTCCCCTCTTTCTCCTGCAGAGCTGCTGGTGGTTTTGAACTGCTGCCCATGAGGATCGACTCGTAACCACTACACCACCTGGGCTTCCACTTCACAGCTAAAAGGTCTTCTTTAGAAACAACGGCTCTGTCTCCCATTGCACTGTTTCTGTTGCTGCCTCTCTCTAATGGCATGCTTGACTTTTGTGACTGCGTTTGATACTTCACTGCGATGGCCGCACGGAAGTCACAGACCATGGTCATGATGATGGGGTTCATTAGCGAAGGTCACAGGTTGCAGTTCAGGTGAGAAATGCTTAGGATACAGTTGCTTAGTCAGGACAGTTTCTTCTCTGCTATACGTGCAGGCAGGTCGCTCCCTGGCCCTCAGCCTCTTGGCCTGGCCTCTGCCCTGCTTGGTCAATGTTACAAAGGTTTTGTAGAGCTGCCAATAATGCCCAGAGGGCATGGCACTCTGCTATCAGCTCCATGGGTCAGCAAGCCCAGCTCCCCCAATGAAGTGCTCAGAGGCACCCTACTCCACATGCCAGCCTCCTGCCCTGAGCACTCCGCTTTACTCACTCTGGGGGCTGGGAAGTCCACCACCCTGTTCATGCTCTGCCTCCTGGTTCTGCTGCTGCTGCTGCTCTTCTGGTATCAAAGCTGACTCCTGGATCATAACATACCAAGCTCACTGCCGTTGGGCCAATTCTGACTCGTGGTGGTCCTGTAACACAGGGTAGAACCAACCGTGTCTGTGAGTTTCTGAGGCTGTCACTCTTTACAGGAGTCGAAAGCTTCATCTTTCCTCTGCTGAGCAGCTGGTGGTTCAGAAAAGCTAACCTTGAGGTTAACAGCCCAATTCATAATCCCCTAAGACACCAGGGGTTTTCGGGATCAAGCGCGTTCAATCTACAGGGATCTCAGGCCTCAAAGGGTGCATTCCACTCCTGGCTCTTCCCTCTGACTTATCATGAGATCCTCATTTTCTGTTTTTGAGATGGCTCCTTTCTTTTCTAATTAAATAATTTTTTTAAAGTCATTGTCTTGGAGGCTCTTACAGCTCTCATCGCAATCCATCCATTGTGTCAAGCACATTTGTACCTAGGTTGGAGATGGCTCCTTTCATCCCCACCTGGCATGAAGGTAGGATGAGCAGGGTGGTAATCAAGATGAACCCTGTTACCAATCACTCACAGCTGAATCCCATCATTCACTCGGTGCCACTCCCCCACACCTTCTTGCCCAAACCTATCAGGAAAGCTGAAGCCATTTGGTGGGAGTAGAAAAGGCTATGGCTAGATGAGGCACATCAAATTATTCTCAGCCTTGCAGGAACGTAATTCGTGGAATGCTTTCAAAACACTGCTGCTATAAGAGGGCTACCACAGGTGAGCATTTTTAACAATCAGACATTTATTTTCTCACAGCTTAGGTATCAGCTAGAAGCCCAAATTCAGGGCACTTGCTCAAGGAGAAAGCTTCCTTGGTCTGCTGGCTCGGGAGAAAGGTCCTCTCTTTTGAGCTTCTGTTCCTGGGCGATCTACGTGTGGCCCCACATCTCTCCTCCTGGTTTCTGTCTCTGATTGTTTGATGAATCTCCTTTCGATCTCAAAAGAGATGGCTGTGAAACACGCCCTCCACTAGCATGGGTCTCGTTCATATAACAGACCCCTGCCCTTCAAATGAAACCATCTCTCACTCACTGCCATCCAGTGGATTCTGACCCAGTGACCCTGAATAGAGAGCCTCAGGACAGTGCATACTTTGGGGGACACAAGGCCAACCATACCACCCCAAGTCCTCTTCCAGACACTTCCAGCACAAATACTTTTTCAACCTCCGTGGTTTCCCGATCGATGTGATCAATCGTGGCTCTTTTGATGGCACCCTTGTTACTGTGGAAAACACTGAGCGTGCACAAATGTCACCAGCGGAGATGGATGAATGCCCCGGTACCGATCGCCCAGCTTCCACGCTTCCAGCTCACCGACGACTCTGATTTTTCGATGCCTCAAGTCCTCCCTCCAGCTGCCACCAGTATTACTTTGAAGCAAACTTGATATCTTTTGATGAGCAGACATTTTAAATCTCGGTGAGGAGGCACTGTCCAGGCTACCAGACAAGCACATCCTTTTGAGGCGCAACCCGGCCCCCACCCTGCCAACCGATGCTAAGTGCTTCAAGTGCCCAGGCCACTGCCAAACGGACCAAGGACCAGAGCCAAGTCCACTCGGATTACTGCAACATCCTCTTCACTGCCTCCCACAGGCCCTCCTTGGTCTGGCCTTTCTCTTGGCTGCCGCTATCCTATCCGACTGTCTCATCCTGCCATGCAGACCTCTCTCCTCCCCAGGCTCACTTCTGCCTCAGGCTCTTTTCACCTATTGCTCCTTCTCTCAGATTTTTATGACATCTTCTTCCGGAAGCACCCACCTGAAGTCACCTTCCAAGGACACTGTCAGGCAACCCACATCCGACTCTGAAACGATCTTTTTACTTATTTATTTGTCCTCTCGTTTGCCACCGCTCTCCGCCTCATTAGCCTGCCCTGACTCCCGGAGCTTGGGCTGCATTCCCCTGGTTGCTGCCCAGCTGCAGTGCCTGGCATAATGATTGGCTGGATGAATGGATGGATCAGGAATGACTAGGGAGTCTGGGGAGCAACTCAGTCCTCTTATGAAGAGTCCGACCATCCCAGTCCAACTTCACTCTTTGGAGTGGTGCAAATGCAAGGTGCCCAGAATTGACCAGAACAACCTTGAGTCAAGTCCCATGCCAATTCCCCCTCGCTTGAGACCCCCTCAAGACCTGAGCCTGGTAAGCCTCTAGAGCAGCGATTCTCAACCTTCTAGTGCCGTGACCCTTTAATACAGTTCCTCAGGTGGTGGTGACCCCCAACCATAAAATTATTTTCGTTGCTACTTCATCACTGTCATTTTGCTACTGTTACGAATAGTCATGTAAATATTTGATATGTAGAATGTATTTTCATTGTTACAGATTGAGCATAATTAAAGCATAGTGATTAATCATAAAAACAATATGTAAAAAAAGCTAAAAAAAACAACAACAATATGTAATTCTATATTGTGAAATATATATATTTTTAAATATTTATTTCTAATGACAAATAAATGAAAATTTGTCTTGAAGCATGGTGTAGCACAGCTTAACAGTCTTCAGGTCGGGTACTCCTGTGGGTGTGTCTGCATGTGGGCGGACCCTCAAGGAGATGGATAGAGAAAAGTGGTGCCTTGGTTCCTAAAACCATCGGAAATCTGTGTTTTCCAATGGTCTTAGGCTAAGGTGACCAGATTTTAACATTGGTAAAGCGGGACACCATTGATAAAACTCCTATCCTGGCGAAACAGCCACATGGCAGCCAAAAACTGTATACCCTAGCTTGTGCATTCTTTCCAAAAACGCCGCGGGAGGCGGGAAAAATTCTTAAAAGTCGGGACTGTCCTGCCAAAAGCTGGACGTCTGGTCACCTTATCTTAGGCGACCCTTGTGAAAGGGTCTTTGGACCCCCAAAGGGGTCGAGACCCTGAGGTTAAGAACCGCTGCTCTATAGGCTGGGTCCAGAGCAAACACAGATTATTGGGCGCTGCCTGGGGAGGGGGGGTGTCCCTGGCTCTGTGGATTCGCTCATTTAACCTTGCATTCACCTTCCCTGGTAGTTACTCCTATCCCTCCCATTTTATTGACGAGGAAACAGGCCAACAAGGGAAAGAGTAATAGTTCGTGCAAAGCCACACAGCTATAAAATGGCAGAGCTGGGACCTGAACTCTGCACCCTCAGTTCAGAGTCCACTTCCCTTTCTTGCCTGCAGGTCCTGCTGGGAAGTAACCAAGCAGGATGACGTGGGTGGAGCTGTCCTTGGTGAGCATCAAGGAAGTGGGAAGCATACGGGAACCTTCTTGGAAGAGCCACCAGCACTGTAAGAGACTGGAGCCCAGAGCACCTGGAGCCTGTAACCTCAGGAGGCAATTAAGAATCATGCAGACAGATGCTGGGCTCTGTTGTATCCCGCCCCACCTGCTGCGTCTCCTTGGAGCTGGGTGGGGCAGATCCCGCTAATCACAGCCCTCTGCCAGCCAGGTGACCTGCCCACTCCTGACTGGCTCCCGCTGCAGAGCGAAGGCTTTGCGAGGCCTGGGTGCTGGATTTCTATTTAGGGAGGAGAGAGGAAGAAGACCTTTTTTGACTGATGGTGGAGAAGCCTGACAGAGGCAGCTTGCATTTTAAGACCTGCCTTCTCTGGGGTTATAAAGCTCCCCGCAGCCGCGCCCGTGGGAGGTTGGCATGGGGCGCCAGACAGAATCCTCAGCTCCCAGCAAACCCTCACTGAAATGTGGCAACCATCACCCCGTGCCTCCAGCAGAGCCTCCAGCTGGTTTGTGCCCTTCCAGGATCCCGACCGCTGGTTGGTGCCTTTCATATGCCTTTCCAGGAAGCTGCCATCATCAGCTGAGGTATATACCAGTGGGGAAACTGAGGCTGAGAGACAGTGTACCACATGCGGTCTGTCTCAAGTCTGTGGGCGTTCATTAGAAGAACAAATTGTCTGACAATACAATTCAAACGATGCTCTTGGATCAGACGGAGGATCCTGGAAATAAATCAATATCAGGAAGTAAGAGCCAGTGGTCAAAGACATTGTAACAGTTCATTCGAACCAAGGGAAATCCAATAAGCAAGTCTTCTGGCAAAGTGCCTCCGGGGGTCATAAGAGGCCTGAATAGGAGGGAGGGCTAGTACCTGCCGTCTCACATCCCAACAGGGGACAATTGCTAGTTCCCCTTTCACAGAGAATCAGGCATGGGGGTCAGGTTGTTTTGCCCAAGGTTAGAGTGATGGTAAGAAGCAAAGCCAGAATTTGAACCCAGACATTCTGGCTCCAGAGTCCATGTTATTCTTCTTTTTTCTCCAAAAACAAACACCTAATTGAGTGGAGTGTTTTACATCTCAGACCACCAACTCTGCATCCAACTGTTCAGTCCCCCCATCATTACCCCCTATTCCACCCCTCTCCAACCGCCTCTGATTGCTCTTCTCCGTGGTCCTCTACCCTCCCTTTCACGGAGCCCTGGTGGTGTAATGGTTACACACCTCGGGCTGTGATCCACATGGTCGGCAGTTCAAAACCACCAGCAGCTCTACAGTCACAGTCTTGGAAACCCACAGGGGATGGCTCTGAGTCAGCACTGACTCGATGGCAGGGAGTTATCCTCCCTGTCACCCAAGTCAACCCCTGTTAGCCCTCTAGTCCATTGCTTCATCTTCCATCCTGATAACCTCCCAAGTCAGTTCCCTTTGGCATGCATGTCTGTGTCCTGGTGTTTATTCATATCGTAGAGGTCCCATGCAACGTTTGTCCGTTGGTGATCGACCAGCCTCACTCAGCACGATGAGCTCCAGGCCCATCCACGCCCTGAGGTGCTTTGTGGTGTTGTCATTGTTTGTTAGTGATGCACAGTCTTCCATTGTGTGTGTGGACCAAAGCTGCTCTGTCCATTCTTCTGCTGATGGGCATTGGGCTGTTTCCAACAAGAGAGTACAGGTCTGTTCATGTGATGGCTCTTATTTCCTTAGCGTATGTACGCAGCAGAGGTATTGCTGACTCCTATAGAACTTCTCGTCCCAGTTCTTGGAGGGATGGCCATATTATTTTCCACCATGGTCGTCCAGAGTCCACGATCTTACCCACTCTCCATGCCATGCCACTGTTGCTAGCTGCCGTGAAGTCAGTTCCAACTTGACCAGCTGTGCAACCAAACAAAAGGTTGCCTGGTCCTGTGCCATCCTCATGTTAGTGTGTGCAGTCCGCTGTTGCAGCCCCTGTGCTGTGTCTTTGGATGCCTCCCAACCCGGGTGGGGGGTGGTATCTTCTACCACTAGATCTGATGATATTCCATGTGATCCAGAGGGCTTTTATTGCAAAAGCAGATGCTTATACTTTATCCTGGATTATAGGCTACAGTACAATTTTTTTTAATTGCCAGGGAGCACTGAGTAATTTATTTTCTGAAAAGGGGGCAGTAGGCCAAGTACATTTGGGAACCTGTGCTGTCAATCTTAAAAATAATTTTTTTTAAACTTCGATTAGCTTTTATTTTAAGCTTAATTTTTCCCCAAGCCATACGTTTTTGCTTCTTCACTTTCTTCTGTGATAACTTTTCCTTCTGTGCAACCTCCTCTGGCTTAGGAACAGTTTGTCCCTTTTCAGTAAGGGTCATCTCAAGGTGGCAAGGGGAGCTTGTGTACGGGTTGATCCCACCATGAGCTCTGGTTTAAATCCAGTGGCACATTTTGGGGGCTTTGTTCACCTGGATGTGCTATCAAGGACAGGAGAATCCACATCTAAAGCCTTAAGGTCAGCATTGCTCTCTGCATCTGTAAGCACATGCAGCAAAACTTCAGCACTCTTTTTGGGCCACCGGCCCTGGGTCCAATCCCACTGTTTGGCCTGGGCACCCTTACCAACGCCACCGTTATGACGTCAAAAGGGCACATGTTGCTTCTGCAAAGGGACATTATTCAAATATTGCGTGGCTTTCTGGATAGGCACACCCTTGGTGGCCTGGGCAGTCTTGGGGTGGTCTTAAAATGGTCCCCAAGATTCGACCCTCTTGATTGGCACGTTTACATGATGTTGTGGGATTTTGTGGGTCAAGTGAGTAGCGAACCATTTAGGCAGATCACTTTAAGCCACTGTGGGAAGAGGAAGAGCAATTCTAGATCCCCTAGAAATGGATCTTAGAAGAGCCCAGTGCCCAAGGAAGCAATTTCTACTACTTAGCTAAGTATTGTTTGGATTTAAGGAGGCTTTTGGATGTGCTCGATGATTTGGTTTATGTGACAAATATTTCTGGTTAAAGGGTTAAAGTTTATCTCAGGATAATAGTTTCAGAGGTTCATCCAGAAAGTCTGGAGTCTACGAGAATCTGAAATTCTGTTCTGCATTCCCCCGCCCTGCCCCGTTTTGAACAAGATTCTGATATAGGATCTTTGAGCAGAACAGTCAGTAACTGGAGCCGGGCACCATCCAGTCCTTCTGGTCTCATGGCGGCGGAGGCCTCTGTCCACGGAGACGACCAGCCACGTGTGCCATAGCTGCCTCCTAGCCGCGTCTCTTTCCTTTGTGACTCCGACAAACGGTTATACCTTGGTTGGCTGCTTGCACACTTTTAATATCCCAGGCATTACTCAGTGAACTAGGAGTTCGACCAGAAACAAGAAAGACGTCATTAGGTCAATTCACTGTGATGTTCCATGAAGCCATGACCCCAAATCCCCAAACCCATAAATCAAATCTCATGGATGAAGGGCTTGGTTATACCTAAGTGGCCTGAAGGGATTCCTGGTGGCACAGGGGTTAAGCACTCTGCTGTCAGTGCTTGGACCCAGCGGTTGCTGTGCAGGAGAAAGTGGGGGCAGTCGGCTTCCGTAAGGATGCACAGCCTGGGAGCCTCTCTGGGCCCTACAGGGTGCCTGTGGGTTACAATCAACTCAGTGGCAGTGGGTTTGGTTTTTGGTTTTAAGCAGCCTCAGTAGATACTTTTCCCCCCCTTTGTAAAAATATTTACTGTGATTTTTGGCAATTCAGTATTTTACAGGTGTGCAACTTATTGACAGTTATGTAAACAACTGTGCCGTCTTCCCCTAATCAATGTGGTTTTCCCATCATTGTAAACAGAAACTCAGTACTCCATAAGCACTAGCAGCCCCCTCTTTCTTCCCTCCTACCCCTGGTCACCACTAACCACCGTTGGTCTCTGTAGACATTTGCCTGCTCCTGTCTTTCTATATAAGTGAGGCCATACAGCATCCATCCTCTTGTGATTGACGTCATCCACTCAACAGAATGTCTTCAAACTCCATCTGTGTCGGAAAGGATTGGTTGTTGTACAGTTCCCACCTGTACAATTCAGTGACATGGGAGACATCCCAAGTTGTGCCACCCTGGTCACCCTCCTTTCCCCACCTGCGGACCCCCCCCCACCCCACACACACATAAACCCACTGCCCCCAAAGTCTCCGACTCAATCTTTTGAGTTGCCACTGTCACTTTGGTCCCACAGCACGGGTCTTACAAGAGCATAACCCTCAAGGTCTGGAAGGGCTTGGATTAGCAGTCTCCCAGGAAAAGGCAATGCCTCCTAACAGTTGCCAAAGGAGAGCTTTGAGTTGTTGGAAAAGCAGACATGGTTGGGGTGGGCCCGTTTTCCTCAGCTAGAATTCCTGTAAACATTGTCACCTTGCAGGTGATTATAAGAGAAGAGCCGAAATAAGGGCCGATCAATGGCCGGCAAAGACCAGGAGCGGGGGCCCAGGTAGAACAGATAAATATAGTAATTACTCCTGTTTGAATAGCAGGCTGATAATTCCCTCTCTGACTCCTCACACAAGGCCTTGCCCACCACCCTGTTCCTCGTCCAGGCTCAGAGAGTGAATTTTGCAACCAACACTGTTGGCCCCTCCTGGCCAGCCATGTTCCAGGGTTAGAGGGGAGTGGGATGAGTAAAGCGTTCTGGACCCAGTGGGGAGGTCAGGTTAAAAAAGATATAATCCACCCTGAAAGGAGGTGAGAAGATGATGATGAAAGGCAGTTTTGTGGGGGGCCGTCTTTTCCTGGAGAAATCAGAGGCGGCTTCAGAAAGGAAGTGAGGACTGAGCTGGGGCTTGCAGCCAGGAAGGTGAGGAAGAGGGGAGGGGAGGGACATTCAGAGGCCAAGGGATGGTTGTGAAGGGAGCCAGGATCATGTTGCAAGGCAAGAACCTGGCATAGAGTGGGCGTGGGTCTTCAATACTTCGTAGGTAAATCAGAGTGGGTGGTTCGATTGTACATAAATCCAGTGGAATCTGAGTATGTGCTAGGCACTGTGCGAGTGCTGTGGATTCATTCGGCGGGGAACTGGCAACAGCTGGGTCCTGGGGAGGATCATTCACAGGCTAGGTGCTGGGTGGGCATACAGACAAACTTATGAACAGCTAAGGGGCAGATGGCCAAGGCTACTGCCAGTGTTGCCTGTGCAAACAAGGCAGGTGCCCTCAGTCCAAGGAGGTGGCCTGGGAGCGCTCTTCTCCGCTGGAGCTTCCACATAGGGCAGTTGAGGGAACAGAGAGGTCATTTCCTTTGATAGAACCCAATTTTAACATTAGGTGTTTACTATATGCTGACTGCAGCATCAAGCGGTTTATATACACTCACATTGACTCCCAGGTGACGTAAATGGTTAGCATTTGGTTCTCGAATGGTGGCTAAGGGAAAGGCTGGAGGTTCCAGGCCGCCCAGTTAGTTCACAATAAAGACCTGGTGATGGGCTTGCCGCCATGAAACCAGCCATTGAACACTCTGGCCGCACAGTTCTTTCTACGCGGAGGCACACGGGGTCGCCAGGAGTTGCAGTAACCACTGGACAGCAGTTATTTTTTGTTTTTAATCTATTAGCTCACTTAATTCTCATAAAGGTCCTATGAGGCAAGTACTGTAACAGCAAAACCGTGACTCGGGAATGACCAGGTGGCACTCTTGGAAAAACTTGAATAAGGACACATTCATTAGCCCAGAGGAACTAGCGTCTGGAAGGTCTGGGCCCCGAAGGTCGGGCGGGCGTGCCCAGCTTTTATACTTTGCACCAGAAAGCAAGCAGGATTACAGAAGCAGAAGGGGTGGGGTTCTCTCGTGCAGAAGTGGCCGCTAGGCCCCAGGAAGTGGGGTTGAGGGATGGGTGGGCTTCAGGATTGAGGAAGTACATGGGGGAGGCAGTGTGTTGGGTTTCTTTTCCAGCGGTTAAAAATTCCCCGACGGTTTTCCTTACAGTGTGCTGATTCCATTTTACAGCTGCGAAAACTGAGGCTCAGCGACGGAAAGGCGCTTGCCCAAGGTCACACAGTTAGGAGTCCGAGGCAGAATGGCTTCCCGATTCTTAAAACATCCAGGTGTACCCTCCAAGCAAGGGTCCCGTGATCTTGGTGTCTCACGGGCTCGCGTCGAGCCGCGGCGTTTGCGTCTGTCAAGTGGGGTTAGGGCGTCCGTCCAAAGCTCCTGCTCAGACGCAGTGCGAGGCGGAGTTCGGGATCTAAAAAAAGGGCCCGAGTGCGGGAAGCGCACGAGGCGGCCGCCCCCTCCCCACGGACTCGGAATCCGTTTCCATGACAACCCGGCCAGCCACCGTGCGCGGCCTCGCAGCGTGCGTCACTTCCGCCCGTTCATTTCCGGGTGCCGGCTCCAGTCGGGCCCCTTCGGGCCCGAGAGCAGCCTCCGGGTTTCTTTGCGGGACCGTGTGACTCCAGCTCCGCCCCCCGCCGGCCGGACCGCGCCTCCGCCGGGCACGGGCGTCGGCCTCTGCCCGGGCCCAGCGCGCAGCCGCGGCCCCGCCTCCTTTAGGCCCGCCTCCGCGAAACGTCACCGCCGGGACGAGTGCTTCCGGGTCACTACTGGGCCCCC
>NW_022109491.1:7462200-7467226 GCF_000313985.2 Echinops telfairi
CTCCCTCCGGGGCTTTCCCGGCCTGGGGGTGCCCGGCGCGACCGGGCTGGGCGGGCTCGGGAGCGGGGTCCCAGCGGCTGGAGGGGGCGTGTGGCAGCTCCGCTCTCTCGGCGCCTTCGGGGCCCCCCAGCGGCCCTTAGCGGTCCCCTTCCTCCGGGGGGCTGTCTCGCCGGCACCGGGGACGGCCGAGGGTGGCTCAGGGCAGACCGGGAGGGCCACTCCTTCTGGATCGAGGCGCCCAGGAGGAGGACACCCCGATTCCAGCGTGAGGCAGCGACCGCACTGTGGCCCCTCTCGGAGGCGCTGGGGCCGACCTGGGTTTGTGCTCACCGTGTGACCTTGGACAAGTCGCTTCATCTTACGATCCTTGGCTGCCTCATCTGTCACTTAGAGGTGATTCTACCTTCTGGGGTCGGAGCGGAGGTGAAATGGGGAAATGCAGGTGAAAACGCGGTACCTGGCCGCCAGTAAAGGTAGCTGCTGTTACTTGATTCACAAGCTGGCTTGGCGATCGTGCCCTCCGAGGCCATGGGCATGAACCCAAGCTGGGCAGCCGCCAGCAGTTTCTGCCCTTGCAGGGAAACCGCTTTTTTCCTTCAGAACCCCCTTCAGGGGAGCCGCCACGAGGGGAGCCGAGGCGGCTCTCGGCTCCGCGGAGGTTGTTTTCCGAGGTCTGGAAGGGCCCTGGAGCGGCTCACCCTGGACCCGCTGGCGTCCTGCAAGTAGTGGAAGGTGCCCTGGACGTGTGTGCCCAGCCGTGGGGCACAGAGGGTCTGATGTTCGGAGGCAGAGGGGACTTCCGAGCTGCCTGGTTTGGGACAGTTCTGCCACCAAGACAGCATCCTCTGTGCGGGGAGCAAGGACGAAGGCTTCAGATGCTGCTTGAGGAACCTGGACGGCTTGAATGGGCTTACTGAGATCAAGCCAAGTCATTTTTCATGCAATTCAGTGGAAACAGGCACATCTCTGTTCTGAGGGCTTTAAAATATCAGTCCCATAGAAGCCACCCCACCCCCTCCCTCCTAGGCTATGCAATATCTCAGCCTCTTCCTTGACCTGCTGCTATTCAACAGGGTCCAGATTGCCGACACAGGAGGTGGCCACCAGGGTTCTGGGCACCCGCCTGATGCTGGATTAGGAATGTTCATAGTGCTGTGTGTGTGTGTGTGTGTGTGTGCGCGCACGCATGCTGTCAGACTGGCACACCTTGGCGTTCCAATCTCTGGGTTGCTTGGAGAAATTAACAGCTTCTGTCACTGGGCTGTCTTGGTCTGCTTTTTTTGCAGAGAGTATGTTTTGTTGTTCTTGCAGAGTGCTGGGAACAAATTGCTGCCTCTGCGCAGAAAAGGCACCAGCTCTGACCAGCTACAAGGCAGGCTGTGTTTTCAGAAAATATGTTCAGCAGGAATGATGTCAGCTGCTCCCCCACTGGCCGTTCTCGGGCCAGCCTCTTCCCTTGGCCTGTGTGCTTACATCATAGACAGATTTGTGGCTCTTCCAGCCCCAGTCTGTGTGGGAAGCTGTGAATTTTGCTACTATAGGGCTTTTTAACACTTGGCCGCATTTGGCGTGCCATAGAGCATTCCCCCACAGCAGAGCCCGTCTGGTAGAGCGGCCCCCCAGATGCAGCAGCGCTGCCGGGCTGAAGCAGAACAGGCAGTTGAAGAGTTCATTCTGCTTCTTCGAGCCTGTGACTTGGCATGAGGGGCATGGCCTGTCTGCCCCACTGTCCCCTCCTCCATCTAAATGTGAATGGAAGTGAATTTCCTAGAGTAGGTAGCAGAGGGCCCTGGCATTCTGATCCCTTGCTACATGGTACTGATTGTAACAACACAGGTATACCTTGTTTTATTGCACCCTAAAGAGACAGCATCTTTTACCTTTTGAAGGTCTGTGGCAACCCAGTGTAAAGCAAGTCTATTGGCACCAACAGTTATGTGCTCGCCTCCTGACTCCCGGTCACATTTGGGTCATTCTCACAATGCTATGCTCTTGCGCGCTTAATAAAAACCCAGACCAAACTCACTGCCATCGAGTTGATGCTGGCTCATAGCTATAGGACAGGCTAGAACTACCCCTGTGAATTTCTGAGACCGTAACTGTGGGAGTAGAAAGCCCCGTCTATCTGCCACGAAGCCTTTGGTGGGTTCGAACTGCCGACCTTGCGGATCGCAGCCCAATGTGTAACCACCACGCCACCAGGGCTCCTTAATAGATGACAGTGTGGCAAAAAACATAAACCTTTATACCCAATGGGAAACCATACCCTTCCTGTGCCTCATTTTATTGAGATACTCGATTTTGATTGTAGTGGTCTGGACCTGGACCCTTCACATCTGTGGGGTCTGTGTGTAAATCAGTGAGTGAGCCCGGCAACACAAAGCCTTGCTCCAAACTCAGCTCTGGTCCTTCCAGGCTCTGCCACCGTGGGCAGCTTGCTGGTGCGCTGCACCATCCCAGAGGCTCATGGGATGAGCTGTGCAAGTGACAAGTCCCGTGCTTAGCACAGAGGGGACCCTAGGAACTGCCCTTTTCCGGCTCCCCTTCCTTTCCTTCATCATCCCTCAGCATTCAATTCCTGTCTTTCCTCACCTGCCGACATTGGTTCAGCGCTCTGTTTTAGACGAGTGTCTCTTCCTTCATCTTGAGATGTGCTGGGAGTTGGAGCACCAGCTGGGCTGGATGGTGCCCTTTCTTAGTGTTTGCCAGCAGCAGATGAGGCTGGGGGCTGTGGTTCTCTCAGAGGGCAGCGGGAGCTGAACGGAGGTGCTGACGGATGGTGGCGGACTTTGTAAAGCTCCGATGCCTTAGGCTCGAGGGTGAGCCTTTCTTAGAGAGAAATCACAGCCCTGTTTAGGAGGCTGGGCCCCATCCCTCTGTTTTGAATGGCTCTCAAACAATGGTCCCCGGGACCAGAGGCAGGAGGATGGCGGGTGCAGCGGGTCCTCATTTGGCAGGGTTGTCTAAGAGTACCTTCTTCTGGGTCCCAGTGCATTGTTTTTAGTGTTTTGTTTAAAGAGCACACTCCTTTGGGTCCTAGCTTCTTTCACAAGCACTGAGGACAGGATTTAGTTGTCTTGACCCTATCCCTTCCTCCCCTTCTCGTCCTTCCCCTGCTGCCTGCATCCCAGGGCCTGGCATAGCATAGGCACTGTAGCCTACCTAGGTGCCCACAGAGGCCTGGCTGGGGCGCTAGCAGGAGCATGGACTTCAAATCTGAAGGCCAGGCTTGGACTCGGAGGCCAGGCTTGGACTCGGGGTCCATGGGCTAACCCTGAGCTCCATACCTCACAGGGACATCAATGAGACACTGAAGGGCCCAGGTCATTCACCTGCCTGCTTCCCCAGCACCTGCTACGTGGAGCTTACTGGGCAATGGGAGAGCTAGTACAGGCTGTCCCTGGCTTACTGACGCCCGGCTTACATTGGACTTCCCTTTGAAACTTGGGGATCGACCCTTCCTCACACATTCTCCACACTCATCTTCCCTTGCTGTTTGTGCAGTTTCACGTGCAGCTAAAGTAATGCTAAATCAAGCATCTGCACCTGTTCTGACTTACTTCCACATGCCACTGAAAGACACACTGGAGAACGATCTCCTGCCTTGGGGTGATTCAGATCATGATTCCCAGGATGGGGGCTCTCGAGGGCCTGGGAAAGTGTGAGTCCCTTTAGCTGACTGAGGTGGCCACGGAGGGCCTGCTGAGAGAGAACCCGAGGAAGAAGTTCAAGCAGCATGTGTTAAGGGGGGCTGATCTCAACTTGGGACTTGCTGGTGGGAAGACTGCACTGAGACAAAAGTACGGGGCCACACTGTGTCGATGGAGTCCTTGGCCTTGGTCAGGAGGAAAGGACCTTTGCCTGCGTGGGTTTGTGTTTCCTTCATGCTGCTGCTCACCTGTGTTTGTCCCTGAGGCTCTGGGCTGTCATAGCAGAGCCCTATAGGGTCAGAGAAGGTGGCGTCACTGTGTTCCTGGGCCTGCGTACCCCGCCCCTCTCCCATCGTTAGGACCCTGGGGTCTTGTAGGCACTGTGGAGAAGCTGCAACGTGCTGGATGAACTCTGAGCTGACCTTGTACCACTGTCAGCATCAGGAGCCTTCATGATGCCCTGAGCTGCATGCTCTCAGCTGTGGTAGAGCCACAGCCAGCAGGTCACTGAGAAGCACCTGAGCAGCCCCAGGCACTGTGGCTCACTTTGCTGAGTAAGTTGGTTCCTGAGCTGAGCCCACGGGGCTGTGGTTCGGGGACAGGTGGGTGTGGAGGTGCCGTGTCTGCCTCCTGGTGGGGGCACTTGCCCCGCGCTGTGCACTTCCTTGAACATTCTTCACATCTTGGGGCTTAACACCCTCCAAAGAACGCGCTGCCTCTAGGACTCCCCGTGAGGCCTCTTTACCTGGTCACCTGTGGTCCGTCCGTCCGCTAGCCAACCCTGGACTAGACAGCACGTCTTGAACTTCACCACCATTGTTCAGATGCAGAAGGGAGCCCCAGAGGGCTGAGTCGTTGGTCCAGTAACCTGGGGATGCAGAGCGTGGCTCCTACCCGGGCAATCTGGCTGCCAGTCTTGTGCTCGGAACCCGCTTCCTGGTGCTGGGCCGAGCGCTTCGGCATCATGGCATGGCTAGCTCCATCCATGTCTCTAACCAGTGCAGTGTCGCTAACAGACAGTGAGACGGTATAAGTTCCGAGTGCTCCGGCATCCCTCCTCACTGTGAGCCGGGGTCTAAGGTCGGGGAAAAGGCAGCCTTTGCAGGCGCTCCAAGGCAGGTGTTCAGTGGCGTCACACGGCTGTGGAGTAAAAGGTGAACACCCTAACCTGCTCTGAGGCCTCTAGACTCAGGATCTCGTGGTGACTGTAGCTTCACCTCTTGCCCCTCCCTCTGTGCTCACTACCTAAGCCATCCCAATTTCTGCCTTGCGAAGGCAGAGTGCTGGGTTAAGTGCTTACCAGTGGTTCTCAACCTTCCTAATGCTGTGACCCTTTCCTACAGTTCCTCATGTGATGGTGACCCCCCAACCATAAC
>NW_022109491.1:7469231-7482481 GCF_000313985.2 Echinops telfairi
TGGAGAGCAAATGTTTTGAGAATGATGAGGGCAATGAATGTACAAATGTGGTTTACACCATTGATGTGTGTATGGATTGTGATAAGAGTTGTATGAGCCTCTAATAAAACGATTAAAAAAGTGGGGGCCGAGGCCTACAGGTTGAGAACCGCTGGCTTAGACCTTGGTGCCCAGCTACCTGGGCTCAGCTGTTTAATGGCTCTGTGACCTTGACCATATTTCTTGCTTGAGTTTGAGTTTTTACCTGTTTGAGTTTTTACATCTATGTAAGAAAAGGGATTCATTTGATGGCAGTGAGCTTGGTTTTTTGGAATGGGGCTGTTAGTAGTGACGCCATGTGCATGAGTGTGGTGTGTGTGCATGCGCGTGCGGGGGGCGTGGGGGGCTGGTTGGCTTCCTGTCTGTAGGAAGTGTTATGAAAGTACTGGCTCAGGGCCTTGCTCCCCGTAGATGCTTCAGCTGGCACACCCTCCTCCCACCTCTCTCCTGGCCAGCTCCTGGTCCTTGGGGTCTGACTGGACATCACCGCTTTCTCCCCCCACATGCCCTGGATGTTCCTTCAGGAGCACCTGTCCCTTTTTATCTGAGTGCGACACTGAGGCTGCCCTTGTCCAGGGAGCATGTTGAATGGGTGGGCAGAGAGGGGCCGGGTCTGCTGGCTGGTGAGCCTTCGCAGGCAGGAGTTGCAAGCCCTGTGGTGATGCCTCTCGTTTCTGCCCTTGCAGAGTGTGCCGCGGGCCCAGGCAGGCAGCATGGCAGTGCCCTCCGCCCCGGTCCCGCTCCGGCCCCAGAAGCCATGGAGGACATAGGGTAGCCCGCTCCTCAGGCCGGATGGGGAAGCCCAGTTCAATGGATACAAAATACAAGGATGACTTATTTCGGAAGTACGTGCAGTTCCACGAGGGCAAAGTGGACGCCCCCCCCAGCAAGCAGCGGCCGGGTGGTGATGAGTTCCTGCGGGTGGCGGCCTCCACTCTGCTCAGCCTGCACAAGGTCGACCCCTTCTATCGGTTCCGGCTGATCCAGTTCTACGAGGTGGCAGAGCGTTCCCTGCGCTCTCTGGGCTCCTCCAGCTTGCGGGCCCTGCACTGCGCCTTCAGCCTGCTGGAGACAGTGGCCGTCAACCTCTTCCTCTTCCCCTGGAAGAAGGAGTTCAGAAGCATCAAGGTAAGGAAGACCGAGTGGAACCTGAGCAGCGCTGCGCTCGGCGTCTGATCGCGGGCTCCTGTCTCTTCACCCAGAAGGTGGGCAGCCCCGGGGCCAGAGCCCAGGGCTGGGCTTGAGTCAGGCTGTGGCAGTGCCTGGTTGGCATCTGGAGGGGGGCGGGGAGTACAGGGCACGGGCAGGGGGCAGGCAGGCCTGTGTGGGAAGTGGGCGGCTTTGTGAGGGATGCATTCTGCCTCATTTCGATGGCTCAGCTCAGAGGGCCCTCCAATCAGGCCCTGAAGTCTGATGTATTACCAGACCTTTGTGGGAATGCCAGAAGGAAGTAGCCTCACGTGCTTCGGGCATTTGACCAACAATCCGATCTTCAGAGGGAGCAAGGCCTGTGTGCCCCCGTGACCTCTGACCTCAAGGAAGCCACTGGTGCTCTCCCACCAGCCTGTGTGCTCCCTCACAGCAGTGCTCCACGCTCTCAGGAGATGTCAGCTCTGCCTTCTGCATGGGGAGCTGGGAGGTCACTCCCTCCCTCCTCACCCATGCCCTAGCACAGCCTCTGCCATGTCCCAGAGGGAAAACCCTGCCCCCTCTCCCTTCCTCCTCCTAGACCTACACAGGCCCCTTCGTGTATCACTTGAAGTCGGCGATGCTCGAGGAAGACATCCGGGCCATCCTGAATTACATGGGCTACGTGCCCGAGTTGGGGACTGCATACAAGCTCATGGAGCTGGTGGAGACCCTCCAGGTGAAGATGGTCTCTTTTGAGCTCTTTCTGGCCAAGGTGGAGTGTGAGCAGATGCTGGAAATCCACTCACAAGTGAAGGACAAGGGCTACTCTGAACTGGACATCGTGAGCGAACGCAAGACCAGCACCGAGGACGTGCGTGGCTGCTCCGACGCCCTGCGCTGGCGGGCCGAGGGCAGGGAGCACCTGACAACCTCGATGGCCCGGGTGGCACTCCAGAAGTCGGCCAGTGAGAGGGCGGCCAAGGACTACTACAAGCCCCGCGTGACCAAGCCCTCGAGGTCGGTGGACGCCTATGACAGCTACTGGGAGAGCAGGAAGCCGCCCCTGAAGGCCTCACTGAGCCTGCGCAAGGAGCCCCTGGCAGCAGACTCGGGGGATGACCTCAGGGACGAGATCATCCGCCCGTCCCCCTCGCTCCTGACCATGTCCAGCTCCCCCCATGGCAGCCCGGATGACCTGCCGTCCCCGTCCCCCAGCAACGGCCTGCTGCGTGGCACATACTTCTCTGCTCAGGATGACGTGGACCTGTACACAGACTCGGAGCCCAGGGCCACGTACCGCCGGCAGGACGCCCTGCGGCCAGACGTGTGGCTAGCCCGAAACGACGCCCACCCCCTCTACCACAAGCGCCCACCCCCAGCCAAAGAGCCTGCCCTCTCCAAGTGCTCGAACTGCGGGCTGGCGAGCAGCACCTCCCTCTGCCAGCGCTGTGACAGCCTGCTCGCTGGTCCTCCGCCCGCCAAGCCTGGCACTGGCCCCAGCAAGGCCTCTGCCCACGAGGGCCTGGCCCACGCGTCACTGCGGGAAAAATACTCGGGCCAGACTCAGGGCCTTGACCGGCTGCCGTCCCTCCACTCCAAGTCCAAGCCCCCTGCCATGGCCACCTCTCGCTGTGGCTTCTGTAACCGCCCAGGTGCCACCCACACCTGCACCCAGTGCTCAAAAGTTTCCTGTGATGCCTGCCTCAGCGCCTACCATTACGACCCCTGCTGCAAAAAAAGCGAGTTGCACAAGTTCATTCCCAACAACCAGCTGAACTACAAGTCCACCCCGTTCTCCCACCTCGTATACAGATAGACCTGATCCGGCCCCTTCCTGCCACAAGGGCTACACCACTGACCTGCTTTCCCAGTGACCAGGGCCTGCCCTTGCACACACATGTAGGGGCCAGAGGCGCTTGGGGTCGCCATGCCACGCCATGTCATGCCACGCCACGCCACGTCACATCACGTAGTTCACTCAGCTACCGGTGACTTCAACTGAGGGCTGCTTTGTCATCTGACAAGGGAGAGGGTGGCACTTCCGTTCAGAGGCATTTTTTTGGCTAATCACTCCTTATTCAGTCTTTGTGTGTGGTTGTTGCTTTTTGTTTAAGAAGAGGATTTCGATCCCTGGGCCTCTCTGCCCCTCCCCCTCAGTGAAGCCACCTTGGACTGGGAAGGGCCCTTCAGGTCACTTCCAAGTGACCGCGTGGGGAGTCGAGTTAGCTAGAGGCCTGCTGGCTTGTGAAATGAGCCCTCCTGCCACACTGGGGCCTCTTCAATGGCTCACCCCTTCTCCGCCCAGTCCCGAGCCCAGCGCCCTGACCTGGCCTCCCGGTTTGAGGCTGCACGGAGCTCAGTGTTAACCGAAGGTCCTGCTGTGGCCTGCTCCGCTGGTAGGTGCCCCACGTCATCGGGTGGACTTCCCACTGCAGGATGAGCGCACCTCCTCCTGTTGTTTGCACATCCCAGTCTTACTGTACTGTAAATAGAGGTTTTTGAAATTTATTTTTAAATAAATATTCAACTTGCCGCGTGTTTCAAAGTGGTTAAGAAAATTAATGATGTAGCTATTTATAAAGATGCCCCGGGTTCTTCCGTTTTCCGAGCGAGGGTCTCACACCCTCTTGTATCATAGCCTCCACTCACCGTAGCCCGAGGGTCAAGGTGAAAAATGGTTTGGGGCTGGGGAGGATCTGAGAAGATGTCCCTTTTTCTTGAGCTGGTGGAGGCCACTCTGTCTTCCCTGCAGTAACTATACACCTACCTCCAGCGTGCATGGACCCTCAGCCCTGGTCCCAGGCCCTCCAGATGCCTGGAGTCGTGTCAGAAGGAGAATCATTCAGGATTCTCTCCACCTCTCCACTCAGCCGCCCTCCTCGCCATGTCCAGGACTCACCTGCAGCAAGCTTTACCATCTTTTTGCACCAAAAGCCGGGAGTCGGCGTGCATCCTTTAGTGAGACATCTCAGACACAGAGTGGGGCGTAAGCATTTCCCAGCCACCTCCTCGAGTGAATGAGTGACCCCGGGTTTCCTTTTTGGGGTGCAGGACAGGAGTGGGGCAAGAGCTCGAAAAGAGAACGGCTCCCTGTGGACTAAGGAGAAACGTGTTCCAGCGCTCAGTGCTCGTGACGGACAGCTTGCCAGCGGAACTCACGGCAGAGGGTCTGTTTCATTTTGGAGCAAGTTCCACTCTGAGGCCACTGCTAATTTGCCCATGTCCTCCCAACTCAGCCGAGTGATTTTAAGGGTTTTCAGCTCTTCAATGGCTCTTTTCTCTCTCATCTGGTAGAACATACGTGGGAGCCCTGGTGGCACAGTCTTTAAAACAGTTGGCGGCTGGCCCCAAGGTTGCCAGTTCCAACCCATCAGCCGCTCTACGGGAGAAAGAGGTGGCAGTCTGCTCCCGTTACGGTGACCGCCTTGGAAACCCTGCGGGGCAGTTCCACTCGGTCCTAGAGGATCATTCTACGTCGGCCTCCACGTGGCTCGACAGCACCAGCCAGGTAGAGCACCTGTAGATGCACAGGTGTACACACAGCTGAGTTTCAGCGACTTGATCACGGAGACCAGCTCATCGCAGGGGACTCGTCCTTGAGAGTCGTGCTTTCCATGTTCCCAGAGCGTCCATGCCTGCTCTGCTCCCGAGAGCTCTAGTTCCCTAGTTTTCCACTTCCAGTTTGCTTCCACAGTACCCCTCTGACTCCCTCACCCACCTCGAAGCCACGTAGCTCACCGTGACCAGCGCAGGAGTGAGGAGAGAGAACTCTGGCTGGGAGCGAGCAGAGTGCCCAATGCCCACGGAATGCTCTGACCACCTCCCTCCCTCTGGGTGTTTATCTTGTTGTAGGAGGTCGCTGTGATCGAGATAGTTAAATGTATGCTCATTTTAAAATGCACATGTTTTACATTCGGTTTATACCAATAGTTGCAGTGTTGAGAGATGATTTAAAAAAACAAAAACAATAAAAACGTCTTCCATTGTTCAACACTGGGTTTGGGGTGTTCTGTCCTGCTCCCTGCTTCTCCGTCGCGCTTCCTGGTTAGCATCGTGCCAGCCCGCTCTCGTTCCTGAGTTGCACGGCGCATGGACGGAGGAACCTACCAGCCAGCGTGGAGGGCTGACCCCACGCCAGGCTCTGTGCACACCGCGGATCGGCCGCATCCTGCCACTGCTTCAGTCATGCTGGGAAGCAGGAGGGGCCCTGGTGGCACAGCAGTGAAGCGCTTGACTCCTAACCAGACGCCACACTCTCCTAGTGGCTCCACCACTTGAGAGGCCTGCCACCATCTGCTCCCGTAAAGATCCCAGAACCAGAGAAACCACCCTCCAGTCACTTCGGCTCTGAGCAACAACCCTCCAGGCCCAGGGAAAACCCGCCCCTGGCGGTTTCTGAGGCTGTGAATCTACCAGAGCAGAGGCTCACCTCTCTCTCCTATGGCAGTTCTGCTGGGTCCCACGGAGTCTCTGGGACGGCACCCAACATAGGCAGATGCTGGATGACAAAGAAGCAGGCCTTGCCCTGCCTTAGCTAGCCTCCTTCCCCAGCCCCCCCAGGCTGGCTGCCATGAGTGGTGGGCCCCAAGCCCTGCTGAATGACAGTTGGCACTATAGAAAGATGGATTCCACCCGTAGTTCTTCCCATCCACTTCAAGGTCTCCTGAGGATGCCTCTGTTTAAAGCGCTCTAAGGTGGAGAGCGTGGTCTGGCGGGGGGTGGGGGGTGGGGGGCCTGCTTTGGACAGAAGCTTCGCCAGCACCTTGGTTCCTATCTCCTCGGGGCAGGCCAGCCTGCATTTCCCACCCCTGCAGGGCCAGGGATGACTTTGGAGAACCAGTGTAAGGTGATGGTTCACTGAAAGCAAACGGGGCAGGTATCCCCTGACTGGCAGCAAGGGACTCAGCCTCTTCCTCCCTCTCCTGTCCCGGCAGACCCTATGTGCAGGCCTGGGCCCACCAAGGCCAGGTGCTGGGTTTGGCTGACACTAGCACAGGAAACCGCATCCCTGCTCTCCACTGCCGACCCCAGGGTGTCTGCTCAGAGACAGGAGCTTCCTAGTGGTGAGCCCAAGCTGAGAGCAGACAGTCTCATTTGCATGTGTAAATGACACATTTCAACACCGGGGTACTGCGCCTGGTACTGGCTCTGCAGACAGCTCTGAGCCCCGCCTGTGTAGCAGCAGGCTGTGTCTGAGGGTGGGGAGGGGATTGAAAGCTGTGGCGGACACTGCATCCCGATCGCACTTAGCCCTGCTTCCTTGGGAAATGGGAGGAAGCCTGAGCTTTGGTCAGAGACAGGCACCCCAACTCAAGACTGCGTTTCCCAACCTCTGTGCACCCGACCCAGCTTGTTAGTCTCCCCCAGGATGCACAGGCTGGGGTGACTTTTAGGGAGGGCAGGCTCCCTTCCTGGCTGTGAGGAGGGTGGAGCCACTGTGGGGGCTCCATCCAGGGCTTCGGAATGTTTTTCACGAAAGGAAAGCGTATCTGAGCAACAAGGTGTTAAAATGACCCATCTTCAGAGAACCAAAGTTGAAACATGACATCTGTCCTTCCAGTTCTTCCCGTTTATAAAAACCTACTGCCACTCAGTGACCCTGTGTAGGGCCCCCGGGGCTGTCTGTCTTACCAACTCAGACAGCCTCATCGTTGTACTGTGGAGCTGTACGGATCTCAGAGCCTGCTAGGGCTCCTTACCCTGTTTCATCGTTCAGGGCCATAACCAGTTTTGAAATCTGCTGCTCTGACTCCACGTAGTTATGCCAAGCTCATTGTTGTCCCAACTTAAAAAGCCAACCTCTGGTAACTGCTTTTTTTTTTCATTTCTTGGGTATGAAAACCAGAACAGATGGACCTACAGAGTCAGCAAGTGGCACAAGGGTCTTGGGGGGAGGGGGCCGCAGAGGTGGTGGCGGGGTGAAGGTGATGACGTCAAGGGGTCATGTGGAAAAAGAATGGAAACTGTCGTAGCAAATGTACAATTCTGCTGGACATGATTGAGCCATGGAATGATTTGATATATGAATTAACCCCAATTCATTAAAAATAAAGTATGAAATGTAAAAGAAAAAAAGCCAACCTCAAAAACTGAAAACTCACCACCAATTCTGAGTCCTGGTAAAACTGCTCCTGTGGGTTTCTGAGGCTGTCTATCTTTACAGGAGCAGAAAGCCTTATTTTTACCTCATGGAGAGGCTGGTGGCTTCAAACTGCTGACCTTGCAGCCCAACATGTAACCCAGTATGACACCAAAAACCCAAAACCAAATTCATTGCCATCGAGTTGATGCCAGCTCACAGCAACCCCATAGGACAGGGCAGAACTGTGGCTTTTTGAGATTAGCTGTTTACAGCAGTAGAAAGCCCTGGCTTTTCCCCATGGAGTGGCTGGCTGGTGGTTTTGAACTGCTGACCTTGCAGTTAGCAACCCAACGTGTAACCACTGTACCACCAGGGAATGTTTTTTAAACCCAACTGGAAGTGCATGAACAATAAGGGCATTTATTGCCTCACACATGAACTCAGGAGGGAAAGCACTTCTGGGATCGGTTAATGCATTGATGCTACACTGTCCTTAGCCCATGGAACGAAGAAAGGCCTGGTGACCTATTTCTGCAAAGTTGGCCATGGGACCCCCATGGGAGCACAGCTCTGCCCTGACACACTCAGGGCCCCGGGCATTGGAGTCAACTATAGCAACTGGGTTTGGGGTCGTTTTTCAGCCTTCAAGACCAGAGGCAGGAGCATGGAGAAGGTAGCATGTGGTGTTGATGGGTGCCCTAGCGTCAGTGACCTGTGTACACCAGGAGGAAGCAGCCCATTCCCGCGCCATCAGCATAGCTGCCCTTCCATGGGAGCGGGGAGTGTCCAGGGCCAGCCTGGATGTCGAAAGGACCTGCTGCACGTGGGTTCTGAGTAAAGGCGATGACTGGCACAGGGAGATGGGTGGCCGGGGGTACAAGTAGCAGGCCTGCCACATTAGGGACCCGTGGTCACACTGTGTCTGGGAGTACTGCGTGAAGGCTGAAAAACACACCAAACTCACTGCCGTGAAGTGGTTCCAACTCACAACAACCAGACAGGGCAGGGTAGAACTGCCCGTGAATTTGCGAGACAAGTGGTCACTGTGTCTGGCGTCCCCCCACAGTTAGCAGTCCCCCGCAGTTAGCAGCGTTGTGGGTAAGCACTGTGCCACCAGGGCTCCAAGGCGGAAAGGCAGGTGCTAAGACGCCCTTACCTTGAGTCCCCTTTGTTGTGCTGATAGCTCAACCTTTAAGAGGGTGAAATTCTTGTCTGCCAAAAGGTGGTGCGGAGCTGGCCTGATCTCTATGGAACCGTTGCTTGTTTGTTTGGTCCTGTTCGTTAATAGCCAGCCGATGTGCTGCCCTGCCTTATCTATGTCACCGATCCTGTGGCCGGGCAGAGAGCGCTCTCTTTTCCACTGTTTCCATGGGCTGCCAGGGTAACCATTTTGGGAGTCAGGGTTTGCGTACCTGTCATCTTGCCCTAAGTCGGCTCCCCTGAGTGGGCCAGCTGGACCCAACAGGTCCCGGCATTTGATAGGCCGTCAGGTCATCATGCTGACCTCTGGAAAGTTTGGACAGGTGGACCCTGCCATAGTCGACCAAGGGTTTTTCTGTGTGTGCACTTTTGGTTGATAAACAATGACCCAGTGTCTTCCCGAATCGTGTCAAGAGTTTGGCTGACAGGTGTCTGTCTATGCAGAGGGACCCAGGTCTGTCTAGGCTGATGGCAAAATCCAGGGTTTCCTGGGTGGCCTCCCTGAGCAGAGAGGGGTGGCCGAGGCCAGCCTGCTCTCCTGCAGGCCCATAAGTAGCCATTAAGAGGACCCCCCCACTGCCAGCCAGCTGGCCCTCTGCCCTTCAGATTGCTTTTGATCAACGAGAAAGGCTGTTGAGGCTCGCAGAAGGGAGGTAACGTGCTGAGCTGGGAAAGTCTGAGCTGGACCGGGGCTCAGGTGGCCTGGGCTCTGCCCTGGCTTTTCACTGTCTCACGGCGACAGGAGGATGTCACAGAGTTAGTGCATCTCAGAAAGGGGTCTGGGGCAAATGCTGGGTAGGAATTCTCCCCCAGCTGCCTCTGCTGAAAGCCCATCAAGGTGGGGAGACAACTTCCTGGACCCCCATTTTGCCATCTTTAACATGGGGCCTTGACTGGAATGGCTCCTGAGAACCACCCCGAATGGATTCTGACGGAGCCCTACTCCAAGGCCCTGCTGGCCTGGGTAGAAAGCCGGCAAACTGCCGCTAAGAGCAGTAGGGTCCAGCCGGCCACCTCCAGGGCAAGCAAGGCAGCGCTCAGTGCTCTGAGGGCCTCACAGCATCGCTCAGAAAGCAGGAGCCTGGCGCCAGGTGCCTGCGTGTCCCCCAAGGACGGCCCTGTAGCTGCTGGTTATGGGGAATGATCCCAGAAAGACCGTTAAAGGAAAAAACACACCCGGGTGCAGCTGCTGGCAGGCACCTGTGTTATCTGGAGGGATTGGGAAGGAACTTGGTGGAGGGGGGCGGGGAGACTACATGGCACACCCTCTGTTCTAGGTGTTTTAGGAGACAAAAGACCCCAAATCTCAAATAGGACTTAAGGAAGATATTAAATCTTAAACAGGACAAAGGCACGAGAAAGACTATCACCTGGAGGAGGGAGACCATTAGCACGGGGTCTTCATGGTGTCCCAGGACTTTCAGAAAGTCGGCCCCAGGGGGAAGGCAATAAACTGCACAAAAGCATGACTGACAGCTGAACAAGAGGTCACGTGGCACGTGAGCCCACTACAACGCAGGAATGAGACCACGACTGGGACACACGCATGCTGTTAGCACGAGCTTAGGGCCCTTGGACCAGTCAGGATGTGACCACAACCATGGGGCCCTAGCACCCCACCTCCCACTAGCGGCACCCTCTGGCAAGTCCCCAGACCCTGGTGATTCTCCACTGTCTGAGGGCAGAGCCGTGAGACTGCCGGTTCATGGTCAGAAGGAATTCAATGGAGGCTTGCACGTATGTGGAGACAAAAATGGATGAAATGTATGCTGTAATGACCTGCAAACTAAGTGTTCAGAAATCTAGTTCTAATTTGAGCATCCATTGCTTCTCACATGTTGAAAATGGAGAGCCTGCAGCCCTGGTCTCAGCCCCAGGCCCTGTCTTTCTGGGCTCTGAAGGTCTGTCTCAGGTTTTTTTGTGAGTGAGTGTGAGTATGTAGATGGGGTGTCCCACAGGGCTTGCTCCACCAGCTAGACTAAGGTCAAGGACCACGTGGGCATCTTCCCCCTAGCTCCATGGGCTGGCTCACCTGTGACCCTCTCCAGAACTCTTGGCTTCTTAAGAAAACCCTCCTCCCTCGCTAGCTCTTTCCCTGAGAGCTCTCAGAGCTGGGAAGATAGATATGTGAATGAAAGCACCCAGTTCCCTCCGTGGCAGGCCAGCTTCCATCATCCCTGACCCTAGCCTCCCTCGTTCCCAGCACCCCCACCTCCTCCTCAGAGTGGGCTTACTCGAGAGGCCCACTGTCAGGTGCGCCATCGTCGTGCAGTCTCTTGGAGCCCTGGCCTCTTAAGTGAACATGGGCCACTGGCTCCCACAGGCAGTGTGTTCTCCCGAAGAACCGGAGATGTGGCATCAAACTAAACTAGGAAGGCAGACCAGACATGGGCGGAGCTATTTGGAAATTGTTGGTGAATACACACACATGGTGTGTGCAGGGCGCTGGAAGCAGAGTGGGCGCCGGAAGCTGAGTGGGCCCCGTCTTCACCCTGGGTCCCCTCCTCCTGCTCCTACTGACCCAGCTGGAAAGCCCTGTTGCCGGGCAGGCAGGCCGTGTGCTTCCTGTGTTGGCTGTGGAAGGGGAGGAGGCCCTAGAGGGTGCCTGGGGCAGGATGGGGCCTTGCTGCTTTTGCTGATTCTGTGTTACTGTGAGCAGCTCCAGACATCTGGGAGTATGGGGCGATCAATAAACCAATGCCCAGGTCATTCTAGCAGAGGCTGTGGGTGGTGCAGCCCTGTGGGTCCAGTGGACAGATCCCCAGGGGTTGAGGGCTGGCCCTTCGAGAAGGGGCCGGACACAGGTGGGTACTGCCGAGTCCCTCTGCTTGACCTCAAGTGCTCCTCCCAGGCTTGCTGACCACTGCACGTTGCCGGGGATGCCCTCTCAGCTGGGCTGTGCACGGTGCCCTGGGAACCCATCAGGGCTTGTGCCTCACAGGCACTGCAGCTTTCGTCGGTGAGAAAACAGAGACGAGCGGTTCTGAATGTTCATTTTTATTCCTAAATAAATACATAAATACCCAGTGGCACGACTGTTCCTTCCAGTTCTGAAAGCTCTCCAGATTCAGAGCGACTGTGTCCGCAGTCACATGTCCCGGCTCCAGCTCACAGCAGCAAGGCTGCCTTTAACCAGGCCAAGGGGGCACACCTGCTCACAGGTCCGTAAAACAATACTATAAACAATCCTCCCCTCTGACAAACAAACAAACAACCCAGAAAGGTTCTGACTGACCTTGTGGACAGGTCAAGCTCTGCGGGAGCCCTGTCGGGAGGAAGTGACAAGTCCTTTGGTATAAGTGAGGACACGTCACCTGTCCAGTAAGGCGCTGCCTCAGGGTTAAGGGGGCCTTTTCCTCTGTGAGGGTCCATCCACATGCATTTGCATTGTCCACATCCCCCACCCCCAGCAGACCTGAGACCTGGACCCAGGTACCCGTAGCGGTGTCCCATGCAGGGGATGAGGGGGAGTGGGTGAGATGATGGTGGGGGGCAGGAAAGGCCCCAAACATCAAGCGAGGCCATGTCTGCCTCAGCCAGCTGTCTGGGCTGTGGAGACTGGGTTCCTGGTGGGCTCTGTCATGATCCTCTTTCCCTTTCCTGCCTGCAGGGACCCTGAGGAGCATGGGGGGAGGCCAGGGGGTGATGGCAGCTGGGCTCCCTACTGCCTTTGAAGACCTATCGGCAGAACTGGGACTCTCAGAGCCCCTGCTGGGGACCAGTTGAGAGCAGGTGCCCCGCCAGGTCACCCTGCACTCGGGCTGCCCCTGCAGAGTTTTCGTGGGACTTTGGATGAAGCCCCTCTGAGAACTGTGCCAGATGCCAAGCCCCATGGAAGCGTGGGCCTGGATTCTGATTCTGTGTGGCCAAACCCTGCTGATGGTACTCTGATGTAGGCGGAGGAGGAGCACCACGCCCCAGCCCTGGATTCTGCTTGGCACAATAGGACCTTCCTGCCACCTGCCAGCCAGTGAGGGCCAGCTGGCGAGGGTAGCACTCCCAAGTGCAGAGCTCAGCAGGTTTTGGGGAGAGCTGGGTGTTATTTTGCCCCGGGGCTGGGTGTCTGAGCCACCCAGCCTGGCCGTGGGCAGTCAGTGTAAGGCCACACGATGGAATGCTACTCAAGGGGTTCCAAGTCACAGGACTGCTGTGGTGAAGAGGCCAGCTTTTCCAAAGGCCACACGTGGCTTCTCCATGCCCCTCGGCACCCCAACCGGCTGCCTCACCCTCAGCGTGCGTGCACTAGAACCCCTCCCACGGCCTAGGCCTGAGTCGCTATGTCTGCAGTGGCGTTGTCGGCCCTCACAGGACAGACTTCCTGGGCACGCTGAAGGTGGACGGCAGTCAGATTTTAGAAACCCACCAGGAAAGTAAGTCGCTGAGGCCTTTCCTTCCAAGCCTTTGAAGAAGCCCTCCTACCTGCTGCCGAGCCCGCACTTGGCCAGCAGGGGGCAGAAGAGGCCTCCAGGAAGGCGCCCACAGCAAAGCCCAGCCCACAGTGACTTCCTGGCAGCACCCCAGACCCTGGTTGAGATATAAGGGAGACACCACCCTAACAAGCTAGTGAGTTTGCAAGGCCACTTCCATCTCTGAGGTCAGCCCGACAGCAAGTGGCTCCTGAGATGGCCTGTGGGAGGACAATCCCGAGGACAGGTCTCCCTCCAGGCAGACTCTGCCCCTGCCCCCAAACCCACCTGGATCCCCTGTGATGGAGTTCTCCCCCTACTTCTTTCTTCTGAGAGGACCTGGTGGAGACCCTATTATGACTTCAGGTCCCTGAGGGGCGGGGGCGGGGGTG
>NW_022109491.1:7482581-7499560 GCF_000313985.2 Echinops telfairi
GGGGTGTACCGGTGGGAGGGAGGGAGGGGCAGCAGGCATGGCCACTGTCCCAGGCCTGACCTCTGCCCAGCGCCTTGTTGAGCTGGGCTCCAGCCTGCAGATGGCTGGGCCCGACAGCAGCTAACAGGACAGAGGACGATGATGAAGGAAACCCCAATGAGTTGAGACGGTGGCGGCAGGCCAATCAATGGTGGACAGCTGAATAATCAAGAACACTTGGGCAGGGGACAATCGTGTGTGTGTGTGTGTGTGTGTGTGTGTGTGTGTGTGTGTGTGTGTGTGTGTGTAAGGGGCAGTGGTGGAGGTATGTGATGGCTGGGCACGCACTACTATGTAAACGTGCAAGAATGTGAACTGGATTAAGAGCAGCTCAGGCCTGCAGGAGTGCTGTAGCACTTGAATTTCCCTCTAGAGGGTGCTCTGACCCCACAGGCCAAGCTCTCTCCTCCAACCAGGGCTGCAGCTTCCAGTAGCTTCTAGAAAAGGCCAGTCTGGCATGCACCCTGGGTTGAGCCAGGATGAGCCTTCACAGTATTCAGAAAGGCTGCCACTTGGCAAAGCAGCCTGCCAAGTGCCGGTCCAACAGAGATGGAAAAGACACTCTGTTTACCTCCTTGGGAGTGTGAGGGGGTCGCAGTTTGGGGCCCGCCATGGTAGGGTGGGGCTGGGGGCAGAATGGGTCCCTGGCCCCTCCTGGCTTGTTCCCACAGGAAGGTGCTTGGTGGCACTGCAGAGGGACAACTCCTCTCTGCACCCCGGCACCCACACAAAAGCAGAAGGCAGCGTCTGACCTGGGACGGGGCTGCCCCAATCTGTGGGCTGCGTGCAAGGTGATGCCGAGAGCAGAGACAGACCTGACCTGGTAAGGATGGGGAGGGGGGCGCTGGCTTCAGAAGCCCCTGGCTCCACAGGCCTGGGGCCCCTTGGCCTTCCCTCATTGGCGCTGTCCCCCTGGGCAGAGGCTGCCTTCCGTGGTCCTTGCTGGCTGGCTGTCTGTCCAGGGGCAGCACACAGCCCTCTTGGGAGCAGGAGGGTGGTGGGGGGCAGCCCGTGGCCCCGGCGACCGTGGGTCAGAGCAGTTCCTGCTCATCGTCCTCGGAGCCCGATGGGCCCTGGCGTACCTCCTCGTACCACTTGTTGGTGAGGGTTTTCATCTGGATGCGTCCATGGTGGAGATCCTGGGCCAAGAGACACAATCAGGGTCTAGGGGCCAGTGCCCAGGCAGGGGGGAGGCCTGGAGAGGTGTGTGGGCGTGGTCTGAGTGAGAGTGAGAGAATGATCTAAGAGGTGCCGGGGTTGCTGAGAAGTCCAGCCTGGACGGCAGGGAGGTGTGGCCTCAGGAGCAGCTTCTAGAACCAGAAGGGCTCGGCCCCAGCTTGGCAGTGTGACCCCGGGGTCTCCCTCACCTCTCTGGGTGGCATGGGCTGTTGGGAGAATTAATGGAAGCCACTAGTGGGTGGGGAGATGGCGGCCGGGGCAGCGCCTTGCTGGGAGGGACAGCGCTGACAGTGTGCCCTGACTGCCGGCAGCTGGGGAGGCAGCATTACCCCCCTGCTTCCACCCAAGGTAGGCTAAGTGTCTGAGCTAAGCTGGCCCTAGTTCGGTCCTATCCCTGAGAGGGCCCGTCAGTCACTGCCACCCAGAGGGACAGACCACCAGGCCCCGGGCCCTGGCTAGGCTGGAGAGCCCTGGGACCCACGTCCTAGTGGGTCACCAGGAGAAGCATGCTGTGCCTCGGGAGCAGGCACCCCTTCCCCAGCACTGAACAGGGCAGTCGAGGAAAGCACCCACCTCCTGGGTGAGCCTCCGGGTGAAGAAGGGGTTCAGGTACTTCACGTCCAGCCACATGAAGCCTTTGAGGTCCTGCCGCCGGATGTAGTGTGCCTCATACTCTTCCTCCGTGAGCTCTGACAGGTGCTCCGCTTCCACAGTGTGGCCCTGAGGGAGGGCGGGGGCGGGAGGTGCCAGGCATCAGCCGCCAGTGCTCTGGCCTCTGCCTCCCCACCTCTGCTGCCCAGAGGAGGCAGTCTTCCGGCAGCCACCCCGCTCCTGAAATTGGCCCCGCCATCACCCCTGACATGCTCTGCCTGGGTGCAGACAGCAGAGTTCTGCAGGGGCTCTAGCTCGCAGCCAGGACCGGCCACTTTCCACCAGCCCTTTCACAGGGGCCGGCCTCTCAGACCCTCAGCTCAACCAGCACGGGTGCCCCCTCTGGGTGGGTGTTTGCAGATCAAGGTCCTGCAGGGATGGGAGCAGGCAGGGGTGAGATGGCTGGGGATGAAGACTGGGCCCAGGCCTCCACACCCCACCTCTCTGCCGCGAATGCAGAGTCGGCTCTGAGGCAGAGTGAATGCTTGCTGTAGTCCCTTCTGGGGGCTCTCCACTGGGGAGCGGGTGAGGTGGGCAGGGTGACTTCTGGCCTATGCCAGGCTCATCATGGAAACAGACTGTGGGGTCCACCCACAGGTCTGATTCTGTCGGTGGGGCGGGGCCCACCGCATTTCTAGCCAGTTTCCTGGCGATGCTGCTGGCCTGTGGGCCCCACTCAGCAACCACTGACATAGGACACGGCTGCTGCAGGGCTCTGCAGCCTCCTTCTGACTGCCACTGGTCAGCTCTCTGGGCCTCAGAGCTCTGGTCTGCAAAATTGGGGGATGGAGGGGCCGTGCCGGCAGCCCAGAAGACAGCTACAGTAGCCACTCTTGTTCAGAGTGACGGCCCAGCCCGACAGAGCCTCGCTCTGCCGACGGGACTGCAAGACCCACAGCAGACGACTCAGAAGCTTGGGCCTCCTGGCGGCCAGCTGACCCACCCGGAGGCTTGAGGCTCGAGCTATGGTACAGCAGGGATTGGGGGACGCTGTGTGTCTGTGCATATGCTTCTGACAGGAGGCAGATCTGCGGGGACAGGCCTGGAGGGTGAGCCGAGGGCTCTATCCAGCCACGCCTGCACTACTGGTGGGCCAGGCCGGCTGAGTGTCAGCAGTGTCTGCTGTCTGCAGGCCACGCCCCTTCCTCTCAGCCTCTCCTGGCCGAGGAGCTCTGTGCTCTCAATGATCTCGAGTGACTGAGATGCACTGTGGGAGTGTCCAGGGTGTGCAGCAGGCAGGTGAGGGCCTGGCCTAGCACGTGGGGGCTGCAAGTGGCAGGGCAGCTGGGAGAAATGGGTGGGGTGGGACAAGCCTCAACTCCTATCAGTCCCAGCTGGGCCCCGATCATGCCCTTGCCCGTCTTCAATGGAAGGCACCTCTTGGGGCCCCTAGTCACTACAGGCCTGTCCCCTCAGACCTTCTACTCCTGGGGCCTGAGGGCTCCAGGCAGGGCTGGCAGGGGAAGAGTTGGCTCTGACCACCCGAGCCCCAGCTGCAGGAGGGACGAACTGGGTGCCCACCCACGGCTTCCTTGGCTCCAGCCTTCCACCCACCTCCCCGTGGGTGTACGCACACCCTGATGCGCCTCTCTGGCCATCACCCACCCCTCACCATCTTCTCCGTCTTGCTGAGGTTGACGTCCTTCTTGTTCCTGCGGCGCGCCTTGGTGTCCTCGATGTCCACGAGGCGGATGAGTGGCATGGTGCTGCCGCCCAGCAGCAGGATGGTGAAGAGCACGATGACGATGGTGGTGGTGCCGATGAGCTGCCGCTTCTCCAGGGGCTCCAGGTCCAAGTGCAGGCTCAGCGCATAGGGAATGGCCCCCCGCAGGCCTGTGGGCACACGGGGCCCCACTGTGAGCCTGGACTCACCCAGGAGGCTCTAGGCTGGGAGAAAGGCCGGCTGCAGAGAATTGGGGCTGGCTGCAACTCACCTCAGCAAGTATGTGTGTGCTAACTAACCCCACACTCCCATGTTAGAAGGGCAGTGGGGTGGGGTGGGGTGTGTGTGTGCTAACTAACCCCACCCTCCCGTGTGAGGGGCAGTAGGGGTACGTGTGTGTGAGCAGCAGTGGTAGCAATGCTGTAGTAGACCCCATGCTGAATGCTTTACATGCATAATCGCACCCAACCTTCACAGGCGGTCTTATAAAGCAGGCATGATGATTCTCCACTTGTGTACACCTGAGGCACTGAGGCTGGGCGGATCTAGCACCCGGCCAGAGTCAAGCAGCTCACCCACGGAAGTGGGTGCCTCCCCAGGACTGACTGTGCCCTGGCAGGGAGAAGGGCTTCGGATGCACCATCAGCTCTCACTGCGCAGTGCTGCTGGGCTCGGAACAGCAGCAGGGCAGTCCCGCACCGCCCTCCTGAGTGGAGACTGTGTTGGCGTCTGTCTGGAAAGGCCAGGCAGGCCGGCCGAGGGCGTGCATGCTGCGCACCTCAGCTGAAGTCTCAGTTCAGCCTGGGGGTGGGGGTGGGGGTGGGGCAGGAGACCAGCATTCCAACCAGGAGCCCTCTCTGCTCTTCACGGAAGAAAAGCAATTTAGGAATTGGGAAATACAATTTTTTTCTTCATTGGCAAAAAAAAAAGGAAAAAATGCTTTCAAAGAGAAGATACATTGGAGACAAATTTACAGACCTGCAGCTGGAAAACAGCTTTAGAAAGTATGCTCTTATACCCCAACCCACGTGGAAATACTTTAAATTATAATATTGAAACAGACTGAAGAACTGTCGCATACTGCTCACAAGTAAAGTTACGTAAGGATGCGGGTCTCTAAGTGCCAACGATTTCAGCCATACATTCCATCCTGAAACCCCCCCACAAGCAGGCGGCCTTTAGTGTCAGAACTGCCTGACGGGTCAAATCGGCCCTCTCCAGCCTGGAGGAGGAAAGGGTCACACGCACATGGCCCCAGCTGCTCTGAGCAGTCTGACTTCGGAGCCAGTCCAGGCTACACCCTCAGACCACGGAGATGGCCAGGGCTCAAAGCAAGCCCTCTCCCTTTGGAACCCGGGGGGTCCATCTCCCTAGAAGAGGCCTGCTGGGAGGGCTACTGCCTGCAAGGCCTAGCCCAGGGCCTGCTGGATGACGGCCAAGCAGGCGATTACCCCTCACAGTGGCCCTCCATGACAGCCTAGAACTGCCCCCTGGGCGGCCATGGCTGTAAATCTTTATGGGAGCAGACAGGCTCATCCTCCTGCCTCTGCATGGCTGGTGGTGGGTTCAAACCACTGACCTCGTGGTTAGCAGCTGAGTGCTTCACCACTCTGCTACCAGGGCTTCTTTGCTGATCATGAAAGGGAAAACAAAAGTAACCAGCCCCACACAAAGCCTGCTCCTCGGGGTTTCCGAGGCGTCACATCTGGTATGGGAGCGGCTGGGGAAGGAGGGTCCTCACTGTCTGGGGTCCATGCACGCATCTGTCGTGGGAGGGCCCCTCCAGCGGTGAGTGTGGGTCTCTCCCCGGCCTGTTTGTTTGTTTGAGACGGCACTTACCACTAAACCACATGATGAACATCATCTTCGGTGTGATTTTATGGTCACGGAAGAAATTCAGGAGGTAGGAAAGAGGGAAAATGTTCACCGCTCTGCCAAACAGGACGAGCACCTGGGAACAGCAACACACCAAGCCTCAGACGGAAGCCCTTCAAGCTGCAGCCGGTAGAGGCCTGACCACAGCAGGGCGGGTTCCCAGTGCACGCGGAGGTAATACGGGCCACTTACTCCTCTGTCCTGGACAGCTGCACTTGCTGAGATGGCAGAAACACATGAAACTGCCCAACAAAAATCAGTGAGGAGGCACAAGTCAGCCTATGCTTATCTGGCTGACTGGGGCGACGCCCCTGTCAGGGACTGTGCGTCTGAAAAGAAGGCTCTGATTAATCTATAGGAAGGGACTGTGAGGTCAGGAGAGAGATACGGGGAAGCAGAGTCCGGGCGTGGTGAACAGCCACGCGACTGATCTTATCGGCAGATGAGCCAGGAAGCACAAGTCAGTCTGTGCTTCACGTCACTGGATCACCCGACGGTGCTACAGGTATCCACTGAGTGCTCTGGCGATGGCGGGGAACGAAGGCCAAGGCCAAGCGGCGCACTTTTCTCCAGAGACTAATTCACAGTCCACCTGCTTCACCCTGGGGCCAGCTCTGAAGGGACAGGCCAGGTGTTTCTGCCCCACCGGCGCCCCTCCATGCAATGGTAGACAGACGCTGCTCGCTGAGCACATGGCATATGCCCTATGGGGGCTAAAAGGCCCTCACCCCTGCCTTGCCAGTGGCTGGCCATGACCATGGCAACTAAAATAGGTGACTCTGATCAATACGTGCAACTCCTAACCCCTCCCCCGGAGGCTATGGCTCTAGTTGGGAAGCCTGTCTGCTGTCATGCTGTGGGACAGCATGAGTGTAGGGGTGTGTGCTTTAAGGCAACCACCTCTGAGACATTAGGCAGAGAGAAGGCAACAGAGCTGGGGGAAAAGAGGGCGTGCTCCAGGGAGCAGAAGCTCACAAGAGACGAGGTCTTTCCCCTAGAGCCGAGCAAGAAAAAGCCTTCAAAGGCTGGTGCCCTGGTTTCAGACGTGAGGAGGGTGTCTGTCTGAGGCACCCACTCTGGTTTCTGCGAGAGCAGCCCGAGGACGACTAAAAAAGGCTGCCCCAGCTCCGGAGGCGCCCCGGGCTTAACAAGAGAGGCTCAGGTAAGTTTCACGCAGATGATCCAAGGGGATTCTTAAGGACCATTACATTAATCCTCCTCCATTTCTCTGACAGCGATCAGTTGAGACGCATAATGTGCCCGTGCACACTCTCTGGGCATGGATGGAGTGGGCTTTGGCTGCCTGGGGAGACCAAGTGAATAAGAATCTGTGATTTTTCTGCCTGAGGATGTGCGAAGCGCTGTACAGACATCATCTTGTGAACTTCCCTCCTTAGTGCTCTCAGGAAGCTATGTATGCTTGTCCCCAGTTGATGGAGACAGACGTGAAGTTTCCTTTCAGGACGGCCCAGGCAGGAAGTGGTTCAGACCCAGAGCCCATGCAGCTGCCCGCGGAGCCAAGGGCACCTGGTGGGACGAGGAGTGGACGAGTCATTGTTGGGCTTTACTTTCCTCCCAGCCCCGGGCTGAGATGCCCCGGAACCCAAGCCCACACCCATGTTTCTGGTCTGGCCACCTGGGGCTCCTCCCACCCTGGGACCCCGCTGAAGACCATGACACTTGCTGCGAGTGGCTCATCCCGAAACCTGAGTTTAGAGGACAGACAGATAATGGGGACAACTGACAAGGAGCTGTTGGGGACTGAGAGGTCGATGTGTCCAGATTACAAGGAAACCTCTTTTTCCTCAGGATTTCTCAGCTTCTCCCTGCTTCGGTTTGCCCACACCCCCAAGGTCGGCCTCACTGTCTGTGTGAGGTCGGTGGGTGGTTGACTGAAACAACATGGTTCCTTCCAACAGCCGAGTCTGGTCACCAGGCCGTGGCCCTAAGAGCTGACTGAAGATGAATGATGATACCTCGGCAAGACAAGGTGCGCCTCTGAGCCACTGCCACCCAGGCAGTTCTGACTCCCAGCAGCCCGCCCTGCCAGCATCTTCAATCTGCAGAGGGTCTGAAGGGCAAGTAGATCCCGAGGAGCTCCAGGAGAAAGGGGAGGCAGTGAAGAGGCCGAGGGAGGAACGCAAACCAGAGGCCTACGCACACCACAATCAACAGCCATTCTGGTGGGTCTCGGGGAAATCAGATGCCCGAGAGCCCAGGGCCTCATTTATTTTCTCCCCATCCCAGTCCCCAGACACATGTTCCTCTACTGCCAATGCAACTCCTTGTCCCTTCTCAGAGGCCTACTTTCATCCTGTGTGCTCCCAGTCCACTTAGAACACTGTTTCCCAGACCTTGATCATAAGAGGCAGATATCTAGGCAGGGATTCCAGGGGGGGTCCTTCTGGCTCGACCCCCTGCTGACAATTTGCCTTTCCACCCCAGAGAGAGGGAGTCGGAAGCGACACTTTAACGAGACCCCCAGGTGGTTCGGACAGGTACGTGTGTGCGCGCATGTGTGTTCAGTTACAGTGATCATTCCGATGGGAAGGCCTGTCTCTGGGATGAGCCCCCTGGGTGAGGCTGGGGTGCAGGTAACGGCCTGCCAGTCTTCACTGTCAACACGTGCCCAAGGTCACACGGAGACGCACTGAGTGGGGCAGGGGAGGGAAGCACAGTGAAAGCGAGCCCATTATGAATTGTCCCAAAGAGTGGGAAGGAGAGATCTGTCCCACAGTTGGCGGGCTCGCGGACAGTCTTTGTCCTGTGCATGACTCTCTGATACGAGATCCCCCATGGCAGACTCTCTAACATGAGATACAGGAGGCAAGCACACAGCAAAGCGGATCCCAACATTCCAGCACACTGGAAAATTAAAAGCCAACAAAAATCCTTTTCCAGGGCTCTCCGTCCACTCAGTCCCTTCCTGCCCCCCGCCCACATTTATATGTATGTGATCCCCCCCACCCCCCCACCCCAACAAACCCAGGTTGAGCAGAAGAAGGTCCATGTATCTGTTGACTCTGAACAGGAAGCAGTTACAGAAATGTTAAGAACATGTGATTATCAACCTATAAGTAAGTAATTAAGTTAAAAAAACAAGGCAAATACTTACTATGCACCAGATAACAAAGGAAATTTCAAACTTGTGAGGGAAACTGAAAATGGACAGGCCAAGGAAGGCGAACACGCACGTTTCTGAAACAAAGAACACGGATTATGCAGACCCTGCAATTTTCTTCCCTGCCACCCGCGCCACCCCCCAAATAGGACATGAAGTTGTTAAGCAGGTAAGCATTCCGAAGGAAGGTGGAATCCGTCACAACACTTGGCTGAAGGCGACCGCCGCCAAACACTTAGCTAAGCAATGCCAGGTGCCCAGGGAAGACGGTGGTGACAGCGATCTGCCATTCAGGGCTGTTGTCAGCTTTCTTGCCAGCCCAAGTGCCTAGAGTGAGTGAAGACACACGCGTGCCAGGCTCAGAGCAGGGCTCCTGCCCAGGAGTGCCACGAATGTAACTTTCTGGAGAGGGGAACACTCCAGTTCTTGGCTCGGGCGGCAAGCCAAGGGTCTGGCGTTCCACTTTGCTGTAGGAGTCACATGTGGATTGTAAGAAGCGCACCTCGTACATCTCTGATGCCACGCTCCCTGCTCAAATGGTGGCATCCCCCAGAAAACCTAAGTAAGTAGAGAGTGGCAAAGATTTCATTTAAAAATAGGCCATCACCATAAAATGGCAAAGCGGCTGTTTTGCAGATGTCTGTCTTTTTAACGAGGAGCCACGGTGGCATTGTTAATTAGGGTCACGTGTTGGGCTGCTAACTGCAAGCAAGGTCAGCAGTCTGAAACCACCAGGTGCTCTGCGGTGGACACAGGCAGCTTTCTGTTCCCATGCAGTCACAGTCTCGGGGCCCAGGGGGCAGTTAGAGCCCGTCCCACCGGGTGCCTGGGAGTCCAATCGACTGGACAGCAGCGAGTCCTTTTAACACAAGTGCAGAAGCTGGACCACGGACTCCCGTCTCTCCTAGAGTTTGTCTCTTAGCTAAAAATGTTTCTGAGTGCTTCCCAAGGTAGCACGTTCAGAACACAGTCAGAGTGACCTTAGGAGTTCCCAGGCGGCATCTCTATTCCCTGGATAATTTACCAGTCCTCAGTGAAAGGACTTTCAGCCTGTGTCCGGTTCTGCCATCACCACCACAAGTAGCTCGAACCAATGGCAGATTCCTGATGGGGGGAATTTGGGGTCAAAGAGCAAGTTCAGAGAGATGGTACCAAGAACCTCCCCGCCTTCCCCCGACTTGGGACGGTGCCAACACACACTCTCATCTGCAGGACCCGCTGTGCACACACCCTGGCGGGAGTGGATATCGTCAAACTCTGACGGTGCCAATCTGGTGGGTAAAAAAGTTTGAAGCACCTTTTGCTTTACATTCTTTTCATGGTGAGGGCCAGAAGCCCTAGGCCTGGCCTGTTTCCTTTGTTGGTAATGGGTTTGCTGTTGTAGAGACGTCCCACAGAACGTGTCTGTGTGTAGAACCCAGTGACCACGATGACGTCTTCGGGCGGTGCACCCACCCTCCTAGCGTAAGCTGTCCCTCCCCCACTGCCCTACACCTTCCTACCTCCCAAGTGTCCTAGCCCATCTTTCCAGTTGGATGTGGCCAATTTGATCCCTGAGAGAGTTCTTCAGAGAGCACGGTGCTCAAGGCAGACTGTCTACTAGTTAAGCGAGACTTGTCTGCTTTCAGGTTCAGGTTTCAAGCTCCTCTCAGCGCGCGAGTTGGGGCACCCTCCAGCTTCTGTGGCCCCAGAAAGTCTGAAATCCGTTAGCGTGGCTTTCCGAGGGCCGTGCTCTGACAAGGTGCCCACGTGACCAGGAATGAAGAGACTGGCTTCCAGGTGTGTCTGTTGGTGAGGGGGCCACGGGCAGGCCATTCAATTCCAACACCTCAGCTTCCCTGTCTGCAGGTGGGGACGAAACCCTGGACACAACAGCAAGGAGCTAGCGCTTTAGACCCGGGGCACTGATGCCAACAGTGAGGACAGAGTCACTTTGGGACCAGCTTAAAGAGACATGTGAGGGTGGCAGCTTCACTCCCGGGTCTGAACGAAGGAATGGGTGCCTGTGCACACATGCGCACCTGCATGTCTGAGTGTGTGTGTGTGTGTGTGTGTGTGTGTGTGTGTGTGTGTATGTAGGAGGAGCGCGCGCTCAGGTAATGGGCCCTTCGAGATGCTCTTGTGAACATGGGTAGGTCCTGTGGACAGGTATGGGAAACGCTCTCACCAAGTCCTCAGAAAGTCACACGCACAATCTTGCCGCTGATAAACTCAGTCCGCTTCAGTTAACCCAACATTCCCCAGGCTTCTTTCTATCCCCCACCCATACCTTTTTTTTTTTTCTTCACCTAATTCTCAACACCACCAATTCCAAAGACTACATTTCTTGGGATTGTTACTCTACCACTCGAAAAATGCAGGCACTTCAAATGGTCCTAACTGGTAGTTCTTCCTGGCTTTGCTCTTAGAACTGTCGGCGTCTGTCTACAGCCTCAGGGGTCAGGGGTCAGGGTGAAGCGGAGCAGACAGAAGACGAGAGTGAGGATTTCAGGTGCCTGCTGGAAACGCTGGCTGGCTGACTCCTACGGGAGGCGAGGTGGGAAGGTGAGCCCGGCCGGGGCAGCACTCACCACACATGAAGGCCACACTCCGCAGGGTCTGCTGCATGAGGATCTGGGTGACCGGGGAGAGGTTGTGGTGTGTGTAGTGGGACATGACGATGCCGGAGAACAGGATGGCCATAATGCCTGGGGGGACATGGGGACCAAGAGCACAGACATGAACAGCAGGACAGCACCGTCACGAGGCACCAACTAACACCTTACACTTCTTCACTCGGGGAGCAGGTGTTTTACAAACATGGCGCAGGGACTGCGGCCTGTGGTCCTCCCAGGGCCTCCAGAGGAAGGTCCAGGGCCTCTCTCTCTGGCAGCTTCCTGGACAGCTGGGGGGCCCTGGGACGACCGACTGCCCCTCTCCAAGTCTTCCTGCGCTTCACCAGGGAGGCCGGCACAGAGGGGCGGGCTGGCCACTTGCTCTGCTGCCCTAGGTGGTGGACGGGGACAAAGGCTCCTTGGTCGGCAGCCGCCCTGTGGGATTGGAGGCCTAGGGCTGACCAGTCTTATTTCTGGTCTTTTGAGACATGCCAGAGTGTGTTTCTCACGGGCCACCTCCCAGTTCTCAATGATAGCAGCCAGCTCAAGTGCTTGGATGTCCCTGGATAGATGCACACCCCCTCTGGGTGCTGAGTTGGACCACACTCTCACTTGTGCCCCTGACCTACTAGTGCCAAGCACACACCATGACGCCCCCCCAGGCCTGTCTGGAGGTTGGGGCACCTCTCAAGTTCTAGGGGTCAAAGGAGAGAGTCAGGGGCAGTAGTGGGTCCAGAAGTCTGAGGGACAGCTCCAGGGTCTGCCCTCCATGCCCTCCCTGAGCAGAGACAACATCTCTGCCCCACAATCCACCTCCTTCCACTGCAGCTGCCATGGGATAGGCTACCGACACCACAGAAGGGTCCCCGGCACGAGATCAAAGGCCTGGGCATTTAAAAAAATATCTTGTTAGGAGGAGTTCCTGCACAATCACTCAGGCAAGCAAGGTAACAAGAGAGTCAAATGTTCAGCCTTTCGGACGGGAGGAGGGCGGGAGTGCGTCCTTGTCTCTAAAATGAACACCCACTGCCATGGAGTCCACTCTGACTCGGGCGACTCCAGAGGACGGGAGGAGTGCCCCAGGGATTTCCCAGACCAACTCTTCACGGGAACAGAAAGCCTTGTCTTTCTGTTTTGGGGTGACTGGTGGTTTCGAACTGCTGACCCATCCAGTTATCGGCCCAACCTGTAACCACTAAGCCACCTTGTAACTTCTTTTACTTTACGTGTAAACTTCTCTCTCTGAGGTCCCTTTCTAGTCTCCATGTCACGGAGGAAGCAGATGCAACCACGGCACGGTGTGCTTACCACTGCCCGCTCCACTCCCCGGGGGACCTGCCAGCCTCTTCCCAAGTTTCTGATGTCGTGCACACTCATCCGCTGTCCCCACGCGTCCTATCCTATGGCCACTGCCCATCGGCCCCGTGTTTATAAAGCAGTGTCTGCGCAGGGCCAGGATGGAGTGGGGACACAGCCGAGTCTTCTGAGCCAGGGGGCAAAGTGGCCCTCACAGCCCTTTTTATAAAAGGCTCAGCCGATACAACTCGAACAGTGATTCTGAGAAGAGCCAACACGTGCTGGGTAAGAATTCGGGAGATGATTGAGAATTTTCTGTTTTCTAAAATCGGGACATTTTCAGGGTGAAAGACAGCGTTGCTAATTTACCAAGCTAGAACGAAAGGGGCAACCTGGGCAGGTGCCCGAGGGGATGTGGTCACCCTGGCGGCAATACCAGGCACTGCTGTCCCTGCCGAGTCTTCCCCACACCAGTCCCTGTGCCCCTGCACACTAGGCTGGCACTTTCACGGGTTCTACTTTGTAACAAGGAAGTGGTTAGGTCTGTCGCCGGAGGTCCTGCAGCCAAAGAGGTGGGGCTGGGGCCCAGACCTGCATCTGTCCGGTTACACAGCCCCAGTTCATCACCACGGTGTCGCGAGCATGTGGTTTCGGGTGAGTGAGTCACAGGGAGGGGGTGCCCAGCTCCGTGGTCTGGGGAGTCACTTCCCATCAGCCTCCGGTGACCGTCAGAAGACGGGGGGCCCACAAAGGCAGGAAGAGCAAGCAAGAGCACCACGCTCTCCCATCTTTGTCCTCGTCCCTCTGGAAGCCTGCGTGCCCGTGGCGACAGGGCGGCCCTGGCCAAGAGCCCTGAAGACACAGTGTGTGCAGCGGGGGCTGTGCGCTCTGGGACGCCACCAGCAGGCACAGCCAAACAGGTACAGGACCAGCAACATGCTCTCGATGGGTCTTTACCCAGATGTAGCTTTGCCTCAGAGTTCGGAAAAACACGAGGTGACAATAGTGAGGCTAGACCAGTGACTCACAAGTAGATACGCATGTTAGCACACAACTCAGTACAGATAAGAGGGAACTAGATGGCAGCTACCGAGTGGAACTACCCTGGCGACGACCTGGTTTGGGATTAAGTCCAACAAAACCCTGAGGTTTACGGAGAGCACGCGCTCGCTTACTCACTCGCTCAGGGAGGGGAGACTAGCCAGCTGCCCTGGGCTCCCTGCAGCCGGTATCTGCCCACAGCACCCCTGGTGTGACTGAGGCGGGGAGCTGTGGGAAGGAGAAGACCCAACCCCATCATCTGAGCACCACCTGGAACTTCCACTTGGCCCACGAAGGACCCCATCCTGTCACAAGCAACGGCAAAACCGGAAGAAACGATGGAACAAGACAGTTTCCCCACACTGGCCACCAGGCAGGGCTGCCTGAAGATGCCCGACAGAAGGCTGAGGCTCAGGGAGGGGAACCAACACAGAGCTGGGCAGTCTGTCTAGCTGAGGCAGACTGAGGCGATGGATTCCAGCCGCAGGAGGCCAAGGCTGAGTTCCCCTGAACCTGTGACTACCGAGTCTGCACATGTGTGGAGTAACATTCTGAGGAAGAGCCAGTCAAAGGAAATTGGCCAAGCGATTCCCCACACTCATGCCCGGCTAGGAGAGTATGTGTCCCTCAGCCTGTGATGACCTCGCAGGACACTGGGGACAGGGAGGGTCATCAGAAGGGTACAGTCACCACGCAAGTCAGTGTAGAAGTCATGGACTACTCTGGGCATGCCCAACAAAGCTTACCAACGAGCCCTGAGAGGATTAAACAGCTTCTAAGAACAGAGACCCGAGCTCTCCAAAGGAACACAAGAAAGTCTCGTACTTAACGATCTCACACTCCCAATCCGGTCTCTTGCAGGCACAGCGCAGGGGCCAGAGGATTTCCATGCACAAAGCACCAGGCTGGCCTCCTATCTCACTTCGTACACAAAAGTTAACTTGGAATGGTGTAAGAGCAAAAACCCTAAAACCCCCAGGAGAAAACATCAGAGGAAGTCTTTGTCACCTTGGTTTGGGCGATGGGTCCCTAGAAACAGCACCACGAGCCCGAGCCACACAAGAAAAGCAGGCGCACGCTGGACGCCATCAAACGTGCAAACCCACCAACCTGTGCATCCCAGAGCATTCTTGTCAACAGTGCAAAGGGAGCCCCGACGGAGGACTCAAACAGGAGATTACTTTCCAGAACTCTGAGGCCACCACACCACAAAGCTCCAACACCGCCACTTACGATGGATGAAGCACCTGCACGGCCACTTCTCCCAGGGAGGTGCACGAAGGGCCCATAAGCCCTGGAGAAAAAGGCTCGACACCATCAGTGCTCAGGGCAACGTGAAACAAACCCCCAGGGCACAGGTGCTTCCTCCCCCGGGGTGGCCCTTATACAACAAAACGAAACACCAGCGTTGCCGAGGATGTGGAGGAACGGAGGACTGAGTATAATCTGGAGCGCTAGGGTGCTACTGCGATGGGAGCACCTGGAGTCCCCGCAGGAGAGGAGGGGCAACAAGGACAGCAGCGGTTTTTAGGAATGGGCAAGAATGTAAAGAATGCACTACATTTGATGAGAACTATGTACAAGCATCAACTATGCACCCAAGAAGCTCAACAAACCACAGACCGACTGTAACGAGAAGCTCACGGAAGCACAGCATCACGGCACTGCGGCGCCGTCAGGACAGCTGACCTTACATAGAGGAAAAGCAGCGCTGCCGGGGAGGATGCCGGGGGAATGAATGCCAAAGGGCACAGGCGCTTTGGACCAGAGTTGGCAGTTTTTACTTATCCTGTGACCTAGCTACCTCACACCTAGGTATTTACTCAAGACAATGGAAAACAAAGGCACAAATGTTCACAGCTGAATTCCGGAAATAACCCGAAGTCCATTGACTGGTGAAGGGGTGAGTGTCGTACTTTAAAAATGTCTGTAACTAGAGAGGTACATGCAAGAATGCGAGTGAGAGAAATCCGACGGACAAGGCTGTGCACTACAAGATGTCATTGATCTGGCTTTGAGGAAAGTACAAACTATAGTAACTGCACACAGATCAGCGGGGGTCAGGGCAGATGGGACGGAGATGCAGGACGGGGACAAGGGAATATTGAGGGAGAGAAAGATCTCAGTCTTGACGCTGGTGGCAGTCACATGACGTACCCGTGTCAGAAGTGCAACTTAGGATGAGTGCACTGACTATAGGTAGATTACACCTCAACCAACTTCATATCAAATCTCGTAGCAGAGATCAAAATCTTACTTGCAGCGTTGCCTCTTGCCCAGAACAAGATTCTGCCCTGTGGTGTAGTAGGTTTATGAGTCCACAAGCTAACCCCAGTCAGTGGTTTGGGCCCCCCAGCTGCTCTCCTGTAAAGGTTTTCAGTCTTGGCAACCCACAGGGGCAGTTCTACCCTGTGCTTTACAGACTCACAGGAGTCAGAACTGACTCGATGGCAGTAAGTTTGGTTTTTTGTTGTTGTTCTTCAGAGGGGAAGAGGTCAAACATGGAAGGTCAGCTCCCTGTTCAGAGCGGCTCCCTTCCTCACTCTTGGAGAAGAGTCCAAGCTCCACACACCTTGTTTCCAGGCCAATGTCCTCCCCACTCAATCAACCCTAGAAACTGTCAACTGCAGGCAGGAAGACCGAAGACCGGCCGAGCCAAGGCTTGTAAACAAGGGTGGGGTGACTGGTTGGGGTGGGGTATCCAGGAACCATGACTCTTTGAGTGTCCCCTCCTCCCCCAGCCCTTATCTGGCTACGCTTGGCTTGTCCTGTGCAAGGCCCTCAGTCCTCGGTGTGGGGCCCGGCATGCAATGGGGAGCGGCGGCACTGGAGGGCGGAGTGGGGAAGCATCTGTTCCGGTCGGAGAGAACTAGCTGCAATGCCAGTCCATCACCTGCAGCTGTGACCATGGATAACAGACTTGGTCTCCCTGAACCTCAGGCTCCTCACTAGTAAAATAAGGACCATCACAGTCCCTCCCTCCTCAGACTGATGGGTGGGGGTGGGAGTGGGAGTGTCATCAATGATAGACACTGTTTTGAGTGTCTGGACCCCACCAGGCCTGAATCCAGATGCTTCCTTAAAGAGCCAACAGAGCCCCCTAAGACTTAAGCTCTTCTGGGCTGAGTCTGCCTCCTGGGACTGAAAACACACAACCCCCACCCCTGCCGCCACTGTCACTTACCTGAGAGGGAGATTCCTTCTGCAAGCCCATATGGAAGATACGCAAAAATGATCATCATGCCAAACTCCAAGGAGGGTGTTTTCCGCAGGTCAATGTGCTTCAACACGTGAACGCCGTGGTCAAGGAGAGACTCTAGGGACAGCAGGTGAGAGACCAAGGAGGGCACAGGACTGCTGCCTTCGGGTCTCCAGGGGAAACAGTGGGGAGAGGAGGGGTCAGGACCCAAGGTGATGGCTGAAAACGTGTCATCACCAGCTCCTCTTTGTTGGGAGCCTGATGCCACTCGGCAGGGACTCTGCTCTTGAGGACATGTCACCTTCTCAGTTAGAAATGGGG
>NW_022109491.1:7500084-7511115 GCF_000313985.2 Echinops telfairi
GGGGGGCCAGGTGGCGGCTCCCAGTTCCTATTGGAAGTGCGGGTGCCTCTCGGTGGGGCTGGCCTTAAGAGGGAGTTCTCCCCTGCTCTGGCTGGGAAAGTTTCCAGGTTTTGTTCCAGCAACAAACTCGGGCAAGTTAGTTGGAAGGAGCTACCATTTCCAAAGTTCTTTCTCCAGCCCTGCCAGATACCCACTTTGGTGTGATCACCATTTTCTCAAATTGACATTTTCAGAGAAAACTAACTTCCAATTTTCAGACTGAACGGGAAGGGCTGCTGTGGCCGTTGATGACTGAGGTTCTCGGTCTGGGGACTGAGAGCCCCTCAGAATCACGGCTGACAGCCAACAAGGCGCACACGGTTAAAGCCTGGGAGAGTCTTTCACATTAAACGAAGAAACTGAGTTTCCATCAATGTGTTCCAACGCCAAAACCGAGCGTGCCACTCCCCCTGAGGAAAGCGCCTGACCAGAGTCAGCCGGTCCGGGGACAGGAGAAGGCAGCGAGTGGAGCACGGGGCCAAGGACCATCTACGCCGCCAGGCCTGTGTCCTGGTGGTTTTATCACATGGAAAGGATATTAATGCGGAAATTAAGCCTGTGAGAGTGCCGAGAGCTGCTGAGCCGAAGAACATTTTGAGGAAGTAGCCCAGGGCTTGTAAAAACGTCTGCCACCCGCTGACATCTGACATGTTTTTCCTGGTTAAGCCTTCAGCTGTGCTAGGAATTCAAAGAGACACAGGAGTTATAACGTCATTGACAGAAAGTTATGTAGAGATTGAGACCATTTCCTGTGAGTGTGTTCATTCATTCGTCGTGCCGGCCCACAAGTAATTGCCCACCGACTGCGTTCAGCCACCGCCATTCCTATTTGCCGGCTCAGAGACGGGCACTCCATGCCTGCCCTCAAAGAACGCTCTGGAGCCTCATTTGAGTACCTAACAAGGCAAGCACTGATGGCCACTGGGTGGAGGGCAAAGGGCTGTACAAACACTGGCTCTCCCTCAAGCTGAAAGAGCCATGAAGCGTTCTGATGGGCTAGGGGCTCGGTTTCTGCTCACGACAAGGCGGAGTGACCCAGGCGATGAAATGAGGACCGGTGCCCAGGTAGAGGGCAGAGGAGAGCAGGCAGGGCCCCGCGCATGGGGTGCACTCCGGAGCCCTTCAAGGACACGGGACAGAAGTGGGGGTGGGGTGGGGGGAGGGAGTCGCAGCAGAGACAGTGGTGGGACACAGCTAGAGAAGCAGGCAGGGAGCAGCGGCCTTCTGATGAACCAAGGTGATGAGCAGGCCTTTCCTCCGCTGGCCCTGGGGAGTCCGTGTGTGTGCTCCGTGGCGGACACCTGAGAGAAAACCTGAAATGGCGCTACGGCCTGAGGTCCAGGTCTACCTGGAGAGGAGGGAGCTGGGACCCCGGCTAAGGGTGACCCAGGGAGGCAGAAGATGGAAAGAACTTCCTGTTCATGAATGCAGAACACCTTTAAAAGGTCAGGTGCCAGTACGTTCAGCGGCTGGTTTTATCCTCAAAGGGAAAACCAACACACCGTTCACATCAGGGGCTGTGCTCATTAAATATCCTCTTATCCAAGTCCCACCATGTTGCTCCCTCCGGTCCCTGAGCTCTCTCCGGACACACATTTAGGCTTCCTAGAAACAGTCTTGGTAGTGCCGTGGTTTAGTGCTCTGCCACGAACAAGAGGTCAGTGGTTCAAACCCGCCAGCAGCTCTGTGGGCGAAAGATGAGGCAGCCTGCTTCCAGAAAGATTACAGCCTCAGAAACCCCGTTGGGGCAGTTCCACTCTGCCTATGGGATCTCTGTGAATCGGAAGGGATGCCATGCCAACCAACAGGTTAGTCCTCCTGTAAGAGTAAGAAAATAGGGTGGGAAACACTGAACTGGAGGAACCTCCCCGCCCACCACACACACCCCATTCTATAAGAGAAGCTGTGAGCCAACTCAACAGTGCCTTTAGACTTCTGGGCAGCAGAATGGATGGGAAACAGAACAGGATGGCACAGGGCCTCTTTCGGCCATCTTTACAGCCAGCGGCTGGAGGCCATGGCGTGCAAGGAAGCGCCGGTGCGTTCCTACTGTAAGTGCGGGCGTGTCTCAGTGGGGTTGGCCTTAAGAGCGAGCCTCTCCCCTGCTCTGGCTAGGAAAGCTTCCAGGTTTTGTTCCAGCAACAAACTGGGGCAGATATGTTAGAAGGAGCTGCATTTTCCAGTTCCGTCCCCAACCCTGCCAGATACCCTCTCTGTACCCTAAAACATTCCCTCACCTTTTCCTCAGAGCTCAGAGTCAATGCCACTTCCTCAGAAACGCCTGCTGGACCCCTTTACACAGGCCAACCCCCCTCTTAGAGGGGCTCCTGAGACCCAGTGCTTGAATACTGCTGTCCACTTTGCCCTTGCAGTGCCGCTACACAGAGACCTTTGTGCTGGGCCAACAGGGGCGTCATGGGCAATCAGTAGTGAGCAGTTTGAACAGGAGTGTCCTGAGAGCAGGGAGGCTAGGCCAGCCGCAGGGAGCGCTGTCACAGCAGCTCTGCATGGAGACTCAGCACAGCATCGTCATCACGGTCCTGAGAAGTCCTGCACAGAACAAACCTCCTCCTCTAGCCCTGGGACATGAGGAATGCTGGCAGTCAGCATTCCAACTTAGGGAAAAGTGCTTTCTTTTACTGGACGAGATCACCTTAGCACACAGGAATGCGGGCCCAGGGCCGGGCTGGCGCTAGTGGTCTAACACTCCAATAAGTGAAAGCAGAATCCAGCCTGTGCCCGGTCTGTGTCATTTTCCCACCTTTTTCCCCTCGTGGGTCACGTTTGCTGCTTAGGGACTCATGAGAAGAACAAAAGGCTCCCATCACAGCTCTTACGGTGCCGATCAATGGTCACAGGAACAAATCTAAGCGGCAAAGGCTTCCGCAAGTGGATGAAGACACAGGACGGGGAGCTGCCTGCCGCTTGGGACGGTGAAAACATGACACACGGAATGGTGCACTCAGACCCGGCTGCCAAAGGGGGAAACAACTCTATGAAGTCTCTCTCAAAACCATGCCCGGTTTGACCTTCTAACCAAGGAGAGCTGACGACAGCCCCTCCCAGGGCTCCTTCTCTGCTGCTCAAGGCGAAAGGGAGCAGGTTCACACTCCCCCCACCCCCCACCGACCCCTCAAGGCCCAGCTCAGGGGCCGACTAGTCTGGGAGTCTGGGAACTGTCCTCTTGTCCTTCAGAGTCTGCGTGCCAGCACTACATTTTTGGAAGGCCAGGGTTCACAGTAGGAACGCCTCACTCACTCCTTTTTGAGCCTTAACATAAAATCAGTCTCCACTGAGTTCACTCTGACCTTTAAGCGGGCAGTGTGGAAAGCTTTCTCCGCAGGCCGAGTCTAACTGAAAGCAGATCTCTGGGACCCCCCTGGCCAGCCCAGGTAGGGGCACGCTCACCTTCGGGGACTTGACTGGGTATGCCCTTGATAGCAATTGGGGTACTATGATCTCATGGTACCCCACCACCTTGGTTAGAGGGCCCCAGACCAATCCTGTGTTTTGCATCAGCAACAGTAGATGAATCTGCTGCTAATCATGATCCTGTCACAAATGCTCTTCGTTTTCTTTGCTCTGTAATCAGCTATGTAGCCACCAAGCCTCTGGACACCCTGATGGCTTCAGGCTGATGGCCTCCCTCATCAGGTGATTTCTCTCCCCGTGTTTAAGACTTAGGACAAGGGTCTCTGGAAAATCCACTTGAACTTGGGCTTTTCTTCCTAAGAGTAGGGTGCCCAGCTCTTGCTCACTTCTCAATCGGCGTCTTTCTCCAGCCTCAGTCCCCGCTCAAATCCACTTAGGGCTGAGTCCATGCCCTGCCCACCCCCTACTCCCACCCCCAGCAGTGTCTGGCACACCACACGCACAAGTCACTTCTGACTCACAAGACCCCACAGGACGAGCTGGAACTGCTCCTGGGGAAGGGGTCCGAGATGACAGCTGTTGACAAGCGTAGAAAGCCACACCTTTCTCCCTCGGAGCAGCTGGTGGATTGGAACTATGGAGCTGGTGGTCAGCAGCTGGACGCTTTGCCTACAGCACCACCAGGTCTCCGAAGTCTGGCACACAGCGGGCCCAAATGTTGATGGCCTGATGGCAGCAGAGAGGTGTGGCCCACGGAGCGTTCAGGAGGCCAGGCTGGGGCTCAGGGTTGCTTCCAGCAGCATCAGTGACGGGAGCGGGGCCTGGTCTTCACTAAGAACCTGTGGCTACTGGCAAGGACTCCTCCATATTCACTGGAAGCTATCTCCTAATCTCTAGCCTCTTTTTGTAGCAAAGGAGACCTGGAAAATGTAGAAAGGATCCTACCTCACACAGATTTTTTTTCTTTAAATAACTCAAGACAAAGCAGCCGAATTTCACGCTTAATGTTTAAAAATAGCTCACGATGTCACCCCCAAAATCCTTCATCACAAATGCTCGCTATGTGGCGCCAGAAGGCAAGATGCAAGAGAAAAGCAGAACGGGAAGCAGCCTTGAGCACGGTCTTCAGCGAGACCAGCCGTGAGGCTTCGGGAGGGTGGACACGCACCGGTGGGCACGTTCGCTTCTCAGTGAAGCCCAGAGAAAGGGCAAAGCCAATGATGGGCAGCTGATTAAGTCAATCCACGGAGAGGGAAACATCAACGGCAAAGTGGTGCCACCAACGAGTATTTTATCAATTCCGTTCAGCAGAAAAGTTACAGTCTGCTCTATGAGATGTGTGGGTGAGGTGGGGGGGGGGGGTCATCCATGGAGCTGATTCTGACTCCGAGCAGCCTAATGTAACCTTCGGCTGTAAGCCTGATCCCTTTATTTGGAAGTTTCTCAGTTATTTCCCTTTAGGGTTATATGCATTGAAAAAACAGAAGGCCTCCGGAGAGATCCCTGTGTTGGCATGTTATGTGTGTACATATTCTTATTCTGTACCCTGTTCTGAGCTGAACATAGGTAGAGATTTAAGAGATGAAGCATGTTTGTTGAGGAATCGAAAGTGCAGACCTGTGATTTCCTATGATGGGAAAGGAAGGCCCAGACAGACTTTGCGGCCTCCTGTGTTGCCTGGCGCGCGAGATCTGTACACAGGATTGGCTAGGAGTCAGCACCTAACGGCAGCAGCAGCAGCAGCAACAGCAGCAGCCTTTAAGGAAGCAGACCGCCAGTCCTTTCCTCCCCAGGAGCCACAGGTGGGTTCAAACCACAGACCTTTGGGTTAACTTCCCAGTAATTCACCACTGCCCTACCAGGGCTGAAGCATACGTCTGCTTTAACCACACGTGCATTTAAATAGATTCTCTGTACACATATGCCATCTGGTAATGGATGATCTCTGGGTAGTGTGATTTTTAATTCCTGTTTCATTTGCTTCTAAGTTTGTTTTCTAAATTGTACGTGCAGAAATCACGCATTCCTTTCAGGACAACAAACGCCGTTTCTGTGCGTGTTGTCCCTGGTTGCTTTGGGAACCATCAGGTTGCTGCTTCTGGCCTTGCTGGAGGGGGGGGGGGGTTGCCCCCACCCTGGTCTGCACAACTGCCGAGCACCTCTGGAAACGCAGCAACATTGGATAGGCTCTGGCCACAAGGGTAGGGTTGACAAAAGGCCACCAGGGTAAACAGAACCTGGGAGGCCACCGCAGACGAGGACAGGGTGTCCAGTTGACTGCTGCTGGGGGCTTTTCATACAGTGTCATCCTGGACAATGCCTGAGTCAATTCTAATCCTCGGAGAGGAGAACCCACATTTCCATTCCTGCCGAGGAGCTGGCCCAGGGCCACACAGCTGTGAGACAGCACTGGACTCAGGTCAGAATGACTCCAAAGCTGGGGCCATTGGCCCGAAAACGGCTGTGTGTCCTGCAGTCCAGCTTTGAGGAGGACACCAGCTCCCGCAGGGTGTGTGTGCTCAGCAGGGATCCCAGAACAGAGGCATCACAGCGGCATCGAGCAAGAGAGCAATTGTGGAAATGCGGTTCTCCAGCAGAAGCCCCCATGCCGGAGCCCACCTCTCAGACCCCACCCAGGGCTCCGTGCCCCAACGACTTTGGCTGTCATTGCTGTCTTCGTTTGTTGGCACGGCTGTCTGGGTTGGCTGCCCACACAGGGCAGCAAGCAGTGCAAACAGAGTACCAGATAACCACCCTTGAGAGGATCTTTGCCATTACAGATGAGTCATCAAATGGTCAGGTGATGGTCGGAAAAGGAAGCGAATCTCTGATCCTGAAGGTTCACTGTTTCCTGAGAAGGTCCACACTAATGGATCTTAAGGCAGGGACACCAGTTTACACCCACTCTGTACGGTGCAGCTGTGAGACCAGAGGCAGAGGCCAGAGCCAGGCGCTGGGTGGGGGTGGGGGTGGGGTGACTATCACTTTTGGCTGCAACAGCGTTTCCCATGGATTCCAACTCCTGGCGGCCTCGTGCGTGTAAGAGGAGGGCTGTGCTCCAGGGGTGTTCAGTGGTGGGTTTCCCAGGAGCCGAGCACCAGGCCTTTCTTCTGCGACACCTCTGGGTGGGCTAGAACCTCCAACTTCTGGGTCAGCAGCTGAGCACGCCCACCATCTGTCTGACCAAACTCCGACCCCTGAACCGGTTGCTGCTGCCCCAGCTTCTGAGGAGCTTAGGAAAAACACCCCTTCCTGGGGCTCCCCTAGACCATGCACCAGAGGCTCTCAGGGAGGGGCCTGGGAATGGGGGTGCCAGTGAGAAGCCGGGCCCAGAAACCACCGCAACAAGGGACATCTCTCAAGGTAGCCTCTGCTCTCCTAATCAGCCCTGGTCCCTGACAGCATTGCTGGGGCAGGTCATTACTTGGCAGGACAGAAGATCACAGACAGTGGCAGGTACATACTCTGTCAATTTGAGCAGAGGGGTGGAGTCTAGCCTGTCAATCAGGTCGCAGCCCGATGACTTCCTTTGGAGGTAAATAACTCACGGGAGGCCAGACCCACTCTCTGCCTTCCCTTTCCTCCTATTGGGTCACTCAGAGAGCTGGTGGAGACCTGTGCCAGCCCTGAGATGCTTCCACCACTACTGGACCCACGAGACTTTCCACGCACTGGCCTGTGATCATCCTGCGGTCGGCATCATTGCATGTGCTGCGTGAGTCTAAAGAGGAATTTATGGACTAGTATCAGACATATGGGCTAATATCAGACTCACCGACTTGATCTGGACTGGGTTGGGATGTTTTCTCAATACAAAATTGTTATTTTATAAAGCTCTTTCTTGTACATATATAAGTGTCCATGAATTTGTTTCTCTAGTCACCCCAGACTAACACGCAGACTAACATGCAGAGAGAGGACAAGCGACTGTATGCTTTATCTGCTGGGAAGTATTTGCCCCTTTGTTTGAGACCCCACACTCACTTGGTCAGGACAATGGACACGGCATCATTGAGAATGCTCTCCCCAAAAACCAGCATGTTGAGCACTGGGTCCACGTGAAGGGCGTTGAAAATCGCAATTGTAGCCACAGGATCGACAGCAGATATCAGGGAGCCAAACGCAAAACTGGGGGCAGAGAAAAGGCAAGGGAAATTCTGTACCCTGCATCACTTGGTCTAACTATGGAGAACAGTAAGGTCAGACACTGCGGTGATAAAGCACAGCTGAAGAAGCTACAAAATAAGGTGTCCTTCTCTATGTGCAGTGTCCGCTCACTGACACTGTGGGTGAGATTGAACTGAGCCGACGGTGGGCTGGTGACCCAGGCCTATTTCTCTGGTGCAGCCTGTCCATCCGTGAACAATCGCCATCTATCAGGGAAGGCAGGCCTGCACAGGGACAGAGAAATGCTAGCCGGCTCACTCTCTCCTCGTCCAAGGCAATTAATTCCTAGTTCCGCGAGCCCTGAACATCTCCATGTGGGCTCAACTCAATCTCATGGAACAGATCAAGCATGTGCTGTGTCGCCAACCACCTGCTCCTGGACGACGCCAGGATGCCGGGGTGCCTTCTACCCTCCATGGGGCTGGGGGGGTCTCTTTTCCCCACAGACTGGGCCCAGACATGCTCGGCTGCCTCTGGCTTTACTTCCAGCTCCTAGGAGCAGGAATCTGACTTTGCCAATTTATTCATATGTCAAAACAATCTCCCAGCACAAGCTCCAAAATGTATGTCCTTGGGAAAACAGAAATGGGATTGTCAGAGGCCCATCCATCTCTTCGGGAAAGGGTGCTAAGAGTCTAGTTTCCAAGGGGCTGCCAGAGACTAAGGCTCTGGCTGGCCCAAGGAAAGACCCAGGGGCTGAGCCCTGGGCCTTACAACCCAGCACTGTCCCAGCAGACAGACACAGAGAGATCGATAGGTATCAAGAGAACAGAGAAGTATGATTCTCCCCACACCCTCCCTCCACCCCCACCCCAAGAGGCAGTACAGAGGAAATGCCCCAGTCTGGGAATCAAGCACATGATTATGAAGACTTTACCTGTCAGTCATGTTGAGCTTAGAGATTACATCGGCCTGTAAAATAAAACACACGAACATGCACATTAAAAAACAAAACAAAACTTCTTAGAGAACAGCCAAGAATATTAAAATGTCCATTAGTGCCTTATTACAAACTAATAAGGACATTAATCTTCAGTCCCCAGACCAACTGAAAAATAAAGTCCCCAGGCTTGAGTTTAAACCTGCATTTCATCATCATCATCTGTCAAAAGGAGGGGGAAAGAATGCTACATGTTTAAGCCCAATTAGCTGCTGTTTCTTCTCTAACATTTACTCATATTTGATACAAGGAGCCGAGCAATGAAGAGGCCAGTTTCTTTTGCAGCCATCGAGGCGGCAATAAAGGCGACAAACACATGGAACGGGCTTCAAGGGATACAACCCCAGGCCTGGCACACATAAGAAAAACCTGCCGGTTACCCAGATGCCAGAACCTCCTAGTCAGTAAATCTTCTGTGCCGGATGGTGCAGCTGAACTGCCAGGCCTAATGCAGAACAAAGGGCTGGAGCCCCTTCAGGCACATTTGGTTACAGTGAGTTCAACCTCACTGAGTCCACGCGCTGGGCGGCTGTGGATGGTGCGGGGAAGTGGCTTAGGGACAGCAGAAACCTCAGAATACAATCACACAGGCGGCCCGCCTAGCACCGGGTGGACAGATTCAGAGTCTCCTTTGATTAGGAACAAACATTTTACTACACTTGATCTTCACCAAAAGGCCGAGAAGCACTAAGAACATACATTTTAATGAAAATATTACCAAAAAGAAAAAAAAAGCCACATTTAATCCTGATTTGTTAACCTGACAAGTGATGTTCTAGTTCGAGAAGCCTGATGATACACATTTGATTTCTAGCTATTCCAACACTTTCAATACCATTGGTTTTCAGTGAAGGTAAGGTATTTTTTGGATATGGGAGGAGATTCAGTCAATTCCAGACACCACAGTTCTGCGGGAGCCGGAGAACCCACATCACCTGTCTTTACTGTGTCTCCAGGGAGTCTGGATTGCCTCCCAGGAGGGCATTTTATCCCGAAAATGCAGCTCAGGCCCTATGGGGGTCCCCAGCCAGCCTCCCACCAGTAGGTGGGCAACGCAGGATTGCTGAAGTTATTCAAAGTTGTTTTTCTTACCTGACCCAGAAAATAAATTCCCCCTCCTACGACAAATGCAGAAATCGCTGTGCCAAAAACAGCAAACAGGGTGATGGAACCAATGTTTTGGAAGAAGTTACCCTGTTTGAAAGAGAAGAAATAAAAAGACTCATTGGAGAAGCTGGTTCGGTTGGTGACGGTGTCGTCCCCCCTCACGGCCACGTCAGGTAGAGCCCCTCAGGCCCTGTCACCCACACCTCACTGCTTCTTGCCATCTCCGCCCACCGTCCTACCCAGGCTCCAGCCCCGTCACTTCTTGCTGGTCGACTGCAGAAGCTTTTAAACCATTTCCTCATACCCATACCTGGGTTCCTGATTGCCCTTTCCAAGGGTTTCCAGAATGATCGCTACAAAAGATGAATCCGATTGTGCCGCCTTCACTGTGCGCCACCCCTACTCCCACTGGGACGCACGGGGACTAAGTCTTAACCAGAGTATGGGTGGCTGGGCTCCTGGGAAGGCCTCTATGTCATTAGGTCCATGCTCCGCTGTGTGCTCTGGGCTCTGCCCCCAGGGAGGGCGTTTGGTGGCTGCAGCAGATCATGCTACCTCCACACCTCCGATGGGCCTTGTGCCTGCTACTGCCATGGCTCCGACCACTCCTCCTTCCGTTTTGCTCGGGGAACTTTAATCAACCCAGGATTTCGGTTCTCTCTGATGGAAGCCTTCCTTGGTGGCCAAGAAAGCCCCCAATCTGTGCTCTTAATGCCCAGTGAACCCTGTCCTCAGGAGTGCTGGCTCACCTGCACACTGAGTTCACACCGTTACTAGAACGATTACCTTCGTCTCTCCCACTGCAATGACCACTCCTGCCTTTGCATAAAACTGTCACAGCTGCAGTGCCTGGCAGATGGAAGACGTCCAACAAAGACCTGCGAGATGAATGAACTGTTTCATGTCTGAGCACGGTGCAAATCCTCACCACTGTGTGAGGGTCGGTTAATTAACGTGATGCCCCATTAAAAAGTGTGTCAAGGTATGACGGTTAGAGTTTTACTAGACTTCTTTTCGCTGTCGAGGTGTTCGAATCAGTCTTCTGTTACAGCGTTAGTGTCGTCATCAAATACATCGGATGACAGAGCCTCTGCGCCTCGCAACACGGAGAGAAAACAGCTCCACACCCGGCCGGACCACTCCTCCGCCCTCGCTGCGTGGTGAACTTCAATCACTCTGGGCATGGGATCATTTTCAGAGTTCCTTGGAATCAAGGGACATTAGGCTGCTTCCTAGTGTCCTGGGGACTCCAGTGGGAGTAGCCATCAAGGAGCCTGGGGGATGGGTCTGGCCACGGACGCCCCGTCTCTTACTTAGAGTTGTGCACACATGGAGTTGGTGTTGTCAGTTGACTTCCACTCACAGCCCCACACGCCGAGCTCCTTTGCAAGTTTCTTTTTTTTCTT
>NW_022109491.1:7514472-7519219 GCF_000313985.2 Echinops telfairi
GCAGGGTAAGCGCTGGACTGCTAACCACTCATCCAACTTACAGCTACTCTGAGAGAAAGGAGGCTGTCTGTCCCCCTAAAGGCCCACAGCCTGGGACACCCTCTACAGGGTTGCTATGAGTTGGCATCTACTCCGTGACAGTAAGTCAATGTTAACATAATTTATGTAGCTGGCTAATATTAACCTACATCCTGAAGATGTACACAAATTAGTCACATAAAACAACTGCTACATAGAGCACAGGCAACATCTTGCTGGAGACAAAGACCAGTAGTTGCCTCCCTGCTATGCACCTATTGATGCGAATCTGACCCATGCTTGCACTCCACACCCACAGACACATGCGCAAACACAGCAGTATTAGAACAAGCTGAACATTCAAAGCCAACTTCTGATCCCCTCCAGAGGAGGGAAGGAAGTAGGAAAAGCCTCTGAACTGGCATTTCCCAACACGAGTCTCTTTCATAGGCATGATGCTATTTTTTGCTGGAAGGTTATCTTCAAAGACTCCCCCCTCCCTGCCCCCTTCAAGAAACAACTGTTTTCCTCAAACTTTGAAGAGCTTTATCTCTACCTCCTTCCACAAAAAAACAAACTGTAAAAACGTTACCGGCCCTGACATAACATTTCAAGCATCCTATGCTCTTAGGTAAAAACCAAACCGACGAACTCCACATTGTTGTAAACCACCTGCATACTACTCTGCTCACTGATCTAGGCCCAGGAGGCAAAACGAACCCTGAAAGAGATGCTGACCTCCATGCCGTTTGACTGGTGCCCTTTCTAAGGTCTAGCTGATGCCAGTAGTGGTTTGTAAGACTTGGAAGGTCTTTGTTTTGTTTTTAATGTTAAACTTCCTTTTCATTTTTCCTTTTGATTGTCACATAATAAAGAAGCACTTAAAAAAAACTGGATTGAACATCTCAGGATAATTTTTGCGTTCGGACCCAGGCAGACAATGAAAAAGTTGATGCATATGCTTTTAACCAGAGCTCTCTCGACACATTTAATTTGCAAGTTTAATAAGGGGTGATATCATTTTTAATCAAAGCAACAAGAAGACAATGTTATCCAGTATGCACAATGTGACGGGTGCTTTGCATCCCTGACGTTTAGTATAAATTGTGGGCGGTAGGATGCACGGGGGCTTGCGTGTTGTTATTCTGTTTCTACTCCTATGAAAAGGGACTTGGGAGACCGTGCCCAGCCCTGGTGTCCTCTGTCCCCAGGAGCCAGGCATTCTCCTCTCTCCAAAGGTCGGCCAAGCCTCGGTCCGTTCTACCTTCACAAACAGCTTGTCAAATCTTCAGCATAGCTGCCGATTCATACCTTAATTTAGTTGGATCACTTTTTACTTCAAAACTTAAATGCAATTACATTTAAAGAAAACTCATAGACAAGGAAGCCCTAAGACACAAACACCACACACACACAACACACAACTACCACCCCTCACACTCACAGTGTCAAATGGGACATTCTTCCACCTAAGGCCATGGCGCCATTGGGATTGGTGATGGGGCACCAGAGGGCCAGCTGTGCCAGGAGTAGTGGGCACGGCTACGAGCGAGGCACTGGGGGAGAAGAGACTGCAAGGGGGACGTAAGCTGGGGCAAGCAACGACCCAGGGCGCATGTCCCTGCCCCCCAGCTCGCAGGGTGTCCTCTTCCTGTTTCTGTCAGCCTGTACCCTAGGCAATCTTTCTGGGTAAAGCACCCCTAAATGGAACACACTGACAAACTACCCTGCCCGGCACTGTGAAAGCAGCCAAATGACCATGCTTACCTCTTCCCAAAGTCCAGCATCTGCCACACACCTCACAGACAAACGATGCTCTTGTCTGATTCAGTGTCAGGAAGCACCCACACCCCAACACCAGCGTGTACCTGAACCTTACCTTGTGCAGGGAATAGCCCGACTCGAAAATAATGGGCGGCAGCAAGAGTAGAAAAAACATATTTGGACGAAACATTTCTTCTTCCTGTGAACAGAAGACGAGCCTTCAGAGCCGCGGGTCTGTGTAACAGAGAAACAGACATGCTACCAGGGGCACTACAGAAAGTCCCAGACGGAATGGGAGGAAACTGGAGAACGACAATCACATTCCTAGAGAAGGCCAGATCTACTGGGCTGACAGAGCCCGGGGAGCCCGGAAGACTCTTGCACTCAGAGAACCTTCGAGCTTGGGACTGAAACTATTTCTCTGAGGCTGCCTTTTAGCTTGGTTTACAAAACACTATCACCGTGAGTGATGCACCCCTTAAAACAATCAGTCAACATTCATACCAAAGCAAAGATGAGGCTGGAGCAAGAAGTGGAGGGAAGGTCAGACAATGAGAGCAGAGCAAACAGAATGTAGCCAGGAGGCGGCAGCGACCCCTTGTGAACACCGCAACACAGCCCCTGGCGCACACTGATCTGTGAGAAAATCGCTAAATGGGAACCTAACTTGCTGCATAAGCTTTCACCTAAAGCACAAAAAAGGATTATTTTATTTTATTTTATTTATTTATTTTAAACATTTTATTAGGGGCTCATACAACTGTTATCGCAATCCATACACACATCAATTGTGTAAAGCGCATTTGTACATTCATTGCCCTCATCATTCTCAAAACATTTTCTCTCCACTTAAACCCCCGACATTAGGTCCTCATTTTTCCCCTCCCTCCCCGCTCCCCCCTCCCTCATGAGCCCTTGATAGTTTATAAATTGGTACTTTGTCATATCTTGCTCTGCCGGACGTCTCCCTTCACCCACTTTTCGGTTGTCTGTCCCCCAGGGAGGAGGTCACACACAGTTCCTTGTAATCGCTTCCCTCAAAAAAGGATTATTTTAAAAGAAGACAGACATACACACACACACACACCAACAAAGACCAAATGCCACTACTTCAGGGCTGGCCCGGTGGAAATGTGCACTGTCCCTATTAAACAACTATCTGAGAGTAAAGCGGGGCAGCAGCAGAGATAAACAAGCAAACAAAGTAGGCAGCATTTTGAAATGTAGCACAAGCGATGTTCACAAAGGTAACTGACAAAAGCAATCCCCCTGCATGAGCGGCTTCCAAGCACAGGAGTATGGTTTCCTTTGTGAAGGAATTCGCTTCGGCACAGGGTCAGACAGAACACGACAGAGAGCGAGCTTTCCCACAGGGACCCTCCCAGAAGAAGGCAAGGAAGGGTACGCTCACTGACAACCCACTCTGCCAAGTGGCAGTGCCAGGTGCCATCGGGCCGATTCCTGGACGCGGCGACCCCACGGTGTGCCAGCGGCTGCTTTTCCACGAGCAGATTGCCAGGCCTTTCTTCCAAGGCAACGCACGGTGAATTAGAACTGCCTGCTACTCGGGGAGCCTTCATAACAGAGCCCCTGCCTGTCCCAGACAACTCCAGCCTAAACCAGACAGCGACGAAATGTTTCCCCACCGGTGCCACTGCTACGTATAACCAAATGCAAAGGGATCCCTCTGGCCGGCTCTCGGAGTCGAATGTGAAAGGACCATGAGGAAATGGGCTTCTAGAACATGGCCCTCTCTGGGGTCAATGAAACAGCAGAAGTTCATTTCCCACACTAACAGAACCAACTCCATGGCGGTTGGCTGGTGTTGCTATTGCTGGTGGGATTTGCAGCAAACACGGATTGGCCCTCAAACCCAAATGACTGCCTGCAGGACAACAAAACCAGGTCATTTTTCATGTGAGCGTTGCCATGCCACAGTCCCTCGTCTGATTTCCTGTCCAAACCCCATTTCAGACGAACGACTAAATGCACCCTTATAAATGTACAGCTGCTGCCACTAAGACTAAAATAACATTCAAAAAAGTCCTAAAATAGGGACAAATGATGACTTCTGCAAATGCCTTATTCGGTTTTAAAATAACTGCACATGACTCAGACTGTGGTCCTAGGAAAGCAACGGCACATCTTGGCTTTGTGGGGCAACCTAGTCTCGGGGTTTGTGTAGACCCCTTTGGACCGATCTTGGGGATAAGGAGAGCCAGCCCCCCCTCCCCCCCCTGCAAGGGAACAAGGCTACAGAAAGGTTCCCATGTGGCAGTGTCTCTTCTGCGGTGGTTTCAGATGGGGTTGGAGTGGTGGGTGTCCAATACTGCTGACCCACAGATGGAGAGAGGTCCCCTCTTTCAATCCCAATCAGACCCCAGGCAAGGCGGCCGATGAGTGCCCCTCTGCCGTGCTGGCCTCCCTTTCTGACGCGGAGCGCGGCCACCTGCATCTGGCTGTCACCCTACTTAAGTAAGAGCGATCAGGGCTTCCAACCTAGAACAGCATTATAATGGCTCCTCCCCCAATGACAGGTGTTAGACAATACACATCTTGAGAATTCATGTAATACCCAGACATCGGACATCGTTTCATACCATTTCAAATTATGTGCAGACTGGCTCTTTTTTTTTGTTGCTGGATTCTTTTTTTTTTCTTCTTTTAATCATTTTATTAGGGGCTCATACAACTCTTATCACAATCCATACACACAACAATTGTGTAAAGCGCATTTGTACATTCATTGCCCTCGTCATTCTCAAAACATTTCCTCTCCACTTAAACCCCCAGCATTAGGTCCTCATTTTCCCCCTCCCTCATGCGCCCTTGAAGTTTATAAATTGTTATTTTGTCATATCTTGTCCTGTCTGACGTCTCCCTTCACCCACTTTTCTGTTGTCTGTCCCCCAGGGAGGAGGTCACATATAGTTCCTTGTAATCGGTTCTCCCTTTCCTACCCACT
>NW_022109491.1:7521760-7535353 GCF_000313985.2 Echinops telfairi
GAGTCAAGGCTCTTACCTTCTTCAGGCTGAGTGAGGGGTGGTTTTGATTTGCTGACTTTGTGATTAGCAGCCCAACACATAACTGCCCCCTGCCCCACAAAAAAAACCAAAAACAAAATTCACTGCCATCAAATCTATGCTGAAAATTACTCCATGAATTTCTGAGACTCTTTACAGGCCTAGAAAGCCTGTCTTTCTCCCAAGGAGCGGCTGGTAGTTTCAAACTGTTGACCTTGCAGTTAGCAGGCCACCATGTAACCCTACAGCACCAAGGCTCCTAAAGCATAGTAGCTTTGTCAAATACTAGCGACGACCTTGGGATGGAGGTGAGTAAATCTACTACATTGCTTCATTTCTAAAATGGGGTAACATTAGCAATCTCAGTGTGCATTTGCTAGCATGTCTATACTTGCTATAATGGAGGTTACAAACCTGTGTATCTATTCACTTAATGTGCACTCTACATAGAGATCATGTTATGAGTAAAGTCAACTTCTAATAGCCATGCTAATCTCTACAAAATGTGGAGACTCAACTAAGACCTCAGACCACATGCTGATGCTCACGGGCCAGTGTGTGCAGCTGCAAAGCAAGGACATCATGGTTTAAGGACTCGGTTGGGTGGATGGACACAGTGCGTCTCTGTGAGCCATGGTGTCGTCCTCGGTAAAAACAGGCCAAGACGACCCAGCCGCCATGAAGACGCCCTGCCTGCAGGCGCGGGCACTCGCTGACCCCAGCTGTCCAAGCAGCAAACCCCGGGGAAGGCTGAGTGCGCACCAGTCTCCCTGCCCCTCCTTCAAGAAGTGGATTTGACTAGGATTGTAAACATCCAAAAATCACCCCCTTCTCTCTCTCTGAGAATATTTGAAGCTCTTATAAAAGTTGGCTCGCTGGATTTCCACTTGTTTGGGGGCCGCTGGTGGGGGTGGGACTCGAAGCTTTCATTTGTAGAAATAGCATCTCAAACATACATGGTGACTGGATTCTCAGCATTCGACAAGCTCTGTTTAAATATTAGATGGCGGGGTCTCGGGGAGGAGACGAGCCAGTCAAGGTGCGATGTAGCAACGATGAAAAATACAACTTTCCTCTAGTTCCTAAATGTTTCCTCCTCGCTCCCACTATCATGACACAAATTCTACCTTGCAAGTCTAGCTAGAACAGAGGATGTACACTGGTACAGATAGGAACTGAAAATACAGGGAATCCAGGGCGGATGAGCCCTACAGGACCAGTGGTATGAGTGGCGATACTGGAAGGGTAGAGGGAGAGGGGTAGGAAAGAGGGAACCGATTACAAGGAACTATATGTGACCTCCTCCCTGGGGGTCGGACAACAGAAAAGTGGGTGAAGGGAGACGTCGGACAGGGCAAGATATGACAAAATAACAATTTATAAATTATCAAGGGCTCATGAGGGAGGGGGGAGCGGGGAGGGAGGGGAAAATGAGGACCTAATGCTAGGGGCTTAAGTGGAGAGGAAATATTTTGAGAATGATGAGGGCAATGAATGTACAAATGCGCTTTACACAATTGATGTATGTATGGATTGTAATAAGAGTTGTATGAGCCACAATTGATGTGTGTATGGATTGTGATGAGCTGTATGAGCCCATAATAAAATGATAAAAAAAAAGAGTTGTGAGCCCCTAATAAAATGACTTTTATATATATATACACACACACATATACATATACACATACATATATATTAGATAGCTGGCCCTTCCCCTCCCTTTCCAGATTGTAATTCCACAAGTCAGGTGTTGTCTAGAACACACACAGGCAAAGACAAGACCATGGAACGTGCTACCGAGGGCCCCATGCCCACTGGACACATGTGAGAGTAAGTCACGCTTCCCGAAGCTCCGGTGTGGACAGTGTAAAGAGAACAGAAGGAGAGAGTGGCAAGTGGAGCCGACGGCAGGCATGGACAACTTCGCCAACAGTCAGCAGAGCCATCCATTCCCATTACTGACATCTAGAACCAACAAGACGTGCAAAGATGTTGGACGTGAACAGCTGGGCAAACCTACCTTCCAATTTGCCAGTTTCTTAAACTCTATAATCTTGATCACTGCTCCCATGAGAATTCCTAGGAGAGAAAAGGAAGCCGATGTGAAGAAGGGGAAGATGCTCAGGTTTGGTCTTCTGGAGAAACGGAACACAACTCATGCCCCCAATGGCTCTCGCGGAGTTCTAAAAACATAACGAAGGAAATGAGTGTGAAGTTTCATGAGTCACGTGGTCCTTCACTTGTGCTCCAGGCAAACACACTATAACCAAGTCGACAAACACCTGACGGGCCAGGGGCAGCTGTACACAGTGACCCCGGGGTTAGGCTGCTGGTGTGGGAGAGTGAGCGCCTGCCTGTCCGGGCACCAAGGAGCCTGCTCTCACATGCAGGCTGCAGCTCCCCGCAGAATTGCAACCCCCATGCTGCCAATAACCTCAAGTGAAAATTCTGTGAAAATCCTGGAACAGAGCCGACCATCCCAGTTCAGGCGTGTTTCCATAAAGCCGACAGGCTCATTACTCTCTCACAAATTATTGACCAAAAATAATTCTCCCAGAAGCACCAAGGGGCCATTTATGACTGCTCTGTTACTCACTGGATAAATGGCTTCTAACTCTGCTGGCACCGCCGGGTTGCCATGGGAGCTTTTTTATCAAGGGAAGAAGCCCAACCGGCACCCCAGACCTGCTGGGTCACCAGGGGTGGTGTGTACGTGACACAGCACACCAGGCCACCTCCACAGACCCTTGCCCCGGCCAAGGGAGGAGCTTCCCTTTCCCATCACCACGCGGAAAACTTCCCCCCAAACACGCACTGGAATCAAGTGGATTCCAACTCTTTGCCACCTCCACCAGGCTGCGGGAATGTCCTTCATTGAGGAGACATGGTCGTTTATGAGTCAAAGGACCTGCACATCAGCATGAGCTGTGTGTGTGTGTGTGTGTGTGTGGAGGAGGAAGAGGCCGGGTGAAGAAAGGAGATAAGCAATATCTATCTATCTATCTATCTATCTATCTATCTATTTATTTATTTATTTTTGGGTAATGTTTATTTTTGCTACAAATCTCTGTACTATTTGATGGCTACATATTTAAGACAATAATACTTTTTTTTTTTTTCATTTTAAAGAGACCAGCTTCACCCCACTGCTGATGAGATTCCCGGGGCTCTAGGGTAACACCAGGTTTGAACACTTTTACCAAGGAGATGGGCAAGATGCGGTACTTTCTGGTTTCAAACTGTACTTTCTTGAGTACTGCACTGCGAGGGAAGTGGGACCTCTTTTTATGGTTTCTGATTTCATTTTTAAGGCTAGTCTTTCTCTACTTAAAACCACACTTTTCAGCTTCCTCTTCCTCTTGTAAATGAATAAAAGCAAACCTACTGGCAATGAGTCATAACAACCCGACAGAACGGAGTCGGACTACCCCCTCGGGTTTCTGAGACTCACCTTTATGAGAACAGAAAGTCCCTTTTTTCCCCAGAGTAGCTGGTAGGTTCGAACTGCTGACCTTGCTGTTAGCAGCCCAAACATGTAATCCACTTTGTCACCAGGGCTCCTTTGGTAAATAAATAACCTCCACACAAAAACAAACCCATTGCTGTGCAATCGACTTTAACTTGCAGTAACCCTATTGGGCTGTCATCCCCAGGGAAGCAAACGGCTCTCTTTCTTCTGCAGAGCTGCTTGCTGGTGGGTTCGAACCACGTGCTCAACCGGGGAGGCACCACTGGCTACTCTATTTGTCACCACAGCAGGTGCTGCCGGTTCTGGCTCTGGCAGCCCTTTCTATGCACAACAGAACAAATCCCTGCTTGGTCCTGCACCATCTTCACAGTCACTTCTGAGTGTGAGCCCACTGTCGCAGCCGCTGTGTCAATCAATGTCCTTGAGGGGCTTCTTCTTGTTGCTGGCCCTACTTCACTAGCTGGTCCCTCCTGAGAGGACGGCCAAAATACACGAGAGGACGCCATCCCTCCCTGCTGAGGAGCCTTCTGGCTGAACTTCCTTCAAGAAAGATTTTTGTTCTTTTTTAAAAAAAATCATTTTATTGGGGGCTCATACAACTCTTATCACAATCCATCCATCCTCCATTGTGTCAAGTTGTACGTTTGTTGCTATCATCATTCTCAAAACATTTGCTTTCTATTTGAGCCCTTGTGAGTTAGTTAATTGTGCCAGCCTGGCCGATAATCACATGTGGTGCTGGTTGAAAGGCAGAGGGATAAATGGGTGGTGAAGCCTCGCCTTTCTAGTTCTCGGGTCTCTTGTTTTGTGATGGTTGCGTCGGGTGCAGCTGCCTTAGCAGTTCCCTGCTTCAGCTTGCAAGATTGACTTCCTCCAAGACATCCCCAAGGAGAAGCCGCATGGATCTATCCCGATGCAGCCCTGGGTGCTGGAGCAGCCGTGTGGAGACTCTTGCCAGTGCTGAGATGCTTACACGTTCATGGACTCAGCTTTCCTCCTGCAGTCGGCATCATTGCCTCTGTTTTGTGAGGTGGAGGACTTTGTGGACTGGTGTTGGGTTAATGGGTTCATGTTGGACTTGTGGGCTTGGGCAGCATTGGGTTGGGATGTTTTCCTGATGCACCTTTTCTTTACATAAAACTCTCTCTTATACGTGAGTCGCCGTGGATTTGTTTCTCCAAAGTACCTAGACTAATACACCTTGGTATCAGCTCATTTCCCCCTCCTTCACCACCCCCTAGATTTTTGTTCTTCTGGCATTCCAGGGTATAATTAATATTCTTGGTCAACACTATAACTCAAGTCCATCAATTCTTCACTGGTCCTCCTCATTTACTGTCCGGTTTCCACAACCCAACTTTAATGTGATGATTAAAGCTCTCGTAATTACACATCAAGCAGTTACACTTGGACATCAGTCATTAGTCTGGTGCTTTATGTCTGTTACTATTTATGACACACACAGAAGCTTTGTGATACGTTATGACATTATTTATTGTTATTACTTGGGAAAATCTTTTGATGCTCAGGGCTGAACTATGGTGTGGCAATACATTGGGAAACTACTCCTTTACCTTTTGAAACGGAGGTTCACTGCTAGGGCAGATCAATCTACCCCACCAAGGAAATGAATTCATAGCACACGACTGGCTAGCAAAAGGAAATGATGGCCCAAGTACAAGGGGCTCCAATTTTGTTAGAAAATTGTACGTTCCAATCAGTAAAAGAACTGGAGCAGTTATATATATTTAAGTTTTATAAGCAGCCAAGTCAAAAAGTCTTTGTTAGGAATGGTGTGGGTACAGTGTCTGATCTCTGACTTTACAGGAGGGAAAAGAGAATCGGACTTATCAGCCCAAGGTGGACTGCTGTGAGACAGAGGGTCACACATGCCTTGAGACAGTTTATTGTGCCAGCCTGGCCGATAAACACAAGTGGGATTAACTGAAGGGCGGAGAGATAAATGGCTTGGTGAGTCTCACCTCTCTTGTCTCTCGGTCTTTGATCATCAGACCAGTGTACGGCTGCCTTGCTTGTTCTGTGCAATTTACAGGCTACACTACCTGTGGGACGCCTAGCCTGTGAACTATGTCGCTGTAAGTTGAGGTCCCTTTAAGACATCGCTGGAGCTGGGGACTGGCAGTTGGTGACCTGCCTTGTGACTGGCTGCTGTGCTGAGATAGACTAGCTCTCTCTATAAATAGAGGAAGATCTGGCAGCAGACTAGACTTTAAGGACTGCTAGTGTCTCACAATTCTCTCTCACGGGAGTGAGTTGCACTGAGCCATTTGTACTGCTTTATAATCTGTTTATTTCTTGTATTATATATTTATCTGTATATAATTTAACAGTTCATTTCTTGTGTTATATATCTAATTATCTTTATAAATAAATATATTAAATTACGAGCAATTTGGTTTTATCTCTCTAGAGAACCCTGTCTAACACATGCCTCTACCGTCCAACTGTCTTTACCAATCCTGATGCCAACTGCCCTTCCCATAGCATACTCTCCTTGTCTGCTGGGTTTCAGAATAATCCAATGCCAGGGTCACACTGAACTCACAGGCCATCCTCATGATTGCGGAGTTCATTTGGGAAGTTAACAGGTGACAAGGCAGGGTCAGAAATGTCCAGGGTACGGTCCTTTGGTCAAGAGCGTTGTCTCAGCAGCGCCTAAAAACACACCTCTCTCTCTGCGGTCCTTGGCGCCTTCAGGCCCTTGGCCTGGGCTTCTGGGACTGTAAATCTTTTCTGACGTAGAAAGCCTCCTCTTTTTCCCATGGAGTGGACACTTCTGGGAGTCCACAGTATTTTCAATATTTTTTCCCAATAACTTAAGTCAAATGCATCAAATTGTCTTTGCTCTTCTTTGTGTTCAATGCCCAGCATTCACATGAACAGGAGGTGACTGAAAACACAAGGGCTTGGGTCCTCAAAGTGACATCTCTGCTCTTTGACATGTTAAAGAGGTCGTGTGCAGCATGTCTGCACAATGCAGTAAGTCATTTGATCTGGCCTGCTTTGATGAGCACCGATTATAGATCCAAGTAAAACAAAATTCTCAACAACTTCAATCTTTTCTCTATGAATCTTGATGCTGTCTACTGGTCTAGTTGTGAGAATTTTGGTTTTCTTTACAATGAGTTGCAATCCATAGCGAGGGCCGCAGTCTTTGATTTTCATCAGCAAGGGGACCACGGGCAATAAATAATTATTGAGCCCCCTTTTCCAGGATAAATCACATAATTTCTAATCCTCCAAAGAAGGAAGACTCGGGAGTTTCTTGTTGGAGGGCACACATCAAGCCTATCTGGGGTGTAGCAAGTGACCCTGGACTGATGTGAAGTGCTAGCCTCTTACCATCCCATTCGGGCCTTTGCTTGCTCTGTAATAAAGCCTGGTTAGAATAAGGTTAATCTACGCCTGGCTTTGGATATACAACAGGTGAACTGGGCAATTCGATTCTTTCTTTTTTTTTCCCTCAGAGTTCTGTCCAAGGTAAGAGGGAGCTTCAAAAGTTCATGGGAAAATGGGATTAAATGATCATGGAATTTCCCCCAAAATGTTCAAAGCCCCCTCTTCTGTATAAATGGTGACTCAGCACTATATAGCCAATGAGAATATGTGAACTTAAATAATACAGGAAAATGGGAAATGGGAAAATGGGAAAAAGCACACACACACACACAATTCACAGTGAACCAACCATCCAGTCGTCTACTACATAGGTGAGTGTCTGCACATGCTCCTGTGGGAGGAGCATGATAAGAAGAGTTAAGGTTTAAAAGAGTTAAAACATGATGAAAAAAAGAGTTGAGAACTGGATCTTTCTTTCTTCTGTCTAGTTCTGTAAGTGTGCAAAACCATTATTTTCAGAGGAAAAAAAAAGGGCCCAAATTACAGAATTCCATGAGGCGTATAAAGTATCCGGAGAACTCTAAACAAGGGCCAAGGAGCTTGATTTAGGGCTTCAAGTTAAGGTTGGGTTGTCTAAAGGTTAAACGGGGGAAAAAGTGTGCTTATTCATTTGAAATAACAATGTAGCAGAAAGGAAAACGGAAAATACGTTTTCAGAGCAGACAGCCACTCTACAGCAGCACCTTCTGAGGCGCTCGGACGCTCGGCCAGCACAGGGAACACCACTGCTGCCCTTCAGTGACTGTGGACTGAGAAGCACCTGCGGGCTGCACGAGGAAGGCTGCGAACACGCATTATCCCTGAAAGAATGAAGAGCCCGCACTTCTCTGGCAGCTTCACATCTGGGTCCTTTGTTGGCACAGAACTTGGGAATTCTTGGAACTGTGGCTCTCTCGCTATTTTGTTTAACTGTGCTCCGCGAACAGCTAGAAGTTTCCCCTTCAATTTCTAGAGCTCAATGAAAAGTAGAACTATTTTGACAGCTTTGTCAGCATTTCAAAACTCCAATGGAATGTCCTCTAATCGAATAAAAAAATAGCTTCTGGACACCAGCTTGCTTTCCATGGAAGTACTCTTAGCTTTCCAATCCCCTGAGTTAGCAGCGATCGTATCTAAAGCAAGATCCATTTTTATTTCCAACGCCTCTCGGGAGACTTGGCTATTTGGGCTGCAGTAGTCCCGCAAACCAATGAAGAAATGAAGCTGGTGGCCCGGGAGCTCTGGCTGCTGCCCCAACATTATCCCACCTCATCCCCAATCCTGGGGTGGCCCCCACCTGACCAGAGTCGATCCTGTGGCTTCTGGTGGAAACAGAGCGAAGAAGAGGCCACTCTTCCCTCGCACTTACTACTGTAAGAAGCAGCCCACAGTTAAAAGGACCTGCCTTCTGGAGAGGGATTATCTGAGAGTGAAGCTGAAACAAAAGGAAGCATTGTTGAAAATGGATAGGCACACTTGAACCAGCTAAGCCTGACGCTACCCCAACCTGTAGTTTTTTCATTTGTGTGAACTATGTATTTGGAATACCCAACCTTTGCTTTGACTCCATTTGAATTGGGCTTTGTCCCTGGAATGGGAAGACTCCTCCAACCATTCAGAGACTTTAGGCAGCACGTAAACGAACATTGTTTAAACACAGATGTGTGCATGTCATCTGAAAGTCCCTCTGCTGTAGGTAGCTCTATGGCTATTACTTCAACACAACGGCAATGCAAGCCAGAATGTGGGCTTCCCATCTCTCTCTTTGGCGAGCCTTAGCGTTCTGGCTTTTGTCTTTTGAGTCAGTGGTTGCAAGACAGCCGGTGCTCTGACAATCAAATCCTCACGGAACAGCGCCACCAGGAGGAAGGGGGGGAGGTTTCTCTTTCTTCCAGGCCTCCCTAGCCCCAGGACACTTTCCCCATGACCTCACACTGCCTTGTTGCCCTGACCTCTTGCATCCCCCAAACCAAATGGTCACTGGCAAGGGGAGTTTCTATGATGACAAAGACCCATCGTGTCTTGGTGGGGTCCATCTTCTTTGAGCACACTGTGGCCAGACATTTGATCAACGTTCTACATTTAAAAATTCACTGCCCTCAATTCCACTTCCGACTCACAGCGAGCCTACAGGGCAGGGCAGAACTGCCCCCGTGGGTTTCCGAGACCGTCAATCTTCGTGGGAGGAGAAAGCCTCATTTTCCTCCCAAGGAGCATATGGTAGGTTCCAACCGCTGACTCTTGCAGGTAGCAGCTCAATGCGTGACCCATTAAAGCCACCAGGGCGCCTTCTTGATCAACGTTAGGGGTCTAGTTCCAAGAAAGAAGAACTGGCCTTTGGGGAGGCCACCAACGATGTCCTAACACACACACACACACACACACACACACACACACACACACACACACACACACACACGTACTCACTGACCTGCAGCTACCCAAGCATTCCCTCCACACTCCAAACGAAATCATAATTTTCATTTTCACACGCTCGATACCTAAATGTACACCAATAAGATAGTTCTTCTCCTAAGAAATTTTGAAACTGACCACAAAATGATAAACTCCTTGGGTGGGACGTTTTAAAGCCTTTCCTGAATGCCACAGAGTAACGGGCTATTAGCCACGGAGATATTTTCAACATGCCTAAGAGCAGGAAAGGAATGTCAATGATCCATGCTTTCTGAGAGCCAGACAGCTATCTCATCAGTCAAGGTTGTTAGAGCCCGCTACGTAGGGAACAGGAACTCCTGGGAGTAAAACTGGTTTCTAACTCTTGACTGAGGATCTATAAGGCCTGGTAACCAAGCATCCTCAAAATATGACATCACCTGGGGGTCAAGAAGCTTGAAGCCTTAAAAGCAAGGCAATGGGAGAGCTCTGCTGAACGTGGCATAGAGTGGGTGGACCGATTCACGAGCCAAGTGTTTCCTAATGCTAGGCCGGCTGCAGGTCCTGGGCAGGCGGCAGTTGTTCCTGAAGCCTATCCATGGCTGGACCTCGGAGTGAAGCGGCCTGGAGGACATGGCTTACCAAGCAGAGACCACACAGCGCTGGTACGTGCTTGATCAGAGGGCCGGAGAGTCATGGTATCGGCTGGCAGGAAGGATGAGAGACTCAGGTTGGTCTGCTGCCGAGGCAGGAAAGACAGGGTACAAGGCGAGGTCTGGCTATGCAGGCTTTCTCCTCTCTGTGCCTCGTGTCCTCAAACTGTAGGGCAGCTCCCAGCTGTGCCCGAGTCACTCACTCCTAGAGCCACAACTGGCTCAGAGCAAACATTCAGCAAATGACGACAATGACAATGATGGTGAGCAGTAACTCTGAGAAGGGAACTGGTGATGGTGATAACCATTCATCACTGTATACGAGATGGCTGACTATTCAGAATCGGGTTCTACCACTCCAAACTCTACCCCCAGCCCCCCTACCCCCACCCACAAAATAACAACAACCAAACTCACAGCCATCGATTCATTACTGACTCACAGCAGGCCTAGAGGACAGGGGAGAATTGCCCCGTGAGGCTCCAAGGCTGTAATTCTTTATAGTAGTAGAAAGTCCCGTCTTTCTCGCAAAGACACAGGGAAACTTAGAAACAGTTGCTCGACTGGGCTTTTCTCACTTCCCGTTGTGGTTGTGCCCTGGGCTGGTGCAAGTGTTCTTTTCTACAGACACGTGTTTTCGAACCCCTCCTGTCCTTTAGCTCCTCCCCTGTTGGAAGCCCTGCTTTTCTCCCATGGAGCCCCTGGTGGTTTCTAACTGCTGACCTTGCGGACCACAGTCCAACGCGTAACCACTAGGCCAGGGCTCCTCCAAGTGCTAGAGGCCTTCTGTAAAGAACAGAAACTTGAGATGAAGCATGCAGTTGAAGGAGAGGGGAAAAAATGATGGGGTGGCAAGGTTTTGGGGTCTGAAGCTAGAGAAGAGTCACAGTAGTGAGGACCTCAGGACTTTGGAATACAGCGGCCCAGGCGGCAGCCAGCCAGCAGTGATGCCATGTCAAGAAAGGGTTGGGTTTCAGAAGCCAAGTGTGTCTGAATTGTGGGCCTCCTTATAATGGCTCAGAGACAGCACGCTGACCCCACCCTTGTGGTGTCGCCAGATACAAGTTAGATCATCACACAAGCTAACCTGCCATGGACAAGTGGGTAAGTTGAGCTGGTCAGAGAGGCCCAGGGAGGCTTCTCGGGGGAAGCACCAGAGGAGCTGAGATTGAAAAGCGAGTTACCGAGGTGAATGCCGGGAAGATAGGCTTCAGACAGAGAGAACACCAAAGCAAAATCCCAGGGCCGGAGAAACGGTGGCTAGTCCAAACCACAGTACCCAACTCTCCAACCTCACTGGTGTCCTCCCCCATTCAGTGACCCTACGCACAGGTCAGTGGGTGGGAATCGATGAGGCCAGAGACGCAGCCAGGGCCAGGGCGTGCAGGGCCCCATTGACCCCAGTAGCATGGTCATCTTGATTAGGGGGACGGTGTGGGGGGGGACTGTGACATACTAAGACCTCTGATTTGGAGGCAATGGCTCTGGCTGCTGGGTGGTGATGGACTGGGGAGATGCGGCCATCTGGAGTTCAGTTCCCACAGTCACAGGGACTCTCGTAACACAGGGGGCTGAGGCCTGTGCCCAGTGCTGGGGGAGAAGGTGGGCAGTCCTGTTCTTCAGTCCCATCGGCACCTACTGCAGAAGGTAGGTGTGTACGCTGGGACCTGAAGAGGAGTACAGGCAGGCTGTCGAGGCTCAGAAAGACAATGTGTGTTGGTGAGGCTGTGGAGGAATGAGAACCCTCAGAGAAGGCTGGGGTGTTGCAGGTAGGTGCATGGAGGGGTATGACAATGGTGAAGCCACTCTGAGAGCAGGCCGGTAGCCCCATTGCCAAGTTATACACCGAGCACCATATGCCCCAGCAATTCTAAATGAAAACCTGTATGTGCACACAAAACCTTTACTGGATCATGACTCCTCAGAGCCAAAGGCTGGAATCCTCAGACAGTGGCCCTTCACCAGCCTTCATTCCTGGAGCGAAACTCACCCTGACGGCTCAACTTGAAAGCAAAGGAGAAATGAGACTATGAGGTGAACCCGAAAGAGATGCATTGGTTAGCACAACCAACCGCACAAGATCCAGAGGGCCGCACTTGCCCAGGGATAAAGCTCAGAAGGCAGGAGGGAGAAGCGGAGGACAGGGAATCAGGAAACACCCCGAGGAAGTGGAAAGAGCGCTGTCTCATCAGGGGGCTGCAGCCAGTGTCACGGATCAAAATGTGTGTGAATTTTTAAGTCAAAACCCCACTTGCCCTGTGAACTTTCATCCCAAGTAACATTTTTAAACTAAAATGTATTCAACAAAAAATTAACTACTACTGCATGGATGAATCTGAGAGATATTCAATAGTCACAAAAGGCCATTTATTGTCTGACTCAATTAGATGGAGTAGCTGTAATAGGCAAGGAGTCCTGGTAGAGCTGTCCAGTAAGCAGTGTGGACCACTCATCACAAACTGACAGTTCGAAACCCACCATCCACCCTGAGGGAAAGAGATGAGGCTGTCCGTACACCTAACAATGTATTGCCTTAGAAACTCAATGGAGGGTCTCTCTGAGACATCAACTGGCTGACAGTGGGTTCAGCACCCTAGTCGGCAATTCTCCAGATGGGAAATTGATTAGCAGTTGCCTAGGACTGTGGAGGATGAGAGGATTGGGGGCGGGGTGGGGGATGGATGATTAGACAATACATAATAAAGTAAACCAGTACACGACTTTCTCCCACCAAGGGAAGAAGATGAGCCTTGTTGGCGTAGTGGTTACAAGTTGGGCTGGGATCTACAAGGTTGGCAGTTCAAAACCACAGTGGCTTGTGGGACAAAACTGGGCTTTCGACCGAGTTACAGTCTCAGAAACACAGGGTCTGTTCTGCCCAAACTGACAGGGTCGGCATTGACTGGGTGGTCGTGAGTGAGTTGGTGGAAGGGAAGGAGAGAGAGATGATCACAGTACCTGTTCTGGAAGTCCTAAGAGGAGTGGATTCTGATGGGAGTTGTGGGGACTTCTCAAGGGAGAAGGCGCTGGATAAGTCACGGGCAGGCAGAGTGAACCAGAGGCACGCCGAAGGCCAGAGAATGAAAGCGCCACTGCCGCCAGGACAATGAGCAGTCCAGCGGGACTGCAGAGGGAGGCGATGCTTCCCCAACACCAGTCTTTTATCTCCTGCCACTTCATTTTTGCCATCGAACCCCCAAAGCCCACTGTTAAGTGACTGGATTCTGATGCCTGGTGACCCCATGTTGTTTCCAAGGCTGTAAATCTCTATGGGAGCAACCAGCCTCAGCTTCCTCCTGTGGAGCGGCGGGTGGGTTTGAACCTCAGGCCTCAAGGTTAGCAGTCCTTCACTTAGCCAAGAGCACCACCAGGGTTCCTTCATTTTGCCACGATGAATTTGACAAAACTGTGGTCTACTTAATATTTTTCTTTACATCAACATGCTGGAACAAGTTTATACAATTCCTACCAAACAGAAAACCAATGGCACACGCCATCAAAAGGAGGCAACTGACCCCTCTGCCCCCCAAATAGGAGCACACTGACAACGCAAAACAATGCTAATAAGCCCCAGCGAGATACTGCTGCCTGCCAAAGTTCACAGTCAATTTAGGCCAGGTTCACCAGGAAGCGTCTCCGGGTGTGTGTGTGTGTGTGTGG
>NW_022109491.1:7535453-7546518 GCF_000313985.2 Echinops telfairi
GAAGTGTGTGTGTGTATGTGTATGGAGAGCTTGATGTCTGGCGGGGGGTGTTAAAGCACCCAGGGGCCAGGTGAAACCTTCCTCTGAAAGATTAGAATAAAATATCACATTTCCTTACAGAACAGCCCCCATGGCATTGGAGTAGACCGGATGTAGAGACAAACAGGATTGGAGGCCAGCAAAATCTATGGAGCTGATGATGTGTGTGCGTGCGGGGTGGGAGGGGAAGAGTCCAAATGGAGTGTGAGCGTGTACAGAGTCCAGTTGGGATGTATGTATCCACGTCTACAGCGTCCAAATGGTGTGTGTGTGTGCAGGTTCACCTCCAAAGCTAACCATAACCACAGCCAGGTTGTGAAAGAATTTCAATTCTGTTCAATGAGGTCTTGAAGGGAGAGAACATGACCTTATAAAGCATCCGTGATGAAAAGGAGAAAGTACGCCTCCCCAGTGGGCAAGTGTGAACTAGTAAATGTGAAAAACGTACAATGAGATACACTGATAAAAGTTCCAGCCACCGCCACCAGCACCAGCACTACCACTACCACCCGTAACAATTTACCAGTGTCAGTGCCATGCTTTGGCTTTGAATCTGTGCTTACGGAAAAGGCAGGCCTTGGCTTCCTCCTTCAAAAACCACTTCAAAGAACTGGCCCTTGAGTTCACATCTGCTGTGATGGGCTCATGCCCTCCCAATGCAGGTGCATTACCGTAGCTGTTAATTGCCACAGGAAATGAGAGAGACCTACAAGTAGAATAGAACAGATGCTCCTGGAAGACTGGATCTTGCTATTGATTTAAGGTAGCCTCTCTTCTTTCTAAGTTGTAAAGTAGCCCTGGGGGACACAGGGGGCGGGGGAAGCCTAGGTGCTGGGCTGCTACCCACCAGCTGCTCTAAGAGAGGACGATGAGGCATTGACAGCCTCAGAGATCTATGAGTCTGAACTGACTGTCTGCCAGTGGATCTGGGGTCTGAACTGTAAAGAGAAATGCAGTCGCTCTAGAATTAACTGCCAATGACTTGCCTTAGTTGAGCTGAACGTCAGCACAGCCTTAGTAGTAAAGGTCAGAGCACCTGGGGTTAGTTCTACTAGATAGGGGGGGGGGGGGCATTCAGCCCCCACCATCAACACCAGCAGAAATCACAAGCCTCACCAAAAAGAAGCAGTTTCAGCCGTCATATTCCAACATCGAGCCCATGCCGACCCACAGCGACCCTATAGGACAGGGTAGAACTGCCCCTGTGAGTTTCCCAGACTGTAACTTTTTTCGGGAGTACAAAGTTGTCTTTCTCCCAAGGAGTGGCTGGTGGTTTTGAACCGCTGACCTTGCAGAGATAATATCCGAATGCGTAACACTATGCTACCAGGAGTCCTGTCATCATATTAGAGGTGAATTAATTTAATGTGTGACCCAGCATGGCCAGCAAGCGAAGGATGTTATAAAATCCAAATGGTTCTTGGCAGAAGAAAGTGTCCCCAGCTTTGGTCTAGTGCAGGGGTCCTCAAACTTTTTAAACAGGGGGCCAGTTCACTGTCCCTTAGATCCGTTGGAGGGCCAGCCTATAGTTTAAAAAAAAACAACTATGAACAAATTCCTATGCACATTGCACCTATCTTATTTTGAAGTAAAAAAAACCAAAACGGGGCAAAAACACCGGCAGGCTGGATAAATGTCCTTGGTGGGCCGCATGTGGCCCGAGGGCCATAGTTTGAAGACGCCTGGTCTAGAGTCTAGACAGAGAAAGGACCATCGAGCTGTGTAGATGGGGTTCTCCATCACCTTTATGAGAACCCCCAGCCCTGCCTGAGGCCCTGTGTTCTCATCTGTAAAATGCGATCATCAGAGCCTTCTGGCAGGCTGCAGGGAGGGTCCAGGTAGACTCAGCTCTGGACCGCACTTGGTGTGGCTCCTGAACCTCGAGAGGGGCAGCTGTCATTACAGGAGCACCGGTCGGCACTTACCTAAAGAGACGACTGCAACGCTCTCCGGCAAGAAGTGTAATCTGTATCGGATCAGTAAATGGACCAGGATGATGCAGATCGCTGTGGGAGAGAACAAGATGCCGTCAGAGCGGCCCACCATAGGGAAATTCTAGTTCTGAGAAACTCCTGATTCTTAGAAATGTCCTTCATTTTTTTTGTTTTTGTTTTTTTGGAGGAAGTTTTCAACTGGAAAACACCCAATGATAAGAAGGAAGTCAAGGAAATCAATCACTTTTTACAAAAGTCCAAGCACGATCGGGTATGCTGACCTGAGACCTGCATTCTTTTCACTCCGAAGGAAATGAGAGTATTGGACAAACAGGAAAAGGTCAATGCTTTGGTTTGGTGACAAGAACACTGAAGAAACCTAACACTGGGACCCCTGCTCCCCAACCCCCAACCACTGTGGCTCCCACTGGTTAAGGGCTTGCTGTGAGCCTGGCGCTGAGCTGGGGACTTGTATATCCGGCTTCATGTAACCCCAACACTTTTCTGAGCTTTCACTACCATCGCCTCCTTTGATTACTGCCCTGGATTGAACTGTCTCCCTGCCCACCCCCTTCATAGGAGGCAACTTGGCTGGGTTGATTCTCAATGGTTGGGCAGTTAATGTGGTGATAAAAGTCAACAGTTATGTAACGATAGACACCCCCCTCGCCCCCATTATCTGATCTCATGCAGTCAGCCCACCAACAGTAAGGGGGTTAGCTAATTTCCCCTGGGGTGGTGGTGGCCCCTTTCACTCTCACATTACGAGAGATCAAAGGAGAGTGACTGAGAGGGACCTCAGTACCACCAAAAAGAAGGGCCAGGCGCAGAGTGCGTCCTTTGGACCTGGGGTCCCTGTGCTGAGAACCTCTTAGACTTGGGCCTGGTTGGGGTGGGGTGCATGGAGGTTGTCACCAAGACACCATGGAGCTCTTCAAGGGCTGCTGGGCTCATAGATGCTGAAAAACAAAAACTTTCCACCTAAACTGGAGGGGGAGAGAGGGGGAGATAGAGACAGACACACACACACACACACACACACACACACACTCTCATGTTCAACTCACACAGCTCTTTTTAGCTTTACAGGTTACAAAGCTGAACCCTATATCAACGGGGAGGACTAAATATCAGATCCACCCATGGTGGGCAGTGGTCTTCACACAGTAAGAAGAATGAGATTAAAACGAACACGGAAAGATCATGAAGACATCCTGCGAGGTGAAGAAAAGCCAGTCCTAGTACCCCACAGCCCCCAAACCAAACCCACTACGCCCCACCCCACCCCACCCCATTGCGACCCTTCAGGGCAGCGTGGAACTGCAAGTCTTTACGGAGCAGACCCCTCATCTCTCCTGGGGATTTGAGCTGCCAACACTTACCCCATGGCACCACCAGGGCGCCTTCCTAGCACCCCGGTGACCTTGAAACAAAGTCTGAATGACATGGACCGGGCATGTGTATGTGCATCTGTCTGAGGCACACATGCTGTCAAGTAGACTTGGGGAAAACAAAAACAAGACACAACAGAGCAGGAAGGGATTAACAGGTTCTCTGTGGTAGGCAGGGTGTGTCTGCCAGGGGCTAATGGGCTTCCAATTTGCCAGGCCTGAAGTAGTCATTATAACAACAATCTCAAGATACAGATATGTAAATTTTAATAACTCCATCAAGTTTAATGGCCCATAAAATATACGTGCCAAATGATGCTAATTATCCCCTCTCATGTATGTCAACACTGATTCATGGTTGTTTCTTGGGAAGTCGAAGGTCAGTGAGGGTTACATGGAAGGGAACTGCTGATTCCAAACTCCTGAGGAGCCCAGAATGCCAGCGTGGATTCTAAACCACGTGGGACCGGCTGTCATCATAGACCCAGAAGGGACAGCTTGTCTGACTTAGTTAAGACAGTAAGCCCTCGTGGCAGGTGTGTTCCTGGGAGAGGCGTTCATTCACTACCAGGCAGGGATTCGATGCTAATGCTAAATACCCACAGTCATTTCTTTGAACTCTAGTACATTGATATTCTTTGAACATCTAATCAGGAATAGGTATCACACAAAAAACAGAAAGAAAAAAATGCCTTTTACTTAAAAAAAAAACAAAACACACGCCCCAACTCAAAAATAAATCAATAAAATAAAATAAACCAACATCAAACTCATTGCCATCAAGTGGATGCTGACTCACAGTGACACTATGACAGGGTCCAACTGCCCCTTTGAAATTCCAAGATCGCAACTCTTCCCGGGAGTAGAAAGCTTCATCTTTCTTGCGTGGTAGTTTTGAAATGCTGACTTTGCAGGTAGCAGCCCAACCCTTAACCACTATTGCCAACAGGGGTCCTTACCACCACCACCACCACCCCCGCCCCCCACCCCTGCTCTCCTTAGAACCGTCAGCTACTGGAGACCTGAAAGGCGGCCCTTGGCCAGGCCTGCTGCTCAGAGGCAGAAAGGCGCCCAAGAGGAGGATGAACGGAAGGGGAAGCCCTCCACTGGGGGGTGGGGGTGGGGGAGGCAGTGGGAAGAGTGCTGGCCTGGTGTTGGACTGCAGTCGCTGCTCGGAAACAAAGGGTTGTATCAATGGTGGACCGGGAAACCCACTTGCTCTGTTAACTTTCAGCCAAACCACAACAAAAAGTTCTAAAAAAGGAAGAAAAAGATACGCATCTCCACTGTGTTGATGCATGCTGACCTATGCAGAGAAAGCGGAACTGACAACTCATAAAGTGCCAAGAATCTGATGAGGTGAAAACAGAACAGAATCTGCCTGACGTTAGCATGTCTCTAGAGACTGCAGGGATGTGGGGGCACAAACTTACTGCCACTGGGTTGATTCTGACTCCAGAGCAACCACCGTAGGACAGGGCAGAACTGCCCCTGTGAGTTTCTGAGGCTATCAATGCAAAGCAGAAGAAAGCGTCCTATTTTCTCCATCGGGAGAGGCTGGTGGGTTCGAAGTGCTGACCTTGTAGTTAGCAGCCCAACTCGTAAGCCACTGAGCTACCAGGGCTCCCTAAGGATTAGAGCTCTATTGAATACAGTTCAAGCCCTCTTTGGCCCCAAAGATGTTAGGAACTTGCCTGTGGTTACACAGGTAGACATGCTCACTCACCACCAGGGAAACGCCCCATGGATTGCCGAGGCTCTAACTCTTTATGGGAGTAGAAAACCTCACCTTTCCTCCCTCAGAGTGAACAGCTGGTGCTTTGAACTGCTGACCTTGCAGTTAGCAGCCCAATGTGTAACCCACTAGACCACCAGGTATGTAATTAGGAAGGAGCTCCCAAAAGTTCATGGAAAAACTTCCAGTCTTCAAATGTTGTCTTCCCATGACTTTCTGCAAACCCTCCCAAGTCCTTCGGAGGCTCATGTGAGTGTAAGTGTGCATGTCTCTGTAGGGATATGTGCGTGCATATTAAGATGCAATGCACATATAAATTCATATTTAGACATAAAATAAACCTCAAAGGGGACACAGAGAAACTACCTAGACATAAATATCTCACAGGACTGGTTCACTAGGTTAGAAAGCTTGGCTCATAGTCTCTTGAGGCAATGTGGTCAAGTGGCGTAACACAGTTCATACAGATACTGGCTTGGGGGACCTGCAAAGCCTCGGAACAGCCATCTAAGATACAACTACTGATCTCTACTTGTCTGGGACAAAAGGCAAGAAACCAAAGATTCACAGAAGAAACGAGTCCCTAAACCCACAGTCTACAGCAGGGGTCCTCAAACTACGGCCCGCGGGCCACATGCGGCCCGCTGAGGACATTTATCCAGCCCACTGGGTGTTTTCCCCCTTTTGCTTTTTTACTTCAACATAAGGTATGTGCGGTGTGCATAGGAATTTGTTCAGTTTTTTTTTAAACTACAGTCTGGCCCTCCAATGGGTCTGAGGGACAGTGAACTGGCCCCCTGTTTAAAAAGTTTGACAACCCCTGGTCTACAGGAACCATAGCCTCACCTAACCTGAGACCACAATACCAATAAGGTGCCTGATTACCACTAACGACCACCCTGACACAGCAGGAGGTCCTGGACAGAAGGGGACTAAAATGTAGAACAAAACACAAATTCCTAAAACAAAAAGGCTTAATTGACTGGCCCCACAGAGACTCGAGGAACCCCAGAGATAATCACCCTACGGTCCCCTTTGGACATGGAACTGAAGTCCCTCCCAGTGGTCACCTTCCATCAACAAAGGACATCACCCATGGGTACTGTGAGCCCTTACATCACCAACCACAAAGGGCTCGAGGAGAAAATGTTTTGGAAATGATGATGACAACAAATGTACAAATATGCTTGATACAATTGATGTATGGAATGTTCTAAGAGCCCCCAATAATGATTTTTTTTTTTTAAATCATCAACTACATGAAGTCAAAAGGTCAACATTCACCCACCCACCAACGAAGATGAGACGGTGGGAAGGGCAGGGAAGTCCGACAAATGGAACACAGAAAATGGGGATCATGAGAATACTGACACACGGAAATATGTAACCAGTGTCACGGAACAAGCTGTGTAAGAACTGCTGAATGGGAATCTAATGGGCTATGCAAACTTTCTTGTCAACACAGACGATCTGAAAAAATAGGTATCACCAGAGATCAGGTTCTTGCCAGGATTAAAATGATAACAACATTGTATTGTGGCCTTTGGAGCAAGCTAATCTTAAATGCTCCACACCCTGAAGAGTTACTTTGAAAGCATTAATGCTTTTCATCCTCCTCTGAAAAAAGGGATTACAAAGCCACAATGTGTTCTGGGCCTGTCTTTCACATGTTCCGGTATCTCAAGCTGACAAGGCTTCTCCTGCTTCTTGCTAGTCTGGTAAGATCTCAAAAGGGCGTAAAACAAAACAAATCCATGATTGCCAATCTAATCCCTCAAGAACAGAATTCAAAGACGTTTACACGGTAAAGAATTATCAGGGCGGATGATGTGGGAATTATGCAGTTCTGGTCTGTGCATTTTTTCCTGTAATTATTAAAAGTTTTGGTATTTTTTTGTTCTTTTTTTCCAATCTGCAAAGGACAAGGATGGGCCCAAGGGTCTCAAATAAAATGACATTAAATTAATGCTCTTTGACCATTTGAGTAATGTCTGAACTGTAAGTAATGTGAAAAGCTACACTTTTCCTCAGCCAAGTCTTTGTAGGCACGAGAGGAACAGCCGACACAAGCCCACCATTCCTGCATACTTCTGAGAAGATCTTACCTAACGAGCACACGACTTCAGCGTCAACAAAGAGGGGCAACGTCATGGCAGTGCCAACTTAAGACTTGGGTCAGGATTTCTTCCTGAGTTGGCTGATTCAGTGTCACGGTGCAGGCGCAATTTCAATGGCATTTTCCCACTGAAACAATTGTCTGCTGCCTACTGCATTCACGTTCTCATCACTGGTCTCAAAGACTCAATTAGTCTGTCCACTCAGATCTCAGGCTCCGATCTGCCACCCAACCCATGTGTCAATCGACCTCTCGGGCCTAAGATTCTTATCCATTAAAGGAGGAGACTGCACAAGTTCAGATTTTAAGTTTGAAAGAGTTCGTCGTTTGTTTTTTATCAAATGAGTAAATGACAGATGACACACAACAAAACTTGTGACCATCACTAGTGGTAATGACAGAACGAGAAGAAAACATGGGAGCCTAAGAGAATCTATAGCCAAAAATGCCACTCTGGTTGAACCCTCACCTCCTACCACCCCCATCACTTGTACACACACACACACACACGCACAATTTCTTTAAGCACAGATTGAAATCCACTAAACCAGACGCTCAAAGTTCCCTCCAAGCCAAACATTGTCTAGTTCTTTCCTTCAGAAGGTGTCTAGGATATGACAGCACGGGTACTTCGGGACACAACAGTAAAGTGCTTGGGTGCCAACTGCGAGGTGGGTGGTTTGAACCCACTAGGGGCCGCGTAGAGAAAAGACTTGGCCATTTGCTCCTGCTAAGAGTGCAGCCGTGGAAAGCCCATGGGGGCAGTTCTACTCTGTCATTTAAGGTTGCTCTGAGTTCGAATCAACAGAATGATCTGCGTAAGGGACAAAGGGTGCCCTGCTAGGAAATGATCAGGAAACCCAAGAGAGGCAGACTCCTCAACGTCACCAGTGCTGGGAGCCTCGGCCACACAGGCAGGGGTGAAGAAGTGCATTCACCTAGGACCAGGAGGCTGAAGAAAATGGTCATGCCGCTGGACTGCTCTTCCTGCTGCGCCTGCTCCCCCGTCTGCACCGGGAGGATGGGCTTGGCAGGGGTCGGCAGCACCAGTTTCGTCGTGATGACCAGGGTGGTGTGGAGGGTGGCATTGAGACTCTCGTGAGTTGTGTTGGGGAATCTGTTGGGAATACGTAAAAAAGCAGCAGCGTTAGAATTAGGCTGAGCGCACGCGCACGTGCTTGCGTCACAGCAGGAACTCCTGGCAAAGAACTTTATGGGAGGTCAACAAATCCTGAACCCAACAGGCAGGTCAGAAAGACACGGACATGAGACAATCCTTGCTGACCACAGTATACGAATGGCTACAGTGCTTCCAGATGGCCACCAGTGAGCACCGACCCAAGGGGATCAGGCCTTTGTGAAAACAAAATGCTGCCTCCTCTCTGCCACCTGTGGTGAACCCGAAGGGGTCGATCTGAAGTCTCACCACCTTCCACTCTCCACCATTACTGCCTGCCTCTACTTCTCCAGGTCAGTCTTTGTCCTGGATTATGTTCACCAGTGGAAGAGATCTGGAATATCCTCACCTCACCTGAGTACCTCCTTCAGTGTTCTGAAGCCGCCAGTATCACCTCTCTAGCTCCCAACCACCTAACTCACCCCTCCCCACCACGTATCCACCCAGAGCTCTCGCCTCCCTGTGTGGGGATGGCGAGGCACTGAGGTCATAGGAATTGTCGCTGGGATGATAGTGGCGAGCATGTATTGAATACCTGCTTTGTTCCAGGGATTTGCTAGCTGGTAGCACCCAACCAGTTGTCAAGAATGTCCCACCGCATGGTACGCCCATGTGTGTCAGAGCAGGTCTGTTCCCCTGGATTTTCTTGGGCGTTTTCAGGAAACACACCAACTAGGCCTTTCTTCCAAGGGGACTTCGGGGTTAGGATGAACCTCCAACCTTTCAGGTCATCAGAGAAGATTAACCATCAGGACTTTAACCTTTGCAATTGCAAACCGGCAGGCCCACACCTGGAGGTGGGTACTGGCGATTCCTTTCTCTCAGGCTCAGTGGTTACCTATCCTGGCCTCTGAGTCACAGCAGTCAGAGGCGTTGAGTCCCACTTGGAACTGTGAAATCACCAGGCTAGTCCCCTTCTTTCTGCTGTGTAGGCCTGGGGACCAGTTAGTGTCTCTGACAGTGCAGAGGGCTACTAAATAAACTGTCTACAGGAAATGACTCCCACCTGGGCTGAAGACTGATCGGAAATGCTGTCAGGTGTGTCAAGTATCAATCACAGGGTTTCTCGTTCATTTTCACAAAGACAGACAGAGCACTTATGCAGAGGTATGGAGGGAGATGGATTCACAGTGGTCCTTGCTCAGAAGTACCTGGAAGGGGCAGCCAACACCCTGTCCCCAGACCCACTCTAGCCATTCTCTTTCTATCGGTTCCCCACAAGCATTGAACCTTTTCCAACTTGGGGCTATTTGCTCGTGGTCCCCTTCATCCTTCCCTCTGGTCAGTCAAGTCTCAGCTCACAAGCCCCCCCCTTGCTCAAAGAGCCAGCTTCCCCTCCCCTCCCCACCCCGCACTCCATCCCTGTTCTACTTCCTTTCTGACACGATCTGAAATCATCTGTCTATTTATGGTCTTCTAGTCCCACTACAGCATCAGCTCCCAGGCGCAGCTCCTGGGCTGCCTCCTTCGATGTCAAGCGTCCAGGGAGCGGAGCAGATACCGAACAGGGACCGGATGAACGACTACATCTCAGAAGCGAAAACAGATCTTAGGAAGGAGGGTCCTGGCTAAGCAGGTGCAGTGGGTGGAGGTCTGGGGCGACCTCCAGGAGGAGGCGACGAAGCGCTCTGGGGAAGTGAAGTCCGGGCTGCAGTTTGCGGGAGGCGGCTCCCCGGGCCGGAGCTGGGGCAGCCGGTCTCCAGCCGCAGGGTCCGGGGTCCAGGAGGGTGCAGGGCCCAGACCCGCCCCTCCCCTCCTCCTCGGGGCGCTGGCACGGTCCGGCCTGGTCAACGGGCAACCAGGGCTCCGCCTTCCGGGGCCAGAGGGCGACTTGGGGCAATCACTGTCACCCGCCCTGGTGCCTCCGCCGCCCGAGAAAAGCCCACTCACTCCTCTTCCGCCATCTTCTCCCCCATTCTGCGTTGCCTGCGAGACCACAGAGTTCGGAGCCGCGGGCTAGCAGGGCCCCCTCCCTCCGCTTCCGGCTTCCGCTGCGGGCGCGGGATTCCCGGCCGAGCGGGGCGGAGCCTAGGGCGCGCGGGCGGCCTTTCTGGGCCGCCGTCTCGGTGGCCGGAGGAGGGAGGGGGCGGGGCGCCTCTGCCGGGGGCGCGGCTTCCGGGACGCCTGCTGGGTTGGGGCACGTCACCCCTGGGGCACGTGACCAGGTACCCACGACGGGGACATTTTAGGGGGGACTCTTTTAAGGTCCCTGTGAGTCACCCTGTACGTCACGTGGGCAAGAGCTGTCAGCTTCAGGCCTTGGCAGTGGCGAGGAGGGCACGTCCCCAACCCGAGCCTCAGTTCTCCCCAGCCGGACCAGGAGCAAGCACCTGCGCTTTGCACAATGGCTCCGTTCATATGTTCGCCACCAACAGTGAATCTGGCATTAAAACAGAAGCTGGGGATCGAGGGGTAGGTCTTGCATTAATTTATTCCTTTAGCCAAGAAATATATTTTTAAGCCTCAATTATGTGCGGCGACACCCTTGGTTGTGGAAACTCTTCATTCATTCCAACGTCATGCTTGGACACTGAAAAGTTCGAGAATCGAACATTTTTTTCCGTAAGAAATAATAGAAAACCAAGTAATTACGCATATTTTCCAGGACTTTGGCTGTCCTTGTGGGCCTCCTAGACTGTAAATCCTGATGGGAACAGAAGCCCTCAGGAGGCT
>NW_022109491.1:7546879-7549522 GCF_000313985.2 Echinops telfairi
TCCCCACCCCACCCCCAACCATAACATTATTTTTGTTGCTACTGTTAGGCAGAAGCGGGAGTTAGCAGGGGAGCGGGCTAGGAGATAGAGCTGGTAAAAGCACTTTAAGGACTCTATGAGAGGCCAGACCCCCCCTTCCCCCTCCCGTCCCTTCCCTCCTGGGAGCTCTGAAATAAACATCTGAAACTGGTTTCTACATTTGCTTTCTTTCTTCCTGTCCCCAAATCAACCTCACAGCTACTTCAGAACTATAATTTTGCTACTGTTATGAATCGGGTGACCCCGGTGAAAGGGTCGTTCGACCCCCGAAGGGTTGAGACCCACAGGTTGAGAACTGCTGGCCTGGATGCTAAATCTTTATGGGAGTAGAAACCCTCATCTTTCTACTGTAGAGTGATTGGTGGTTTTAAACTGCTGGCCTTGCGGTGAGTAGCTCAACCCGCTGCACCATGAGAACTCTTGCACAGCGTGACAGTTCCCACATCAGTCACACTGTCGTGAGACACTGCAAACACACTTCCACCTTTGCACCAATCCCTTTGGAAGGCTCTGCTCCCAGCAGTTGGCTCTCACCTGTGAGTTTTTCTTTACCCTTTCTTTACTTTGTCTGCTGGGCTATCCCTGATCACTCTGTTAAAAAGCCCAAGGCTCTCCCCACCATCCCCAACCCCCAAGTTAATTTTCTCCATAACTCCTGACATACTATATGCTTTACCTCATACTTGTTAATTGTCCATCTCCCTCCTCCAAAGAGTAACCTGTTTTGTTCTCTGTTGTATCCCAGTTGCTTGGAACAGTAGGGGGGTTAGGGGGCGGTGGGGGTGGGGGAGAGAAGAATAGTACCTGCACATTAAAAGAAACCCCCAAATCCAGATGTCATCAAGCTGATTCTGACACATGACAATCTCAGAATAGAAGCACACTCTATAGGGTCTTTAGTGGTTCATATTTTGGAATCCCATCAACAGGCCTTTCTTCAGAGACACCTCTGGGTGGGTTTTAACCACCCACTTTTTAGGTAGTAGCTGAGCATTTAACTGGTTTTGACACCGAGGGAAACTTGGCACATTAACCCACTGCTGTAGCGTCAATTCTGACTGGTGGTGACCCTGTGGGACAAAACAGACTGCCGTTTGGGGTTCTGAACTGTCAGTCTTTATGGGAGCAGACAGCCTCATTTTGCTCAGAGCTGGCAGCCTTTCTCTGTACAGGGAGACCGCAAATATCTTCAGCTTTTTGAATGTTACAACCTGTTAAAGAGGAAGGAACAGTAGTTGGAAAATAGGGACTTGATGATAGAAATGAAGCTGGAGATCGCAGAATAGAATTTTGCTAAAACAACGACTTGTTCACAGCAAATACCCTTTTTTCAGCAACACCAAAGGCAAGCTGTATACATGAAATTTCCCAGATGGAATACACAGAACTCAAATCAGTTGCATCAGTGTGAAGACACATGGAAAAGCTCAGTATCACCAGGAAAAACCGGGCCAGGAGTGGGCTATCCAGCAGACTATCGATTGCTCATAAGTAAGTTTAGGATAAAGTAGAAGAAAATTAAAACAAGTCCACAAGAGCCAAAATGTGACCTTAAGTCTATCCCACCTGAATTTCAAGATCATCTCACCAACAGATTTGACACATCAAACACTAATGACAGAAGACTGATGAGCTGTGGGAGGACATTAAGACCTTCACTCCCCACCCCCACACACGCACACAATCACTGAAGACAAGACGGTGCATCAGCAGATGTGGAGAAGACAGAGGATGGTGCCCGGCTATTGCAAGATACAGCGTCTGGGGTCTTACAGGCTTGACGTTAAACAAGCAGCCATCCAACAGTGAAGCAACAAGCCCACATGGAGGAAGCACACCAGCCAGTGCAACCGTGAGGTGTCGAGACCAGGCAACAGGCATCAGAAGATTTACAACAAACAGTAAACAAACAAGCAAAAATGGATTGGTGAGAATGGAGGGGGGTTAGGGCAGAGACCCAAAGCCCATCTATGGACAATGGAACATCCCCCCCCCCACCACAGAGGGGTTGCAGGGAGGGAATGAGTCAATCAGGGTGCAGTAGAGCACTAATGGGTCACAAAATATACCTCTGATCCCTTGAGGCCTCCTCATCACCCACCACCCCACCCATATCATGACCCCAGTGCTGCTTCCCAATCTAGACTAGACAATAAAGAGATAAAACTCACAACACTTGGAACCCAGGAACAGGATTGGGAATAGAGATACCAAAAGGGTAGGGGGAAGGGGGGGGAAGAGGAGGGGAGGGAGGAGGGCACCGATCACCATAAATGGCACATAACCACACCCCCCATCCAGGGGGAAGAACAACAGAAACTAGAGGGGAAGGGAGACAGTGGTCTGTGTGAGATTTGATAATAATCTACAATCTATCAAGGGGCCATGAGGGTTGGGGTGGGGGGAGGAGGGAGGGAAAAAAGAGGAGCTGATTCCAAAGGCTCAATAGAAAGTAAATGTCTAGAAAATGTATGTACTGATATCAGATTCAATTGATGTATGGATTGTAATAAGAGTTGTAAGAGCCTCCAATAAAATGATTACAAGATGTCATTTATTCACTCACACAAAAAAAGCCCATCATTCATGAAGAACGCAAAAGGT
>NW_022109491.1:7551343-7553980 GCF_000313985.2 Echinops telfairi
AAAAAAAAAGAAGAAAGCATCCCAACCCAGTCCAGTCCAAGCCCATAAGTCCAATATTAGCCCATATATCCAATACCAATCTATAAAGTCCTCTTCAGACTCACGAAACACATGCAACGATGCCAAATGCAGGATGATCACAGGTCAGTGGGTAGAAAGTCTTTGGTTCCAGTGGTGTTATAAGCATCTCAGTGCTGGCTGGGGTCTCCACGTGGCTTTTCCAGTTCCCAGGGCATGGGATCTATCAGTGTAGTGCCATGTGTCTTGTCAGTAGATCGTCTCTCATGGAGTAAGCCGAGAGAAGTCTCTTGCCTCCAAAGAGGGAAATAAAGGATTTCCCAGAATTCTCAGGAGAAGGCCCTGCCCACACAGAGACCTCATTGGTTATAGCTTGATCGACAGGCCAAACTCTACCCTTTCACTTGCAGTCCTCCCAAATTGATACCAGATTATGTAACTACCACAGTATTACACCATAATAAACCATGGATAACCCTGAGAAGAATGGGAATTTCAGAACACTTCATTGTGCTCATTCAGAACGTGTACATGGATCCAGGATCCAGATGCAGTTATGCGGATGGAACAAGGGTTTGAAATCAAGAAAGGTGTGTGGCAGAGTTGTATCCTCTCACCATACTTGTTCAGTCAGTTTGCTGAGCACATCATCAGAGAAGCGGGCTTATATGAAGAAGAACGGCATTAGGATTGGAGGAAGAGGTATTAACCACCTACTATATGCAGATAACAAAACCTTGCTTGCAGAAAATGAGGATTTGAAGCACTTGCTGATAAAGATCCAGGACTGTAGCCTTACTAGGGATTACAACTCAATGTAAGGAGACCAAAATCCTCACACAACTGGACCAATTGGTAACATCATGATAAATGGAGAAAAGATTGAAGTTGTCAAAGATTTTGTCTTACTTAGATCCACAATTAATGCTCATGGAAGCAGTAGTCAAGAGATCAAAAGATGGGTTATTTGGGGTACGTCCGATGCACAAGACCTCTTTAGAGTACGGAAAAGCAAGAATGTTCTTTTGAGGACTAAGTTGCTCCTGACCCAAGCCATGATATTCTCCATTACATCATATGCAGGTGAAAGTTGGACACTGGATAAGACAGACTATAAAAGAATCGATGGCATTTGAATGGTGGTCCTTGTTGAAATTGCCATGGACTGCTAAAAGGACAAACAGATCTGTGCTGGAAGAAGTAAGCCCAGAGTGCTCCTTAGCGGCAAAGATGGTAAGACTTTGACATAACATACTTTGGACATATTGTCAGGAGAGACCAGTCCCTGGTGAAGGACATGAGTTTGGTAGAGTGGAAAGGCAGCGAAAAAGAGGAAGGCCCCCTTTGTGATGGATTGACACAGTGGCTGCGTCAGTGGGCTCAGGCTTAGGAACAATTGTGAGGGTGGCACAGGACCGTGCAGTGTTTTGTTCTAGTGTGCATAGGGTCACTATGGGTCAAAGCTGACTTGATGGCACCTAACAACAGCACAACAACAATATCTCTTTATTCTGTCCCAATGACTGCTTCTTGGTCTATGCACAGGTGCACGTGAGCACAATGAAGTCTTCTGGAATTCTCATTTTTTTTCACCCCTGTTCATAGTTTCCTATGATCCACACGGTTGAAGACCTTTGCATAAAAACACATGCAAACATCTTCCTGGGCTTGTCCGACCTCTCAATGATGGCCCTCTTCCACATCCTCTTCTGAATTCAGCTTGGAGTTCTGGCAGCTCCTTGTATTACTGCAAGCATTAAAAACTTATCTCCACCAAAAGTTTGTTTGTATTTGATATGAAGGATACTGTTTAATAATTTCTGCATCCTCTTTAGTCACCTGTGATGGGAATGGGCACAAGTATGGGTCTCTTCCAGTTGCTCAGCCAAGTCTTTCGAATTTCTTGGCATAGATGAATGAGTCAGTGCCTCCAGGGTTGGATCAGCTTGTTGAAACATTTCAATTGGTGTGCCACCAATTCCTGGAGTCTTAATGTTCTCTAATGCAATACTTCCTTGATCACCATCACTTCTTGATCATATGCCCCCTCTTAAAATGACTGAATGTCGACCAATTCTTTTTTCCTTTCTTTTCTTTTTGTTTTCTTCCTTCCTATCGTCAGACAGCATTTATTTTAACTTTATTGTCATCATTAAAAACTTCCACAGCAGAGACTCTCCTGCCCTCTCTGTCCACGCTGTACATGGACCTGGCTGGTGAGATCATGGCCATCCAGGAGGTGAAAAATGGAGGCCCAGACAGGTCAAGTGGCTTGTCCAAGGGTTAGAAAGTGGCACAAGAGGATTTGAACACCAGTCAAAGCATAGAGAGAACCAGAGGGCCGGCTCTACTACGAGACTTGACATCCCTCACTATCCCATAGTGCTACGGGGGACAATACTGGAGACACAGTTCATGAATTGCACACAATCTGACCCCATCACACTGGGGTGAAACACTAAGGGTGTGCAACAGAGCAGCAAGGGGAGCAGAGCAATGAAGTCCCCAGGGAATACCAAAAACAGACTTTGGGGCCAGGCCATTGTACCCATCAGACTCAACCAGAAAACACTCCTAAAGGTCAACAGACCTTGAACTATTTACTGGCTTTTCTTGGTT
>NW_022109491.1:7555100-7574111 GCF_000313985.2 Echinops telfairi
TGGTGAGAGTGGCAATACCGGGAGGGTGGAGGGAAGGTGGGGTAGAAAGGGGGAGCCAACTACAAGGATCTACATATAACCCCCTCCCTGGGGGACGGACAACAGAAAAGTGGGTGAAGGGAGACATCACACAGTGTAAAACATGACTAATAAATTATAAATTATCAAGGGTTCATGAAGGAAGGGGGAGTGGAGAGGGGGAAAATGAGGAGCTGATACCAAGGGCTCAAGTAGAAAGCAAAGGTTCTGAGAATGATGATGGCAACAAATAAACAAATGTGCTTGACACAAGGGATGTATGTATGGATTGTGATAAGAGTTGTATGAGCCCCCACTAAAATGATTAAAAAGAAAAAGAGGAACTGATACCAAGAGCTCAACTAGAAAGTAAATGTTTAGAAAACGATGATGGCAACATATGTATGCATATTTTTGATACAATTGATGTATGGAATGTCACAAGAACTGTAAGAGCCCCCAATAAAATTATTTTAAAATAAATAAATAAAAGAAGCAGACCCGGAAGGCCACAGCAAAGCTATTGGGAAAGGAGGGAGGAATGGGAGGGGCTGTAGGGAAGGGAAAAAACTAGAAAAATGAAAAAGTATCACTACAAACCCTAGACACCTGTATTAAGCAAAAGTATCAAAATGTGAAGCTATCGTTTCTCAACATAACCTCTACCTAGGCTTATATACTTCTTTGTGTGTGTGTTCCTAACAAAGTTATCTATTCACTACACACAGAATACCTCTCCTATAAAACGTACATGTAAATTCCTAAATTACAGAATATACTAAATCAGTTGGGATAACAGCTCTGCCTCAAAATAATTGAATTTTAGCGCCCACAGCCTCTTCTTTATATTTTATGCAAAGTTAAGTACTTACATTAGGGATTCTCTCCTAATGTGTTCAAGGAGACAGAGTTACCAATTTTACATGACTCTAGTATATCACAGTCACTGCACAATGAATCAGTTTATTGTGAATTACACATCATTTTTTCTCATTATTTGTATTAATGCAGGGCAAGCAGTGTCTGTCCGGTCGTTCTATTATGGTGGCTTGTGGGTGGCTGTGATGGAAGCTGTGTCACTGTATTTCAAATATCAACAAGGGCACTCACAGTGAACAGGTTTCAGCTGAGCTTCCAGAATAAGAAGAAATCATGAAGAAGATATAGGCCGTCCACATCAGAGGACTTATGAATAGCAAGGGGACATTGTCAGATACTGGAAACCTTATGAATAGAAGCTGAACACTGTCAGAGAGTGCCAGACAATGAGCCCCTCAGGTCAGAAGGCAGTCAAAATGTTACCGGGGAAGGGCTGCCTTCTCAAAGTAGAGTAGACCGTAATGATGAGGATGGAGTGCAACCTGTGGAGTAATGCCTTCAGGACCTTCCTTTGCTGATAGAAGAAACAGCTGCAAGCATCAATTAATAATTGAAACTTGGAATGTAAGAAGTATGAATCTAGGGAAATTGTAAGTTGTAAAAATGAAATGGAACTCATAAAGTTCAATATTCTAGGCTTTAGTGAGCTGAAATGGATTCACATTGGCCATGTTGAATCAGAAGATCATCCAGTTTACTCTGCTGGGAATGACAGATCCAAGAGGAATGGTGTCAAAAAGGCTATTTCAAGATCGACCATGAAGTACAATGCTGTCTGTAATGCGATAATAGTTATCTGTATCCAAGGAAATCCAAACAATACAACTGTGATTCAAATCTATGCCCCAACCACTCAAGCTAGTGATGAAGAAATTGAAGAATTTCACCAACATCGTCAGTTTGACCAGACTGATCAAACATGCATTCAAGATGCATTGATGATTACTGGTGATCGGAATGCAAAAGTTAGAGACAAAGAGCAGGGAAACAGTAGTTGGTCTGATGATAGAAATGAAACTGGAGATCAAATGATAGAATTTTGCAAGACCAATGCGTTCTTCATAACAAATGCCTTTTTTCAACAACAGCAAAGGCGACCGTACACATGGACTTCTCCAGATGGAATACACAGATATCCAACTGACTACACCTGTGGGAAGAGATGATGGAGAAGCTCAGTATCAGCTGCTAAAATCAGGCCAGGGACAGACAGACCATCAATTGCTCATATGTAAATTCAGGTGGACGCTGAAGAAAATTAAAATGAGTCCACAAGAGCCAAAATATGATCTTGAGCCTGTCCCACCTGAATTTGGAGAACAGGTTCAACACATTCAACACTAATGACAGAAGACCTGATGAGGGGTGTGTGTGTGTGTGTGTGTGTTGGGGTGGGGGAGGAGTGGGCATTAAGAACATCATTCATGAAGAAAGCAAAAGGTGGTTAAAAAGACAGGAAAGAAAGAAAAGATCAACTTGGATGTCAGAAGAGACTCTCAAACTTTCTCTAATTGTAGAGTAGCTAGGGCAAACGGACGAAATGATGAAGTCAACGAGCTGAATAAACATTTCAAAGGGCAGATTGAGAAGACAAAGTATCACAATGAAATGTGCAAACACCCAGAGTTAGACAACCAAAGAGGAAGAACGTGCTCAGCATATCTTAAACGGAAACAACTAAAGGAAAAAAAATCAAGCCTCGAGTTGTGATATTGACAGACTCTAGGCAAAATATTGAATGATGCCAGAAACATCGAGAAGATGGAAAGAACAGAGTCACCGCACCAAAAAGAACTAGTCAACATCCCACCATTTCAGGAAGTAGCACACGAGCAAGAACCAATGGTGCTGAAGGACGAAGTTCAAGTGGCACTGAATGCATTAGCCATAAATAAGGCTCCAGGACTTGATGGAATACCCATTAAAATGAGTCAATAGGCTGATAAAGTACTGGAAGCGCTCCTCTTCTATGCCAGGGAATTTGGAAGACAGCTACCTCGCCAACTGACAGAAGAGATCCATATTTGTGCCCGTTCTAGAGAAAGGTGACCCAACAGAATGCTCAAATTATAGAACATTATCATTGATATCACATGCAAGTACATTTTTACTGAAGATTATCTAACAATGGTTGCAGCAGTACATTGACAGGGGTCTGCCAGAAGTTCAGGCTAGATTCAGAAGATGACGTGGAATAAGGATATCATTGCCAATACTAGGCGAATCTTGATTCAAAGCAGGGAATACCAGAAAAAAAATATTTACTTGTGTTTCATTGACAATGCAAAGGCATTTGACTATGTGGATCATAATCAACTATGGATAATATTGAGGAGAATGGTAATTCTAGAACACTTCATTGTTCTCATCAATGAAAGAAACACACCAGCCTGTGTGATTCAAAGATGACAGTAACAAAATCCAAATATGATGAAGGGAAAGCTTTAATTGTGAACACTCAATTTGTAAAAAGCTATGGAGAGCAGTCCAAGTCCAAAATCCATCTGCAGAGTATCTAGTCAGATTAAGCCTCTGGCAGATCCCCTCTGGCCACAGTGGAGGACAGTTTTGCTATCAGACAGATTAATTGTCAATTTGACAATGGTGGATGGAACTACTGTGTAATGTGATTCCTGGCCAGTTGACTTCCCGCTTGACCCAACCTGAATTTGCTTGAGGTTTAAATATTCCTGGCTTAATCCATGATAGAAGTTTCCACTCTGGTTTATTTTAATATTGCTGGTGTTCTTTTGTTTCTTACTCTTTATTTTTATCTTTATATTATTATTTTCTTCTTTCTGTTTCATTATGTCTTTGTTCTTTATTGTTTCTGTTAGGTTTCCCAGTTCATGAAGCACAGAAGGAATGGATGCATAGAGACAATAACCGATTCCATGGTTTATCAGGGATGGGGAGGGGGCAACCCGGGAGCCAATAATTAATTCGAGGAGGAGGGAACACTAGAACCGACTGTAATGGTATTTATACAACTATTCAAAAAGCAATTTAACTATGAAAGGGTATGATACGTGAACAGTTTTACACCAATCAAACTGTTTTTTAAAAAGAAGTGAGGATGGAGAGACTTCATCTCATGTACTTCGCACAGGTTAGCAGGAGGGACCAGTCTGGAGAACACCATCACATTTGGTGAAGTAGAGGACCAATGAAAAGGAGGCAGAGCCCTGACAAGAAGGGTGGACACGTGGCTGCAACAAAGGGCTCACATAGAACAATTGTGAGGACGGTGCAGGGCCGGGCAGTGTTTTGCTCTGTTGTACACAGTCCCCATGAGTTGGCATAGATTTGACAGCACCGGACAACAAAGACAGCCCTTCCTCCGGAGAATTAGGCACTCTTCCACTTACGCCACATACAAATGGCAGTTTGGACCTTCTTGGCAGATTCAAATTGTGCTTTTTAAAAGTGCCCTTCGAGTCTGAGGGACAAAAGTAGTCTGGAGAGGCAAGGTCAGGGCTCTTGAGGGGACAGGGTAAAGTTTCCCAACTCAATTCTCCTAGGAGAGCCCCTGCTACCTCAATAACGGCGCAGGTCCATTGTCACGATGGAAAAGAATCCCTTACTGCAGCCTTCCGGCCTTGCTCACCAATGTAGTCTTTGGTTTTCTTCAAATGTCTTCCTGATAAGGTCCCGGGATCGTCCTGTGTTCTTTGAAAAAAGCTATCAAGATGACCAGTTTGGAATTCCAAGAAACAGTTGCCATTACCTTCTGAGCCGACCTTTCTGCCTTACCTTGAACTGGTCCCGCAGGTCCCCCTGGTCCCCCTGGAAGCCACTGGCGTTTTGTATTTTTGAGGCACCTGAAAGAGACTCAATGGTGACACCTTGGGCTGCTAACCGCAAGCTCAGCGGTTTGAAGCCCCCAGCCACTCCTCAGGAGAAAGATGAGGCTTTCTATCCCTGTCCAGTGTTAAGTCTTGGAAACCCCCAGGAGCAGTTCTGCCCTGTCTTACAGGGTCGCTCTGAGTGAGAACAAACTCCATGGTAGAGGGTTTAATTGGGTTGGAAGACACTTAAGTGGATGGCTGAGAAAGCTTGTCTGCAACCTTCCACGGATCCCAGAGAGACGTGTGTAAGTACATCGTGTTTGGAATAAACCTGAACAGGTAGCAGTACCTTTTAACTTAGCCTCCAGTGTACTGAATAGTGGACCAAGATCTATTCAAGGAGCTGGCACAAGCAGTGACAAACAGGAATCCCTGCCCTCATGCAGCCAACAGCCTCATAGAAGAGAAAGTGGACGAAAATCAAAGGAGATGACTTCCGGCAGTGCTTGGTGTACCTGTGGCCGAGAGGTTGATGGAGCAGAGACTCTTTTGATGGGTGATCAGGGAAGGCCTCCTGAAGGAGGTGGAGGTTAGACTAATTACTGCGACTACAGTCGTGAGTCTACAGCAGGTACTTCCATCTCCCTCAGCACCCATCCCTGTCCCCTTCCAGTGTGCCTTTCTGCATTGTAGAAGCAGAAAAGCTACATCCCCCAAACTCCCATACAGCAGCAGTGCCTCCTGGGACTTAGATTTCCCCATGGGAGCTTCAGATGCGGAAGGGCGAAGCAGTATGCCAAGTGATGGGATCTTCTAGTGAGCACAGTGGTGGAGGGTGCTACCTGGCTCTCCTGGGGAGCAGTGAGGGAGTTGGAGGAGCCAGGGCTTAGCTTCTTAAGTCCCGGGCAGAGGTGGCATGGCAGTGAGTGATGTTCGTGTTGGAAAGCGGGTGTTTCTCCCGACTGATATACCCAGCTGCACACCCTGTCAGTGGATAAAAGGTACCATCCAATCCCTCAATAAATCCCTTTCGACTTTAACCGGCTCTAGTTGCTTCTGTTGTGTAGCTTAGACCCTTCACCGATAAGATCCTGATGTCTGGCTTGAGCAGGCAGCACATACTGGTCTATCAGGAGCAGGAGCGTCCCATTGGCATGGCTTTTGTCCTTGAGATGTCTTTCCACAGTCTGAGTCAGTTCTTCCAAAGGTCAGAACCAGGAAGGCAGTGTGAGCTGTTCTTATCACTGGCCAGGGCCGGAATGCTGAGGCCAGGCAGATGAAAGAGAGTCCAAGGACAGAGCCAAGGGGTTGGGAGTGAGGCACACCCCCCGCCCCCCTCCACTGGCTTCCGGGAGGAAAGAAAAAAGCAGGCAGGATGGGGCCAGCAGTCCCGGCATCCTCTGGGGATGGTTCTAGCCCCTTTCGCCTCCGCTATGCACATTAACCAGCAGGTTGGGTGGGGAAGGTGGGGGAATCCAGTTAAAAGGGAAACACTAACACAGAGTGTGCCAACGGCACTTTCAGCTGTCACTGAAAACCCAGATAGGAAATGCTTGCTTGGGTTCCTGCTGACCTGAGGCAGGGACTTGTGTGCCAGTAATTCTGTTTGGGAGGGGACACCAGGAAGCCCTGCTGGGGGAGCGGGGAGACCGAGCAGAGCAGGAAGTATTACTGTGTGGGCTCTCACTGTGGGCACTGGGCGGCTGAAGCCTGCTGGACTGAACTGCTGGAGCGAAACCAGCCAAGCAAAGTGACTTATTTTCAGGAGGCCCATTCTCACTGATGGAGCCTTAGCATAGTGGTTACTCTCGGGTTACTCTGCAGTCCTCAAGGTCGGCAGTTCGAAACCAGCTCTGCGGGAGAAAGATGGGGCTTTCTACTCCTGTCAACATTTAGTTTGGAAACCCCCAGGGACAGTTCTACCCTGTGCTATAGGACCACAAGTCCTTAATGACTCCGTGGCAATGATTCTCACTGACAAGGACGGCTGACTGCAAGGGTGGCTGTTCAAACCTACCAGAAGCTTCGAGAGACAAAGATATAGCTGGCTGCTCTGTAATGATGTACAGCCTCAGAACCCCAGGACTAGTTCGACTCCATCCCATGGGGTCCCTAGGAGTTAGAAGGGGCCCGATGTTAGTGGGTGTGTTTTTGTTTCACCCTTTCACTGAATGAGCCCTGGGGGCACCTGGAACTCATCAGGGGCTCTCTCAGGGAAAGGCCGGTGACCTGCTTCTGTAAGGAGTCCCTGCCCTCAGAACCTGATGGGGCAACTCTTCCAGGGCTCTGCAGGGTCCCTCTGAGTCGGAGTTGACTTGATATGATGGGACGGGATTCTGTTTGTGAGCTTGTAGGGGAGGAGACAAGGTCAGAGGCCAAGGCTCCAAATGTAACGTTGAACAAAGATGTCATGTGCGCCGTGAGGTGTCATTACATAAAGCTCAAAATCAGGCAAAGGTAAGCAAAGGTGCTTCAAATCAAACAAGAGGGTGGCAGCGTGGGAAGGGATGCTGGGCAGGGGTGGGGGTGGGGTCCCTGTGTTTTGATCTGGGGTTGGTGACACAAGCGTGTTGCCTTTGTGAAAACTAACTGAAACCTGTTTTGTGGTCACGTCTCTGTGTGTCGTGCTTCAATAAAAAGTCTCCCTCCAACTACCAAGGCTGTGGTCCATTAGAAGCTGGCAGTGGCTGATGGGGAACTGGAGGGGAGAGTCTTCCTTGCCAGCCACCTCAGTCTCTGTTTCAGTCCAAGGTAGAGGCGCCAGCTTCCTCTCCAAGTGCCTGACTCAGCGGCTGCCCCTGCACCCTCTGGCCACATAGCGCCCTTTGCCCCTGGGATGTGGCCTCATTGCCCCAGCCAGGCTCCATTTGGTGCCAGCCAGCCTGACTGCCCATATTATCAGCTCTACATCCGGGAGAGAGATGTGTTTAGACAAGGAGATTTCAGTAAGTTACCTGGAACAGCAACTTCAGGTGACTGAACCTGCAAGTGGGGCTGGTAGCATTCCTTCTCATATTCATTCATTTAAGCAAACCATTTTAGGTGCTTCTAAGGAGGCAGTGGGGTCCAGTGGCAGCATTCTTGCCTTCCATGTGGGAGACCCGGCTTTGATTCCAGCCAACACCAGTTTGTCAGTGGGCTGTGTTGCTGTGATGCTGAACAGGTGCCGGCAGGGCTTCCAGACTAAGATAAGGAAGAAAGGGCTGGTGATCAGCTTCTAAAAATCAGCCATCAGGAGCCCTTTGGAAAACAACAAGGCGGGCAGCTTCTAGAGTTAAGACAATGGCGTGACCTTGGTTGCCCCTGAGCTGGTTCGACCTTGGATGTCCATGAGCTCTCTCCAAGGGAACAATTAATCGGTGATTGGTATCAGAAGGGAGTGGTGAGGCAGACAATAGGGTCTGATTGTTCTCCATGGCAGATAAACTTCAAGTGTGTTTAAGCAGCATTGAGCTTGGAAGAAGCATACTATTATGCGGGTGGTGGGGTGGGGTAGGGTGGTGGGGTGGTGGTGGTGTATCGTTGGGATGGTTTTTAGTCAGGAGAATGTGCCGGATTCGTCTCCAACTCACAATTGTGAAGGCCTTCCTCCACCAGAGTCTGCCTCCCAGACTCCTTAAATAGGAGCGTAGAGATGTGTCCGCATACACTCTCTTCCCAGTCCTCAGTGTCCCACACACATGTCCAAAATAAGCGAGATGAAGTTTTGCTATCCTTGCTTCTAAAGAACATTCTGGCTAGACTTCTTCCAAGACATTTGCTCATTCTGCTGGCAGTCGTAGTATGTGTGGTAGAATAGATTGCTTTCATATGGCCTTTCAAGCCACGGTCTTGGAACTCCCACCAGTGAGACCGTGTAGACGAGGTGTTTGTGGCCCACCAATGGGATTGGACGGCTTGCTTGTAAGACGAACAGGGGGCCTGGCACTTTGCAAATCCAGTGTGTGGAACCCCAGTGAGATAAATGAGATCCTAAAAAGAAACAAAAAAATGGTTTTTGCACCGAGGCTAAGACTTTAAAGATGATGAGGAGGCCAAGGGAGGTGGGCAGGAAGAGGGAAGGGACAGGAAACTATAGGTTTCTGAGGCTGTAGATCTGTCTGGCAGGAGTTAACCTTACCTTTCTCATGCAGAGCAGCTGCTGGGTTTGAATCCTCAGCCTCGCAATTAGCAGTTCAACAACACTGGCCCAATCATGACGCTCAGGGTTTTTTAGGCTCAATGAAGGGATTGTGGTCAAATGTTTGAATTTTGGGTATTTCCCCCCCTAGAACAAGTCCAGGGACATGCTTGTCTCCTCAGAGCAGTGTCAGACTACCCCACAAGCAAAGGCTTCCCTGTGCTTACTCAGTAATTTTTTCTTTTTCTTTTCTGTAATCTATAGAGAACAATTTCACATTTTTTTCACCACATCTGAGATTCTGTTTCTGGGACTGGCTGCCATCTGTCTGTCTCCCGACCTCACAGAATCACAGCCTGCCCACGGAATCACAGCTTCTTTTCAAACTTACATTCCCCGACAAGGATGGAGTTGCAGGTAAGCAAGGTCAACATGAGTGTACTTGTGCCTACTTCCTGATCTGTGAATGGGTCCCCTACCTGGACTGGAGCTCAGTGGCTGAATGGGAAGTCCTTTAAAGGTCTTGCTATGCAGCTACCTCATGAGACTCAGAGCAAGGAGATGATCGTCTCCTTCAATATTCTTCACCAACATCGAACTTCAAATGCATTGATTCTTTTATGGTCTTCCTTCGTCATTGTCCAGTTCTTGCATACATATGAGGTGACTGAAAAGACTATGACTCAGGATAGGTACACCTTGGTCCTCACAGATGCTTCCAGTAGGTCATTTGTAACATTTATCTGATACAACATGCCCTTTGATTTCTTGACTGCCGGTGTTTGCTGGGGTTCAAATAAAACAAAGTCTGACCACATCAATATTTTTTGGCAAATATATATGTATCTTGGCATTTACCATGGTTTTACTTTTGGGTCCAGTAGTAATGGTTAAAAAAAAAAATGTTAACGCGCGTAATCCAAGGTTTGATCTTCATCAGTAAGGGCTTCAAGCCCTCTTCACTCTTAGCAAGCAATGCTAGTTTCATTTCACACACACACACACACACACACACACACACACACACACACGTTGTTAGTCAGACTTTCCCACAATCCTGGTGCTCTGTTCTTCTTCAGAGTCTGGCTTCTCTGAGTCCGTGCTCAGCCCCCAGATGGAATTACACTGGCACAGCGCACTGTTTTGAAGATGATGATGCATCCTTATGTAACTCACACCAAATGCTTCTCTGACAGTGTGACGTCGGTGGGTCCCATTGAGAGTCCAGTCTGTGTTCTCTTCCCTGGAAACTAGGCACAACTGGGTCACTTTCTAAGTTAATAGAATGCAACAAAAGTGCCTTCCCCCAATGAAATGATTTAAAAAAAAGTGCCATGTGTGACCTTCCAGAAAGGCCTTCTGGCTTCTGCCTGGCCCTTCTCCCCTAGCTACCATGTCATGAGAATGCTTAGGATACATTAGGAAGCCGTGTGTGAATGCTGTGCTCAACAGCCCCGGCTAAGTCTCAGCCAGCATCCACTACCAGGCGGGTGAGTGAGTGAACCTTTATATCAGTGGTTCTCAACCTTCCTCATGCCGCGACCCAGTTCATGTGGTGGTGACCCCCAACCATAAAATTATTTTCGTTGCTACTTCATTGTAAAGCCAAATTGCCCCTGTGACTGGCTCCGGGATCTCGGGCAGGCTGTGGTTTCATGTCTCCTAGCAGTGCAAAGTAGGATGTACCCAGAGACGGAGGCTAGCCAACCCGGGAGCGACACAGCGAACCCAACCTCCAACCTCCGAGGGGAGGACCACACGGCCAGTGCGGGAACTACACAAAGGACCAGACTGCCAACCTACCTCAGATGAGCCAATCCGTGGATTGACAGGAAGGGGGGGCTGGGAACGTACCTTTACATATACCTGTAAATAAATTCTTTGGAATTTCTTTTGTGGGGGCTCTTGTCCAAGACGGTGCACGCAGTTAAGCACCTGAGGACTCGAGCCCTGGCTTAAGCTAGCATAATAAGACCTCTTCTGTAATTGCAGCCTTGTGTTTGATCTCCTTCCATTAAAAGGGTAATTGTTCCAGGTCCCTAACATCATAACTGTCATGTTGCTACTCTTAGGCATCGTCATGTAAATAACTGATAGGCAGGATGTATTTTCTTTTTTATTTACTTAAAAATTTTTTTTAATCGTTTTATTAGAGGATTTTCATGGTTACAAATTGAACATCACGCAAGCATCGTGATTCATCACAAAAACAATATGTAATTCTATATTGTGAAATATTTATTTCTAATGGGAAATAAATAAAATTTTGTCTTGAAGCATGGTGTAGCATGGGTAACAGTCTTCACTCTGGGCACTCGTAGGTGGCCGTATCTGTATGTGGGCGGACCCACTTGGAGACAGATAGAGGACTGGTGTCTAGGTTCCTAAGACCATCGGAAATATTTGTGAAAGGGTCGTTTGACCACCCAAGGGGTTGCGACCCACAGGTTGAGAACCTCTTTGTTATATGATTGTAGATCCTAGCCTTTGGATTTTCCAGTGGAGCTCAATATCTTGGAGCAGATTGATCCTCTTAGCATCACACTAGGCTCTCTAGAGTGCTGGTGGCATAGCGGTTACGAGTTGGGCTGGCATCCCAAAGGTCAGCAGTTCAAAAACAGCAGCTGCTCCATGGAGAAAGTCGGGGCTTTCTACTCCTGTCAACAGTGATAGTCTCAGAAACCCATGGGGAGTTCTACCCTGTCCTATAGGGTTGCTATGAGTTGGCATTGACTTGATGGCAGTGAGGTAGGGGTTTTTTGGTTTGTTTTTTAAGTTCATGTTCTCTGGATTTCTGACCTTTACAGAAAGCATAAGAGAGAGGGATGATAATTCCTGCGTTAAGCTACTAACTTTTGGAGTAATGTGTTATGCAGCAATGCTAAGCAGACAAGTCCAAATGAGGAATATACTGTTAAATAACTGGCCTATCTTCTTCAACAAATATTTCAATGTCATAAAAGGAAAAATCATTGGAGAATCATTCCAGACTACAGAAGTCTAAAGTCTACAGAGCTATCACATCTATCCATCAAATGGATCATGGACCATGGAGAGAGAAAAAAATTCTACCAAGGACATTATTGAGATGAGAATGGAAAATTCCCTTATCGATGTTAATTTTATTAATTTGGTAACAGTGCTATGGGCACGTAAAATGATATCCTCATTCTTAGGAAATAGGTGCCGAAATACTAAGGCATCAAAAGGCATGACAATGATGCACATAGCCAATTCTCAAACGGATCAGGTCCATAACTATGAAGAAGAATATGTGCACATGAAGAAGCAGCGAAGAGGAGAACACAAATAAGATGACAATGCAAATATTACTCACAGGCGATCCTGGGTAAAGCGTAAGTCATCATTCTCTGGAGCTTTTCTGTACGTTTTAAAATATTTTGAAGCGAGTACCCAGGGCTTCTTCCAGGAAGAGGGGCTGGAGCGGGGAGGTGGGGCAGGGTGGAGGGAGGGCGACTCAATTTCATCTTTTTGAAAGCTTTTGGAAAGGGTAGCGTGCTCAAAAACAAATGAGTAAAAAAATCTAAATGAACAGAAGCTTCGCTTATGGGACACTTATATTCTAGGCACTGACATGCACGAGAGGACTCTCAGGTGTGCTTCTCAGCTCTACCCATTGGGCGGAGGAGACTGAGGCTCAGAGAACAAAGGCGTTTTGTTCAAAGTAGAGCTGAATTCATCAGGTCAGTTTTGCCCCAGAGGCTCGGCCCTCAACTGGGCAGCAGCTCTCTTTAAGGAGGAAAGAGGTTGGCTGGAAACCCCCCTTCTGTGTTTAAAGAACACTAAACCAACACCACCATAAAAACAAGACAGACTCTTGGCTGTGGGGTGTGGGTTGTTCATGCTGAGAATGCCTCTCAATGAGCTGTTTATTCAGTCATTTGTAATGCATTGATCCAGTCTCTGGGTTGGGCCCTGTCTTAGTTAATGAATGTTGCTCTGGTAGAAATCCCAGATGGGTGGCTTTCTTGTTAACCAAACTCACTGCCATTGAGTTGATTCCAATTCATACTGGGCTTGCCCTGGTGAGTTTCTGAGGCTGTAAATCTGTACAGGAGCAGAAAGTTTCATCTTTCTCCCTTGGAGTGGCTGGTGGTTTCAGACTGATGACCTGGCGGTTCACAGTCCACTCTGCCACAGGGCTGCCTTTAACAAACAAATCTATTCTCTCACAGTTTAGGAGGCTGAAGTGCAAATTCAGAGAGCCAGCCCTAGGGGAAGGCCTGCTCTGTCAGACAGCTCTGGGAAATGTCCTGTCTCAGCATCTGTAGGCCCACTCAGCTTTCCTTTGCGCTCTTCCAGTATCTTGGCATCCATCTTCCCCTGGGTCTAGGAGCCCCGCAGCGCAGGGACCCCGGGTCCCAAGGACATACTCTAGGTTCTTTTTCCCCGGTGGCAGTAGGGCCCACTCTGTCTGCTCACCTCTTTCTCTAGTAGATAAATGGTGTTAGAAGCGACGTCCCTGGAAAATCCCTTTACGTCGAATCAGGAATGTGATGAGATGAAGGGGGTTGCATCCCATCATCAACCCTTTTATTGGTTTCTTGCATCGATGATGCACTGAGGGACCATCTCATAGCTGCCCCATTACAAGATGACACAGCTGCCATGTCACCGCACCATGGCCCAGTCAAGTTAACACATATTTTAGGGGAGACACAGTTTAATCCATGACAATCTCAAAGGCGAGTTTACCTTGAAACTTCATCCCCAGGGCCCCTTTCCGTGCTAGGAGGTGCTGGAAGTTCTGGTGTTCCAGGTGGAGAGCGGGGCAGCCCAGGAGCAATGGGAAAGCTTTGCCCTCTATTGGCATTTCCAGTAAATCTCAGCAGAGGGTCCTGAGTCTCTAAGAGGGATGGGTTATTTTTTCCTTATTAGTAGATACTCACTTTCTTACCCATTTCATGGCTACGGTTTTGAATTTGTTTTCTAAAATCGCATGAGTCCAGATAGGCTGGAAGGGGCCTTGGTGGCGTAGTGGGTTACGAGTTAGGCTGTTAATGATAAAGTCAGCAGTTCGGAATCACTAGATGAGGCTTTCTGCTCCCATAAAGACTGACAACCTCGGGTAACCACGGGGGCAGTTACACTCTGCCCTATAGGGTCGCTATGAGTCATGATGTACCCAACAGCAGTGAGTTGGGAAGCCTGGACGGGCACCTGCGGGGTCCTGCCCTTCGTCGGGCATCAACAGTCAAAGAGGGAGCTTGCAGTTGGGTTGGTGGAGCAGTTACAACACAGTGACGTGGACTCTGGTGGGCGGCATAGTGACCCCAGTGGCCAGTCTTGGCCCCGTCACTCGTGCGGTCCCTGTCTTTCCTCCTTTGTCTCTTGTACCCCAAACTCCTATTTGATCAGCAATGTTTTTGTGTTCAATTTGCTTTCCTGCTGCCTCTGTTACTGTCAGGTAACCCCTTTCAACTCATAGGAGCCCCTTGTGACAGAATAGAACTGCCCCCTAGAGCTGTCTCGCTGTAATCTTACCTGTGGAGCGACCACCAACCTTTCAGTTAGTGCTGGACACTAACAGTTGGCCCCAAACAGCTTACCTTTCTCGATCGCGCATACAGGATAATATGAGCCCATTTGCCCCGTTCCAGGCACCCTACTGAAATAATCTCCTTTAAGCTTCAGAACAGTTTGAGGCGGGAAGGAGCATTCTGATTTCCTTGTTAGAGCGGGTGACACGGAAGCACAGAGAGGTTGTCTAACTTTCGGGGGTCACACAGGTGGCACGTGGAAGACGCAGGTGATACATGGTTAAGTGAGCTGGTCCAGACACACAGGACAACTATTGTGTGTTATCTTCCTTATTCAGATACCCAGACTAGGCAAATGTGTGGAAACAGAACGCAGGCCGCAGTCATCAGGAGCTGAGGGAGAGAGGGGTGACGGAGGCATTGTTGAATGGGTACCGGGTTTCTGCTTGGCGTGATGACAGGTTCCGGGAACCTGATGATTACACAACCTTGTGGCTATAATTAATGCCACGGACTTGTACACTGAAAATAGCAAATTTTGTTATTTTTTTTAATTAGGACTTTAAAAAATGAAGCAGGATTCAAATCCGGGCAGTGGGCTACAAACCCCCTCTTTCTAACTGATACGATGGGCCCCTGTGGTGCGGGCCTGCCCTGCACCCCAATTGTTCTTTGAGGAACCACCCTCCCCACTTTCAGACCAGGCGCTTTGGGTGGAGCTGACTACACCCGCTGGCTCCTGGGTGGGTTGTGTCACCCAGTTCTGTCCATCAGAGCATCAAATGTCTGGCCCAGGGTGACGCAAGTCAGGTCAACGGGAGCCTTCCATCAGCCACAGACTATGAGGCAGAAGGCCCTCTTCTCACTGAGGTCCTGGGGGTAAGAGTTCACCAGCTGGACCTGCCAAAGTCGCCCTGTCGCCGGCCTGAGAAGGAAGGCAGCACGGGCAGTCTGTGTCCTGAGAGAGAACAACACAAAGTCCTCCTGACATTGCCCGGTGCCTAGAGCCAGCCATGCCTGAGTCTCCATTAGATAAGCTGTTCTATATTCCCATCTCCTTCCTCGTTTTTTGGCACAGGCTGGTGAGCACCGAGTTCAACCGTCAGTAATGGTTTAGGTCATTCGCTGCAGCCCACCTCCTTTTAACTTTTTCCTAAACAACTTTATTGCACTATAAACGACATGCCATATGCTAGAGGGAGTCCCTGGTGGCGTAGTGGCTAGGCCTTGGGCTGCGAGCCTCAAGTCTCAAAACCACCAGCTGTTCTGTAGGGGAGAGATGGGGCTTTCTACTCCTGTAAAGAGGTACAGGCTCTGAAACTCAGTTTCCAGGTAGTTCTACCCTGCCCTGGCGTCACTCTGGGTCGGCATCCGCTCGATGGCAGTGAGTTTGGGAGTGAGACCGTACGATACGCCCTTTGAAAGTGCGCGTGTCAATGGTTTTGTAGTCTACTCCGTGTTGGACAGCTACTACTACCGTCGAGTCTAAAGCATGTTCCTCACCCCCGATATGAGTCCTGTACGCATTAGGAATCTTCATTTTACTTTAAACCCCCCAGCCCTAGGCATCCGCTGATTTATTCCGTTTTCATGGATTTGCCTATTCTGCACATTTGCTAAAGCCCTGGTGGCAGAGTGGTTACTTGCTGGGCTGCTCATAGCAAGGTCAGCAGTTTAAAACCACCCGCTGCTCCTGGGGAGAAAGACAGGGCTTTTGACTCCTGTAAAGAGTTGCAACTCTCAGAAACTCACAGGGGCAGTGCTGCCCTGTTCTATGAGTCAGCATTGGGTTTTTGGTTCGGGGCATTTACTGTAAGTGGAAGCATATACCATGTGCTCCTTCCTGTGTGGCTAGCTTCTTTAATTCAGCATGGTCTTTCCGTGGTTCTTCCCTAGGGCACCAGGTATCAGTGCCTCTTTCCTTTTTATTGCCCAATTAGAATTCCATCATAAGGATATGCTGCAGCCTATTTCCACACTCACCTCTTAAAGGACATTGGGTTATTTCCACTGTCTTTCTCTTATGAGGAAAGCTGTTAGGTACTTTTTTTTGGGGTCCAGTTTTTAATGTGGACATGTTTTCAGTCCTCTCAGGTACATGTATTGGGCCATTTTATAACTTTTAGGGCCCAGATGGTAAGTGGTTGGCTGCTAGCCCAACGGTTGATGGATCAAGTGCACCCAGGAGTGCACAGGGAGAAAGACCTGACCATCTGCTTCCTTAAAGATTTTGCCCTCGAAACCCCAAGGGCTTTCTGTTACATGTTTCTGTTAGCTGGAGTGGCTAGGAGTTGAACTTCACTTGATGGTCTCTCCCACACAGTAACGTGGCAGCTCTAGGTTTGACAGTTTCAGGAGCTGCCAGGCTGCTTTCCGAAACAGCGACACCCTTTCACATTGCCGCCCGCGCAGGGTCTGAGCCACTTCCTTACTTTGGCAGTGTGACTTGGACCTCTTTGTCCTTCTGATTTCCCCTCGATGAGATGGGGACACACCTTGCGGTGAGGCTTGCGAGGTGATCAAGCATCCCAGGAGGTGTGAGGCACGGCTCTTAGCATTCCAAGCCTCGGGTTTCATCCATGAAAGGAGGAGGGCAAAAGCAATGACTCACGGAGTTCTTCTGGAGAGGAAAGGAAACTTAGCAGCCAGGGAAAAGCTCATCCTCCGTAAGTCGTGCTGTGGGTTCCGCATTGGGCTGGCCACCTGAAAGTCAGTAGTTCAAACCTACCAGCCACTCTGTGGGAGGAAGTGAGGCTATCTGATCACATGTAGATTCACAAACGAAGCCCTGGAAACCCTGCATAGGGTCGCTATGCGTTGGAATTGAGTCCGTGGTAGTGGGCTTTCTTACAGCCTGAGTTAGGACCCCTGGTGGTCTAGTGGTTACACGCTCAGCTGCTGATGGGGAGGTTATTGGTTCATAGCCACCCACTGGCTCTACGGGAGAAAGACCCACCAATTTGCTCCATAAAGATTATAGCCAAGAAAATACGATGGGACTATCTATTCAGTTACATGGTGCTGTCTGTTAGTAAGCATTGGGCTGCTTGCTAACCGCAAGGTCGTTAGTTCAAATCTACCAGCCTCTCTGAGGGAGAAAGATGATTGTGTCCCTAAAGGTTGACAAAGCCTTGGGAACCCTGGGTTGCTTTGAGTTGGCACGCACTCTAACTACCTGCCTAAAATCGACGCGTGACACCCAACAACCAAGAGCTGATTACATGCAGTCCTCCTCTCTCCAACTGAGCACCTTGTAGCCGTGGTGAATTCTTTCATGAGGCTCGTCTGCGAGCGTCTCTAACTCCCACCATATGCCCTTTCCCTGCATGGGTCTGGAAAGAAGGTGGGGGACACACGGATAGGATTTGCCTGTGAGTAACTGCAGACCCAGGGTTCCCTGGAGCGCCATCCTGCTGTGAATAAACGAGCCCCCTGAGAGACAGGAGCCAGCAAGAGCCGGGAGTGGAGCACGTCCACTGGACCCCAGATCCATGTGCAGTGAACCTCCTGGATCCAGACGATACAATGTGTCACCAGAGGAGCAGCATCAGCACCAGGGGCCAGAGCATGGACCAGAGAGATGGACTTCCCAACCCCCTGAGCAGGTCAAGCTGTGCTTTTGTGCAGGAGGCTGCCTTGAGGGGTGGGGTGCCTCTGGTCCTTGGGCTCATTGACAGAGTGAACTTAAGCTGAATGCCTTTGGATTGAGGCTGATAGCAGAGTGATAGGATCTTCATTAGCAGACTTAACGGAACTTTGTAATCTGCCCTGTTAAACAACTCAGTCCTGAGTGCTTTACACGGCCATCACAGTGTGTTAAGGTCCTCACCAAACCCTTTGATCATGAACTTGGTGAAGTTCTCTGTAGCCATGACCTCAGATAGTAGGACCTCAAGTTCAAGTGGACATGATCACAAAGACAGCACGAATCCCACCGGCACACCCACTATGCTATGCAACCACTTGTGTGCTTTTGGCTACAGCTCAAGCTAGAGTTTCTTTCCCTTGTGCAACTCTGGAGGCTTTGTGGTCCGACACATGATGGTCAGCTGACATGAGAAACCCCAGCCTGGAGCTGTGGGATGACAGGAGCTGCTGATGAATTACACACGCGCTGAGGAACGGTGCCAGACTGTGTGGGGGGCGGGGGGGCCGGGGGCCCGGGACTTGAGAAAACCCATGACTGAGTCATGGTCCGGGGGTGGGGGCAAGAAAAATTCATCATTCTCTAAAGTCAACTTCCCACCCTTGTCTCTGACCTCATCATCTCCTCATCCTCCCGACACAGAGCCAGTGACTCCAATGAAATCCTTTGCATTTTCTGGAACAAGCCATCCCCTCCAGGTCTTTGCACGAGGTATTCCTTCCACCAGTCACACCCCTTAGGACCACCCTTGGAGCGCTGTTCCTCTGGTCGCCTGTGATGTCCGGTTCCTTCTTGAGCTGTCGGCGTGCAGGCCAGCTTCTCCAGGAAGCTTTCTGTAGAGCGGGTCTGCTGTCTGTTCTGGGTTTCCTCAGGGTCAGCAGACGGCAGCTCTGTTGCCCGTTGGGAAACTGCCCCTCCCTCATTCTGCGTGGGGATCAAGTGAGCGGCGAACCACTCAGCAGGTCCCATCTCCTGGTGGCAGGGCAGTTGGTGCCTGGATGGGCATGTCCTGTCACCCAGGTCAGTGAAACGTATTCCCGGGACTTCGGTTGGAACGAC
>NW_022109491.1:7575606-7577111 GCF_000313985.2 Echinops telfairi
CCCCTTTTGACTTGTTCCAGTAATGTGGTTAATATTCTGCCTCTTACAACTTAAATGAATGCTCTGTGTCCTCCTTGACCCCATAGCTAACCTGGCAAGTGTTGAGTGCCCTTTGGGGCTCTCTCACACAGCCCTCTTTCCTCCTTTATGAATGCATTTAGTATTAGGTTGTAGTAGAATAATTTCTTTGCTTGATTGGTTGTATCTCCCATTAGACTCAAGGAGCAGTTGTACTTTGGTTGGTTTCATTCCTACCACCTAGGAGTACAGTGAACATCTTTCTGGTATCCTCTGCTTTCAGCCAAGACCCAAGACATCAGCAATGATGGGTCATAACAAACTAGGGATAACTGGGGAAGAATGGGAGTTTCTGGACATTTCACTGTGCTCCTGCAGAACTGCACACAGATGGAGAGGCAGTTGTTTGAACAGGACGAGGGAATATTGCATGGTTTAAAATTAGGGAAGGTGTGCATGAAGGTTGTATTCTCTCACCATACTTGTTCAATCTTTATGCTGGGGGAATCATCAGAGAAGCTAGCTTGTATGAAGAATAATGTGGCATCAGGACTGAAGGAAGGCTTATTAACCGCCTGAGATACCCGGATGACTGGAAAGTGAGGGAACTTGAAGCACTTACTGTTGAAGATCAAGGGTTGCAATTTTCAATATGGATGACAACTCAATGTAAAGAGGACCTCAATCCTCACAACTGGACCAAGAGGTAACATCATGATCAATGGAGAAAAGGTTGAAATTGTCAAGGATCTTATCTTGCTTGGGTCCACAATCACTGCTCATGGAAGCAGCAGTCAAGAGATCAAAAGACACAATGCCTTAGGTAAATCAGCTGCATAAGACCTCTTTAGAGTATTGAAAGCCAAGCACGTTACTTTGAGGACTAAGGTGCTCCCTGACCCCAGCCAGGGTATTTTCAACGGCCTCGGGTGCATGTGAAAGTTAGACACTGGCTCTGACTCTGACCCCTATCTCCTTGTTGCTCCCTCCCTGGTCACTCCCCTCTCTCCCCCCTCTCCCCTCTCCCTTGTTCCCTAAAAAAAAAAAAAGAAAGAAAGTTGGACACTGAATAAAGAAGACTGAAGAAGAATCCATGCATTGACATTGTGGTGCTGGAGAAGAACACAGAAAGGACCATGGATTGCTCAAAGGACAAACTGATCTGTCTTGGTACAGCCAGGATGCTCCTTAGAAGCAAGGATGTCGAGACTTGGGCTTATACATTTGGACACATTGTCAGGAGAGACCAGTCCCACGAGAAGGATGGCATGCTTGGTAAAGCAGAGGGGCAGCCAAAAAGAAGAAAGCCCTCAAGGCAATGAATGAACTTCGGAGAATAGCTCAGGGCAGTGTTTTGTTCTGTTGTGCAAAAGGTCACTTTGGGTTGGAACCGACTGGATGGCGCCAGTATGCTGCCACAGACCTCACCCCCTTTTAGAGTTGCCCGTCACAACATACTAGGATTTCCATACACTCATTGAAAAAAA
>NW_022109491.1:7577730-7578973 GCF_000313985.2 Echinops telfairi
ACAACTTTCCTCTAGATCTTTAGTGCTTCCTCCCCCCACTATCATGATCCCAATTCTACCTTACAAATCTGGCTAGACCAGAGGATGTACAGATAAGAGCTGGAAACACAGGGAATCCAGGACAGATAAACCCCTCATGACCAATAATGAGAGTAGCGATACTAGGAGGGTAAGGGAAAGGTGGGGAGAGTAAGGGGGACTGATCACAATGACCTACCTATAACCCCCTCCCTGGGGGATGGACAACAGAAAAGTGGGTGAAGTGACACAGACAGTGTAAGACATGAAAGAAAATGTTTTGAGAATGATGAAGGTAACAAATGTACAAATGTGCTTGACACAATGGGTGGATGGATGGATTGTGATAGAGTTGTACGAGCCCCCAGTAAAATGATTTTTTAAAAACCCCAAAGAAATTCCTAATATCATTTATGTAAAAACGCAAACCCAGTCTAAAACTTCTCTCTGGGCCCATATGTAGATGCCAGAAAAATATCTGGAAAGACAATTCGGGCGTCATAAGAGAAGTTACCTTGAGTTATAGTGGTCATATGGAAAACCTACATATGTTATCACTCGAAGTTGATTACAAAGCAAACAAAAGCCGAATGTACTGCCTGAACTAAAGTATGCAAACAATTCCAATTGTACAGTTGAAAGTGAGAATTGCCTTGCCCTTTCCAGCAAATATTTGTTTGAATTAATGACTAAATAATTGATGAATGAATAATTGAATCATGAAAGTTCTGGTCAGGGAGACCTTGCCTCAAAGTGACCTCTGAGTGGGCCAGCTGGTTTCCCTGAAAGTCTGGGCCTTGGGCCAATGTTTAATTTCTCTCTCTGTGGGCCCTCCTCTGGGAGACCTTTTCCCTTGGCACCCCAGAGAGTGACTCACCGGGTCCTCTGTGCACCGTGAGAACGGTTATCGACCAGAGGGTCACCACCGTTACTCAGGCAGGTGGGTTCTGGGGAGAATCCCACACCCCATAATAAAAGGCAACCTGGAGAAACTGCTGGTCCAGAGGGTGGATTCTAGGACTTCCTTCGAGGCCTTGGGCCGGGTCTTTGGTCAGGACCTCAGATTTCCTAGCTCGAAGAGGAGGTGAGCTAGGTGGTAGGCTTGTAGGATTGGTGGCAAACTGATAAAGCACTCAGCTGCGATCCACAAAGTTGCTTGTTTGTCACGCGGGGAGGAGACAAGCCAGTCAGGGCAGGTAGCAATGATGAAACATACAACTTTGCT
>NW_022109491.1:7579722-7594205 GCF_000313985.2 Echinops telfairi
GTAGGATGGGGGGGATGTCACCTACAAGGGCCAGATCCCCTTCCAAAATGCAGCTAGCCTGCTAAACGCATCTCTATGGATGTTTCCTCACTCCTTACAGTGCTCCCAAGCGGACAGGTAGGATGGGGGGGATGTCACCTACAAGGGCCAGATCACCTGAGAGTCTTCTCTCATTGGTCTGTTAGGGGTGAGAAGCTGGGCCGTGCTATCTACTAGTCAACACGGACATCGTGAGACTGGCCTGAGACTCAGAGACCCTGACTGTGCTGTTTGCCGGCTCACGGTCCATCGTTATTCCCCACGCTCACCCTGAAACCCAAGTTCGTGTAAAACACCCGTACGTGACGCCCTCAAGTGTCAACTCCAAAGCCGAAGGTGTATCTTTCTCTGTGTTCTGACTTCACACAGGACAGCACAAAACCAGTTTGTATTGCACTGCTGTGGCCCCCCTCGCTGGTAGACCTTCTTAAGAAAAGCCTCTCTCTCCCCTGACTTGGAGTGGGTAAACTGGCCGCACCCCTCTGAGCAAAGTACCTGTAGTTCAGATGATCCAAGGAGCCATGCGGTGAAATAGATAAGCACTTAACTGCTAACCAGAAAGCAGGTGGCTCAAATCCACCCAGCAACTCTGGGGGAGGAAGCCTCAGCCATCTGTTCCCATAAAGGTGACAACCTATGGAGACAGTTCTCTGTCACGTGGAGTTGCTATGAGTTCAAAATCGACTTGTGGCACACACTGATGGTTGTCTGTCCAATAGGTGCTTAGCCCTTCTTGTTATCGGAACTCTGGCTGGGGCGGTACTGATGAGCACACTTCTAAGGGGAGGCTGGATTCAACCCCAGCTGTCATATTCGTGCACCTGTGCGTACAGGTGTATATTTGTTTGTATGCATGTGTACACATGTCCATGGACATCTGGTTTAATGACGTGAATCATGGTGACGTTGCTCCTCTTGTTAAGGGTGGATGTAGGGAGCAGGCGACATTCGTCTCCTTTTCTGTGTGCCTTTTGGCAAAAATATCATTGTCTCCTTTCAGCTCGGTGTTTCCTCCCAAATGGGAGGATGCTTCGGATGTCTATGAAATTCAGCAAGAACGCATCTCAAGGGCCCAACACCTCAGGCGTTAGAGTAGCAGATCTTGGACAAACAGGCTGCTTGATCCTCAGTCTAAGATCAACTTCTTTTCATGGGCACTCACTGAATGCCCATTATCCTACTAACTGGCTTTGCTAAAACCAACTGATCCCATTAAGAAAGCTGCAGGAGTGTTTTCACATTAAAGGCAAATTTTGTTCAATAAGCAAAATCATTTCAAAATGCTCGAGATGCATCAAGAAGAGCTACAGGAACTGAGGCTGTGAGCTGTGAAACATGGGGATTTGCTGGGCATCCTGGAAGATCTATTTGTAGGAAATTCAGAACTTCTGGCTCCCTTTGCTGAAGGTTCTAATGCAACAGGGCTAGGTGGAGGCTGGGCATCTATGAATAAGGGTCCTGTGGCGCAAACATGGGCTCAAACAGGAACGATGGTGAGGGTGGCACAGGACGGGCAGGGCTCTGTTCTGTTGGGGATAGGGTTGCTGTGGATCAGTGACACCAGCAGCAGTGGACTCTTATCTGCTATCAAACTGGAGAATCAGTAGTTTAGGAAATAAATTCTAATCTGGTCAAGTCACCCTCCTTCCTTAATCCCCAACTTCCTTCTCTGTAAAATGTGGCAATATTATCGCCAAACCCAAAGGTCTGTAGAACCTGCTGACAAGGCTCTTAATCAGGGGTGATCTGGCCTTTTTGAGGGCCTCTGGAGATGTTTGAGTTGTTACAGATTGGGTGGGTGGTGAGATGGTTTGGTGTGCTATTGGCACTTGATGGGTAGAAGCCAAGGATGCTTCTAAACATCTTGTAATGCACAACACAGCAACCCCACTACACACACACACACACACACACACACACACACACACACGAGTGATCTGGATCCATGGTGCTGCAGCAACCGCGGGTGAAATGTATAAACGTGTTATGTGCTCAAGGCGGGTAGAGGCCAAGGAGCATTTTCTATTGACTTAGCACAAAGTTGCCCTCAGCATGAGGGCCTTTCCCAGTTCAGGAAACTTTCCCAGTTAAGTAGCTGGCTGGGAGAAGGCGGGAGAGTAAGAGAGAGCTCCATTGTTCTGTGCTAGAGGGGGATGGGAGAGTGGTGGTGGAATCTCTCTGTGTGACCCAGCTGGCTAGCAGGGGCTGCCAGACCGCCTTTGCTCTACATTGGGGTGGCCAGCCACAGGCCACGACACTGAGCATGTTTAACTCAGTAGAGGTGGCTTAAGTTGCTTGCTGCTATCCTTTACACGAGATTAAGATATATCATCAGTCTACACCAGTAGCCGCACAACCAGGGGCAATTTGCCCCCCTAAGGGACACATGGAAAGGTCTGGAGAGATTTTTGGTGGTCACAGTTTCGGGGGAGGTGTGCTCTGCTGGCATCTAGTGGGTAGAAGCCAGGGCTGCTGTTGATCGGCCTACGATGCGAAGGACAGCCTACCACAACCAGGCCCCAATGTCAATAGAACAGGTGTCGAGAAGCCCTGGTCTGTATAAAAACCGATTGTTGACATTGGGGCCTCAGTTACCCCCAGTCATTCCCAGTACTCTGTAATAGAAAGCCACCCCTTTTCAGGGGGTGGGGGCAGGACAGGGCTTGGGGGGGTGGGGCACAATCATTCTATTTGAAGAAATGGTCCCTGAGAGCATTTGGGAGCCAGCGGGGTCCCTATGGGCATCCACAGTGTTGCCTGAGGTCCTGCTCCAGGCCCTGCTGTCTGCTGAGCCCCAGGATCTCTTAGCGGGAGCCCCGCTCAGCTCTGGGAGGTACTCAATCCGCTGCATGAGCTGGAGAAAGGACCATGAGGGTACAGACAGTGCCATCACTAGGTGGGTGCAGGGGGGGCCGACCACACGGGGGACACTCAGAGGGAATGACCTCAACGTTGTTTACAAAGTTTTTGCGCAGGGTTACAACAGAAATACATTCTTATTTATAAAAATAGTTACTTATATCAACAGCAAGAAAAAAACGTTTATTTGTAAGCATAACTTACATGCCTCAATAGGCCTACCAGGCTAAACTCTATCCTAATCTACTTTTTGAACCTTCTAATGCACTCAGGTCAAAGTTGTCATTGTTACCCAATTGCTATCATGCTTCGAGTCACGTGGTTTTGTCTGCCTCTGGAACAAACCCTCACTGTTGTTTTTTGTTGTTACCAGTGTGTTTATGTTACTGACTTTGTCACGAAGTAGTCATTAAAGGATAAGAAAGCAAAAAAAAAAACCAATTTTTTTTAGGCTTCTGCTCAATTACTAATAATGGTAAGTGACTAATAATCTAATTCAATGCCAGGGTACCTGCCCCTAGCACATCATCACAGGTCCAGTAGGCACAATTGTACAGCGATAATAAGTAAAGATTATAGTAAAGTCATAGAGAGCATGAGAGATAGAAGAAAGACATTGAAATAATGGAGTCAGATACAATTCATGGCAGCAGTGCTCACCTCAGCTCCGCTTGGTGGTCCACGTGCTAACCAAGGCTTTTATATTCTCTGAGGACATGCAAGTCCCCTAATTACAGGTGAAGACATAGGTCACAGGAAGGGGTTGTGCTATAGGTTATACAGTAGTGGAAGGGGGTGGTCTAGGGGTATACGCGCAATAGGAAGAGGAGGGATTGGGGGTATACATGTGACAAGATGGGCGGATCCTAGATGCAGGATGGCAGCTTAACTTTGGATGTGGAGGGTTTGATCTGTTCTCTGGATCTCCATAAGGACCATTATCGGTAGGGTGTAAACCCCACCTACAGGAACCAAGCTAATGGTCTCAAGCCTCAGGGAGAAGTAGTCCATTGTCCCCAGCAGCAGGGAGCAGGCCCACCCCACGGTGGGCAGTCTGGCGGCTGATTGCCTCAAGAGAAATAACTTTACCATTAGCTGCCAGCAGTGTCCTCAGTCTAACAGATTTGGGGGAGACGATTTGGGAGACATCTTTCTGTTTCCCACAATTCAACAGAGAATGATTTTACAAAATAACTTTGTGGTGAGCAGTCATATCATCCAAGAAGTGCTACATTTCAGTAGTTTATAACTATTTTGATCACACATGTTATCAAGAGAGATCAGTCCCCGGAGAAGCACATCACATTTGGTAAAGTATCAGGGCAGCGGAGAAGAGGGAGAAGTTCAACAAGATGGACTGATGCAGTGAAGGAAACAGCGGCTGAAACACACCGACTGTGAGGCTGGCACAGGACCGGGCGGTGTCTGGTTTGTTGCATAGTGGATGGTTTGGGGTTGGCACTGCCTTGACGGACCCTAACCATGACAACATCATTATATGATTCAAGTGGGTAGTCAGCGACCAAGGATTGTGTGTGATCCCATATGAGAGGAGGTTTATGGGAAGGGGGCTGGCATGATGAGTGGCCACACATTCACTGAAATGATGCCACTGCATGAAGCTCGGGGCCGGGCGTTTGAGTCCCAACTGCTTCTGGAATGGGACCTGGACCTCTGTTAACCAGAAAATGCTTTCGCTGCTCTGGTCTTCCATTTCCAGTTCTGAAAGGCCTGACCTCAGGGAGGCTAAGGTGATCAGGAAACAAGGTGGCAGAGAATGGAGTGGTCTGAGAGCTGAAGAGAGCTTCCCGCATCACCAGGGTGCCAGGAGATGGAGCACAGGGAAGGTCCAAAGAGATCCCATGGGGAGGGCCTTGGTACTCGACTGTGCCATCAACTAGACTTACATTGCTGCTCCTTGGCCACAGGGAAAGAGAAGGTGGTCAGGAGGGGGAGGATGCAGTACAGTGAGAGCACTTATTAAACTGGAGTTAGGTTCTGAAGTCAACACACGGCATGGGGCAGAGCCTGTAGGTTGGCGCAAAATGAGAGTGATCAACTCATTCAAATTAGCCTCATATTAGCACTGTAGGTATTATCTTTGTACTTCCTTAAGCTCAGGCAAACGACTGTTGTCACTCCACTCAAGTGCCCATTTTAACCCCTCTTCTTCCTCTTGCTAAATACTTGAGCCCACTAAAGACACAAGACAGGTCAACGACATGGAGGTAAAAATCCATAGTGACGCTTTTACTCTGGGACATGAAAATAAAGCTTTTCAAAGAGAAGACATATGGTTCTTCTCCCTTTCTTTCTATTAAACACTTTTAATAATATCCTTAATGTAAATTAGGTAGGAGATTGCCTTTTCTATCATCAACTTTGTATTCAACAGTTTAAACCAACAATCCACGCCCCCCTACCAATAGTTTACTCTCCCCTTTCTCTCAATAACCCAAAGCCTTTGCCTCGGAATCGTTTTCAACTCACAGCTACCTTGCAGAACAGAGAAGATCTTCTCCGTAGCATTTCCAAAACTGCCAATCTTTACAGGAGTGGACAGCCTCATCTTTCTCCCATGAGTAGTTGCTAGGCTAGAACCACCAGCCTTGAGGTTAGCAGCCCAATATTTAATCCACTAAACCAACAGGGCTCCTTTAATTAAGAACTAACTTCCATTAAGTCCATGCTAACCCTTAAGAGCCCTTGTAGGGCAGAGTAGACCAGTTATCTAGGGTTTCCAAGGATGTAATTTTTTTTAGGGGAGAAGATAGCCTCATCTCTCTCTCTCAGAGTGGCTGGTAGGCTCGAACTAATGACCTTGCATTTAGTCCCCAGCTCATAACCCTTTACACTACCAGGACTCCTTTCTTTAAATGACAGAATCCTTGAAATTTAGCTGGACAGCCCAAGATTACACTTCCCAGCGTGTCTTGGAGCTAGGTGTGGCCATCTGACCGTATCATGGCGACAGGATGTGAGCAGAGCAGAAGCAATCGCCCAGCTTCCATGCCATGTCCTAGAGCAACGTGCCGACCCTTCACTGTGCTTCTGTGTTAAAGATAGCAGAGTCGTTGACTAAAAGCAGCCTGGGCCCTTGACGTGGTAGAGCGTACCTTAGCCCTGCATTGCCAAACTCAAGACTATTATGTAAAGGGAAAAAGCTAATGTTTTATTTAAGCTACATTATTTTGGGGACCTTTAATATTAAAGAAGCCAAACCTATATCTTAACCAACATATTCTGGTATTTAATGTGGTACCTGAACTGAAAATCACATATAGTCAAATGCACTTTACCATTTCTGAAACCATGATAAAATCGAATAGGTATGCAAAGCGAATATCATTATAGCGGAACACTGATCGTCTCCTACTCCCTGCTGCCAACACTGGAACCTCAAAATCATTTGAACTCCAAACCAAGAGTGGATTGTATAAGGATGCGTGACTCACACCCTGAGAGGCCCAGGTGAACTGAGATCAGCTGAAGAGTCAGCACATCCATGTCTCCCAGTTCATAGCCACTCTGAACCAAGTGACATTGGTGGAAACATTGTTACTATTTAAAGTCCCCATCACCCTCATCATGAAGCCTTCCTTTCATGGCCCAAGAAGTTGGCTTGAGCCCCTGCCGTCACATTCCTCTTGCTGCCAGGACGTAGAAGATGGCTCACAACCGTCTCTCAGGACACACAGAGAATGCCCCACGCATATTAAACTCTCTACTCACATTGTATTGACCAGACCACAATCACATGGCATTACCCAGTGTCCAAGGACACTGTGAAGTGTAGTCCTTATTTCAGATGACCATGTCCCCATGGAGACAACAGGAATGGGGGGAGATCAATAATACTCCAGCTGTGTACCAGTGCTTGACACACTTTGTCCATGCTCACAATGCTCACAAATGCTCGCCACACCCTTGCTAGATGGGAGTTATCCAGATCCACTTTACAGATGAGGAAAGCAAAGCATGCAGAGAAGAGTCTAGCTCAGTGGTTCTCAACCTTCCTAATGCCGCGACCTTTTCATACAGTTCCTCATGTGGTGGTGACCCCCCAACTAGAAAATTATTTTCGTTGCTACTTCATCACTGTCATTTTGCCACTGTTATAAATCGGGTGACCCCTGTGAAAGGGTCATGCGACCCACAGGTTGAGAACTGCTGGTCTAGTTCAAAGTAAGACAGCTAGAAAGGCCAAGCCACATGGTAATTCAGGCCCTTATTGGGCTGGTGAACTCAGGTAGAATGAGCCAACCACTCAGCCTTTTGGTGTTTGATCTTCCATTATCAGGGCCTTTTGCTGATTACAGCACCCAAATTTTCCTTAGGAGAATGTCGCCATTGCCCACACCCTTCAATGCATTTTTGTTAACCCAAACCTTCATCTCTTTGAGCCAGATCTCACTCCACCAGGGACCTCTTTGCCCTTACATGTGGAAAGTTCTGGGCAATTAAGACTTCCTGGGAGCAACTCTTGGTCAAAAGCCGAGACAGCTTATGTGACCAACTGGAAGAGATCCATGTTTGTGCCCATTTCAAAGGGACTCCTCAAGGTGAAGACATTAATGAGCAATGCCATTACTATCACATGCAAATAAACTTTGACTGAAGATAATTAAAAAACCATTGCAACAGTACACTGACAGGGAACTGCTAGTAATTAAAGCTGGATTCAGAAGACCATGGGGTACATGCGACATCATTGCTGAGGCCAACTTGATCTTAGCTCAAAGCAGAGACTGCCAGAAAGAGGTTTACTTGTGCTGTATTGATTATGCAAAGGCTTCAACTATGGATCGTAACAAATTGTGGATAACTTTGAAAGAATGGGCATTTCAGAACGTTTAATTAAGCTCAGGCAGAACCTGTACTACCAAGAGGTAGTCATATGAACAGAGCAAGGTTTAAAATCAGGACCCGTGTGCATCAACATGGTATCCTTTCATTATTTTCATTCAATCTGTCTCCCTTCACTTGCATCACGTACTTTTTCAACCGCAGTGTTGACTCCAGTCAGCCCAATCATATCCCTCTGGATTTCTACTAGAATAATTAAGAAAGAAAAGCTCTTTTTTGGTGGCAGTTCTTGGAATGTCAGGATGTTGGCCTGGGTACGCCCAGTCCTTGGTGAAGAAAGCTGTCAGAAGACAGCAGCACTGACTGAAATGAAGTCATGGCGATGTGCCTCCCTGGGTCCAAGGCTGAGGACACAAGCTTTACGCTTCGGTCTCTTCGGGTGAGTCTCGAGCTCCCGCTGCTCCTGGGCTTGTGCTCCCTGCCCAGCGCCTGCTGAAGGCATCAGCGCTGCAGTGTCTGGGTTTGGCTGGGCACCAGTTTTCATGGGATATGGTGAGCAGAGGGAGTGGCAGGGTAGAGCGTGGCAGACTCACTGGCCTGAGAAAGCCACTGGTGGGCATTTCCTCAACTCCAGGGTCATTGGGTAAGAACAACAGATGTGTCCTCTACTCTTGGCCAAGAAGCCACTCAAGGCTTTGGGATGGAAAGGCCAGTATTGGTGGTTTGTTTGTTTTAAAACAAATAAACAAACAAACCCAGGACAGAATTAACAAGCATCCCCTGTCAATTTCAAGGCCAAAGGGTCTCAGATGGTGGTGAGCAAGGCCACTTATAGGGGGGCCCTAATGGGTCTTGATCCCCCAAGTAGAGGCTCAGGCTCCAGCCCAGGTGACTGGGTCACAATCTCTGGGGATTTGCCTACAGATCACACTGCCCCTAAGGTTCAGAAGCTATGGATTCCTTTTTTGATCTTGAAGTAATTATTTGTTGCCTTGACTAAGGGGCACTAGTAGGTCCCATGGCCCCATCAGGCTCTTCCTCTCCTGAGAACAGATAGTCGTGCTCTCTGGGGAGTGTCCGTGGCCGAGCCAAGGCCTGTGTAGCCTCGCTGTGAGGTCATGATGGAGGATGGCAAACCTTTGAGGCTTAGTCAGCACTGAGTCTCCAGGACAACCCTCTTGGTCTAGTCACTTCCCATTCCTTGGCCTCATGTGTGCTTCCGTTCGTAGGAACCAAGGCCAAAGGTCAACTGTTCACTACAAGGGGTTCCACCACTCGTAGTAGGCAGGACAAAACAACCTCCCCCCCATTTTTTTCAGAGATTATTCTGGTTTGGGCAAATATGTGATGAAGGATCGCTTTTCAGTATTAAAGAGCAAAGGGGTCACTTTGAAGACTAAGAGGTACCTGACCCCAGGTCAATTGCCTCCTGTGTGCATGCAAGCTGGACAGTGAATGAGCCAGACCGAGGAACTGAGCTCTTTGAATTACGTTATGGGCGAGGAGCATTGAGTAAGCCGCGGACATCCAGAAGAAGGAACACATCTGTCCTGGAAGCAGTACAGTCTGCATGCTCCTTAGAAGTGAGGATGGTGAGACCTCGGCTCCCGTACTTGGGACGTGGTCTCAAGAGAGACCCGTTCCTGGAGAAGGCTTCATGCTTGGTAAAGTAAAGGGTCAGCAAAAAAAGAGGAAGACCCTCAGCTAGATGGACTGGCACAGTGGCTGCCGTGTCGGGTTCACCTGCAGCCATGGTGAGCATGGTGCCGGAGCGAGCAGCGCTTCCTTCTAGTGCACACAGCGCCTTATGGCCCCTGACAATGGCAATGGCGGTGCTGCCGTGTGACGTGTGGGGCTGCCAACTGAAAGGTCAGCTCTTTGGACCTCTCGCTGCCCTGTGGGGGAAAGATGTGGCAGTCTGTTTGTGTAAAGATTGTAGCCTAGAAAATTATGGTCCTACCCTTTCTCTCAGGGTCACTATCAGTCAGAATTGACTTACCAGCCGGCACTCAACAACAACAACAACAACAACAACCTGTGTTAATGCACATTTTTCAGCCATCGAGAAGAAGTTGTACACACCATGGCCCCTTGCCCTTAAATACCTCTGGGTGTATTTGCTAAGAGTTAGTGTATTCTCTTATATATGAGCAATACAGAAATATCAACCCTGGCATCCTTAATATTGATAAGATATTTTTATTTCGGTTTGAGAAAACTAATATTTTATCATGTTTTTGGTAGATGTTTACACACTGTGTTAGATTCCCTTTTTGTCCATCCCACAGAAGTTGATTCAGGACATTGGTTACATGTTTCATCATGTGGTGTGGGGGGAGGTCAGATGCGCAGGCATTCCCTTCCCTGAAGGCAAACAGTTGCCAGACTGCTGTCTTATCCCACCACAGGGGTGGGCCTGCTCCCTGCCTCTGGGGACAATGGACAGGCTCCTGTAGGAGGAGTTTTCACCCTACTGATAATGGTTCCTATGGAGACCCAGAGAGCACCCCCTCATTGCTGTGTAACCTATAGTGCTGCTTCTCCCTGTGACGTATGTCTCTACCTGTAATTAGTGGGCTGGCTTGCCGCCAAAAGGTATATAGGCGTGAGTCAGCGATATAGAACCGATATAGAGCTCTCTGACCTCCTTGCTGCTCACTCCCTGGTCACTCCCCTCTCTTCCCCCTCTCCCTTGTTCCCTTGCCCTCCTTCCCTTTCCCCTCTCTCCACGTGGACCACCAAGCTGGGCTGAGGTGAGCAATGCTACCATGTAATATGTCTGACTGTATTATTGTATTATCTCTCATGCTCTCGATGACTTTAATATAATACTTATATATCTCAACCGTACAATTGTGCATTACTGAACCTGTGATGTTTTGTGGGGTTCCCTCTTCCCTTTAACCCCACAATGTGTCAACATTCTCTTTAGAAAAGACACTTTTAGCTCACGTGTTGTCCATCGACTGGAGTTTCATCACCAGATCCAGTCATGTTCTCAAGTACCTTTTCCTCTTCCATACAAGATCCAGTGGAATGGATTACATTCCGTCGTCGCATCTCTCTGGTCTCCTTTAGTCTGGGACCGTCCACTGCCTCCAGATGTCTTTATGATGCTGACATCTCGGAAAGATCCTCTGCCTCACTCGCTTCCATAAAGAATGTTCCTCACATTGGGTCTAGCTGATGTTTCCTCTCGATCAGTTTCAGAATCTATGTACATTTAAAAAATCATTTTACTGGGGGCTCGTACAGCTTTTATCACAATCCATCCATCCATCCATCATGTCAAGCACATTTGTACATTTGTTGCCATCATCATTCTCAAAACATTTGCTTCCTGTTTGAGCCCTTGGTATCAGCTCCTCATTTCCCCCTCCTCTACATACACTTTTGACCTGGCCTCTAATCCTGGTTCTAATAGACTTGGACTTGTGACTCAGAACAAATCCGACCCCTTATTTGGGACTCAACATCTCTAATAACCGCAAGAATGACAAAAAGCACTTGAACCAGCTGATTAAAACCCTTTCCTAGGATTTGAGTATCATCATCTCCTCTGTCAAACTTATACCTTTGGGTATACGCCATCTCTCCCCGCCATACCCATCCAGCCTGCATGCATAGCCACACCTCCACTCGGCCACCACCTTAACGCAGGATAATGTCCACACCACTACGCACCTCTGTTGCTTTTGCTTCTTCATTCTTCCCGATGTGCTGGCTTGCTTCTTGGGCAGGCTCTTCCTGAATTGTGGCAAGACGATTGCCTGCAGCTCTAGGCTTCCACACAACCAGCTCAGCAATACCGTGGGAAGAGTGCATATGCTTGCCAATGGCTCCAGCACAAACCCTAGGTCAGGCTCTTGCTGGGGCCAGGTCTCCATGCCTGAGTCGATCACCATGGGCAGAGGGGTAGAATTCTCTGGGGGGTGTCTGCCCCCGGGCTGTGCCAAGGGAGCCCCCCTCTGACTCTGCGGGTGAGGGCTTGATAGAAACCAGACTGTCTACATGTGTGGGAGGAGCGGGGAAGTGAAAGCTGACAGGGTCACGGGGACCAGGAGCCCAGTGGCAGAAGTGAGACGGCGAAGAGGGGTTTTGTAGGAGGTCTGTTAGCAGTGCTTGCAGCTGTGGACCCTCAGCCCAACATTTGGTTGTGGGCCTAGAGCAGCTTTGGTCAGCAGGCCTGGGGAGCTGGGGGAGAGCCAGAAGTAGCTCTCCCATGGAAACCAGGGACAAGGCTGCTAGTCGTGAAAGCAGACCATTACAATCCCATCTGGTGAATATTATAAGAGAGGGAAACACGGGGAGCAATGAGGTTCCCCAAAGATGACTGAATCCAGTCTAGGTAGCCAAGAAGGCTTCCTGGAGAAAGCACCATCTGAGCTGAGGCCTGGGGGATGAGGGGCAGCCTGGTGACATCAGGGGAGATCATTAGCATAGGCAGAGGCCTAGAGGTGACATGGGAGAAGTACAAGTAGTTCCATCTGGTGTCGCTCTGCGTGTAAAGGAGGGAGGGTTAGTGGGGATGCCACTGGGCCACTGGGTCCCAGATCTTGCAGGGTTTTTATACGCAAGGAGTGTGAGCTTTGTTCTAAGAGCAATGAAGAGTCAAGGAAGGATTTAAAGCCAAGGAGAGCTAAGTGGCCGTGGGTGGTGTTAGGACCCGTCCAGATGGCTCTGACTTGGAGTGGCCCTGGGTATACCGGGACGAAACACCGCCTGGTCCTGCGCCAGCCTCACAGTCCTTGCTTTGGTTGAACCTGTCGTAGCAGCCACTGTGCCACTCCATCTAACCGAAAGTCTTCTGCGTTTTCACTGCCCCACACTCGACCGAGCATGAAGTCTTCCAGGGGCTGCTGTCTCCTGACAACATGACCCAAGGACAGGAGACGAAGTCCTGGCATCCTTGCTTTTAAGGAGCATTCTGGCTGTACTTCTTCTAAGACGGATCTGTCTGTTCTCTTGGCAGTTCATGGTCTGTTCACTCAGCTTTCCCGACACCATCATTCAAACGCATCCATTCTTCCTTGGTCCTTATTCAGTGTTCGGCTCTGGGGAAAGATTTTACGGGCATCTTCTCTGCAGGAAATGTGCAAACGCTTCAGAGGTAATGCAGAGCCTGACACTGTGAAGGATTTACCAGTTGTGGTGTCTACCCTCTGAAGGCAGTCTGGGGAGCAGGCATCGGAAAGGTGGCTGTACTCCTCGTGGCATTGGCAAGCTCAAGTGACAGCGACTCAGAACCATAGTGGCTTCAACCAAAAAGAAACGTAGCGATCTTGTCTAACAAAAGTCTGGCAGTTGGCAGCTCCAACATGGTTCCAGGGGCTCATTGGTGCCATCCAGGACCCAGGTGCTTCCAATCTGTCTCCTCTGCCCTCGCTGGTCCTTGTCTTTTGTCCAAAGACTCAGTCTCATGATGGGGCCACCGAGCCGCACACCCGGGATCACAGCACACTGACCAGTGCAGGAAGGAAGGAGAAGCTCAGCCAGATTATGAATGAAGGGACACTCCCAGACTTCTTGACCTCTCCTTGTCTAGGACCTGGATCATGTGTGCCTCGTGACCAATCACTATGGAAGGAGCATGGGCTTACTTGATGTCCCCCTTAGAGGGGTTGTGGTTGATCTGCTGGCTGTGAGGAGCAACCCATCCTCCAGTGATCAAGGGATTCACACACACACACACACACACACACACACACACAACCTCCCTGAGCTCCAGATCCAGGTGCTGTGGGTGGGGAAGGCAGGGAAGCAGGGTGGGGACAGCAGGACAACAAAGGGACGTGTCAGCTCAGGCCCTCCAGGAAGCCTTGCTGCTGTCAAGGAGTTAGCCATGCAAGAGATGGACAGCTCGGTGGGGGCAGCTTATGCCCAAGAAAGATAAATTGGGAGAAGCAGGATGGAGCCGGGGACCCTCAGAAGGCTATGCCGATCTGACTGAGTCTTGCTCAACTTGTTGGGGAGCTGGTGTTTTAGAGAACAGAAGAGACCCCAATCTCAAATATAATTTAAGGAGAGCATTGATTTTATTTTTCACTTTTTATTGTGAATTGGATTAAGGTTTACAGAGCATAGCATCGGTTTTATAGTCAATAATTAATTTATATTCCATTATATCTCGCTGATTGAAATCCCTATAATGTCGCATCACTTAACCCACGTTTTTGTTGTTTCCTGTTTCCATTCTTCCTTCTCTGTCTCTCTCTCTCTTTTCATATATATTTGATGTGCTTCAATCAACTGTAGTGTTACTCTTTTTCATTCTCAAATTGTCCTTGTCTGGTTTCCCCACAACTTTGGAGCCAAAGGTTTCCTTTCTTCTGTAAACAAGTGATTCCAGGTTCATCTTTCAGATCCCCTGCCTCCAGTCTGCATCAGTCCATTTCTAGGTCTTGAAAAACTCACCCCCTGCTTAAGTTTCTTCCTTTCCACTGCCCCACCCCCCTGTCCACCACGCCTGACCAGCTTTGAGCATTCTTTATGGAGAATAGCAAACAAAAGAGGTTACCCACAGGCAACCCCTGCGATCATTACATAATACTGGCTTCATAGGTAGCCTAACGGCTGGGATCCCAATCTTTTTATTAACTCCTTTCAATCAGAAATAAAGTCGAACGATTACATCTTATTACAACTTTTCTCCCTCAAAGCAATGAGAGACCGACCTGTGGGACTACATGTGTATTTTATGGCTCTAATAGAAACACTTACAAGCAGCAAGCCAACCAGTTTTCAGAAGGCTCTTAGCTAAAAGCTAGAGCTGGCCAACG
>NW_022109491.1:7595318-7596795 GCF_000313985.2 Echinops telfairi
GGGCACCATCAGCTTTCTTCACCACATTTGCTTATGCACCTGCTTTGTCTTCAGCAATTATGTCGGGAAGGTGAGCATCATAGAATGCCAGTTTAATAGAATAAAGTATTCTTTCATTGAGGAAGCACTTGAGTGGAGGCCAATGTCCATCTGCTACCTTAATACTAAACCTATACATATAGGCTCATAGATCTATTTCCACATCAAGGAGAACATTTATTAAGCCTTAAGAGAGACCAAGCCAGCACAAAGACAGACACTTCACCTGGGCGAAGGAGGCCGTTAGCACAGGGTGCTCGTGGTGCCTGAGGAGTTAGTCGGGATGCTAGGTAAATAAGGCATGAAGCCAAGGACTTCATTCCAAATGCATGATCGGTGGATCACAGTTACAGATGGGAAGACAGAATTGGGAACAGGATCATGACTGGGACATGTGCATTATCAGAAGAGTTGACAAGATTAGCCTTCCAACCAAGGCAGCCTGATAGGGCATGGGTCCTGACTATGTGACTCCCAGTCCTGTCCCCAGCATAGGGATTCCCATCACGGATACCCCCAGGCAAGGCCCTAAGAGAGACTGCCCCTCCCTGGCCTGGCTGGATAGGGGTGGAGGTCATTTACTTTCCAATGCTCTCTGCGTGAGGGCACAGTTCTCTAAAGCTCAGAAGGAAGTCACTAGAGGCTTCATCTATGTGAGGAGAAATTCTGCAAATGGATTTGGGGCTGTCACTGTCATTCTGCGTCTGCACATGGAGGTGCCCAGAATTTAAGCTGGAATACTGGAGGGCCAGGACTGTTTGATAGAGGGGTCCCCTGCTGGACAGCACGGGCTGGGACAGTCCTGATCTCACACTACGACTCAAGGAGAGGGCGGCTTTGACTTGAAGGCACGGCAACTGTGGACTGTAGGCTCGCTGCGCTCTCTGAACCTGGAGGGCAGGTGCTTTCTTAAAGCCAGGGGCCCTCCCTGCAGTGCCTTCGGGGGGGATCTATCCTCACCGTGCTCCACCCCGACACACACACACGCAGAACAGAGACATTGAAGGAAGCCCAAACCAAGTGGAGCTCAGAGACAAGAGGATCCTGGGGGACTGTCACCTCTGTCCTTGATGGTCTGTGTGTGACCTTGGAAACCATCCCTCGGCCCCTCAGCACCTCAGCCTCCTGGTAAAACAAATGGCAAAAGCCATCGTTGAGATCCCTTCAAATTCTCCAGTCACCTTTTATCTGCAGTCTTTTGAACCAGGGGAGACAGGCTGCCCATTTGAAGTCAACATGCAAAAGAACTTCAAGGCTCACAACTGGTGCCAGTTCCCTCTTCCTGGAAGCCCTTTGAAACGTCCCCCCTTGGGCTGGACTGGGCAGCGGGGCCCAGGCAGGAAGAACTCCTAATGTCCCTTGATTGAGCTCAGTGCCAGGTCACCTTCAGACCCTTTCGTTAATGAGCTTGGTAATGGCATTTCTTTCTTCCCCGTCC
>NW_022109491.1:7598091-7599193 GCF_000313985.2 Echinops telfairi
TTCAAGTCCAAGGCAACCGCTTCCTGTAAAGATGACACAGCCTGGGGACCCCATGGGGCACTTCTGCTTGACCTCTAGGGTTGCTCTGGGTTGGAATCCACTCAATAGTCATGAGTTTGGGGGGTTAAGAGCCATCCAGTTGCACGGACGAGGGGTTATCACTGCATCATCATTTTCTTTGATCGCTATGGCGCAGGCCCAGGGTGCTGCAAACGGTGAGGCTGCCGGGTGAAAATCTGGAGGTCTGAGTCTAAACAGAGTGCCTTGGAAGAAAGGCTTGGCAATCTACTATCGAAATTGAAAGATCTGCCATTGAGAGTGCTATGGAGCACAACTCTCCTCCATGCAGGCGGTGTCTAGGACTAGGAGCCACTGGATGGCCACGGGTTTATCTCATGATTGTCACTATTTCCTGCAGGTGTTAGTATCTCCCGGCAGGAGTCAGCGATTGGACTCTCTTGACCTTGCTCTGACTGGGTGCTTCTCCTGGCCCCCACTGAGCTCCATCCTGATAGCTGCCTCCACATGCCCACCCACAGCAGCTTTCCTTCAGCTTCATCCTGACTCCAGGCTGAGCCCAGCCCTGAGGGACCAAGGTCTTGACTTCAGGCCCAGCTTCTGTAGCTTATTGCATGCTGTTGCAAAGCATCCTAGACATGTCATCCAGGAGCTTCCCGGTCCATGGTGACTTCTTGCCTTTGAAACAGCCTCTTCTCCATGGGCCTGGGCTCCCCAGGAAGCTCTGCTGACCAACTACATGGCCCTGTCCTCTGGCTAGAGTAGACTTGACTAAAATGGACTTAAGATGAGCCAATCAGATCTTTGCTTCTAGGATCTGGGCTTGTGGCCTAGTGTGTTAGTCTGGGTAGACTAGAGAAACAAATTCACAGATACTCGTGTATAAGAGCTTTATATATAAGAGCAATTGAGAGGAGCTAATACCAAGGGCTCAAGAAGAAAGAAAATGTTTTGAAAATGATGGCGACAACACGTGTACAAATGCGTCTGATACAATTGATGTATGGATTGTTAATCAGAGCTGTAAGAGCCCCAATAAAATGCCCTTTTAATAAAAAAAGAAGAAAACAAGAAAGAACGAAAA
>NW_022109491.1:7599293-7600832 GCF_000313985.2 Echinops telfairi
TTCCTGGAAGCCCTTTGAAACGTCCCCCCTTGGGCTGGACTGGGCAGCGGGGCCCAGGCAGGAAGAACTCCTAATGTCCCTTGATTGAGCTCAGTGCCAGGTCACCTTCAGACCCTTTCGTTAATGAGCTTGGTAATGGCATTTCTTTCTTCCCCGTCCCAAGAAGCCTCTGAAAGACTGTTTCAGCCGGGCCAGGCTTGCCAGATTCCATTTATTTCACACAAGAAACGCGAACACCCAGCGGCCTCTCTGACTTCTGTGAAGTTTTCTTTTCTAGATTTTGAGACGGGGACAGCCGGTCCAAGGTAATATAAAACAACACACACACCAAGAAAAGCACTCAGGGAACATAAAAAGACCGTGGAAAAATAAAATCTCCCTCCTGCCCCATCCTGCCTTTCCAGTGGTAGTCACGCTTGCCAGCTTGGTCTCTCCTTCCGGGTAGGTTTCAGACACACAGAAGCACACACTGCTGCACATCTGTTGGCCGGCGCTGGCCTGCAAGTATTTTTAAAACATCACAAAAGTCAACTTACAAATATGCAGGCATGTGGATGTACTGTAGCCCGCAAGTACAAGGGAAAACCCCACCTGCGAACGGACGATATCTTTATAAGCATCTAAATGTAGAGCAGTTGTAAAATCAGTACCCTGAGGAGAGTCATGACATCATCGACGATCCAGACTCTTCACTCCTGCCACTCTGGCCGCCAGAGCACTCTGACCTCCGGCCCGGAGCTTTGTGCCGGGCCCTGGGTGAGTCAGTGCAGTGGGTGTAGCAGCCCAGGAAACCATTTCTACTCGAGGATGGTTCCCAATACTTTGCCCTGCCTCCAGAGGACTGTGAGTTACTTGATTGCATCCTACCAAGACCAACCTGAAGCTAGCTTCCCCGTAGATCTCCTTAAGCTCAGCTCCGGAACGCCCATGGCTTTCAATGTCACCTGCCACCAGGCCATGGGGCGTCGGGGAGCTGAGTGGAACGAGACTCTCCATGGGCTTCACCGCTGGTGGTTAAAATGCCTGACCTTGGCAGCTTTTCCAGAAGCACATGCCCCTGGAGAGACGTGGCTTGGGCTCTAGCTAGCGCTGTGCAGAGGAGGGCTCCTGCACCTTCATCTGTTTCCTGGCCACTCGGCCTCCGGATGTCCCGGAAGAGCAGACATGACTAGGCGATCGCTCCGACGTGAAAGTCAGTGAAAACAGAAACCAAGAGTGATGCTCAGCATTTTTTTGTTTTTGTTTTTAACCTGAACCATCCCTCGGGTGTTTAGTACAGGAGGAAGGCATGTGGAAGGTCAGAAACCAAACATGCAAGGGCAGCCCTGGGGGCACTCCATTGCTAAGTGCGAGGTGGGAGGTTCAAGTCCAAGGCAACCGCTTCCTGTAAAGATGACACAGCCTGGGGACCCCATGGGGCACTTCTGCTTGACCTCTAGGGTTGCTCTGGGTTGGAATCCACTCAATAGTCATGAGTTTGGGGGGTTAAGAGCCATCCAGTTGCACGGACGAGGGGTTATCACTGCATCATCATTTTCT
>NW_022109491.1:7602212-7603913 GCF_000313985.2 Echinops telfairi
ACTAACTTGCTTTTCTGTGAAGGACTACTCCTCTCTCGCCTTCCGTCCCCAGGGTTCAGGCAAAGCTGAATCCATCTTCAGGCTCAGAGGGGTAGTTCGCAGGACCCTCAGGATTGGTGGGGAGATACTCATAAAGGTCAGGGGACAGACCTGGAATTATGTATGCTTTTTCGGTTTGTTTTTTTTTTGCTAGATTTTGTTTTGTTTTGTTTTGTTTCCATCTTTTTAGTCAATCTTTTACTTTGTCTGTTATTGTTGTTTTGCCTACCAATATAAGATAGGCCTGGGAAGCAAGCCTGAGGAGAGAGCGACAGGACCAGTGGTTCTGGAGGGACTTGTGAGGGGGAGAAGGTGGGGAAAGGGAGAGGTGAGCAAATAATGCCACAGACAGGGAACAATTAGGGAAATAAAATCAACAAGGAGGAGGACATAGAGCTCCTAGGGTGTTGGAGCAACAGCAGGATAGCTGAGAGGAATGACCAGGAGGCAGAAGGGCGAGTGTGATGGTGGGGAAGGAGGAAGGCAAAAGGAAACAAGAAAGATCCAGGAAGCAAAGCTATGGATAGAGGTATAAACATAGGTGTGCACTTATGTAAATATATTAATTCATACAGAGGTATTGGCATGGGTAGATATATTTACTAGCAATACATTGAGGAAGTGGATGGGCTTTGGGCCTTTGCTCAAGTCTTCTAACAACCTGGCATTCTGTGATGCTAACCTTCCCTACATGATTGCTGAAGACAAAATGGGTGCATAAGCAAATGTGGTGAAGAAAGCTGATGGTGCCTGGCTATCAAAAGATATAGCATTTAGAGTCTCAAAGGCATGAAGTTAAACGAGCGGTCATCTAGCAGAGAAGCAACAAGCCCACGTGGAAGAAACACACCTGTGTGATCATGAGGTGTCAATGGAATCAGGGAACAGACACCAGAAGACCCCCCCAAAAAAACAAACAAACAGCAAAACAAATTATTGAGAGTGAGGGGGGGGTCGGAGCAGAGACCCAACACTCATCTGTAGACAATACAACAGTATAACACCAACAAAACACACAATCTTCCTCTGGTTCTTTGAGGCTTCTTCACCCCCACTATCATGATCCCGGTCCTGCCTTTCACTGCAGCCTAGACCAGAACATGTACATGGTACAGATGAGAGCTCAGGACACATGGAATCCAGGTCAGATAAACCCCTCAGGAACAGAAATGGGAGTAGTGATACCAGGAGGTTGGGGGGAACGTGTGTGGCGGAGAGGAAGTGGGAAGCAATTGCCATGATAGACACATAACCCCATAACCACCCCCCACCCAGGGGATGAACAACAGAAACGTGAGTGAAGGGAGAGAGCAGTTGGTGTAAGATATGAAACAATACTAATTTATCACTTATCAAGGGGTCACAAGGGTGGGAGGTAGGGAGGGAAAAAAGAGGAGCTGACACCAAGTGCTCAAAGAGAAAGTAAATGTTTAGAAAATGATGGTGGCTGTGGGGGGAGGTCAGATGTGCAGGCGTTCCCCCCACTGAGGGCAATCAGTTGCCAGACTGCTGTCTCATCCCATCACAGGGTGGGCCTGCTCCCTGCCTCTGGGGACAATGGACAGGCTCCTGTAGGAGGAGTTTTCACCCTACTGATAATGGTTCCTATGGAGACCCAGAGACCACCCCCTCATTGCTGTGTAACCTATAGTGTAACCCCTT
>NW_022109491.1:7605589-7611298 GCF_000313985.2 Echinops telfairi
CCCAGCACAACTGTTTCCATGAGAGGCCTGAGTCTCAGAGAAGCGAGGCAGCAGCACCCAGGGCCACACAGCAGGAAGATGCAAAGACTGAAACCAACGCAGGCACCTGGCTTGTGAGTTCAGGGCTTCGAAGCTCAGGCCCTCCTGCCTGGCTGTCTCCCACTGAGCCCTGCCTAGGAGCCGCCTGAGCCGATGGCCTGTGCGCCCTTCTCCAGGGGAGTCCGGTGCAGCTCACGGGGACTGCTCCCTGTCTCCTTAGATGGCCTTGCAGGGCGCCTGGCCAGGCCCTCTGTCCTCCGGAGCCTGGCCTCGCTCACACAGGCTGCTCTGTGAGGCTGTGGGCAGGTGGCCTCTCGCCAGCAGTGTTCTGTTACCCCAGTGACATTCAATTGTTCCTCAGAGAGGAGGCCCACTTTGGCAGCTCCTGGACCTGGATTCCGGGCAGCTGGGCCGGACTCCTTTGCTGCCGGTTTCCAGTCAGCCAGTCGCTGGTATCACTTTCCACAGGGTTGTGCAAGTCAGCCCCTCCCTCTAGCTGTGTCCTGCGAAGGACAGCAGGGCTTGAATGCTTCTAAGATAGAGACTCAAGGAGCCCTGGTGGCGCAGTGCATTAAGTGTTGGGCTGATCACTGCAGGTCAGTGGTTCAAACCCACCAGCTAGTGGGAGGGAGGAACATGAGGCTATCTGTTGCCATAGAGATGATTTACAGTCCCAGAAACCCTATAGGGCAGTTCTGCTGTGTCCTTTGGAGTCACTAGGACTCAGATTGGATACCACAGGGGGGGGGGGCCTGCAGATAGACCCAGAATGCAACTCTGCCCCACCCCAAAGGCTTCAGGGAGATGAAGGAGCCGAGGGCCACAGGCTTGAGAAAAGATCCCTGTGTGGCAGATCCACCTCCTCATGTCCTCTCTGCAGGGCAATTCCAGGAGCGAACCATAGGGAACCCAAACAAGTCTACGGTCAAGTCCAGTTTGATTCATGGCCACCCTACGCAGGGTTCGCGAGGCTGTCAACCTTTACAGGAGCCGACGGCCTCCTCTTTCTCCTCTGGGACGGCTGGTGTGATTTTCACGTTCAGCTTGACAATCAACAGTCCAACGCTTACCCAACCACCCCACAGAAAATGGGCACTCAACTGCCTGGGTTCAAATCCCAACTCTGGCACTCACCGGCTGTGTGACTTCAGGCCCACCACTGAGCCTCGGTCTCTGCAGCTGTATGATGCCGACAATAATAAAATCTGTATTCGACTATAGAAAGAATCAGATCACTTACTACACGTAAGCACAGGGCTCAGCAGAATGCAGGGTCCCTCTCGGAGCAGCACATAAGCACACGCGATTCTTACTGTAACGAGAGTCATGACTATGACTGTAATTGGTCTCACCAGAGAGGAAAGGCTACCTATGCCTGTGTCCGAGGACAGGTGAATAGTGGCAGTGATGGCAGCACTCATTTTAACTTGGCGGACAGAAAGCCGTCTGCACGTGTCTCTGAGGGAACAGCCAACACGCATCCAGCTAGGGAACAGCCAACACGCATCCAGCTGCATGGCTCCCGGCAACCGTCAGACAAAACGAGGCAGGTCTATACGGCCTGACAGGAAACCATTTCCACGCCACAGTGCTTGGTAGGAAAAAATCAAGGAGAAGAAGGCTACCTATCCAAGACCATCTAGTCCAGTGGTTCTCAACCTGTGGGCCGTGACCCCTTTGGGGTCCAACGACCCTTTCACAGGGGTCGCCCGATTCATAACAGTGGCAACATGACAGTGATGAAGTAGCAACAGAAGTAATTTTATGGTGTGTGTGTGGGGGGTGTCACCACAACATGAGGAACTATATGAAAGGGTCAGGGCATGACAAAGGTTGAGAACCACTGGTCTGGTCGATTCTCACTCATCATGAGCCTATGGGACTATATCAAAGAGCCCCACAGAGTGTTCAAGGCTGTAGAATCTACAACAGTGGTTCTCAACGCTCTTCATGCTGTGACCCTTGAATATAGTTCCTCCTATGGTGGTGACCCCCAACCATAAAATTATTTTCATTGCTACTTCACTGTTATGAATTGCCATGTGTAAGCATCTAATACACAGGATGTATTTTCATTGTTACAAATTGAGCATAATGAAAGCCTAGTGATGAATCACAAAACAATATATAATTATATCTTGTGAAATATTTATTCCTAATGACAAATACATGACATTTTGTCTTGAAGCATGGAGTAGCATGGGTAACAGTCTTCACACTGGGTACTCATAGGTGGGCGTATCTGTATGTGGGTGGTCCCGCCTGGAGTAGGATAGAGGAGCAGTGTCACAGTTCCTAAGACCATCGGAAATGTGTGTTTTCCGGTGGTCTTAGGCGATAGAGGGGTCTCAACCCCCCAGGTTGTGAACCGATGATCTACAAGAATCTACAGCCATGGAGCCTTAGAATCTACAGCCTTGCAGACCCTGCGGGACAGTCCTACTTTGTCTTATAGGATCACTATGAGGGCTCCCCAAAGGGGTGATACCAGCCCCTGGGGTCGGGGCATTGGAACAATCCCTGACTGCAAAAGCAGAGACCTACCCTTTACCCTGGATTAGGGGCCAGAGTCTAGCAGCTGTCCATTGCCAGAGGGCCACTGGGTAATTTTTCTTCCTGAATAGGGGGCGGTAGGCGATATCAGCTCTTTCACACACCGTGCAGGTCTTCCTGAGAGCAGCACACAGCGTTCTATCTCCCCTGCAGTGGCTGTTGGGTTTGAACTGCAGATCTTGTAGCTAGCAGCTCAAGGTTCACTGAGCCCACTGAGCCCACTGTGCTTCAGGGGCCCCTGAAGGATACAAATGGCATGGAAATGTATGTAAAACACAAAAGGCAGAGCCGGCTAGGAGTCCCTGAGCCAGCATACATGCTCAGAATAAAAAAACAGACGTCAAGGAAGAGCCCCGGACAGATACTAGCACATGGGACCATTTGCATTTCAATGGAAATGAAATCAAATGGTGGCATTTGTCACATTTCAAGTCCTCTGAAGCCACAGGTGGGTCAGCGTTGGGCAGTGCAGCCAAGGGGAACTCCCTTTATTGTGGGGCACTCTGTTGGCCAGTGCTGGCCTACGTGGATCAAAAGGAAAATTGATGAGCGCTGTTGCCCGGCCATGGGGGCAGCCAGGATGCCCGGGGATCGTTTATGCTTGGAACACATTAGTCGGAGGCCCACCCACTGCCACCAAGTGGATTTTGACTCGTGGTGATGCTCCAGGGTTTCTGAGGCTGTGAATCTTTGCAGGAGCAGTCAGCCTCCTCTTTCTCTGGGGATCGGCTGCTGGGCTTGAACTACCTGACAGGAGTGAAGAGGGCATGACTTCTTGCACCCTTGGAGGTTCCATTGTGAGTGGCTTACTCAGCCTGCGTGGACTTCGCTGAAGGGCCGCCAGCACCCATCTAGGTCGACTGGGGAACTTTGCCACCTCTCCGGGAAACCCACATGTTATTGGCGTGTTTAGGGAGTGGGAATGTGGCATGCCGAGAAGCTGAAGCTGCCGGGCTCTGTAAAATCACAATACAATGTGGAGGAGGAGAGGAGGAGGTAGGAGCTGGTCAAGCCAGCGGAAGCCACAAAATGTTGCCCGAGGCGGCCTCTGTGCCAGGTGGGAGCAAAACTCAGGCGTTCCCAGGAGTTCTTCCTTATTCTCACTGTTATTCATGTAGCCATTTTTAAAATTGTGGCAAAAATAGACACAATAAAACAGTCTCCAATTCAACAACTTCTACAAGTACAATTTGGTGCCATTTTTATACTCTTCATGCTGTACAACAAATTATCCCACCACCACTAACATAAACTCAATTCCCCCGAAGCAAAGATGAACAGCAGAAACACGGGTCACGGGAGACAGCGGATGGTGTAAGATATGAAAATAATAATCATTTGTAATTTATCAAGGGTCCATGAGCAGGGGAGGGTGGAGGAGGGAGGGAAAAAATGAGCTGATACCAAGGGCTGAAGTAGAAAGAAAATGTTTTGAAAACGATGATGGCAACATATGTACAAATGTGCTTGACACGATGGATGGATTATGAAGAGCTGTAAGAGCCCCAATAACATGATTTATTAAAAACAAACAAACAAACAAACAAACAAAACCTCTTCCTCCTTTGCCCATGGGTTGGTCAAGTTCGGTTCCTTTTTTTTTTTTTAGTAGTTTTCTTGACATCACCTCCCTTTTACCCCCTCCATTACAGAAGAAATGGAGGTTCGCACCGGCTGGAGGATGCCTGATTGACACAGAATGGTGAAGCAGGCATTTGACCCAGGGACCCCTCCAGAGCCCTCGCTCCTATCTGCTGTGCTTCTGATCCAACTAGAGCAGCAGTTCTCAACCTGTGGGTCGAGACCCCTTTGGAGGTCGAACAACCCTTTCACAGGGGTCGCCCGATTCCTAACAGTAACAAAATGACAGTGATGATGTAGCCAACGAAAATAATTTTATGGTTGGGGGGTCACCATCACATGAGGAACTGTATGAAAGGGTAGCAACATTAGGAAGGTTGAGAACCACTGAACTAGTGGTTGACAGCTAGTAGGAACACAAACAGAAGAAAGAAAGGCTCTTGCTTGTTTAAAGCCGCGCAAGTGTGTGTTCCTGGTCTCATGGGGGCCCCGTGCTCCGCCCTCCGCACCCCTAGCCCGTCCTTTCTCTCGGCTTGTTAGAGCCTCTCGGCTTGTTAGAGCCATGCCCTCCTCACTCTGATCCTCCCGTGGCTCCCACGTTCTTCCGAGTAAAAGCGTTAGTTTCACTTTGATCTTTGAGGCCCTCTGGGATGGGGATCCCTCCACTGTCCTGTGACCTCTAACATCCATGGGGGTCCGTAGGTGCAATTGTACGGTTACATATATAAAGGTCATAGTAAAGTCATAGAAGATAGGAGAGAGGGTAAAATAAAGGAGTCAGACACATTTTACAGCAGCATGCTCACCTCCGGGACCGCCATGATCTCAGCAGCCAGGTGCCCGCAGAGAGCGGGAGGACAGGGAGGGAGGAAAGAGCATATATTCTTTATTTCTGACCCAGGCCTATATATACTTGGGGGCGTGCAAGCCCCCCTCATTACATACCTCACAGGAGGGGCTGTACAACAGGCATATGCGTCACAGGAAGGGGATGAGCTAGGGGTGTACAGGTAATAGGAAGGGGAGGGACTAGGGGGCACACATGTGACAAGATGGGCGGACCCTAGACTCAAGATGGCAGCCTATCCTTGGTCATCCTTGAGTGGGCTCAACCTTGCTTTGGGGCTCTCCTTCAAGGAAACAATCCACTACCCTTATCAGAAGGGAGTGGGCCCTACTTAGGGTGGGACAGACGGTCCAGTCTGATTGTCCTAGATGGCTGATAACCCCCAGGGAGAATAACCTCTAAATGGCTTGCGTTGACCTCTAAGTGTACAGTCATTCACCATAGGTAGCAAGCAGCGGCTTAGGTTTGGTATATATTTGTGGGAGACAACCTGGGAAAAACCCCTTTTGCATCCCACAACTTCATCCCTTGCTGCCCCCTCCCCACAGCACCAGCCTGATCCCTCATCTGGACCCTGGCATGAGCTATAAGTTCTACTTGGGAGGCTTCCTGGAGGAGGTGAGGCCAGTGTTGAGCCCTGAAGGGTATGTAGGAGCCAGAGGACGAGAAGGCTCACTCAAGGGGTGTAA
>NW_022109491.1:7611398-7635949 GCF_000313985.2 Echinops telfairi
GGTGTAAAGGAAGCCAGTGAGGTCAGTTCTGAGGACAGAAGCTGATTGGGAATGGCAGAGGAAGGGCAGGAGAAATGGGCACTACCCAGTTCAAGTAGAAAGTCTCATCTTTGTCCCTCCGAGTGGCTGGTGGTTTTGAGCTGCTGACCTTGCAGTTAGCAACCTAATAATGTCGACCACTAGGTCATCAGGGATCTTCAAGTCATGGCGGAGGGGTTAAAGCACAGACTCGTGTTCTACAGAGTCCCTGGCTACTGATGTGAGCCTGGGGAACCTCAAATACCAGCTCTGGGCTTCTGTCTCTCATCTGTACAATGGGCCCAATAGTGCCTGCTTCATGTTTGGGAGTCAAATCAGGCCATGTGTGGGCTGCTGGAGAAACTCAGACATCCATGAAGGCAGGGCACGTGGGTAAGAGGGGGCAGGGAGGGATGGGGGCTGAGGGCACCTGGAGAACACATGCCCCCCACTACCGGGGAAGGCAGTGCCTCCTCAATTGCCCCTGATTATTGTCACTGAGTAAAGAAGGTCAGATTTCCCAAGGAATTACCAACATTTGGATCTGGATGTAAAATCTAATTTTCAAACAAGTCAACTTAAAACAACAGTAATCGCAAGCTTGTTGGCCACACTTTTCAAACTGCTTTGTAACGAAACTATTTCTCAATCAATGATCTCTCTATCAAAAGGCTGCCTCCTCCAGGAAGTTCTCCTCTCCCTCCTGGGTCTTTATTTGCATGTCTGGGACCAGAGACCAAAAGCACTAGTTGTGTGTGAAAGAGCTGGTTCCCTGGCTCAGCCCTTCAGTGCGTGGGAAGTGGGCCTTGCCAAGGAGGTGCCTGCTGCTACAGATAAGAGCCCGGAACACAGGGAATCCAGGATAGATAAGCCCCTCAGGGCCAACAAGGAGAGTAGTGATACCATGAGGATTAGGGGAGGGTGGGGACAGAAAGGGGGAATCGATCACAAGGATCAATCTAGAACCCCCTGCCAGGGGGACCAATAACGGAAAAGTGGGTGAGGGGTGACGGAGGATGATGTAAAATATGGAAAAAATAATCTATAACTTATCAAGGGTTTGTGAGGGAGGGTGGGCGGGGGAGGGAGGGGAAGAAATGGGGAGCTGCTATCAGGGGCTCAAGTGGGAAGAGAATGTTTTGAAAATGATGATGGCGGCATATGTGCAAATGTGCTTGACACACTGGATGCATGGATTGTGTTCACAGGTGTAAGAGTCCCCAATAAAAAATTTAAAAAAAGTAGGTGCCAGCTCACTGGCCACAGGCTCAAGAGATGAGAGGCCTTGGGCGAGGCTCTTTGAGGTGACCCATTATACCAGGGAACCGGTCAGGCGACAAACTGGACATCCAGGGACAAAGACACTCCATAAGCGAGGCCAGAGGACAACTGAGCAGCCAAGAACACGGTCAGCTCCACATCCCTGCCCCTTGCTTTCTTCCTCACAGATAGGGGGTCTTCAGATACGGAAGGGTCAGAGCCCACCCAGTGGGAACAGGATCCAGGAAGTGAAGAGGGAACTACAAATGGCTCTTAAACAGATTCAAAGTTCTTGACATGCAAATTAAGCGACCCAGATTTAACACTTCGCACTCTGTGGGGCTGGCAAAGATGGGCACCATCCTGCATTGCTGGTGGGCATGTGAACGGAGGCTACAACGGGCTACAACGTGTGTGGCGCCGGGAGGGGCAGTGCAGCACCATCAGGCAACCATTACCAGGAGCTGCGGTGGTGCAGGGGTTAAGCACTCACCGCTTTCCAAACGTTCTCCTTGGGAGAACCATGCAGCCATCTGGTTCCAGGGAGGGGAACACTCCTTCACCGCCATAGAGCCACCTGTAGGGCAAAAGAGAGCTGCCCCTGCAGGTCTCCGAGGCGGTACAAATCCTTATGGGCGCTGAAAGCCTCATCTTTCTCCAATGAGGCAGCCAGCAGGTTTGAACTGCTGACCATGTGGTTAATAGCCCAACATGAAAGCCACTATGCTGCTACCAAGGCTCCTTGTACAGGCATAAAGCACACTGGAAAAACACATAAGAAAGTAGTAATAAGACGTGTGTGTGTGTGTGTGTGTGTGTGTGTGTGTGTGTCTCCAGGAAAGTAGGAATGAGAACAGTTGGATGAAAAATAAGGGTGAAAGCGAGATTTTTCACTGGGTACCTTTAAAAAATTTTTTTTAAATATGCACCTTTAGAGAGAGCGAATTCATATACCATAGTGTTCCTCCATTTAAAGTCCATACTCACTGGGTTTTAGTGAATGCATAGGGTTGTGCAGTCTTCACCACAATTAGTTCTAGAACATTTTCATCACCACCAAGAGAAGCCCTCTTAGCAGTTCACTCTGCTTCCCCAAGCCCCAGGCAACCACTAATCCACTTTCCCTGTCAACCAAACTCACGGCCACGGCCTGTTCTTACTCACAGCAATCGTGGGACAAGGTTGAACTGCCCCCCTTGTGGATTTCCTAGACCATAACTCTTTACCGGCGTAGAAAACATGTCTTTCTCCTGAGGACTGGCTGGTGGTTTCAAACCACTGACCTTGCTGGTAGCAGCCCAGTGGGTAATCACAAAGCCACCAGCCTCCTTTCTGTCTCTACAGACTTGTCCATTCCTGACTTTTACAAATGCACTCATTTAAACGTTCATACTTTGTTTATGTTGTAGTGTGGATCAATGCTTCATTCTTCTTTTTTTATGATTGAATAATAGTATGGACAGAACACGTTTTGTGTGTCCATCCATCAGTTGATGGACATTTGGTTGTTTCTACTTTGGGGGCTGGTATGAATAATGCTGCTATGCACATTCAAGTACAGGTTTTGGGGTGAAATAGGTGAGTGGAATTACTGGGTCATATGGAAACTTGATAAGGCGCCCTTGTGACAGTTCAAAACTACCATCCGCTCCTCAGGAGGAATTGAGGCTTTCTATAGCCGTAAAGATTTAAAGTCTCAGAACCCCACAGGGCAGCGTGTCCTAGAGGGTGCTTAAGAGTCAGAGTTGACTTAATGGCAGTGAGATGGCACCTTGCTGGTCACCTTTGGTTTCCGTAGCAGTGACACCACTAACAGCCGGGTGTGGGTGATCCAGGGTAGGGGACCTGACTTAAGAGTTTTTTGAGTGACATCATTGCATTCGCATGTCTATAGAGAGCCAGAGGTGAAACTATGTGACCGGTGTGAGGACGTGTCCCTGGGTGTCACAGTGGTTAAGCAATGGAACGACTGATGGTTCAAACCCACAGAGACGTCTTGGAATTCAGGCCTGTGATCTGCTTTCTAAAGGAAAACCCCATGGGGCAGTTCTCCTCTGAACGGACTCAAGGACAAGTGTAAGGACATGAGGTTAGGGAGTGAGGGGGTCGCCTTCTCATGTGGGGCTAGCAGCCCTCAGTGATTTTAGGGGGCTGCTTCTGGAGTATTTAAGCAGGGAAGTTCACCACCATGCCATAGTGTAGTGGCTTGCCTGTTGCTATGGCGCTACTGCAATGCCGCTGGCATTTCAAATACCAGCAGGGATACCATGATGGGCAGTCAGTGGAACTTTTCAACTAGAGGGAGACCAGAAAGAAAGGCCTGGTGATCTATTTCCAAAAACCAGCCAATGAAGGAAGGGCCTATGAATGCCGTTGAACACAGTGCTGGAAGAGGAGCCCCCTAGTTTTGAAGGGACATGATGGCCCCAGCAATGGGCCATCAGTGTTGACAATGGAGCCAGGCAGGCGCTGTTTGTCCCATTGTACATGGGCGGTCAGAGGGAGTCTGAGCAGACTCCATGGCCGCTCACAACAAGGGGCCAACGTGCGGCAGCACGAGCTCACTGGAGTGCGGGTGTATGCCTGTGTTTTCAGACTTAGTCTTGAACGCAGGTAAAAATCCAGATGGCTCCCTTCTCTCTGCATCAGGTAATGGCTGCTTTGTCTCTTTGCGTCTGCCTTGAGGGGTTTTTTTAGGCACCCATTGCAAATATGAGGGGGATTCCTAAAGATCGTGGAATAATAGAATGTAAAGGTCGTGGGATTTTTACACACACACATACATCCATCTTGGTTTTCTGACTTTATTATTTTTTTAATACAGAAAGTAGGTACTAACACATTTGCATTTTCTTTCTTTTCTGGTGAAAAAAAAAAGTATATTTAAAAGTAGCCAGCTGGACTCAGTTTCGATGATGTCAATTTTGTGGGCAACGTCCAGAGCCTCACAGTCAGGAGCAGTCGAACGTCTGCCTTCTCTCCATCAGGCCTGACGCAGGTTTGACCTTGGCTGACCATGTGGAGGGCTTCGTCACAGCCTGTTTGATCTAGTGCTTGTGGGCCTTGATGTCCACAGTGGACACGGTGTGCTGGTATCTTCCGTCTCCTGGCTGACGCAGCTGTCCGCGGAACTTGATGACCTCCTGGTGGTGCCGCGGGAAGTCCTTCTGAGGATACTTGAGTTGCCTCTGGAGGGACAAGGAGTTCTGGTGGTGTAGTGGGTTATGAGCTGGACAATTAACTTCAAGGTCAGCTGTTTTTGAACCTAGCAGCCACCCCAAGGGGGAAATTGGAGGTTTTATGCTCCCATAAAAACTTCACTGGCCAACACACATTTTGATCACTCAAATGTTAGTCTTGTTTCTGGTTATGTTTGACCTGCTGCTTCCAAAAATGGCCTTGTTTCCCCCTCTCAGATAGCAGAACACATGCCATATGCCACTCTTCACTCTGCTTGCCCATAAAAATCAGGACACTTTTATGTAACGTTAGCTAGCCTGAGATAGAAGAAGTGCATGCTGGTTTTATTTAGTTGGGTTGTACTCAATATTGAGGTCAAGTTATACTTCACACGGTGTTCTTCGATCCAAAGATATATTTGAACTGCAAATTACATGAACTTGGAATTTTCCCCAAGTATCACTTCACCTTTATAAGGAACTAAATAACAGGCAGTTCCAATCTGTTTATCTTCAAAAGGGGCTGGAGAAAAGAGTTACTGTACCATAAATAAGGAGCCCTGAAGGTGCAGTGGGGTGTGTGTTTGACTGCCAACAGTAAGGTCGGCCATTTGAGCCCACCAGCCGCTCAGCAAGAGAAAAATGTGATTTTTCTGTTCCATAAAGATTGACAGCCTCAGAAACCCACAGGGGAAGTTCCACTCTGCCTACAGGGTCACTCTGAGTCGTAACCGACAGACTGGCATTGAGTTTGGTACAGCCAACAGAGATGCAAATGTTCTGAAACCCGAAATGTGTCTGTCAGAATTCAAATTCCTTTATTCAAGTTAATATGTTCCAGTCTTGTTATAAGGTGGCATAACTTCTCCACCTGTTCATGGAAACTCTTAAAAGTTAGAATTTTTCTTACAAAGGAACTTTGAGTCATCCTCACCTCTGAACTATTGAACAGGAATTATCCCTTGATTTCTCTATGTCAAAATGTGTTCTGCGCCCGCACACTCACCCCCATCATGACCCCAGTTCTACCTTACAAATCTGGCTAGGCCGGAGGATGTACACTGGTACAGATAAGAGCTCTCAATACACAGAATCCAGGACAGATAAACCCCGCAGGAACAGTAATGGGAGTAGCGATACCAGGAGGGTAGGGGGAAGAAACCAACCACAATGATCGACGTGTAACTTACACCCCTCACTCCCACCCCAGGAGGACAAACAACAGTAAAGTGGATGAAGGGAGACAGCGGGTGGTGTAAGATATGAAAATAATTTATAATTTATCAGGGGTCCATGAGGGTGGGAGGGTGGGGGAGGGAGGGAAAAAGAGGAGCTGATAACAAGAGCTCAAACAGAAAGAAAACATTTTGAAAATGATGATGGCAACATATGTAATCATGTGCTGGATACAATGGGTGTATGGATTATTGTAAGAGCCCCCAATAAAATGATTTATTTTTCCTAAAAAGAAATAAGATAAAATGTGTTCTGAAATATTTACTGCATAATTTGAAGAAAATTTGGGTCTTCAAAATGTTTATGAAAACTGCTCTGAAGGCTGACATTTTCGACGCTCTAAATTGTTCTCACACCTTCCACACAGGTGCCTTTTTAATTGCCTTGTTTCTCCCCCAGTCTTCTCAAGCTGTGGTCTGGTTTTACAGTATCCAGTTTGTTGTCTCTGTATATATAGTTTATCTCTGTATATCTATATTAATCATTTTGTTGGGGGCTCATACAGCTCTTATCACAATCCATCTATCCATCCATCGTGTCAAGCACATTTGTACTTTGTTGCCATCATCATTTTCAAAACATTTTCTTTCCACTTGAGCCCTTGGTATCAGCTCCTCATCTCCCCCACCCTCCCTCCCTCCCTCCCGCTTGATAATTTATAAATTATTATTTTGTCATTTCTTACACTGTCCGACATCTCCCTTCACCCACTTTTCTGTTGTCCGTCCCCCAGAGAGGGGTTATATGGAGATCCTTGTGATCGGTCCCCCTTTCTCTCCCACCTTCCCCTCCCCCTCCTGATGTCTCTGTATATATTGCACAGCCTCCCAAACCCCAAAGAAAAACCCACTCCCATCCACATGATTCTAACTCATAGCACCTTATAGGACAGAGAAGAACTGCCCCTTTGGGTTTCTAAACCTTTAAACCTTTTCAAGAACCGGTGAGTTCGAACTATTGACTTCATGACGGGCAGATCAGTGTGTAATCGACTAGCCACTGCGGGTCCATACATGGCTTCCCTTAGAAGTCCTTGACACCTGATTCTTTTTCAAGTATTTCTTGCCGTTTTTGGGGTGTCTTATCTTGTAATGTGTGGATCTGAATTCTCCTATTCAAAAGTAGGATGATGAATTAATAAATTAGTACAACTTAAGAGCTAAAACAATAATGGCATACCATCCTTAAGAAACTGGAGCAGATGAGGTCTACGCAATGCAATTTCTGAATCGGCGCCCCAAGTCATCTACAAATCCAAAACACCAAGAGCATTTTGTTGTTGCTGTTGGGCTGTGCCTGCAGCCTCGAAACTCGAAGGAGCAGTTCTATCCTGCTTATCATGTTGCTGTGAGTCAGAGTCCATTCGAGGACAGTGGGCTTAGTTTGGGTTTGGCCTTTGGAGCTGCAGTGTCTTGGGCCATCAGAAGGTGGGTAACGTGTGGGTCTTAGGTGCAGTGTGTGTGTGTGTGTGTGTGTGTGTGTGTGTGTGTGTAGTTTCAGTTTGGGGAGGGGAGTAAGGCTTCCTTCCTCATGTTCATCTCCATCTTTGTAAAAAGGCCACACTTGCTTTTCCATATAGCAATGGATCTTGGGATCTTGGAGACACTTCCTGATCAGTAGGTAACGAGCTTTCTCCTTATTCTCTGTTGTATCTTATCCTATCATTTGAAGGCCACAGTTTATTTCACCTATCTCTCTTTTTAAAAAAAAAATCATTTTATTAGGGGCTCATACAACTCTTACCACAATCCATACATACATCAATTGTGTAAAGCACATTTGTACATTCATTGCCCTCATCATTCTCAAAACATTTGTCCTCCACTTAAGCCCCAGGCACCAGCTCCTCATTTTTCCCCTCCCTCTCCTCTCCCCCCTCCCTCATGAATCCTAGATAATTTATATAATTACCTTCTCACCTGTCTCTTATTCGTGGACACGGAGGAGGGAGGAGGTGGTTTTCCATATCTCTGGCTGTATGCACCATTCTTGCAGGAAATGCTTTCTACATACGATATCTCACACATACGTAGGGTCGTTTGTAGGGCAAATTCCCAGAATGGAATGGCTGGGTCTAGAAGGTAGATTCATTTTTCATTTTTGATAGATTTTGCCAACTTGCCCAGCTGAGAGGCTGGCCCAGTTTATACCCTACCATAAATCATGAAACTTCCTATTGTCTGAAACTCTTACCACCCGGCCATCTATCAAGCTTGTTGATCTTTGCCAACGTGATGGGAAATGGTGGCTGTCAGTTTCATTTGGCTTTGTTTGTTTGTTTGTTTGTTTTTACTCTTTGGATGACGTCTTTTTTTTTTCTTTTTTAAACATTTTATTAGGGGCGCATACAACTGTTATCGCAATCCATACACACATCAGTTGTGTAAAGCGCATTTGTACATCATTCTCATTTGCCTTTCTTAGGATGAGAGAGGCTGAGTAGATTTTCATACGGTTAAAAGCCCTTTGAATGTCCTTTTCCAGGAACTGTTTGCATTCTTCGTTCTTTTTTTTCCTTCAATTGGGTGGTTGTCCATTTTTCTTATCTGTCTCTAAGGGCTTTCTCCCCTTCCAGACACCAGCATTTTGTGGTGTCAATAGCAAGAATGTTTCTCTGGCTTGTCACTTGTGTGTTGACGTGACTTGTGATGGTTCTCCCTACAAGTCCCATTCCGGGTGTCTTCTCTCATGTGTGGCTTCCCATCATACCATCTAGTCCCAGACCATCTCCTGGACACCTCATTCTCCAGGGGGCTCTTTTCTTGCAAAATTACATTTGATGCTTGCCCATGACAGTAATAAGAAGGCCCAGCACATTCACATTCACTTCTGCGGAGTGTCCCATCGTGTGCCTGTTCACACGGTATTTATTGGACCACACATTGGACTGCTAACGGCAAAATTCCCAGTCGGAAACCACCAGCCGCTCTGCAGGAGAGAGATGAGGCTTTACAATCCTGTAAAGCAGTACAGTCTTGAAAACAAACCCACAGGGGCGGCCCTACCTTGTGCTTGGAGTTGGAATCAGCCCAATGGCAGGGAGTTTGTGATGCAGCCTCCCCACCCACCCCCCACTCCCGTTATGCTCTGTGCTGCAATGGACACCCTGTGCCCGTGTTCACATGGGCTTTTGTGCACTGGCCAGAATTCCTCTGGGTGACAGATCTGAAATAGAATTTCTGCCACCCCATGTCAGAGTCTCCTGGTGGTTTTGAGTTCTGTTCCTGGCATTGGGCATCATGTAGGTTTGGGGGCATTTGGGTTTCTTCTCACCTGGTACCCGTCCAAATCCTTGATTCCTCTTTGGATCCCCCTCTTGTTATTCTGTGTGAATTCTTTACAAATTCTGGATATCACTCCTTTGTCCTATTGGTCGTGAGCATCATCTCCCATCCTGTCACTTGTCTTTTTACCTTGTGCCAGGTCTTTGGTCATAGGGGATTATTAATTTTTGATGTTATCAAATATAGGCATCTGTTCCCTTAGGGTTCATGCTTTTTGTACCTGGCCTAAGAAACCCTCCACCCTCTGTTGTTCATAGATAGGTTCTTCTTTATTCTCTTTTAACCACCTTATTTCTTTAAAATTTTTATTTATTTAAGATCATTTTATTGGGGGCTCTTACAACTCTTACAACAACCATACATCAGTTGTATCAAGCATATTTGTACATAGGTTGCCATCACCATTTTCTAAACATTTACTTTCTATTTGAGCCCTTGGTACCAGCTCATCTTTTTCCCCCCTCCTTCACTCACTCTTTTAATCATTTTAGAGTTCTTGGGGGAATTTTTTTTTTAATTTAGAGACTATCAAAGGAGAGTATAAGATATATATATATGTAGTTGTTCCCCCAAAGGGTTAAAATAAATAGAAAAACATAGCTGTCATTTCTTCTCATCCCGTGGCCTCTAGCTAAGGCCAAAATTATACAGGCTGTCATGTGGGGTTGACTGATTATATGTCTGGGCTCTGGGATGCTATACCCTGGGCTCAGATTGCTTCTTCTTGCCTTTGATCAACATCCTTCATTCTTGCCTGTGACCCCAGGAGCTTAGCTGTGGCCACAGCACCTCTCTCAAGGCGCCATTCCCGCGCTCTGGCAGGCAAGCTAAATGCTGTCTCCTGGACGGGACTCGAGCATGCTCAGAGGGTGGGAGGGAGAGCAGCGGGAACAGCTGCGGTTCCTCACGGAGACCAGAGACCCGCAGACACCTGTCACACAGAATGCCCTTGTCTAATTGGCTGCCCCTCTTGCTTTTCCTCCAATCAGCGGTGACTTCTGGGTCCCTTGCTCTTCTCTTGGGATTCCTGATGTTTTCTCAGCCCAGCAGCGGACGAAGGAACTAACAACCATGAGAGCTCAGCTGTCCCAGAGTGGAGCCGGGCTGGAGCAGAGGCAGCAGGTGGCTTGAAGACAGGAGCCCTTAGAACCTTCCCCTGGGAACTTTCCAGCGACTTTCCTTAGCCAAGGCCATTTAAGAATCTTCCTGGGCCTTCAGAGTTGTTTCCTTTGGTCCAATGTCCTCAAGTATTGCCATCTTGCTTTAAAACGGCGTGTTTGTTACATCATTTGCTCCTCTGTCACTCGGTCCACTCCGACACACAGCAACCTGATAGGACCGAGGAGAACCACCCCGTAGCATTACCACAGCCATAAATCTGTACAGACGGCTTCTGTCTTTCTCCAGCAGAGGTGAGCAACCCAGCGCTTAACCCGCTGCATCAGCAGGGCTCCTCAATGCAAGCTTATTTAACCATCAGAGTTCTGCTATGTCGCGGTTCAACTAGGTAACCATCAGAGTTCAACTATGTAGCAGAGTTCACCTATGTCGCGGTTCAACTATGTAACATGGCATTATAACGAATGTTGCCCCAATGCTGTGTGAATGAAACACTGGTAAATTTCATTTTGTGATTTCCCTTTTCTGACCTGGAGCCAGAACGCTCCCAGGTCTCAAGCATCTTTGCAGCACTTGAAACTCTGGGTGCCCGGTCCATAGTGTTCAGTAGTGACACAGCCCTTGACTTCATCTGACCAAGCCCACCACCACCCACAGGGTCCTCAAGCACTGGCCATGCAAAGCACCTTTTGGGGACAAAGCCCTGGACTGTTGCAAAGATCCCTCCAGGGTATATGGACCGGTATCTGCAGGGATTCTGGCTCCTCTCCAAAGATCCGAGAAAGAACATTTGCTGGACTCCTTCATCTGTGTAAGATCTTGGGATATGAGCCGAGCCCCCATCTGTGTATGTGTTAGTCTGGGTAGACTAGAGAAACAAATTCATAGAGACACTCATGTGTGTTCTTTATATCAAAGAACAATTGTACATTAAGAAAACATCCCAGCCCAGTACAAATTAATATCCCAACCCAGTACAGGTTAAGTCCATAAATCCAATCCCACATGTCCGTTACTAGTCTATAAATTCTTCTCCAGACTCATGCAGCACATGCTGAACGCAGGAAGAAAGATCACAGGCCAGTGGATGGAAAGTCTTTTGGATCCAGTGGCAGTAGAAGCATCTCAGTGCTGGCGTGGTCTCCATGTGGCTCCTTCAGCTCTGGGGCTCTAGGTAGCTCCATGTCTTCTCAACAGGAACGTCTAGCGGGGAGTGATCATGTGTCCTACCTCCACGAGCTATTTATCTCCTTAGCATCTCCAAATGAGGTCATCAAGCTGCCACCTGATTGACAGGCTAAACTCTACCCTTTCACTCTGAAGTCTCCACTTGACGGCAGATGATGTAACTACCACAGTGGATTAAAGCCACAGGCTTCTAGGCTTGTGTGTCAGGAGCCCTTGGGGTGCAGTGATAAGACGCTTGACTGCTCACCAAGAGGTTGGCAGTTTGAATCTCCCCAGCAGCTCTGGTGATCTAGAAAACCCTCTGGGGCAGCTCGACCCCGTAACCCGCAGTGCTAGGTGTCAGAATCAAACTCGATGGCACCCAACACCACCACCTTGGGTGTAGTAGACTGCCGGCCTCTGTGCGTCATCAAGATTGCTTACAGAACACCCACACCCTCCTACCCACACATTCCCACACACATACTCACACCGCCATATACTAAGGTGACCAGATTTTAACACTGGTAAAGCGGGACAAAAGCGGGACACCATTGATAAAACTCATATCCTGGCGAAATAGTCACATGGCAGCCGAAAACCATATACCCTAGCTTGTCTGCATTCTTTCAAAAACTCAAGACTTTTTAAAATGCCGCGGGACGTGGGAAAAATTGTTCAAAAGCGGGACGTCTGGTCACCTTACCATATACCCACTCACACACCCACACGCTCACGCTCAAACACCCGCCGCACCCCCAATATTGATTCATTAACTATACACAGAGTTCTGTCCTCTGTAAAGGATCAAAAAGTCTTTCCCATGCACCCCTGCTGAAGATCCAAATCCAAACTTCTTGCCATCAAGTCAATTTGAATCCTATAGGAAAGAATAGAACTGTCTCTGTGGGCTGTCAATCTGTATGGGAGCAGAAAGCCTCATTTTTCTCCCTTGGAGCAGCTGTTGGTTTCGAACTGCTGACCTGTGGTAAGCAGCCCAGCTCATAGCCCATGACACTACCAGAGTTCCTTCCGCTCTAGATAGAATCAGGGAAAGGACACCCTCCTCAGTTGAATCAGCAATGGTTTGCAGAACCTTCTCCAGTTATAGAGTCACCATGGTTTGAAAGCACAATGGAAAATTAAAGAAGGTCTGCTCAGCCCATTTCTATCTCTGGAGTTATGTGATATTCATAAAGGCTTCTCTGACATGCACAAGTAGAAAATGTCTCCTGGCACTCCTCCTATGGAGACTTTGGGTGGTTTGACCACACTGATTCCTTCCTGCATATAGAATCCTGATGCACAACTCTTTTTAGTAGGTGTAAACTATTAATTCTTTTTTCTTCATATTTTGATAGTTTTATTTAATAAAAGTGCCTATGATTTAAAAAAATCATTTTATTAGGGGCTCATACAACTCTTATCACAATCCATGCATACATCAATTGTGTAAAGCACATTTGTACGTTCATTGCCCTCATCATTCCCAAAACATTTGCTCTCCATTTAAGCCCCTGGCATCAGCTCCTCATTTTCCCCCCTCCCTCCCTGCTTCTCCCTTCCTCATGAACCCTTGATAATTTATAAATTATTATTTTGTCATTCTTACACTGTCAGGCATCTCCCTACACCCACTTTTCTGTTGTCCGTCCCCCAGGGAGGAGGTTATATGTAGATCCTTGTAATCGGTTCCCCCAGGTGTAAACTATTGAATTGTATGATGTGAATGTTCTATCAATAAAACCGTTAAACTTGAAAAAAAATAAGAATGCATAACTGCTTTGGAAGCACCTCCCCATGGTATATAAACTCAAACCAGACCCTCTGCCATCGAGTGGATTCAGATTCATAAACAGGAGAGTAAAACTAACCCTTGGGGATTTTGAGACGAAATCTCCGTGGGAGCCGACAACCTCATCTTTCTGTGCACAGCCCTGGGTGGGTTCCAACTGCGGACCTCGTGCTTAGCTGATCAGTGCATAGCTCACTGAACCACCAGGGCTCCTCTCAGGATAAGGAATCACAAATGTTTGCAGAGCCCCTTCTGGTGGCTTGGATTTTGAACTGTTTGCTGAACACCTACCTGCCCATGGGCAGAACCTTTGAAGATCTGTGGGACTTCTTCCTTTGCTTCCCCAAAGTCCAAACTCACTGCCATTGAAATGGATTCCCACTCATAGCAACCAGATAGGACAGAGTAGACCTGCCTCTGTGGGCTTTCCAAGACTGTAAACTTTTACAGGAGTAGATGAACTTTCTGTATCCCTGGGAATGGCTCGTGGTTTTGAATTGCTAATCTTGCAGTTAGCAGCCTAATGCATAATCCATTATGCATGATGGGATGGTTTCCCATCTGTATGGACATAAACAGTGTTAGCTGAACTTCCTTCGGAATAGAATTATGAAATCATCGGGCACACAGCTCCACGTCAAGCTGCAATTTATTCAACATTTGCGCTTACATAACACGTTAAGGGTGTGGACGAGCTCATGGACAGCTCATGGAGGGATTGAAGCCAAGTGGAGGAAGCTTTGTACTATAGGCGAAAGGGAGCCGCCAAAGGTCTGTGGCGAGAAAGCGAATTAGTCTCAAAAGCCTAATTTGGTAAGGATTATAGATAGGATAGACTAAAGGTAGATGGTTTATAAAATTAGTATTTTCTAAACAAAGCAAAAAGATCAAGGTACTGATCCATGTTTCTAATCTATAGATTAACTGCTGCTCGTGGCATCGTGGGTGACAAGTTGGGCTGCTAACCGCAAGGTTAGCATTTTGAATGCACCTAGGAGAAAGATGAGGCTGTCAACTCCCATAAAGATTTACAGCCTCAGAAACCCATATTGGGCAGTTCTACTCTGCCACTATGAGTTGGAATCGACTTTAAGGAAGTGAGTCTTAATGAGCCCTGGTGGTGGAGTGGGCGACACCTTGGGCTGCTAACTACAAGTCCATCAGTTTGATCCACAAGCTGCTCCTTAGGAGGAAGAAGTGGTTGTCTACTGCCATGAAGATTTAGTCTCTGAAGCCCAAAGGGGTAGCTCTAGTCTGTTCCATAAGATCACTTTCAGTGCGAATCCACTCCCTGGCAGTGAGTGTGGTTACTGTCGTCCTGATGGATGAGTAATCTGCTGTGCTGGTTGTAGTCAGCTGTCTGAACTTGACTCATGGTGATTTCCAGCACAACAGAATGAAACACCGCTCAGTCCTGCATCATCTCCTCCACCAGTGGCAGGTTCCACTGCTCTGCTCCCTAAGGTATTTATTGTGGTGAGAAAGCTGATGGTGCCCAGCTATCAAAAGATATAGCACCTGGGGTCTTAAAGGCTTGAAGTTAAACAAGTGGCCCTCTAGCAGAGAAGCAGTAAACCCACATGGAAGAAGCGCACCACCCTGTGTGACCATGAGGTGCCGATAGGATCAGGAAACAGGCACCAGAAGACCCCAAACAAAAATATATTGTTGAGAGCAAGGGTGGTCAAAGAGACCCAAAACCCATCTGTAGACCATGGGTCATCCCCTCATAGAAGAGTCACAGGGAAGGGATGAGTCAACCAGGGCACAGCATAACACCCACAAAACACAAAATATTCCTTTGGTTTTTTGAGGCTTCCTACCCCCCACTATCATGACCCCAGTCCTGCCTTTCACTTCTGGCTAGGCTGGAACATGTGCACTGGTACAGATAAGAGCTCAGGACACACGGAATCAGGTCAGATAAACCCCTCAGGAACAGAAATGGGAGTAGCGATACCAGGAGGGTAGGGGAAAAGTAGGGAGAGGAAGGGAGAAAGGGGGAACCAGTTGTAATGATTGACACATAACCACTCCCTCCCTCAGGGGGTTGAATAGCAGAAACTCTGGGTGAAGGGAGACAGCAGCTGGTGTAAGATATGAAAATAATAATAATTTATAATCAAGGGGTCATGAGGGTGGGAGGGAAGGGGAAGAAGGGGGAATAAAAGGAGCTGATACCAAGAGCGCAAATAGAAAGCAAATATTTAGAAAATGATGATGGCAACATATGGACAAATATGCTTGCTACAATTGATGTATGGATTGTTGAGTCTCCAATAAATGATCTTTGAGAGAGAGATAGTCCGTGTGATTTAGTTCTTACTGTCCAATAACTTAGAGAAACCAACTATGTGACCTTGAGCGAGCTATGTGACCTTGAGTAAGTGCCTGCATCTTTCTTGGCTTTAGTTTCCTTGCCTGTAGATGAGGGTGATAACAGTGTTGCCCCAAAGGTGGTAGTGTCAGGGTGAAGTCAATGACTATTTATGAAATTCTTGAAATAGTATCTGAGACAGAGAAAGTGCTTTTAAGTGCCTGCTTAAATACATGCTGCTGTCCTGTCAGGCGCCCTGGAGCCCCTCCTGAATCACAGCAGCCCTAAGTACAGCAGAGGAAACACTGCCAGGCCTGCGCCAGCCTCACAGGTCTGAGCCACCGTATCAATCCGTCTGAGCAAGGGTCTGCCTCTTCTCCGATCCTCTACTGAACATGCTGTCCTTTTCAGACTGGTCTTTCCCGGTAACATGCCCAGTGTGTGTGAAATGAAATCTTATCATTCTCGGTTCTAAGGAACATTCTGGCTGGACTTCTTCCAAGTAGGTACTTCTTCTGTTTGTTCTCTGGCAGTCCACAACACTTCCAAAATCCTTCTTCACCGTTTAAATAGGTACAAATGAATAGTACACACACACACACACACACACACAAACACACGCACATACATAGAAAAACGTGACAAGAATTGTAATAAAGGGGTCTGTATTCATCTCATTGGAGGATTTTTTCCCAGTTAGGTCTTGTTTGGGGGAAATAAAACCACTCTGGCTGGCTGAGGCAGAACGAGGTCTCAAACAGGGACTTCCGATTCAAACAAAATCAACAGAAGGGCTGGGAGAGTGGAAGCCGGGAGGGAGGCCAGTGGGATTTTGGACTCCCAGGTGCCTCTGCCACGGGCATGTTTCAGAAGGCACCACACCGCAGCTGCTACTCCTGCCACCAAGCAGCCACCGCTCCCTGCCCTGCCCCTGCAGACTGTCCGACACCCTCTTAACTAGGTGGTGCTCCTCTCAGCGGCCACAGGCACAGGAGGACCTCTGTCTCCTTCCACCCCCAGATCTGACTGGCAGAACTTAATGAAGCACGCGTCCGCTGGCTGCAAGGGAGTTTGGGAAACAGCATGGTACGCGGTTGCCCCTCTTCCAAGACAAAGAGAATGAAGTGGAGATCGAGTGCGTCAATCCACGTGGCTAGCCCACACATTCTGGAAGACGGGAAAAATAGATTTGAGCTGGGTCTTAGAAGGTGAGGGGACCTGAGAACCTTGGGCTGCAAGGTAGCAGACAGAGAGGAAGTGAAGGGTCGAAGACATAAAATCCAGCCTGGCATGGTTCACAAGCATCTGTTCATTGTGCTTGCTCAGCACCCTTTCCACGGTTTTGTTTTTTTTCTCTCAGAACTTGCACCTTGATCGTCCTTTGGGAACCACCCCACCCCACTATCAGCTAGGTGGTTCCCTTGATGCTGATCTTGAACCAGACTCCAGGAGTGGGCGGGTGACCAGGACCGGCCAACTGGTACGCTCCATTGTCTCAGGCACAGTGATTGGTTTAGGAATGGACATGTGAGTTAAGCCAGGCCCATGAGACTGATGGTAAAAGCTCTGCTTAGCGCTGAAGGTAGAAGCTTGGACCCTCTGGTGATGGGTGTAGAGCAGTGGTTCTCAATCTTCCTAATGCCAGGACCCTATCATACAGTTCCTCATGTTGTGGTGACCCCCAACCATAACATTATTTTTGTTGCTACTTCATCACTGTCATTTTGCTGTTATGAATCATCATGTAACTCATGTGAAAGGGTTGTTCGACCCCCAAAGGGGTCCCCACCCACAGGTTGAGAACAGCTGGGTAGAGGAATGTGAGCCCACAGGAAAGCAGGGCTAAGATACAGAGACATTGAATCCTGATGGTATGACATGTCTGAATCCAGCTGTTCCTGAAGCTGTCACGTTGCCCAGTGTCAGGCCATTATAGTCCGTTAAGCCATCAAATTCCCCTTTCTGCTTACGCCAGTTTGAGTTGAAAGTCCTGACTAATACAGTATGATAAGAGAGTCGTGTTCTAGTGAGAGGGCCATTGTACTACAGAAACTCTGAGACCGGGTCACCTGCTGGTGACAACAGCCAGCCATCGCAAAGCCTATGGAGTCTCAGTTCTCTGACTCAAGGGCTTGCCATGGGATGGCATGCAGCTGGTTGTTTGGGGGTCGTTGATAAGGGGTGTCAAGGTGTGAGAAGAAAGTTGGGATGGGAACTCTTGTTGAGGTCATGGGGGGCGGGGGCGGCATTCTTCCACTGATGTTCCCTGCAGCAGTGTTTGCACAGGGCCACAGTCCCTTAGGACAAGTGTTTGTAATGTAGAAATCTTCTACAGGTTGAAAGTGATTGGGGCAGACATTAGATATTCATAACGTCCTTGGAAGGGTCGAGGCAGCATTCCACGCAGGAAACTTGGTCTTTTCCTGGCGGAACAACAAACTATTCACAGCACGTGGGCTGAAGATTGTAACTATGTCTGTTCCGGTCAAGGTTTGGCGACAAATACATTCACGTGAGATCAAGTCAGGTCTTCCTACTGAATAAATGTTGATTAAGCATTTGCTTTCCGGTTTTCCTTTGGATTTTACATCGCTAAGAGATTATAGATTACGTGGTAGCAAAGTACATGTTTGAAAACTGGGAACGACTTAAAGAGGCATCCTTAGGAAAACAGGTTTTCAAGGCGTAGTGATGTGATAAAACCCTGCGGGACAGTGACAAGGAGTGAACTAAAGCACCATGCGCCGTTATGCAAGAAAGCAAGTGGCAAAAAAAAAGAAAGAAAGAAAAAGAAAGCAAGTGGTAGAGAATATATCTCTTATTAGCTAGGCTAAGCCAGGTTATGCTACAGTAACAAAAAGCCCCCTACATCTCAGAGGTTTAAACAAAGTTTGCTTTTAAAATTTCTCATTCATGCTACTCGCTCTTCCCCGGCCAGTGAGTGAGGGGGCTCCGCTTGGACTCTATGACTCCCTCACTCTGGACCTCAGTGGGTGGGCTGGCCACCCTGAAGAGGACTTGACAGCATTGTGGTCAATAGAGGTGTGTGGGAGAACTCCCAGAGCTGGCTTTGAAAGCTCCTGCCAGAAACCATGTTCCTGTCCAGTCTCAGATTCCCATAAAAGGCACGGAGGAATCAAGGCTGCCACGGGGTCACCACCCAGTCCTGGGACTGGTGGCATTCTGTGCCAGGCGCCTGGGACCTGGGGAGCAGTTACGAGCATGTGATTGACCTTTTATCTGTTTACTGCCTCTGGGACTTTGAACTGAGATCCTCTCTCACTGGTACTGATTAGTGTTTATGGATTGTATAATAACTTCCACGGGTGGGTGCCTGGAGCCTTCTCTAGCAGACGAGGCGGGAAGGGATAATGTTCCTGTGAGTTTTGCATTCGGCTGTGGAGTCTTTTCCTTTGCATTTGCTTTGCACGTACGTACGTGTGGACCAGCACAGGGGCCTCATTTATAGTTTCTTGGAGGGCGCTCCCGGAACCTGCCTTTCTCTTGGCCACTCCCTTTCTCTGCAATTCCCTATGGCTCCCCGTGGCCCCTTAAGTGGGGGGGGAGTCAGGATTATAACCGTTTCCCTTGACTGAATGTCTGCTGCACGCCAGGCACTTTTATAGGTACTATTTCAAACCCAAATAGCAATGCCTTGGAGTAGAGACTGACCATGTGACCCAAAGTCATGGTCACATGATCTCACTGCTGACTCATAGGGAGCCCTGTGAGCTTCCAAGACTGCAACTGTTTAGGAGTAGAACACCCAAGTCTTTCTCCCTAGGAGCTGCTAGTGGTTTCCAACACCGATCATGTGGATTGAAGGCCAACGTTTCACCAACCACTCGAGCTTCTGGTTAGTGACCAGATTAGGGGCAGGTGCCCTCCGACCTCACTCCTGCCTCTTCCTGGTGGGTCCACTGCCCTTGGGCAGGCTGGCTTCTAGATTCCCTTCCAGAACATCTGGAATCCACAGCACCAGCCTGAGGAGCCTGAGTCCTGTCCTCATCACATCCGGCTGGTCACTCCCTTTCCTGCGTGTTAGCCATAGGACGACAAGAAGCTGTCAACACTCACTCGTCTTGGCATCCACTGGGCCCACCTATGGCTGGGCACTGGGCCCTGGGCGCAGGTGTTCACGGCAACGGTGTGGATACAGACCTATGACCCGTTTTCCAAACTGGGTGGCTGAGAATGAAACAAAATCCTTGCTGACCTGGAACTCCGGTTTTGTGACGGGGACAGGAAATGAGCAAATAAAAAAGGTTACGTGTCCTGAGCCGTCCTCATTCTCGTGGTGATGTGTGACGCCATTGTTACAGCCACCCTGTCAGTCCATCCGCCACTCCTCTTTACCAAGCACAAAGTCCTCCCGAGGGACTGGGCTCTCTCCTGACAACACGTCCAAAGGATGTGAGACAAAGTCACGCCTCCTCGATTCTAAGGGGCATCCTGGCTGTCCTTCGTCCGAGACGGATTTGTTGATTCTCCTGGCAGTCCGAGGCATATGAATATTCTTCCCCCGCACCAATTCACATGCCACCATACTTTCTCCGGTCTTCCTTCAGTACACACGTATGTGTCATGTTGTTGGACGCCGCCTGACACTAATCAGCTCACAGTCATCTTCTGTGACAGAGCAGAGCCGCCCCGTAGCGTTTTCCAAGCTGTAATCTTTACAGGAGGGTCCTGGTGGCACCGGGGTGAAGCCCTGGGCTGCTAACCACAAGGCATGGGACTCACGTCCACCAGCGGCTTTGAGGGAGCAAAGAGGGGGAGAACTGCTCCCTTAAAGATCTCCGCCATCGGAAACCCTCAGGGGCAGCTCTGCTCACTCCTGTGGGCTCACTATGAGTCAGAATCAACTCATTCATCAGCCCACAAAAAAACACCTTTACAGGGATAGATCGCCAGGTCTTCCTTCCGCTGAGCCACTGGTGGGTTTGGATAGACTGACCTTCCTTTCAGATATAAACTGAGCGTGGGGCCACCAGAAGCCTTTACTGTCACATTGTCTGACTCACTCCCTGACATCTAGTCCAGCGACCCTATAGGACAGGGTCGAACTGCCCTTGTGGGCTTCTGAGACTCTAACTCTATGGGACTAGAAAGCCTCATCTTTCTCCCAAGGAGCGGCTGGGGGCTTTGAACTGCTGGCCTTGGGGTTAGCAGCCCAATGTGTAACCACCATGCCACCAGAGGTGAAAGCTTGTTGGAAGAAAAACAGAGTGGTGTGAAGGGGAGCACACACCCGCCTTGGTGGGGGAGGGAAGTCCTCTGAGCAGAAACCTCAATGCAGTGAACTTGATTGACTGAAGAGATGAGTCAACTAATGTTTGATGAGCTGAGAACCTGATTCAGGGATGAATAGGGAGTGTGGAAGGAGACTTTTGAGGTAGGGACCTCCTGCCCCACCCCCCCAATCTTACAATTTCTTAATCTCAGGAGTGTCATTTTACAGATGGGGACACGGTGGCTGACAAAGATGAAGAGAAGGGTTTCAGAAGATGGGATCCTAGAAAGAAAGCCTCACTCGACACCCTTAAGTTAATTCTGGCATTTAGCACCGTAGAGGGCAGCAGAGAACTGCTCCTGCAGGTTTCTGAGATTTTTTGACTCTTTACAGGAGTAGAAAGCCTTGCTTTTCTCCTGAGGGGTGGCTGGTAGTTTCAAACTGCTGACCTTGTGGATGGCAGCTCAACTCATAATTACTGTGCCATCAGCCTCCTGTCCAGACCCTAGAGCAACGGTTCTCAACCTGTGCCTCACGACCCCTTTGGGGCTCGAATGACCCTTTCACAGGGGTCGCCCGATTCACAACAGTAGCAAAATGACAGTGATGAAGTAGCAATGAAAATAATTTTATGGTTGGGGGGTCCCCACAACATGAGGAACTGTATGAAAGGGTCACCGCATTAGGAAGGTTGAGAACCATTGCCCTATAGGAACCATCTAGCTCTCAGCTTGCAGGGTCTCCAGCCTCCTGTCTTTCTCCCCATAGGCTCCCAAGTCACCCTTTTCTATGCACTGGGCTGCTAATTGCAAGGTCATCAACAGCTCTGGTGGAGTGGGAATTGTCTCCAAAACAGTGGGCCTGGTTTTTGGTGGTTACAGTGTGCGTGGTAAGGGTTCGTATTCTTCACCCCTATCCTCTCCCCAGCATGGAAATCTAGTTGACCTAGCATTAGTTCAATTAACAAAATAAAACACAGGGAATACTGATTCTGCAAAGGGTGGTGGTATAATTTGGGAACAGATATGAGTGAATGGTTGAACAACATGATGGACAGTTTATTATTGGTCTCTGAATTGTACATGTGAAGACTGTGCGAATGTGAAATGTTTTGTTATATTGAAACAACACACACAAAAAACCCCTCACTGCCATCGAGTGGATGCTGACTCAGAGATGCTATAGGACAGGGTAGAACTGTTCCTCTGGGCTTCAGTCTGTAAATCTTTATGGGAGTAGAAAGCCTCATCTTTCTCTGATGGAGAAGCTGGTGGTTTCAAACTGCTGACCTTTAGTTAGCAGCACAATGCATAACCACGATGGTGCCAGAGCTCCTACACTATGCCACCAGTGCTACATACATGAGTAAATTTACTCCACTTAAAAAAGAAAGAAAAGATTTCTTTCTGCTTATAGAGAAAAATAAGCAAACATTACATGGTGTTATATAGTGCTCAATACATTGTTTCTCAAGCTCTCTGTAGATTAAAAGAGTTGTAAAGAACACGTTGGGGCAAAATGATAGACAAATAAAGCAGGAGGGGGACTTTTGCAGGTTAACAAATTCTATGGAAATCATGCCATTTGCATTTGGGCTACAATGTACAAACCTTGATTTTATCTGTAGGACAAAAACAGCTATCAAAGAAATCCTTGCCAGACATTGCAAATGGGGGTAGGGACTTCAAAACGTACCGATTCATTGTAGGATATTCTGATATGATTATTTTCTTAGGCATGATAATATCACTGTGGTTATGTAGAAGACTCATTTTTCTTTAGGATTGCTGCTGATGTATTGAGGCAGGAAGCAATGTATTTTTAAATAATTCAGCAACAACAACAACAATGTAAACGTATGCATTTCCATAGACACATCTGGAAGAATGGTTAACAATTGTTGAATCTGGATGGAGAGGGTACAGGCATCCTTTGTATTAAAGACATTGGGAAGCGGGGCCACTTTGTGAGTGAAACAAAACCTATTTCTGGTGACCTTCAGGTTTCTGGTCCAGAGCCTTCCCTGGACTACATTACTTCATCTCCCTCGCACGTCTGTGGGATTGACAACTCTAGACCTGTTTCAGCCAAGGGTGATTAAGCCAAGATCTGAACCTGCATCTATCTGAGTCAAAATTCTCTTCCTTCTTTTTTTTTTTTTGGTTTAAGCTTTCCATCTCTCCTCCTAGGATGCTTGGAGGATCTTGGGAGAGCAACTTGCATTTCTACTCTATATGCCAGGCTTCACAGGTGTTTCTTAAGTCCTGGCAACCACTTGATGCAGGAGAATGTTACTATGAACATTCTCCACTTCATGAAGGCCCAGAGAAGTTAAGCAATTCACCTAAGGTCACACAGCTCAGAGTAGAAGAGCTAGGAGTTGGGTAACCTGAACAGTCTGGCTCTGAAGCCCTTTACTTGAGCGGTTTAAAAACACACAAACAAACCATACTTTTAAAAGAATGATTCCTTTAGGGCAGTGGTTCTCAACCTTCCTAATGCCGAGACCCTTTCATACAATTCCTCATGTTGTGGTGACCACCCCCAACCATAAAATTATTTTCGTTGCTACTTCATCACTGTCATTTAACTGCCGTTATGAATCGGGCGACCCCTGTGAAAGGGTCGTTTGACCCCCAAAGGGGTCGTGAGGCACAGGTTGAGAACCGCTGCTTTAGGGATATAAGCAGGGTCATTGTTGGTTCTCAAAGTATAATCCTTTCAACTCCTGACTACTTCCAGCACACTGAGACAGTTCCTTTGGTTCTGATGTGTCCACTTGGGGGACACTGGTCTCTTTAGTTCAGTTGACAGCTCCCTAAAGCTGGGACTGGCTCTCCAGCCCTCTAACCCTGGGCCTCTGGTGACCACTCTGCTCTTTGAGGTGCTCTGGCCTGAAGGTGATCTGAAGACACAGGCTCTAGGGGTAAGAAACCAACTTGCCTGCAGGCTGAGCATTAGGGCCTACATGGAATGCAGAGGGAGTTATAACTCCAAGGTCAAGGGTGTCCCTTGGCAGACAGGTTAGTAGAGAAATGAGCCCTCACTGAAAAGCATGGGTCAAGAGCTTCCCCCTCTCCAAAAACGGTGTCCTCATTTGCACACTAGGGATCTGAGAGCATCCATCTCATAGCACTGATGGATGGATTTAAGGAGAAAGCTCAAGTCTAGTGTTCTCCGTGCATGCCCTCCCACAATTGTTACCACTACATTTGCAATGATTCTGTGGGGGTTCCACCTTGCCCACATTCTAAACTCATGCTTCCTACTCTTCCGCCTCGCTGGATTTATCCACATTGGCCTTGGATGGATTCAACCTGGGAACCCCAGGCTTTTCCCTGTCCCAGGGCCTTTGCACCTGCTGTTTCTCCTGGTGGGAATTCTCTTCGCCTAGCTTATTCTAAAACCATTTGGCTATGACAGGTTTCCCCTACCCTTTTCTCTCTCAGTTCATGTCAACTTCTGAGCGAGGCCTTCCGTGAGCACCCTCCTCTGTTTCCAACACATTTTCCCATTTTACTGTGCTCATATGACTAATCAGTACATGATATTGTGAATGGATTAGTTTCTCTTCCCCCTCCTCCTTGAATGTAAATTCCAAGACAGGGATTTTTGTCTGGTTTGTCTTCTATTATCTCCAGATCCAAGAACGGTGTTTGTCGTCTGTCTGGCGTTCAGTAAGTAGATGGCTAATTGAATGAATGAATGATGAATGAATGAATGTTATAGCAGGCTGTGCCCCTGGGTTTACAAGCCCCGCTCCTCTGCAGCAGTGGGCAAAAAGCCTGGTCCGGCATTTCGGACGGGCCCTAGGTCCCTAGTTGGGGCTGCCCGTGCGCGGAGCCCACTGCCACCGGAGTGACGCTTTCCAAAAGCCTGGGCGGTGGCCGCGAGCGGAGAGGGGCTGTCGCCATTTGGCCCCTTCGCTGTGGGCGCCGAACCG
>NW_022109491.1:7636805-7649245 GCF_000313985.2 Echinops telfairi
TCCGCCGGCGCGCGCGCGATCGCCCTCCGAGCGGCTGGGTTCCAATCCCCGGCCATGCGGAGAGCTCTGCCCGCTCCGGGCTCCTAACCTGAGCTCCCAAGGCGCCTCCCCTTCTCCCCCTCCTCTCCCCTCCCCTCCCCCGCGCCAAGGGCACACTCTTGTCCCCCTCCTCCCCCGGTCCTCAGCTAGAGTTTCCTCCTGAATCCACGACCCGGGGAAGGCGTGCGGTCTGGTCTCTTCCTTTCGTTTCCTGCGCTCCTGTGACCCCAAGGATGGAAGGTGGCTTCCCAGTATCCGATGCCGCCCGCTCTGGTGGCCGAGGGGAAGTTTAAGTGGGCCCTGGAGGATGAGCTGTGACCAGGGCTGTCGGGAAATGGTCCCAGGTGGTAAGGGGGAGCCTGGAAGGAAAGATGGAGTACATACTCCTTCTTCTCCGTGGCTTACCATTGAAAGGAAAGACGGCCTCTCTGGACGCCGAACCCCCGCCCCCATCACGGCCACAAAAGTAGACTGTCAGGACTCCAGAAAGGAAGCACGTGCAGAGTGAAGGTGAAGGGCAGCTGACACAGAGGTCAGCCTTGGATGGGAATCTAGTGTGACCAGTGTGGTCCTGGGCAAGTTGCTGAAAGCCAAACGCCCTGCAGTCCATTCGATGCCGACTCATAGTGAGGGCAGAGCTGCCCACGTGAGTTTCCGAGACTGTAACTTGACCGGAGTAGAAAGCCCTGTCTCCACCCACCCCCACCCAGGTCAAGTTACTAAACCTCACCTTCGCTGTAAAATGGGAGTCCCGAGCCGAACCTCAGGGGTTTAAGAATAGAAATTGATAAGCCCTTAACAGCGTGCTTTCAGAAGATGGCAGCTATTCTTTGTAATTTTGGAGACAGGAAGATGGAAGGCTTGAGTGTATTTTCGTGACTTGGCAATGGTGAGGGGGCTCTAGAGAAAACGCTGTTTGGGTGGCTTAGTGGGGAGGTGTGCAAATGCTATCATAAAATTCTGGGTAACTTGAATGGCAGGAAAGGGTTGATGACTTAGCTGCTGAGAAACACCTTTTTGGATTGTCATAGCTATTTCTCTGTTCATCTGTCAACACTCAACGGATCGCCAAACAGAAGTTGCCAGCTAATGCAGGAGGTTCTCTTCTGATTTTTTTCTTTTAAACATGTTTCCCTCAATGGCTAATACTGATGTTTTACACCAGAAGTCAAACGTGGGAAGATAGAGTAAGCACCGCATCAGCTTGCCCAAGCAGTTTACTAAGTGTCTTAGCAGGAAATACACTCCTTTAGGAAGCTATTGTAGGCGCCCTGGTGGTGTCATGGTTGTGCATTGGGCTGTGATCCTCATGGACGGCAGTTCGAAACCCCCAGCAGCTGCTTTGGAGAAAGACTGGGCTTTCTACTCTTATAAGCACTCAAGAGTCTTGGAAACCCACCGTGGGTGGGGTGGGTTGTCACTGTGAGTCAGAACTGGCTACATAGCAGTGAGTGGAGAAGCTACAATATGTGGCAGAAGATGAGGAGATGAGTTATTAATGGGATTAGCTCAGTGGGAAGAGTTTCTTAGTATATCGAATATTGGGCTCTTAGTAGAAATGGGTATCAAACTGGATGTGAACCTAGAGGCAGTCTTGGATCCATACCCCTTTTACTCTAAACATGACAGCTGTTTCTGGGGTGGGTGTATAAACCAGCCATATCTGAATGGGGAACCATCCCCATTGGGCTGGTACGTACCTTTTGATTAGCAGGGTTAGAAACTAGATTTTCCAACAGAAATGGAATTTGTCAATTTAATTGAACTTTGTCAGCCGTGGCTTTTGAGGTCAGTGGCGCCCCAGTGTAAAGCGATGCGTTTAGATGGCTACTTCATTGATAACTGAAAAAGAGGCAAGAACCTGCCTTAAGGGAAAAAAAATCCTGAAACCTAAGTCTCTTGAAGGGCACTTGCTTTTATGACTCCCGTTCTGGGCGGGAAAGGAGAGCGGACAGAGATGTGTGTGGAGTGGTTTGGAGCTTTGGGCAGTTGCAGTGACACATGCAGCAGTTTGGCAGTTTTACTTTCCTGAAAAGGAACTTGACATTTCCAAAGGGCCGTCTTTGGACAGTGGGGTGGCAAATCTTTTCAAAAGATGAAGGTAATCGAGGGAACTACTAGGAGCCTTGGTGGCGCATTGGCCAGGTGCTCAGCCTTGAACTTAGAGGCTAATGGAACCTGGCAGCCAGAGCTCCCTCCGTGAGAGAAAGCTGGGCAGTCTGTTTTAGTAAGATGACAGGACTGACAACCTTGAGACGGCTTGACTCTGCTCTGTAGGGTTGTCTTTTTTTTTTAATTAAAGGCAAATGTAAGATCAATGTAACCTAGGTTACTTGAAACAATTATAAATATGAACTTCGAATAGGATGACCCACGTGAAATTTCAGTCTCAGCTGTCTAAAACAGTTGTATATCAACCATTCATATAGTTCGCCTTAAATCATTTCTTTCCAAGATATGACACTTCAGTTTTCTGGCATCGTGGAATGTGTCAGGCTTGTATTTCCTCCTGGATTTAATTTTTCCCTCATTCTTGGCCTTTGATTTGCTTTGCTTCTCTGGTGGCTCCAGGGCTCAAGAGAACTTATGACTCCCAAGGTGTGTTGTAACTACCTCCAGGAATAGGTAGGCGGCCTTGAATGGAAAATAAGAGATAAGCCCTGTGTGATAAGTGTTTTAAATTGCTGGTGAGGAAGTGTAACCAGGAAAAGGAAGTTCAGCCTCTTCATGCCAGAGAGCCTTCATCTCCTAGAGGGACCTTTCATCAGAGAGCTAATGGAAACTCTATTGGGCCTGACTCATTAGTGAAATAGGGGGAGTGGTACCCCCTGGGCTAGAAAGCTGTAGTATGAGGACTCTTACTAATGTGACCATCACTTACTTGTAATAAATACAGGGTGCTCTTTTTAGTTACTTCTTTCTTTCCCAACAGTTTCATTGGCATGTGGTTTACATATCACTACAACTCACTATAGTTCATTCAGTCACATCAAGGAGAATTGTACAATCATTACCACATCAGTTTTAGAGCATCCCCCCCAAGCTATCAGGATCTGTTCTAGTGCCCCCCCACCTTCATTATTACGCCCCAAATCCCCTTTTCGTCCCTATTTCTTAGCTATTTCACCATCCTTGCCACACTCCCAGTGTATATATGCATATACATGTGTGTGCATATATAAACTGTAGGTTCACCCGACCTTATGATATTTTAGTTCTCAATGAAAAACGGCAAGAGACCAAAGTTATTCTATAGTGCTTTATTATTTTTACATTAGCAATTTTAAAAGCAGACCTAAAAGGTTGGGGCAGATGGTGTGAGCAGGTGGTAGATATAAAAAACGGGAAGGGAACGTCGAGGTGGGCATATAAATGGACACCTGTGTCTTTTCTCCAATCCCTGCCCCACTGCGATTTTCATTTAATCGCTTGTTTCTCCTGCACTGTTGAAATACATCTAGTAATTAAGGTGACCAGATTTTAACATTGGTAAAGCGGGACACCATTGATAAAACTCCTATCCTGGCGAAATAGCCACATGGCAACCGAAACCGTATACCCTAGCTTGTCGTGCATTCTTTCCAAAAATCTGGACTTTTTAAAAACGCCGCGGGACGTGGGAAAAATTGTTAAAATTGGGACTGTCCCGCCCAAAGCGGGACGTCTGGTCATCTTAATCTATGTCTGGTCACCTTAATCTATATCTCTGAAGGCTCTGAAGAAAACTTTGAACTTGCTGATGGCCCTTTAACTTTGAAAAACAAAAACAAACTAAGGCCGAGTCTTTTAAAAGATAACAGAAGGCAGCTATTTATAGATGCATGTGTGAAATGCCGATGCTGGGATGGTCAGGTTGTATCCAGGTTATTGACCTCTGGAACTTGCTAAAATGTTGTAATAATCAGAGTTCTTTGAAAATTCAGCTGGATTTTCTCCTGGACTTTGGTGATTGAAGAACGGAAGCGGTGAATGATTATTTCCATCCTGGTTTGTCCTTTTTAGTTGTGAAACCCCCTCCCTCCCCCCTCCCCCTCACATATTAGTCTATTTCTTAATGCAGAGGCCTGAAAAGGAAGGAAGAAACCTGAAGTTTCCCAACACATGATCAGTTGATTAGCTTGTGGCAAAATGTGACACTTGGTCTGGTGGAACGGGTGAACTTACGTGTCTGTGCACCACCAGCTGCTTAACGCCTGACCCAGCTTGGTTCTTCAGGCTCTCCTCTGGGAGTCGTGCCTGATTGGAATACCAGATTCATCCAAAACCATTGGGGAAATGGGGCAATTCCTTTTGTTTCTTAGCCAAGAGCCCTTGGATCCTGAGGGTCTTAAGAGAAGACTTCGGGAGGATTGAAGGGGGTTGCACTCACACCATGAGGGAGCCAGTGGGAGAGCTGGCCTACTTAGTGTTAAGAAACATTTGATTTGTGGCTAGGACTTTTGGAAGGCCAAACCCAAACCAAACGTACCCCATATAGTCAATTCCCACTCATAGCGTCCTTGTAGGATAGAGTAGAACTGCCCCTCTGCATTTTCAAGAGGGTCACTAGAGAGTTAGGGAGTAGGCTAGCTTGTAACCCACTACTGCCACTGGAGCTCAAGGAGTAATTCTAATCCCACCTGATAGAACCATATGACCTTGAGCAAGCCACTTGATTTCTCTGATCTTAAATTTAGCTCACACACACACACAGAAAGAAAAAAAAAAAGCAAAGCTGTTTCAGAAACTGAAACTGCATTCTGGTCAGACTTTTCGTGAGATGCTTCTAGACACAGAAAGCTGACAGTTCCTTTACGTCTCCTCTGGTGGCAGGGAGTTTGGTTATCAATCGTGAACCTAAGAGTTTTTTTAGAGAAGATAAAGTTTGTCGTCATGGGATACAACTTTTTCTCATAACCACAGGGCATTTTCACAGTCCCCTCAGTCAAAAGAAGAATGCAAATAGCCCCCTTTTTCCTTTCCAAATGCTTCAAAGCACTTACTTTCTTTGTTTTTCCGGAATGAAATACATCTGAGAAAATGGGGCTTTTCATTTTAGAAAATTTAAAAGCCACATCCCTGTTAAAGATAGCTTTCTCTTTCCCTAACACACACATATCCTCTCTCTTTCTCTCTCTCTCTCTCTCTCTCTCTCTCTCTCTCTCTCTCACACACACACACACACACACACACACACACACACACACACACACACATTTTCTCTGCTTGTAGTGTGTCAGGCTTAGGAGAAACCACAGTTTGGAGAACAGGCTGAGGCCCAAAGCATGGACAGCAACCCTTGAGGAGACTGCGCTCTGTTTTGCCTCCGCCAGGGTTTTGGCTCATTGGAGGCAAGGAATTGGTGTGGAGTTGAGATTTCTTTTCATGATGGAACTGGGCTAGTCTTAGGCAGTCTTTGGAAGCAGTCATTCAGATAACAACATTGACCATTCCAGGACATGAACCGGCTAGCCCAGAGGTTCCCAGATTTGTTTGTCCTACTGCCCCCTTTTCAGAAAAAAATAGAACTCCGCATCCCCGGGCAATTAGGCAATTTGTTGTTGCAGCCCCCGCCCAGGATAGCTTTTCCAGCCACCCTTGGGTGGCTCCAGCATTCCCCATGTGGCAATGTCACACATATTGGGAGACACTGCTCTGACCTGTAGATGATTGGGCTCCAAACCTGACCTTTCTTCTCCTGAACTTGCCAGACCAGTGTAGGCCTCATAGACTCAGCACCAGGAAGAGGGAGCTCTCTGTTGTTGCGACCCCTTTTGAGAGAGAAGTCCCAAAGCAGTGGAAAGCCAAGTGCTACTGGCTTATTGGCTTCCTGGAAATGCACCATCTTTTAGATCATGGAAGACAGATGTTGGCAACATCCACCCACGTGCAGCCAGCATGAAGGGAGTGGTTTGGTGCTCCGGGGATCCGTGAAAGAAAGACTTGGAGCCATGTGGAGGGTGACATTTGTCAAGATAAAGACAATCTGCCACCGACAGAGTGGGCGTGGGTCTAAAAGAAGTTCCGTGCTCGCCCCGCCTGGAGAAGGGGCAAACCCCACTTGTGCTCTCAGTGAAAGGGCAGTTATTCTTTAATGCCTGCTAGTTGTTCGTTACCTTCCAGGTAGTTGCAACTTATAGCGACCTTAGGTCCAACAGAGCACAACACTGCCTGGTCCTGCAGCAGCCCCTTAATTGTTCTGCTGAAGCCTCTTGTTCCAACCACTGTTTGAAGGTCTAGGATGAGCCCAATAAAAGTAAGCTTCCTGTGCATGCGAAGCGTACGTTGTAGAACGTTGTGAGGAAACAAATGAGAGGAACTGGACCTCCATCAGTCAATAAGCCAGCAGTTGAGTATCTGCCCGTGAGGTTGCCAGGTACGGGAGATATTTCCATAGAAACTTTCGGCTGCTGTTCTTGTGTAGACCCAGCAAGTCCAGGTTGGGCCATTCAGTGGCTTAAGGTTGGGAGTGAGTGAGTGGTCAGGTAACCCTGAGGCACGGATACAATCTAATGGAAAGGACAAGATGAGTTAAAGGAACAGTTTGGGAAAAAGAGTAGAAGACAGTGACCATCAATTTGCTAAATTGTGTGATACTGACTCTTCATGATGTCAGATGTGTGAAAGAAGAAATTCCTTCAACAAACAACTTTTTTGGATACCCCCTCTGTTGGATACTTCAGGTGTGGAGCCTTTTAGAAGTGAACAAGGCGGAACATTTCTGGTCCCATGGGGGCTTTTATTGAAAATGGGAGGTTTCTGCCCTGCATATTTTTATTCTAACGCAGCGATTCTCAACCTGTGGGTCGAGACCCCTTTGGGGGTGGAACAACCCTTTCACAGGGGTCACCCGATTCATAACAGTAGCAAAATGATGGTGATGAAGTAGCAACGAAAATAATTTTATGGTTGGGGGGGTCACCACCACATGAGGAACTGCATGAAAGGGTTGCAGCATGAGGAAGTTTGAGAACCACTGCTCTAGATAGACATTATCCAAGCTGACTTCAGATAGGGGTAGGAGTGACTGAGGGTCTGTTTTAGATTGAGTGCTCAGCCTTGTTGAAGAGGTGAAGGGTAGAACCAGTCACTCAGGCAAGGGTGGTGGGACTGGGTGGCGGGTTATATAGCCCATGTAAAGACCCTGAGGCAGGGATGAACTTGGACAGATGTTGACTGGATTCTAGCGAGTGAGAAAAGAGTGGTAGATGTTCAGAAGGGTGGGAGTCGGATCAAAGAGGACCCTGTAGGCCATGGGAGGAGGAACTGTAGAATAAGAGTTCATATTAGCCTCACAATCAGCCAGACGTAGCTTCCAATCAGCTTTGTCAAATAGAAGATACTTCCTTTCTCATAAGGTTGTTATGAAGGTCAAATAGAGCGTGTACACACAAGGTCTTAGCTAGGAGCTTCACACAAAATCCCGTGTTGTTGGGTACTGTTGAGTTGTTTGTGACTGTGTACAGGTAACGGAACATCACACTTCCCTGCCCTCTGCCACCCCCCAGACAGCCATCCTCACAATGCAACTCCTGTGTCAAGCCATCTCATTGAGGGTCTTCCTCTTTTCCACGGACCCTCTACCAAGCATGATGCCCTCCTTTAGGGACTGATTCCTCCTGATAACACGTCTCGAGTGAGACAGTCTCACGGTCCTTGCCTCTAAGGAGCGTTCGCTCGAGGTAGATCCCTTTGTTCTTCTAGCAGTCCACAGGATGTTCAGTATTCTTTGCCAACACCGCCAGTCAAAGGCATCAAGTTTTCTTAGGTCTCCATGTTTCATTGTCCATGAGGTGATTGCAAAGACCCTGGCTGGGGTCAAGTGGACTTCAGTCCTCAAGGTGGCATCTACGTATTTGAGCCCTTGTCATAGGGCTTTTGCAGCACATTTGCCCAATCCTGTAGATACTTTGATTTCATAACTGCACCTCTCCTGGTGCTGCTTGCCCTCTGTTTCTAATCACTTATAGCCGTAGAAGGTGTCCTTTGGTTTACCGCTCAGTACTGATCTGAGGTTTGGGAGGGCTGAACCCCAGCCCAACTTGGCCAGTCATGAACCGTGAAACTTTTATCTCAGTCTCTCCATCTATAAACTGAGAAAATTGGACGGTAATGCAGATTTTGGGGGTTCTCAGATCTGGAGTTATATGATTCTGAGTATGTGTGAGCTGACCCTACACCTGGAATGAATGCCCCGCCTCCCATCCTGCAGTGAAGACCTCCCATCCTCACCCGCCAGCACCATTCCTTCAAATTCAAGTTCTCCGTTCACCTGTCTCCCACCTTTAACGAGGTGCTGAGGCATAGATCTGAGTGGCTGTGGCATGGTGAGTGCTTGTGTATCATCACCAAATTTCATCGGTTCACTTTTTTAGTCGAATGAAGTTCATACCGTTTCCACTGCCGTCCAGTTAATTTGAACTCTCTGTGACCCTGTGAGGGAGGGGTCCTGGTTCACAGTGGATGTGTTGGGCTGCTAAGATCAAGGTCAGCGGCTTGAAATGACCATCCAGTCTGGCAGAGAGACGGGTTCTATGCCAGTCAAAAGTGACAGTCTCAGAAGCCCACAGGGGCAATTCTCTCCTGTCCCATAGGGTAAGGTGACCAGATGTTAACATTGATAAAGCGGGACAAAAGTGGGACACCATTGATAAAACTCACATCCTGGCGAAATAGCCACATGGCAGCCGAAAACTGTATACCCTAGCTTGTGCATTCTTTCAAAAAATCGGGACTTTTAAAAAACGCCGCAGGACATGGGAAAAATTGTTAAACATCGGGACATCTGGTCACCTAACCATAGGGTCACCCTGCGTGGGGGCCGGCTCGATGGCTTTCAGTGACCTGCAGGACAGACAAGAACTGCCCCGCCGGGTTCAGAGGCACACTGTCATGAGTTCCCGCTCGCTCGGAGGGGTGGGGGTGGTGGGGTGGGGCGGGGTGTCCAAACTGCCAGCCCTTGAGGTAGCAGCAAGTGCTTAGCCACAGTGCCACCAAGACCCCTCACACTTTACATGCTGTTGCTTTAGAGCACTTGCCTGGGAAGAGTTCAAGACATGGACTTTACTCTCCTTCTGCGTCATTGGCGGGGAGGCGAGGGGGGAGGAGCAAAGAAATTTGTGTTGTGTCAGTCAGAGAGATAAAACGGACAGGTTTTCATTAGAAGCTATTTGATGATCAGAGCGTTTATTTATTTTTTCTACCCTTTGGGTTGGGTGTTCTTTTGTCTCCTGGGTAATCCTTTTACATTTTAATCTGCTAAATGAGCCCTCCCCGAGGTTCACCCATGCCCCGCTCGTGAGTGGCTGCCCTAGTCCCAGTTCTCTAGGGAGTGGGTCGTCCAAGGAATACCCTCTTACGTTCCAGCTCAGTCCTTCTTTTTATCCTGTGGCTTTACGAGACCAGGCGAGGCTGAGGATCCCCAGACCCCCTGCCGCCCCACGAGTGCAGTGTTTTCCCGACCTGGGAATCTCTCTGAACCATTGCTGAGCACTGCCGTCTCTGCTCGCACGCCCATCTTTCCCTGTCTGTGGGCTAGAGTGGGTTCTTCGGCCCTGGCCATTGTTGCTCCTCCTCTTCAGGTTACTGAGAGGCCCGGGAGCTGGCGGGCGACTAGACCAGAGCCTGCTCATCGTTGCCAAACAAGCTGTGCCTTAGCTACTGTCATCAATTATGGAGAATTGTCCTCTGGGCGATCAGTGGCCTAATTATGCTGATGAGACATGCGTGGAGTTGCGTGTACCCCGGGAAGCACAGGTTGTCAGAGAGCGCAGTGTAGTGTTTTGAAACTCAGATGAATCTCGAATATACTAGTGACACCGCCCCCCCAACTGTTTATTGTTTTTCCTCAAGAGCTGCAAAACACTTGGGACTGTCTTACTCGAAGCCCTTGGCCGGCCGAATGCTCATGTACTGAGCAGCCATCAACTTGGAAAGAAGATGATATTTCTTTCCTTGCAGAATTGCGAATCACCCTCTTGTGGAGAGTTCCACGTTTAGACGTAAATTATAGTCCTGACCGTGATGAGCACCTGGTACCTGACTGAACGACAAGCATCTGTTTTGACTGCTCTGTACCAGTCAGTTCTGACATACGTAGAATACTTGTTTTTATTATTATTATTTTTGAATACTTGTTTTTATTATTATTTTTTTTTTAGGTTTTAAGTTTTCATCTTTATTGCTTTGTTGTTGGTATCTTTCTAAACCGGCGAATGTTTTGAATCTCTCTTCCTGCCAGCGAGTGGATGCCGATGGATCCTAATGACCCCCCTGTAGGTTTCCCAAACTAACTTATTCCCGGGACTACCCAGACAGCACCATCTTGAGGGTGGGGGTAGAAAGGGGGAACCGATTACAAGAATCTACAAGTGACCTCCTCCCTGGGGGATGGACAACAGAAAAGTGGGTGAAGGGAGATGTCGGGCAGTGTAAGATATGACAAAATAATAATTTATAAATTATCAAGGGTTCATGAGGGAGGTGGGAATGGGGAGGGAGGGGAAAATGAGCTGATGCCAGGGACTTAGGTGGAGAGCAAATGTTTTGAGAATGATGAGGGCAGTGAATGTACAGATGTGCTTTATACAATGGATATATGCATGGATGGTGGTAAGAGTTGTATGAGCCCCCAATAAAATGATTTAAAAAAACAGAAAGAAAGCACCATCTTTCTCCCTCGGAGCAGCTGGTGGTTTCAAACTGCCAAACTTTTGGATCACAGCTCAACTTGTAACCACGACGCCCCCGGGGTTCCTGGTGTTCTGAATCGTAAGGCACAACACTGAGCATCTACAAGTGGACATCCGAGGCGGATAACATGGCACACTGCGCCGGTCCCGCTCCTAACCAGACGCTCCAAACGGACAGCAGCACAAAGCCAGGTGGCCGGTCACAGCTCAGCGTCCTCCGGGGACGGCCTGTGTGCACTGGCTGCTGTCTCAGCTGCTGTCTGTTGACCTTGGCCTCATCAACATCAGGAAGTAACATTTTCCCAAATATCGCCCTGTGGCCATGGCTCCTAGTTAAAAAAAGGAAGAATCCTTTGTTCTCGTTCAGAGAAATGGCAAAATCACCAACTTCAGGGGCCAAACCAGATGACGGAATGGCCAGTTTAAGGAAGTGGAGCCAGCTGTGGCAAAAGTGATGAGAGTAGATGGAACTTTTCTTTAAAAAGGGTATTTAATCATTTCACCTTTTCCGAAAAGCTTATTGTACCCACTTCTTCCTCGTCTTTCGGAAGGCAGGGGGGTGGCGGGCCTGGGAGCGGCCAGCATGTCACGTGCAGGTGAATCGTTCATGAATGAATGAGTAAAGCTGGAGCCTGAATGAGCAGGCCGCTTCAAAGTGAGTCTGCCTTCTCGCTGCAGAGGACGGACACTCTTGATATTAACCTGCATTTTGAGGAGACTGTGAATTTTTATATTAATCCGCATTTTGAGGAGACTGTGAATTCTTATATTAATCTGCATTTTGAGGAGACTGTGAATTCCTTTTGCCCCAAACCGCTTTGTACTTTTAAGATCTGCTACGTTGGTGAAGGTTGTCGTTTAACTCTAGCCTAAGGTGTCCAGACGTCCCGCTTTTGGCGGGACAGTCCGGATTTTTGGCGTTTTTAAAAAGTCCCGATTTTTGGAAAGAATGCACGACAAGCTAGGGAATGGTCTATTTGGTCCATATAGGCCAAAATTTTAATCAAGAACCCCCTCCCCCCAATGGTGTCCCGCTTTAAATCTGGTCACCTTACTCTAGCCCCCTCGTGTCCCTGAGCCTCCTGGCACTGTGGTGGGCACTTGATTGTCTGTGACGGTCGCCCTTTGAGCCCACCAGCCAGCGCCCCAGGGAGGAGGAGGCAATCCGCCTGCAGGAAGATTGACAGCCTTGGACACCCTGTGGGGCTGTTGACCCATCACTAATGGCAGTGGGTTGGGGTTTTTTTGAAAGTCTCTCTAGACCACTGCTGGGCATTTCTACAGAACTCTATCACTGACCTGACTTTTGAGAAAGCAGAAGTGAAGGCTTTTTTGGTTTCTCTTAAGATTTGAAAGTACATTTGATTTTTTTTTGCTTTTTCTTTCAATTCTTGATTCTTTCATCTTTAAAGTGATGCTCCCCGTTGCCACACCTGAGATGCCCTGTCGAGTCAGACTCTGATGAAACAGAGACTCTGTTTTACTTGATGTTTTTGAGTGTGGATTATTTTGCTTACCAAGGCCAAACTCTTAAGTTTTGCTCGTTTCTGCTTTGGATTGCAGTTCTCTGAAAGTACCTGTGAGCAAGGGCCAGATGTTGGGACACACAGTGTTTGGTGTATGTGTAAGTACAGTGTACTGGTAAATTAATGGTACAGAAGAGAAATGTGGTAGACATTATACATTGTTGGCCTCTCCAGTCTCCATTCACCAGCACCTGCTCTTTTGCTC
>NW_022109491.1:7649644-7672385 GCF_000313985.2 Echinops telfairi
CTCAGGGTTGCGAGGGACTGTCTATTTATTAATCATTTTATTGGGAGCTCTTGCAAATATTATAACAATTAATGATTCAATTAGATGAAGCATAATTTGTACAGTTGCTTCCACCATCAGTTTCAAAACTTTTTCTTCCTTCTTGAACTCCTTGATATCAGCTCCCCTTTAACTCCCCTCCCCCAGGAGCCCTTAATAGTATATATTATTATTATTGCTGTATCTTACATCATCCAATATGTCTGTTCACCTCTAATTCTGCTATTCATTCCCCTAGAGTGGGGTTATACAGTCATCATTGCTATCCCATACCCTTTCCCATACCCTCAGGGATTCATGACTTGCAGGACTTCATACTTGTGGAAAAACTTGTCTCAAGGAAGGTCAGGCAGTTCCACTGACTTTCCTTGGTGTCTACATTCTCTTGTAGCCAGGGATACATTTTAACTTAGGGAGCCTAAAGAATTTTCACACGTAGTTTATTTCCGCCCCCCTGGTTGTACATGCTCTTGGTGATGTTCACAGCTACTGGCCATGCTTCTGCCTTGCAGTCTTCTGAGCAGAGCACTGTGAGGGCGTGGAGCAGTGATCTAGTTCTACTTCATCACACACCTCCTGGACCAATGGGGTGGGGTAGGTTTACAGGCCGGGGCCTCAGCGGCTCACTTCAGAGAGACTCTTTTCCTTCCCCTTTGCCTGGCTCCTCCTGTGCTGCTGCTTCTCAGAGCCCTAGCTCTGGGTTGAGTGCATGGGCCTCCGTTTCTCACGCTCATTGGTGTCCTCACTGCCTAGAATACTGTTTGGCACACCCCAAATCCCAGCTGGGGGGTGGGGGGGCTCTGTTTGTAAGAGTAGGCCTGCTCCAAAGGGTTTTCTTGGCCATAATCTTTATGGGAATTGAGCCTCCGGCCACCGCTGGGTGAATTCATACCATCTACCTTCAGGTTAACCCAGCCCGCTGCCATGTGATCTTGGATGACTCATGGTGAGGTTAGCTAAAAACAAAACAAAAACCTCCTGTTTTCTTCGAGTCATTTCTGAAGAACAGTGACCCCGTAAGACAGTTGCAGCTGTCCCGTAGCGTTTTCTGGCATCTTGTTGGAAGTCCACTTCCTCCTCTTCCATGGAAGCTGCCAGTCGGTTCCAAGCCAAATGTTTGTCAGCAGCAGGCCTCTTAACTCACTGCACTACCGGGGCTCCTGGTTAATAGTTGAGTACACACCACTTGGACCCCATTTGGTGCACAATGAAGTGCTTCATATGTATTTATTTTGTTAGGAAAGTGGAGGTTGTGGTAGGTACATACTCTGTCAACTTGCGAAGGGGTGGAGTCTAACCTGCCATCAGGTCACAGCCAATGAGGCCTTTGTGTGGGCTTGGCCTTCTCCTGAGGATTCTGGGAACTCCTATCTTCCTCCCGGGAGGTGGGACACACACTCTATCTCTATCCCCTGGGAGACATTCCTGTTGACAAGCCACGTGGACCTACGTTGATAGAGCCAGAGCCCTCCGAACTGAAGGAGGAGCCACGTGGGGACCCACGGCAGCACTGAGATGTTTCCACCACCACTGAATCCACAAGGCTTTTCACCCACTGGCCTGTGATCTTCCCGTATTCTGTGTCATTGCATGTGTTGCGTGAGTCTGAAGAGGAATTTACAGACTAGTTTTGGACATATGGGCTAATATTGGACTTATGGACTTGATCTGGGCTGGGATGTTTTGTTAGATACAATTACTCTTTGATATAAAGCTTTCTCACATATTTAGGTGTGTCTTTGTATTTGTTTCTCTAGTCAACCCGGACTCACACAGAGGTAGAGAGCTTTAAAGTCTGGAAATGTACACCCAGCCAGTTCCCTGCTTACTTGTGTATGTTAAGGCTACCATCAAACTATGTGTTTCAAGGCAAAGGGGGGAAAGGATCATATGAAAAAATGATGGATTTGTAAAGACGTTCACAATTGACAGTATGATTCCTTAAGCAGTTTCAGATTAATCATGCTCAGTGCAATCAGAGTGGTGACTGTGGGCGGCTAGTTGGTGGGCAGATGATGAGTGGAGTTTTAAATTTTGTCTATTTAGAAGTCAAGTAGGATTTTAACCCTTCGAAGCCATAAAGAAGTGTTGTCTATACTCGAGTATAAGCTGACCCGAATATCAGCGGAGGCACTAATTTTACCACGAAAAAACTGCATTAAAAAACGTGCTGAAAACACTTGGCTTATACATGAGTATATACGGTAGGTCTTTGTAGTAAAGTCACAGAGCTTTAGGTCTTACATGTATTTAATGATGCGGTGCCACGTCAGCTTCTAAATGAATGTGTGGACGGTTTGTTTTCTACCTGAACTTGGAATTGAGGTGAAAAAAGAGTAATAAACAGAAGAAACCTATCAGTCTTGACTTAGAGTTGCGCGAACACAGCTGTTATATGTTGCTAGGAGTATCGTTCCCAATTGTTAATTAGGGAACTATTGAGGTTGGTGATTTAACTGGCGTGGTTTATAAATTTCTGATGAAAGTTATGCCTTGGCATCCTGCATATGTTTGCTAATCTCTGCCTTGAGAGGTGCCTTATGCCTAAGACACGAGAAATTGTTTGGCATTTTACTTCTTCCCAAGAGAGAAGGAACAACCATTTTCTGAAATTGGAAGACCCTGTGGATTTCTGGAGAGCAAATCTGATTCGTAGTACATAGTTTCTCCTTTTTCTTCCCAGACTTTGAGGGCCACAGCTTCGGGATTCCCGGAACATCTCTGCCCAACTAGTGAGCCTGGTCTTTTGTATGATTTTGAGGGTTTTTTCTCCTCATATTTCCCTCTCACTTCCTTGGACCCAAGTGTGACCCCTGTCAGCAGTGGGTGGTGGTGGCCAGACACCCTCTACATCTTTGGTCTCAGGGTGGTGGAGGCTCTGATTGGGAGTCTTTTGTGCTGGTTGGAAGGTGGAGAGAAGCTCGCCTCTTCTGTACTAGGATAACTCCCTGCTAGACCCATCAGATGCATAGCCTGCCCGGGCAACCTTTCATGGTCCATCTAGTGAGGTGTGTGTGTGAATGTGAAGGTGGGGCAGGGCTGGGGTTTGAGTATTGGCTTAGTTTTCTGCTTCATTGTTGACTTGGCACGCCTGACCTTTTCACTGGCTTTTGCAAAGCATGCCAGATTGGAAGATGGGTGTGAATTTAGGAGATACTGGGTTTCATTTGGCACCAGGGGAATCATCACCAGGCAGGAGCACCTTTGGGGTGAACTTTATGTTTAAGGTGTAATTTAAACAAACAAACAAACAACTTTTATTGCAGAAGATCTCAAACATACAAAAATAGCGCCACTAGTATATTGGGCTCCACGAACAATGGTAATTTTGTGACGCAGCCAGGGAGCCGTCATGGGAAACGGGAAGGGAAAGGGCCGGCTGCCCGACCCCCCAGAACAGAACAGGGCAACAAAAGCGCAAGTGTAGGCAGCTCTGTAACCTGGCTCTTTAAAGCTTCCGGATGTTTGGATCTCACTTGCCCGCTCTCTCCGTGAGTGTTTCTTGGTACAAAGGAAGATGAGGTAACTGTGGAGGTCCAAGGAGAGCATCTTTGCCCGTTTGCCTGGCCTGGAATCAAGTCCTGCACAAAGGAATCCCCCCACTCCCAGCTTTCACGATCCCTTCATCACAGCGCTGGGGAAGGCAGGCAGGCTTCCCTGTGAGCATGAGCACCTGGATGGACAGGTACTCTGAACTCGGGGTGTGTGTGTGTGTGTGTGTGTGTGTGTGTGTGTGTGTGTGTGCAGCAGTCGCTTACAAGAACATTTCCAGAGGATTCCTTTTCCTATGACCTGACCTTCTGGAACTCAAAGCATGGGACAGGAAGAAGAAAGGTAGGCAGGTTTGCCCAGAATAAACCTTCCCGTGCTGGCCTGAGACCTCGCAGGGGCTGCTCCAGGAGCAGGTGGCTGGGCTGGTGGTGATGCTGAGGGTTCTGGGCTGGGGAGCTGCCACTTACTGGTCAGGGGTGCAACACCTGTGCCTTTTTGGCTTCCTTGCCCAGCCCTCTCAGTAACCCCACCCCCACCCCCACTCCCCCAATCGGTTGCTGATTTCTGTAGCTTTTTGCATTAGCTTTGACCAAAACCCAACACAAAGTGTTCCCTGGAAAGGGTGGTGAAAAATACCCCCTTTAGGGCTTATTTTGTCAAAAAAAAGAGCTGCGGCTTGTGCTTGGTGACATTCCTCAGGCAGATGAAATGCCACTGCCGATCTAATGGTTGTATTCTTGGTCTTCATGACCGCTCTATAACTGAAGTAGTCAAACACGGCACCGTGTGTCGATTGGAAGCTGTAGTGTATCGTATGTGCGAAGAGCCCATTTTTTCACATTGTGAATTTTGAGCACACTTGCCAGTAAGCTGTCTTCACAAGTTTTGTGTCATCGGAAACAGTCCAGAATGATTCATGCTTAATTAGAATATGGCAAATATTACCACCCTTGTGCTGAACAATATTTTTAAACTATTAAATCAAGTTTAAGCACGATAACCCAAATTACAGTAATTTATTCATAATCAGCTTTTTGTCACGTGCGTTCATTTGTTTGTTTCCTTCGCATTTTCATACACACAGGCAGATACTTGGAAACGTGGTGCCTTAGGAATGGCGGGACTGCGAGAATTGATTTTACAGGGAGGCGGCAGTTTAATAACTGCTGTGTTTGTGTTAGAACAATCTCTTACAAGCTTTTTGCTCTAAAATCTCTTCCTGGCTGGTTCTGTATTCTAACACTCCAGCCAAACAAAGTATCTTATAGAGGATGGTTTCTGGACGTGAATTCTTAAAAGGAAGGCTGTCGAGAACACCTGCCTGCTGTCTTCACCGTTACCTGGAAAATTTGATGGGAGATTCTAACCTTATTGGTCTTGAGTCTCTTTAATCTCAATCCAGAGCACTATCCACAGAGGTAAATAGCAGCATTTAAAACGTCATGAAAAGACCTAGCAGGCTGCGCATTTAATGTGAGTGTAATGGGTTTTCTGTTTCCTCCTTTGGGAAGTCTACACAGAGGAGAGGTAGGGGCTTTTCTCAGAAACCTGTGGGGACTTCGGTGAATTTTGCTGCCATTGATTTTTTCCCCCTTTCAGTTTGCCAGGGGTAACAACACCCAGCGTGATTGAGAAACTCTTGGGGGATCACTCAGGGGGTCTCCTCAGAACCTAAGGGGGATGGGCTGACTGCCATCCCAGGCATGACCCTGGCTGCTGGATTCTTTGAAATCCAGCCTGTTTGTCAAGCCTGTAGTTAAAAGCAAGGCTTTACACTGGTTCATTCTGGTTTGACCCCCTGCGGAGCATTTGCTGTTCCACCTCAGGACATCCTGAATCTGTGTCTAGAGTTTAACAAGATCTGGTGATTCTTCTGTCCCAGACTAAGACTCTAGTTAAAATATAGGTGGGAATGCCAATTCCCAGCAGGAGTCAAACCCTGGTTGAGAATAAAGATGCCAGGTTCGCTTCTACTGTCCCTCTTGGCCCCTCAGAAGGTTCCCACCTGGAAACATTAGACATCAGTAACTCTCAAGGTGGGCCTTTGCTGTGGAGTCCGGGACATGATCAGTTTGTCTATACCGTCTTTGTCTACACCGTCTTTGTTTTTAATTATGAAATCCATAGATACACCAAGTGGGGATGGTTTTGATGTTACTTGATTTACTCTTCTCTGTAGGGGGCGGTGATAATAGAACACGGCACACATTCCTAAACATCACTGTGCTATGCAAAAGCCACAGAACATAGGGACAAAAATGGGGTTAGACGCATAATCCTCCGAAATCCGTAAAAAGCAAAGGAGGTAGGTAAAAAGGTAGCAGCGTCTGATAAATGTAAGTGGTTGAGACATACTGTAAGTATGACTCATTACTTTGAAAAAGACCAAGTTTGAATGTTGAAGTGGGCCAGACTGGTTATGACGTGGCGGAAGAAGGGTTATTTGAAATTGCACTGCAAGTTCTAACAGCAGATGTGTGTGGGGTACCCTCTGATGTTTGAGGGGCGTACAGATCATTGTGTTTTTCTGAGTATTTCTTGCTGATGAAATTGTGCATGAGCAAGCACAAAATTCAAGCCATGCTTACATCATTCCCAAATAAATCAGTTGCATCGGACCAAATTTGTATTTTCAAGACAAGCAGTATAACAGTACTGACAGCATAAGATAAAATGGAACTTTTATAAAGATGTTAACATTTTCAAAAAATATGATTTTCTATTTCTTCAGAGATTGCTAATTCTTCTTGGTGGAGTGTGGTACTTAGAAGTCAAGATTGGGTGCTGAAGGTACTCACAGCCATTGAGATGTTGAGGCTCGTAGGTCTCCATGGCGTATAAAAACCCCAATTCCCTGCTGTCAAGTTGATTCCAACTCCTAGTGACTTTATGTACATACACACACACAGATCTATATTTCTACAGGTATGTATGGAAACTGAGGAAGAATCACTGTATTTGAACTGTGGTGTTGGAAAAGAATATAGAACGTACCATGAACTGCCCAAGGAACAAATCTGCCTTGGAAAGAAATGTAACCCGAATGCTACCTTGAGGCAAGGATAGTGAGATTTTTGTCTTACTCCTGTTGGACATGTTGTCAGGAGGGACCAGTCCCTGGAGAAGGACATCATCCTTGGTGAAGCTATGTAGGGGCAGCAAGAAAGGGGAGGGCCCTCCATGAGATGGATGGGCGGGCACAGTGGCTGCTACCATGGGCTCCAGCGGAAGAACCACTGTGAGGACGGCTCAGGACGTCCGGACAGTGTTTCCTTTATTGTATGAGGATCGCTATGATCTGAAGAACCGAGTTGACAGCACCACCAACAAATGCAGGCATTGGAGCCTTTGCGCTGACACCAAGACCCTCCCCTCTAATCCAGCACCTCCGGGCCCATTCTAGTCTTCTCCCTTGCCATATCCTTTCTCTGCTAGGGAGAAGTCTGGCTCCCCTTTCCCCTAAGCTAGGAATTTACTTGAGTAGTTCCTCTCTGTGCAACCATGTTGCCCTTTCCCCAGCCTCTAAGTATGCATCCATTCTCTTTACTGGACGGTCTTCCCTCTCCACTTAGGGCCCAGCCCCATCACCACCCTCCCGCAGGACGCCCTCCAGACCCTCCTAGGTAGTCAGTGGCTTCTCCCCTGTGGACACGGCTCATCCCTGCTTGGACTTCCTGCTCTCCCCTCCTGCTCAGATGCTCTTCTCGCCACTTGCTGTGCTCACACACCCTCTGGACCACCGCGACTCCCTCTTCACCCTCTGGCATGCGTACCTGCCGTGTCGGCCCAACTGCATGGCTTTGGGACGAATTCATCTCAGAACAGAAGGGGAAAGGGAAGGACTGTTATAAAGGTTTTTGTTCAGTAAGTTCACATTTTGAGGAGACAGTGATTTGCCTTAATTATGTCATGTGGCCTGCATCCTGAAAATGAAGTCACTCTAGTTGTCTGAGAGGAGCTCTGGTGACATACTAGGTCACACACTGAGCTGCTGACCATAAGGTCAGTGGTTCAAACCCTCCAGCTGCTCTGTAGGAGAAAGATGAGGCTTTTTAATCCTGCAAAGAGCTAAAGTCTCAGAAACCCAAAGGTGCAGCTTTATGCTGTCTTATGAGTCAGAATTGATTCGACAGTGGGGAGTTTGCTTTTTGGTTTTACACTGGCCTGTAAGAAAAAAAAAATTTTTTTTTTTGGTTCTGAAATTCTTTAAATGCTAGTTTGTTTTTTTTAATATAAAGTGTTTCTTTATGTGCAGGCTTGTCTTGATTCTTCCTGTAGACCGCACATCTTCAGCTAACCAGCAGACAACACAATTACGATGAATGGCCCCTCTTCTAAGTTTTCTTTTTCTAATTATTTATTGGGGGCTCATACAGCTCTTATAACATTCCATGTATCAGTTGTATCAAGCATATTTGTACATATGTTGCCATCTTCATTTCCAAAACATTTTCTGCTTGAGCTCTTGGTATCAGCTTCTCTTTTTACCCCTCCCTCCCCCATCTTAAGGAACTCTAGGGATGCCACCATGGGTTAGGCTCTGGGGATGCTAACCACGAAAGGTTGACAGTTTGAACCCACCAGCCGCTCCATGGGTGAAAGATGAGGTAGCTGCTTCTGTAAAGATTTGCAGCCTTGGAAACCCCGTGGGCAGTTGACCTTTACTCTGTGTCACCGGGTTGCTGTGAGTTGCAGTCGACCACTGAAGGGGGTCTATTTCTCTTTCTCTCTCTCTCTTTTTTTTAAATTTATCTTAAGGCTTCAATAAGGACTATAGTACTGTGGTGTTGGAGAAACTGGTTTCCCCGAAGTGGCCATTTTCATCAGCAGTTTGAGATAAGCAGGCTCATGAACCGTGATTCCTGTTCCTCCTCCTCCGTGTCCGAAGTCCATCTTCTCCTAGGGCTACAGCGCAGCTGCTTCCTTCTTCGGAGCCTTTGCTCTGTGCCAACTCCTGTGCTACTCTGCTCCAGGGGTGGGAGGCCGGCTGGCAGGGACGGGTAGTTCACAGATGAGGAAGCTGAGGCTTGGAGAGGTTAGATAACCAGTTCAAACTTGCTTCCCTTGGAAAGAGCAAATCCATAGTTTGAGCCAGAGCCAGCTGTTCTCCAGGGCCCTGGTGCTGGCGTGGTGGTTAAACACGCAGCTGCTAACCGGAAAGAAAGGTCACGGGTTCCAAACCCATCAGGCACTCTGTGGGAAACGGATGTAGCCACCTGCTGCTGTGGAGATTGTGACTTTGAAAGCCAAACAGGGCACTTTCTCTTCTGTCCTGTGGGTTCACTATGGGTCTTAACGCATCCCCTGCCCATGTTTTGTTGTTGTTTTACATGCTCTTCAATAGAGGCGCCCAGGGGGCGCAGTGGTAGCGCACTGGGCTGCTAACCACAGGCCAGCAGTTCGGAACCACGAGCCACCCCGGGGGAGAAAGATGAGGCTTTCCATTCCCATAAAGAGTTGCAGTTTTGGGAACCCTCAGGGGCAGTTAGTTCCACTTGCCCTTATAGGGCCTCCGTGAGTCAGAAGGAGCTCAGTGGCATGTTTTTTTTGTTTTCTGGTGTCACAATGATGAGTGTTTGCTGCTCAAAGGTTGGCAGTTCAAACCCACCTTGCTCCTCCGTGGGAGAGAAGACCCGATGAACTGCTTCTTTAAGGATTTACCCCAAACAACAGCCTGAACCACGGCCATCAAGGCAATTCTGATTCTTAGGGACCTTATAGGACAGACTAGCTTTGCCCCATGGGGTTTCTGAGGCTGTAAATCGTTCCAGAAACAGACTAAGGCCCTTCTTCCACGGTAACTGTTGGGTTCCCACGGACCTTTCAGTTGGTAACTAAGTGCTTAGCTCTGGTCACCAGCACGCCCCTGTGAAGAAGGCAGCTTAGGGAACGCGCTGGGGCAGTTCTGCTTTGTCCCCAGGGGTCACGATGAGGCAGAGCTGACGTGGAGTGCATATGACTGTGTTGCCTCCGTAGTGTTAGGTTAGATGTGTCTATGCCCAGTTCCACAGCCATTGTTTTTGATTTCCTTTTGATTTATGGGAGAGCAAATATAAACTTTTAAAAGTCAATACCATTAGCTTTCTGGAGACAGACACTGGATTACTTTGTACCGGAGTGAGCCCACAGCCAGCGTGGGAATGCACGGCTTTTTCCCTCCGGGGATGCCGTCTTTCTTTACACAGAGCTGGTACTCTGAAGCACGCAGAGCAAAATGTTTCCAAGTTTCCTCCCTGGAAAGGAATTTGAAAATCAGAATCTTATAAAATGTTATATTTCTGCCGTCTGATCCTTAGACTTCCGCTGGAGGATGGACGGATGGGCCACTCCTGGATTTGTAGGGAGAAAAGGGGGATCCTGGTGGCAGAGGCGGTTGGGTGAAGGAGGGCACCCTGAGTTCGGTGTGGAACAGGTAGTTTAACCAGGAGGAAATGTTTGTTTTCTCCATACCTCTTTCAGACTTTGCTATCGTTTGCGGTCCCAACGTCTGATTTTTTCCTTGGACCCCAGTGGAGCTTGTGGGTTAGATGTCGGACTGATAACTGTAAGGTCAGTGGTTCAAGGCCACCTGCTACTCCGTAGGAGAAAGATGAGGTTGTCGGTGCTCGCAAAGTCTGCTCTCCTAAAAATTTAGTCTATTGAAACCCTCTATAGCAGCGGTTCTCAACCTGTGGGTTGCTACCCCTTTGGGGTTGGAATGACCCTTTCACAGGGGTCTCCCGATTCATAACAGTAGCAAAATGACAGTAATGAAGTAGCAATGAAAAGAATTTTATGGTTGGGGGGTGGTCACCGAAACATAAGGAACTGTATGAAAGGGCCGTGGCATTAGGAAGGTTGAGAACCATTCTCTGTAGGCTCATTACAAATTCAAATGGACGCAGTGGTAGTAGGTTTGTGGTTATATTTTGGAATTGAAGAAAGTACAGGCAGCATAGCATGCATGCCCCTTAGAAGTGAGGATGGTGGGCAGGACTTAGTGCCATCCTGTGGGCATGCTATCAGGGGCCCGTCCTGGGAGAGGATGTCGTGCTTGGGGAAACAAACGGGTCTTTGAAAAAGAGGAAGCCATCAGTGAAATGGATGGGCACAGAGACTGGAGCAGTGGGCCCTAGCCTGGCGGTGATGGTGAGAACAGGGCAGGACGAGGCTGTGTTCCTTCTGTTGTGCCGCGTTAGAACCAAATCAGTGGCAAGACCTCCAGAGGCCGAGAAAGGAGTCTTGGCGATGGAATGATTACACGCTGCAAACTGGAAAGATTGACTGAACAGACCCAGAGGCTCAGGGAGAAAGACCTGCTGATCTGCTTCTGCTTATGATGATTCATAAAGATGAATCGTCCCCATCCGCCCTCCCCCATTGGTGTTGAGTTGATTCTGACTCACGGCAACCCTGTAGGACAGAGTAGAACTGCCCAATAGGCTTTCCTAGGCAACAGTCTCTGGGTCGGAATTGATGCAATTTACCCATGACCAGGGCTCCTCCTGTAAAGATTCCGGGGATCGCTGTGAGTCAGAAACAAACCCCCTTCAAGGGTCCCTAACAACCACAACAGGAACCAAACCAGACCTGGATGTCGAGGTGCTGATCAGGCGGCACTGGGCCTGGACCTGGGGAACCTGCCCCAAGGCGATGTCTTAGACCAGCGTTATTCTTTATGCCAAGCTGCAGGCCTGCCCTGGGGTCAAACTGGCACCTGAGCCTCTGACCCCGGAGCTGAGCCTTTCAATCTCTCATACAGTGGGAGGAACGGTCACCTGTCCCTTGATGATGTAGAATCACAAGAATAGTAAGGATATTTATATTCAAAATTCCTAGACTCCTGGAAGTCAGAGGTGTAGAAAGCTTACTTATCACCTGGCTTACAGACTGTTAAGAGCCCTTAGCAAGCCACCCCCACTGTGCTCTGGCCTGGTTTGGGCAGCGAGAACTAGCACCTGGGTGATAGAGAAGCCCGGCGCCCCGGGGCAGCACCGCCTGAGCTTTGCTGTGTGCTCCTTTGGGTGCTTCCCAGCTAATTACAGAACCTCTGTGTCCCAGCTGTGGGGCAGGCATGGTGATGGGTCCTACCTCTCAGGGTAGCCCTTTCTTTGCAAGGTGTCTGGCAAGGGCATCAAGACAGACAGCTCTCCTGCCTACCGAGAGATTGTCATCTGAGATGGGTTTTAGGGGTGTACTGTGGGACAAGCGCTGTGCTGGCCTGCTTACCGTCCATAGTTCCTACCAGCTGCTCTGAGCGGGCCTGGGCAGGCTGTCTGCTCTCAGAAGGGTTTACAGACTGAAGGTCCCACAGCTGTCTTGTTCAGGGTCTCCGCTTGTCTCATTGGTCATGATGTCAGGTCAGAGATTCTCAACAGCAGATGATTCCAAGATGATTTGTGTGTGTGTGTGTTGGGGGACTGAGGGGCTTGGGAGTGAGGCAGAAAGAAGCTTGTGTATAAACAGCAAAGGTGTACTCCCGCAACGTGCCTGCTTTCTAATTCAGACTGCAGTGAGCCAGCTGAAAGGAAAATCCTCACTGAGCGAGGAGAAGTGAAAGTGGGTGAGCCGGTGCGGTGACGAGTGGCCCGGCCTGATGCCGCCTTACCAACCCAGGGCCCAAGGTGTGGGGTAGGCAGCAAGGCTCAAGAGGTGTCAAGGGCAGTCACGGAGGTTTGGGGGCCATTCTCACTCATTCACTGCCATCCAGTAGGTTCCGACCCACGGCGACCCGTAGAACAGAACGAAAGCCTCCTCTTAGCTCCTGTGGAGCGGCTGGTGGTTTCAGACTGCTGACCTTGCGGTGAGCCGCCCGACACGTGACTCCTGCACCACCAGGGCTCCTGGGGGGTCGCTGCATAGCTTCTCTTTATTTCAGATGATTAAAGCCATCAGCACGCGCGATTTGGAAGATGCCACAAAACAAAGTTAAAGACAGGCCAAAGCCTCACAGCCCAAAGATAACTCACTAGAAACATTTTAGTGCCGTTCTTGGCCGGGATGGGATATGTGGTGGGATATGTATACATTTTTTTCCCCATTCGTTTGTTTTTTTATGCAGCTGTTATTTAGAAAATGCCAGTAGATGTCAGAGACTACTGGGCATCAGAAATAACTGTGGAGCGCTCTGTGAGAGAACCACGTGGCGGCCATCCACTTCATAAAGATTATACAACCTTGGAAACCCTGGGGGCAGTTCTGTTCGGTCCTGTAGAATTTTGTGAGTCTGAATCCACTTGATGGCAGTAGGTTTTTATCTTTTTAAAAAAATCATTTTATTGGGGGCCTCTTACAACTCTTGTTACAATCCATGCATCAATTGTATCTGATATCAGCACATATCTTTTCTAGACATTTACTTTCCATTGAGCCCTGAGGATCAGCTCCTCTTTTTTCCCTTCCCTCCACCCTCCACTTAAACCCTCGTGGCCCCTTGATAGATTGTAGGTTGTTAATTATTTTCAAATCTCACACCGACCACTGCCTCCCTTCCCCTCTGGTTTCTGTTGTTCTTCCCCTTGGCTGGGGGTGTGTGGTTATGTGCCATTTATTGCGATCAGTGCCCTCCTCCCTCCCCACCTCTCCTCCTCTTCCCCTACCCTTTTGGGATCTCTATTCCCAATCCTGTTCCTGGCTTCCATGTGTCGTGAGTTTTATCTCTTGCCTATACCTGTGTACATGCTCCCGGCTAGTCTAAATTGGGAGGCAGCACTGAGGTCATGATAGGCGGGGGTGGGGGGTGGGGGGGGTGTTTGGGGTGTTTGAGAAGGCCTCCAGGGATCAGAGGTATATTGTGTGCCCCATTAGTGCTCTACTGCACTCTGATTGACTCACCCCTCCCTGCGATACCTCTGTGGGGGGATGTTCCATTGTCTCCGCTCCAACCCCCCTCCATTCTCACCAGTGCATTTTTGTTTGTGTGTTTACTCTTTGTTGTGAATCTTCTGATGCCCATTGCCCGGTCTCGATGACACCTCACGATCACACTGCCTGGTGTGCTTTTTCCATGTGGGCCTGTGCTTCACTGTTAGATGGCCGCTTGTTTAAGCCCCAAACACGATATATTTTAGTAGCCGGGCACCATCCTCTGTCCTCACCACATCTGCTGATGCACCCGTTTTGTCTGAGCGGTCATGTAGGGGTGTGTGTGTGTGGGGGGGGATGAGCATCACAGAATGCCAATTTGTTAGAACGAAGTGTTCTTGTATTGAGGGAAGGTATGAGCCGAGGCCCAAGTCCGGTCTGCAACTTCAGTGTGTTGCCTTATAAATATATGTACATAAACCAGTACCACTATTGTTATGGATCAATGTATTTGCATAAGTGCACACCTCTATTAATCTCCCTGTCTATGCCTTTGCTTCCTGGAGCTGGCCTCTGTTTCCTCTTGCCTCCTCCTGCCCCACCCTCACTTTCCCCCTTCTCCCCCCTCTCAGTGCTTCCTCTCCACTAGCATGGTGTTGCTCTGAGACTCACAGGATCTCCACCCTCTCCTAGATGCTGGTTCCTCTTCCCTCTAGTTGTTCCCCCTGTCCATGAAGCTCTCCGCTCACCACACCCTTCTCCCCACGGGATATGTATAATAATAATAATAAAAATCTAAAACATAGCTGAGCTCCTTTACATATGTTCAGTTTGATATAGTGGCTAAAATGTTACAGTATCTTCTAGAAGCAAAGCACCTGTCAGATTTCCAGGCTTGTAAGAAAATGGGAGCTCTTCTACCTGAGAAGAACACTCTTTGGCCAGTGTGTGACATCTAAAGCAGACCAGTTTCCCAAACTCAGGAGGCAAACTCAGGAATGAGTAATAATAATAATAATAGTAATAAATTGCTTACTTAACCCTGACAGAAGTTTTGCTAGTTCAGCAGGCTCCTATCTGTTTATGTGTTAAATAGTATTCCAGAGGAAGCAGTCCATTTTTGCCAAGAATGTGCAGAAAGGAAGCCAAGTATAAGTATTCCAGAGATGAAGATTAAGCTTTATGAGTGGGGATTCTTCCGTAGAGTAATGATTTGTTTCAAATATACAGAACATGAGGTCAGAAACGGAGGCCTTCACCTGTGGGACCTAAGAATCAATGGGTTCTTCATCTGTACTATATTGATAATCTGAAGATTACTTGGAAAACTATTGTACTGGCCTGGAAATGATCAAACACTATAAGCCCTGTCCAGGAGAACTTTTGTCAAGACCCTTTCTAGGGATAACACTCAATACAAATCTATGCTCCCTCCATCCTTCGTCCCTGAACTTCAATTTGGATATTATCTGTTGGCTGGACTTCTGGTTCATGAAGTCGCTCTTTGACTCGGTCTGATTTAATACTAAACCATCTACAATGTTTTAATTTCTTCTTGGTTCTGGAATTTTTGTTTGTTTCTCTTTTTTCCCGTGGATCCCAATTTTCTGGCAAGATTCTCCATTTTCCCCATCTCAGTTCTCTGTTCTCCCTCCTATGTTTTCTTTCTTTCTTTTTAAAAAAATCATTTTATTGGGGGCTCATACAACTCTTATCATAATCCGTACATCCATCTATTATGTCAAGCACATTTATACATTTGTTGCCATCATCATTCTGAAAACATTTTCTTTCTACTTGAGCCCTTGGTATCAGCTCCTCGTTTTTTACCCTCCCTCACGAACCCTTGATAATTTATAAACTATGATTATTTTGTCATGTCCTCCTCTGTTTTCTTAAAGGGGCTGCTGCTCTTGGGTGCTCCTGGGTTAATTTTGACTCAGCCGGACCCCCGTGGGATGGACAAGCACTGCCCCGTAGGGTTTTCCTGACTGTGATCTGCACTGACACAGGGGCCAGGCTTTCCCCCCATAGAGCTGCCGACCTTTGGGCCGAACCCCGCAGGGTTCTCAACCTGTGGGTCCAGACCCCTTTGGGGGTGGAACGACCCTTTCACAGGGGTCGCCCGCTTCATAGCGGCAGCAAAATGACAGTGATGAAGTAGCAAGGAAAATAATGTGATCGTTGGGGGTCACCACCACATGAGGAACTGTATGAAAGGGTCAAGTGTGGCATGAGGAAGGTGGAGAACCACCGGGTTAGAGATTGAGCAGAGCCTTTTGTACCACCTGGGTTCCTTCTCAATCTCCATCTTTTTAAAGCCCTTGAGAATTGGGTCACCTGTGCATCTTTTCCTGCTGCTGATTTTTCTCTTTTGCTTTGTAATCGTTAGCTTGTGTCTCTTGCCATAGCTGGGCAGTCTTCATGGCAGACTGAACACTGTGGAGGCTATAGAGGTCCTGTTTTCCCCCAGAGACAGATCCTAAGCCACACGGAGCCCTGTCAAGTCGATGACAACTCACAGCAGCCCTCTAAGACCCCGTTTAGCCTCTTGGGGGCTGAGGTGTGGTTTTGGTTAAGTTCCATCTTCATCCGGATGACTGGTACTCTTTAGAGAGCAGCCCTGAGGGAATTCCAGCCTCGAACCTGGGGTTCACCACGGTGTGTCCCAAACAGTCCCGCTTGTCTCACTGTGCACCGGTGCTCTGCCGGGCTCATCCCATCCGGTTGCTGCAGCTCTGGGCCCCTGCAAAGATCTTATGGGGACAGGGGTCCGTTCTTAAGCCTCCATTTTTATTTCTTTAAGTCTGAGATAGCGCCAAATGCCAGGCTCCCTGCCTCTTTGTGGCAGTGTTCCGAGGCCTGGGCGGTTTGCCTGCTTCCTCCGCCGAGCACCCTGTGTCCACAATTGGCAGGTGCCCCGAGGGAGAAAAGTCAGCTGCAGTAAGTTGGTGCAGCTCTCAGGGTTCCCCCTTCTCTGGGATGTGTCCCCTCAAGGTCTGGTTGCTTCAGCAGCTCTCCCCGCTCTTTAACCCCTTTTCTTGGTTTAGCAGTGTTACCCGGCTTTCTCCTTGCTTTCGTTAGCAGCTCTGGTCTGCCCCAAGCGAACCCGTCCTAGTCTGAAGTCGGTGAGAGGCTGCCCAGATGTGGCACACGGTGCACTTTGTTCCCTCTCTTACGGGAAGGAGGTGACTGTCAGTCTGCGCTCCAGTTGCCAAGGAAGACATGCTCCATTCAAAGGGAGTGAGAACGAAATATGGTCTGTTTATTAATCTAACCATCCACCAGCCAATATCAACTTAGCATTCAGACACCTCTACTATACCTTTTTGTCCGAGGGATCAATAGTTATTTAAACGCGAGTGTTAGTGGCACAAGGAATGTAAATAGTTTGTCTGAGGCAACACTTCAACCAAGGTCGGCTCTGTTAGTATTTTGATTAGACAATTCTTCCCCCCCCCCCCCCACCGCTAAGTTGCAGAAGTTTTATTTATTTATTTATATTATTATTTTAAAACATCATTTCATTGGGAGCTCTTACAGCTCTTATCACCATCCATCCATTGTGTCAAGCACATTTGTACATTTGTTGCCATCATCATTCTCAAAATATTTTCTTTCTACTTGGGCCCTTGGTATCAGCTCATTCTATCTCCTCCCGCCTGCCTCATAAACCCTTGATAATTTATAAATTATTATTATTTTCATGTCTTACATTGACTGCTGTCTCCCTTCACCCAATTTTCTGTTCGTCTCCCTGGGAAGGAGCTATATGTCGATCATTGTGATCAGTTCCCCGTTTCTCACACCCCCCTCCCCAATTCCCCTTCCCCTTCTGGTATCGCTACTCTCATTATTGGTCCCAAGGGGCTTATCTGTCCTGAATTCCCTGTGTTGCAAGCTCTTATCAGTATCAGTGTACAAGTTCTGGTCTAGCCGGATTTGTAAGATAGAATTGGGGTCATGATCGTGGCGGGGAGGAAGCATTAAAGGACTAGAGGAGAGTTGTATGTTTCGTTGGTGCTATACTGCACCCTGACTGGCTTGTCTCTTCCTTGTGACCCTTCTGTGAGTGGATGAGATTGGTGAGTTCTTATGAAGGAATCTTGGTGGTGTAGTGGTTCTATGTTGAGCTGCTAAGCCCAAGGTCAGCAGTTCAAAACCACTGAGCTAGCTTTGAGGGAGAAAGACGAGGTTTTCTACTCTTCAAGAGTTACAGTCTTGGAAACTAGAGGGCCAGTTCTACCCTGCCCTATAAGGTTGCTACGAGTCAGAATTTACTCAATGGCAGTGAGTTTTTTTTAAGCGTTGGCACGGAGGTACTGTCCTGTGCATCCCTGCCCTTCACCAGCCAGATGCCAAGGGCAGTTCCCCACCCGTTTGTGACAACTAGAAATGTCACCTGGTTGTCTGAAGTGTCCCCTGGTTGAGAACCACTGGCGCAAAGGGAGGGGTGCCATGCCCCAACTTGTGTGATCACCAGTCATCGCCCCCACCCGATGACTTGGTGGTAGAAAGTGGGGGGCTGCACAATGGCTTGAGTCCAGGGTGGCTTTCCAGCCCTGGCGGTGGCTCTCCATGCCTGGTCTTTGGGCTGCAAGGCTGGGCTGGACATAGAAGGTTGGAGCCAACGTGCCCCTGGCACTTAGTCACCAGACAGGACCCATCTTCCCGCACGGCATGGTACAATCCACAGGGTGTTCACGGGCCGATGTTTGGAAGTAGATTGCCAGGCCTTTCTTCATAGTCTTTCTTAGCCTGGAAGCTCCGCGGCAGCCTGGTATTTGAAATACTGGTGGGGCAACTTGCGGTATTAATTGCAACATGCAAACCACCACAGCATGACCGACTGATAATGGAGTTGTAGAACGCATGTACCCAAGTCAAACTCACCACCATCAAGTCGATTCCGACTCCTGGCAACCCTACTGGACAGGGGAGACCTGCCCTGTGGATTTCTGAGGCTGTGTACCTTTAAGGAAGCCTCATCTTTCTTCCTCGGAGCCGCTGGTGCATTTGAACACCTGACCTAGTGGTTCGCAACCCACTGTGCCATCAGGCCGCTTTCAGACACATGCACAGGAGTTCTTTAAGCGGACAGGAGCCACTCGACACAGGAATCCACTCAGAATATAAAGGACCATTCGGATCTTCAGGTAAGAAGGACAGAGAGCGAGGTCAGACTAGGGGCTAAAACCCAGGGCTCAAAAAGAGCCAGACGCCGTTTAGAATAATCTTAACGGATCGGACCTTTCCTGAATGGCGTGGGGCTGGTCAACATTAGGTAAGCCCGTTGCTTCCCTCTCGCTCTTAGGCGGCAGACATCTTACTGTTTTCCAAGTCCTTGTGCTTGGATGCCAGAGCGCCTATTAATTATGCACGACCTTTTGCCGGTGCCGTCTGCTGGGTGCTGAGTCAGAGGAGGCCGCCGTGGCGGAGAAGCCCCGCTGCAGCACTCACACGCCTTTGTCTAGCATGTGTAGCTCGTGGAAAGCCGCTCGCTTTCAACCCGTAACCACAGCGCCCAGAAGCAGGGTGTTTCCGGTCGTTTCCTCTCCAAGAAGGAGGCCGGAAGCACTACTCAGGAGGGATGGCCTGCTATGGAGAGTCCGGCTGCATGTTAGGTGAATCGCTCTCTGGGAGAATGGCGGTGTCGCCGCGTCCCTCGCTGCTGTCTGCAGGTTCTAATCTCTAACATTTTACAGGCTCCCTCCACGCTGCCTTTGTGGGAGGTAAAGTACCGGTGAGGACCAGCCATTAGTTGTTCTGTGAGCACTACTGTGAGCTTCCTACTCCTGCACACCGTTCTGGTCTCAGAAGACCCACAGGGCGCCCCTGTGAGTCAGCCTTGACTCGATGGTGGTTTTGGGTTTGAGCACTGCAAAGCCAGGCTGGCGCCAGTACAACTCTCCCCACCTTCGCCGACCGCCTGGTGCTGGGTGGGGACTCTGCGCCTGACCTTTGGAACTCAGCCGTTGCTTTCCAGTCCGAGCCTGTCTGGGCCCGAGTGTTTCCCTGTCTGATTGCTTAGGAAACACCGCATGATGAGGGGCCATGGGTGGCGGTGGGATTTTGGAGCAGCTGGTCTGTGCTGTGGGATGAGGGGCCACCTCCCGCCCCTGCTGAAGCACCTTCAGGAGGTGGGACCCTAGAGAAAGAGCAGGTAGGGCTCCCAAGGGTGTCTCAGGCTAGTCTCAGCCCCTTGCTTAGGTCTGACACATCGCAGCATGAATTCGCAGTGGTGTATTCAGGGCTTAAAAACTGGGATTTTCCCAGAGTGGCTTTTAAATGCAGTTTAGCAGTGGTTTCCTTCTCAATCCGAAGACTGGAACAGATAAAGTAACGGCAGCACGGGAGCTATCCCTCTGTGCGCTTTGTAACTTTTCTCAAAATTGAACGTGATAGGAAAAGAGGGCCTTGCACACACATCATTGCTCTGACTTCCTGCCTGCTTCCCAGGGTCCCTTAGGTGTTCAGCACATCTGTGGAGAATTCGCTTGGATGGCAAGGGATGGGACCACGTGACTTCTCTCTTCAAAGGCTGCCTCTGGCGGCCTAGGTGAGACTAGGACGGGGTGAGGCTGAGAGAGTGGAGTGCCCATGAACGGGCACAGGAAGACGGCAGGTGGGGCCGGTTTGTGGGCAGCAAGGACAGTCATTTGGTTTGGGACAACGTACAGCTGGCTGAGAAGACGGAAGTCCCCTGAATGGAGAGGCAGGGTTGGCGGTGGCTCTCCACGCCTGGTCTTTGGGCTGCAAGGATGGGCCGGACTTTAGAAGGTTGGAGTCAGCGTGCACTTGGCACTTAGTTACGAGGCGGGCTGAGATCACCAAGGTAGTGAACGTAGATGGAGCCGGTCCAGATCTGCACCTCCAGCATAAGCGAGAGTGACCGTAGCTTTGTCTGGAGTGTTGTGGCAAGACCTTGTGAGCATTCATGCTGACGGCTCTGCTTGTTGTCAGACTTTAGACCCTGAAGTGGCTCTTAAGTCTAGAACCGTAATGTGCTTGCGACCAGGTGTCCCTGGGTGGGGCAGATGTCTGAGTACTTGGCTACTGACCTGAAGGCCAGTGGCACCTGTCTACCCAGAAGTACCAACGCACAAAGGCCTGGTGATCTCATTCCAAAAGGCCCCTGCTGTTGAGAACTCAGATAGAGGCAGCTCTGTTCTGCAGCTATGGGGTCACCAGGAGGTGCAGTTGGCAACTTTTTTCGTTAACCTTACTAACAGAGTGATCGTTCTTGACAGCACGCCCTCTTTCTTTCTTTTTCTTTCTACCTCCATTGAGTGATTAATAGAAACCTCTTGCACCGAGTCTTATTTCTAAGAGGACTGCTTTCCTACAAAGGGGTCTCCACAGCTCGGCCTGTGTCGCAGAACAATCATGCTCTGTGTGTCTGCGGAGCTCTGAGAGCATGTGGAAGTGGCCCTTCAGCACGCGTAGCCATCTCGTTTATTTGGACTACTGAAAAACAGCAACAGTGATGGTTAAGTAGCTAGATGGTTTGCTTTCTGGGAACACGACTGGGTGGGTCTAATCCGAGCATAAGGCATTTTAAATCACAGGATAAGTTTTGTTTTGCATTTGAAATGGAAAGCATTTGAAAGTGACAGTAACATTTACGATCAAGTCAGCATAGATGTTCTGGAAACAGCAACTTGTCTCAGGGGCAGGTGTTCTGGAGAGCCTGACTTTCCAGCCTGCCCACATAACTGACTGTTGAGCTCGGGGCAGGGTGCGGGACTGTAGCCTGCCCCTCACCTCCAAGCAGGTGCAGTGGGAAGACAGCTCCTCGGCCACAGCTCCTCCGTAGTCTGTTGAGACGGTCCGCAACAACGCCAGGATTGATGGCAGTGATTTGCATTGTGTAAGGTGACCAGACGTTCCGCTTTTGAACCCCCACCCCCACCCGCGTCCCGCGGCGTTTTTAAAAAGTCCCGATTTTTGGAAAGAATGCATGACAAGCTAGGGTCTACGGTTTTCGGCTGCCATGTGGCTATTTCTCGAGGATATGAGTTTTATCAATGGTGTCCCGCTTTACCAATGTTAAAATCTGGCCACCTTAGCATTGTGGGAAGGCCTGGCTTTGCTCTGGGGCCCAGGGGTCAAGTCTTCTGTCGACCCGGCGGACACGTGAAGTGTGCGTGTGCGTGTGTGCGTGTGCGTGTGTGTGTGTGTGTGTGTGTGTGTCTGTTTCACGCAGGTGGTTCTGCAGGCGGAGCTCAGCAGTGCTCCTGGTCTGGGGTGGCAGAGAATGATGAAGAACAGAATTGACGTGTTTAGCTTTACTTCAGGGCCGGCAATTCCCAAACAGTAGACGTGTATGTTGATTTCAAAATATGGGCACAAGAAAATTGGAGGCAAGCTGACATTTCCCAGGTGGATCCTGGGTTCAGTCTAATTTTCAACCAGTGCTTCAGCAGATTCATATTTACGGACCCTCGGGCGCATACATGCACGTGCATATATGAGCGTCACTGGGATCTTGTTAAGCGGTGGGCTCTGATTCGGCATCTGTTGGGTGGGAGGGCAACCTCTCTAACCAGAGCAACCAAGCCGCTGGGAGCCCTGACTCCAGTAGAGCCTTTGGGGCCTTCCCCACAGGGCACCCCCCATCATCCCAGCAAGTCTGACAAGGAAGGTGAAAATACCCATCATTCCTTCCTTTGGTATTGTGGCAAGCTTTGTGTTTTGGCCCTAGATTTTCTTCTTCATTTTTTCTTTTTTGCTCTGGGTTCTTGGAAGCCTCAGGACTTTAAATGTTGTCACCGGGAGCAGCGTGTGGCAGTGGCTCCGGACACCAGAGGTAGAGTTTACCTTTTTAATCTTTGTGCCATTTCAGATGTTGCCAGACCAAGACCAGCGTGGTCATAGTTTTTTAAGAGACAACTTTAATAGGAAATCAGGCTTTCTACTGAAAATAATAATGAGGAATTGAGCCGAGGAGACCAGCCCCTCCCTTGTACTTTGCTCACTAGGTCGCCGACTCCGCGGGATCCCTTGGGTGGCTCTACCCTGCTGTGGTGGCCGTGCAGGCAGAGGGGAGGCAGAGAGCTGGAGCAGAAACGTGGAGCCCTCATTGAGCCCAGCTCCGCAGAGGACTTGTTCCGGGCTGTTCACTGGTCCCGGGATGCATGCTCAGATGATAACAGTGGTAGCTGGTGGACACAGAAAGGCTTTCTTAACCTTTTAAAAATGCTAATGGCAAACGACCCAAGCCCAAGTGCAAAGAACAGGAACTTTAAAAAAAAATCATTTTATTGGGGACTCATACAGCTCTTATCAGAATCCATCCATCATCCATCCATCCATCCATCCATCCATCCATTGTGTCAAGCACTTTTGTACATTTGTTGCCATCCTCATTTTCAAAGCATTCTCTTTCTACTCGAGCCCTTGATATCAGCTCCTCTTTTATTCCCCT
>NW_022109491.1:7672917-7674172 GCF_000313985.2 Echinops telfairi
AGTTCTTTGTTTGATGAAGGGGTGTGCAGGAAGACCTCACCTGAGAGGGGCATGCCTGGGTTCATGTCACCCTCCCTTCCTCCCAGGCTCGGTGGTGCCCTATTAAAACTACCAACAGTGTATCGTAGGATTTTTCAAGATCTGTTGGCCAGCTCCTTATGGGGCCTGCCTTTCAGAGTTAGCACCCACCCCAGTGGGTGTGTGCACTTCAGGACTCCTGGTTGGCACCCAGCTAGTGGGGAACGCCCAGCCCTTTTGTAGCCGGAAGGCACCTGCATGCTTGGAACTGTAGTGAGCAAGCCCAGGGCTGTAAATAATGCGGTGACAGGCATCCAGTCTGGTGCAGTTCCAGGGATGGTGTTGCTTTTCTGTCTAGGGTCCCTCAGGCTGTCTTTGGGAAATTAGTAAGCAAGTTGACCTTCATTTTCTTCATTAGTCTAGGCGCCCGAGGCTTGTCTGATAGGAGGGAGGGGGAGGCCCACTTCTAATGCCTCAGATTCTCTACCTTGTTGCTCTCCTCTGCTCTGCAGCAAAAGGAAGGAAAACGAAATTGTTCGCTTTGTATCCTAAGGTGGAAATTCAAATGCTCGCACAGGATTTGAAAGAAACTTCACTCATTGCATTAACCACATAGGTATACCATATTGCAGGGTGTCAGCCAGGCTGTGTGCTGCATTCTGATGAGATATCTTTTGTTTCACCATACAGCTGCATTTGGGGGGGTGGGTGTCGGGGGTTGGGGTGGGGATTTCCACTCTTGCTCCGTGAGGTGATTCAGATGCAGAAATCAGGACTAGATGGACCAGAAGCAATGGCTCTCGGGTCATCATTTTACCAGAGACTGAGATGGCACGGGCTCTGAGAGACCTCCTTGAACATAACCCCAACAAAGACTTGCACCGAGCATTTGGGACCAGGGATCAGAGTGGTAATGATCTAAGTGGTGGGGAAAGGGGGGTAAAATACAAATACTGCATAGTCCACCTCAGCCAAGGCTCAAGTTGGTGCCGTTTTGGAAATGCTGCTCTGGGGAAGCTGAGACGAGGGGTGAACTGCATATTCTATAATTCTCTCAGGTTTAGTCAGTGTCTGTAGGATTATCTGTGGGGCCAGACTCTGTGTGTGTGTGTGAGAGAGAGAGAGAGAGAGAGACTTTGAGACTTGTCATATTAAAAAACAAAACAAGCATGTGCTTCAGTTGGGGGCGAGAATCAGCTCCACACAAGAGGTGCTATGGGGTGGTGTGGGTGCAGAC
>NW_022109491.1:7676834-7678661 GCF_000313985.2 Echinops telfairi
TTGATTGCGCTTCTTTGGTCTCAAATGGCAGATTTCTCGTCCATTCCTATTCCGCCCCCCGCCCCCGCCAGTACAGTCACTTAGGAGTCCAGACCAATGGTCCTGTGAAAGGCCCTGCATTCTGGAATTACCGGGGTCGCTATCACGTGCTCTTTCTCACTGTGCGTTGGAAAATCGTTCCGAAAACTTGATCAGATTTAGGTTAAACGTTTTTGGGCAAGAATATTTTGAAACCTTGTTTGGGTGTATGCCTTAGAGACAAGACATTTTCAGGTGCTTCCTCTGGTAATTTTTGCCTTTTTATACAAGTGATGGCTCTGATTTCATGCATTTCACCATGTAAGTAGTAATATCAGCTGGAATTAGGCTTTCTGGCAACATTTAACTCCCAGAGTAGATAACTCCATTATGTCTGTTATAATCTCAAAGGATAAAAATAATATGACTATAATATATTATCCCCATAGGACATGGAGATTAATAATCCTCTTTTCAAAAGAGGATCGAGAGAGAGAGACCAGAGAGCTGACTGTGGAAGACTGTTTTTGGAGTGGCACAGGAAACTTGCCAGGAACTTAATTCTAGTGACTACAACCAGAAGCACCGGAAGTTTTAGGATAATTACCACTCATATTGAGGCAAGTGAAGGCAGAATTATGAGCTGTCTTAATTCATATTCTCTATTTTACTTCTCTGGGTTCTAATGTCCATTGCCGTGGCTGCACAGAACACAGACAAAAATTCACGATTGAAGGGGTCATTAAGGAAGATAGCAAGTTGCAGTGCTGGTGAGAAATTCTCTGGGGTGAATTGCTTATCTGGGCAGGTCACAAAGTTCTCTCTATTCTGCTAAGGGACAGATCACCCTGTTGTAAGCCTCAACTCGCAGGCATTCAGCTACAGCTCCATGGATCAGCAAGCCCAGCTTCCTGAATTAAGTGCCCAGAAGCACCCCACTCTGTAAGCAAACCTCCTGCCCTTAGCTTCACTCACTCCATGGATTGGGAAATCCATTGCTCGGTTCCACGCTCTGGCCCCTGGCTTTGCTGCTGCTCCTGCTGATGGTCTATCGTATCTTCTGAATCCAGGAGGTTCGCTGTGCAAGCGTTTTGGGTCCAGAGGACACGCGCCACTCCTGGCTTTTCCTGCTAGTGAAGTCTCTCCTCCTGCTTCTCTGAGGGCTCGTTTTATGCACAGCAGGATGGCAGGATGGCATTGCAGGGGCTCCTGTTCACAGTTACTCACAGGTGCGTCCTCTCAGTATGCCCCCCCCTTTCTTACCGGAACCGTGCAGGAGAAGGTTGTTTGGTGGGAGGTAGAGGTTTGGGTTAGCAGAGCCACATTAAATAATTCACTGCCCTGCAAATAACGTTTTGGGATAGGGGAAATTATTTGGATTTGGGGCATTTACAGATAAGGAAAGCCCTTATTAAGACAAAAACTTGGTTAGGTTTATGCACTTTTTCCCCTACTATAAAAATGCACATGATCGTCACTTATAAACAAAGACCTTCGCCTAAGGCAGCATCCTCCATACTAGGTGGGTGCTGTGTCAAGAGAGCGTTTACAGTTATTCCAGAAACTTTGAAACTCGGGGTCAATCAGTTCAAACAGATCTTTCACTGTTAGAGCCTGGGCGCAGTATCCAGCAAGGTGAACATGAAGATTTTGTGAGCAAAGGGAGAAAGCACAGATTGCCTTTCATTCTGCTAAGAAGCAGAGATAAACACGAACATTTTGACATATAATTTCTAAAATTGACTTTTGCATATTGTTAACAGTCTGAGGAGTTTTAAAAAAATTAAATAAGGGGTAATTCTCTTAATT
>NW_022109491.1:7679492-7685171 GCF_000313985.2 Echinops telfairi
GTGCTCTGCTCACTTTCCTCCTCTTTTATCTCTTGTAAGATAAAAAGTAACGCAGGCCACACGCCAGGTCAAGCCTCCTTACAGTTGATTGGCCAAGAGGCTCGGGTCACATCCTTGGAGGTGATTGCGTCATAGTACTGCCAAATCACGTCATTACTTAACAGCCAAACACCGAGAATCGTGACCCAACCACATTGACACGTATTTTGTGGGTGGACAACTCAGCCCCGTGACATGATGGCTTTTTTCCTGTGGGATGTTGATAAGGGGATAATTGAAATATGGCAGCTACCCTACTGAGCACCATTTTACATAGCCCACACATCAAACACTCCTGTCCACCATTAGCCTGACAGTTGAAGAATTGGAAATGTTTGTGTATTAATGTCACTCTCATGTCGGGGACATTCAGTTGGTCAGAGCCCTCGAGCCTTCCCTGGTTAGCAAATATAGTGACTGTTGGAGAGAAAATTGGAAAACCAAGAAAGACACAAAAATGTCCCTCCCTCCCTCCAAGACCTTACCTTCGCTTCCAGTCTTTGTTTGCCTCTGGAATGTGAATGTGCCCCGCCCCCCAGCCATATTACCATCCGCCTGTGGAACAGGACATGTTTCCTGTGGCTTGAGTGTGATTGTCTCTGATGGGCATGCCACATAAAGTCTCCATGGCTGTGTAGGATCCCACCCAGTGTGTGTGTCACAGTTTATGAGCTGCAGTTTTGTTATGGTTTGCTTTGAGTGGTTTTCCAGGCCTTTGCTCGTAGGAGTACTTTAATGCAAAACACTTTGTGTATAAGGCACCGCCCTCATTTGGGATGTACTCCTTAAAGTTGCTAGAGCAGAGGGCATAACTTTTTATGGCCCTTTGGCCCATTTGCAGAATTTCCCCAAAGGGTTAGGTCGAGTTACTCTTAGACCAGCACATTTGGCAAAGCATCAGCTTCCGTGCACCTTTTTTCTGGCCTTTAGGATCTTTCTTGAGTGGCTGCAAAGAACAAACCCCCACCCCCGTATCTTTCTCTTCTGACTTCAGGAACCCACCACATGGCCATGCAAGTACCACATGTGCTGAGCTGCAGCACATGCATGTAATGACATGCCGACTAGGTGTCAGACCTTGGCTATGCGAAGGAAGATCAGATACGGAGGAGCCTGCACCCTGCTCCCCTGGAGAGGCACACCCCTGCTCAGAATCTCAGGATCTCTAATCCCTTCATCTCTAATCTCATTACAGGGCCCTGGATGGGAGTTCATGTATGAGTTTGGAAGGAGCTGAATGATGGGAGTAGGCAGTCCTAATATGGGGAGTGGTGATGTGAGGAGAAGCTATGGAAAGTGACATTTAAGTTTAGGGTGAGCAGGTATCACTAGAGACTGTTGGGACAGGAGGCTTTCAGGAACTTTTCTTTAAATTATTAATAACTCATGTATTGGGGGCTCTTAGAACAATCCATGCATCAGTTGTATCCGACACATCAGTACATAGGTGGCCATCATCATTTAGGAACTTCATTGTTGAACAGGTGTTCCTGCACCAGCCTCGCCACCTTGTCCATTCTGACTCATTGCCACCCTCTAGCACAGAGTGGAACTGCCCACAGGGTTTCCATGGCGCCATCTTTATAGAAGCAGACTGGCACATCATCCTTCCACAGAGCGACTGGTGGGTTGGAATCGCTGACCCATCTCTCAGAAGCTGTGTGCTGTAGCCACTGCGCTACCGCTACCAGGGCAGGGCAGGACTGGAGAGGCAGGCAAGGCTTGTGCAGGTGCACCTCTGGAGAGCTGCCTGCACTTCTGGCACGCTCTCGTCTGGAATATCTCTCCTGGCACACGCTAACTCCCATGTTCCCCCCGGGCATCTGCAGACAGGGGATGCTCCCAATGGCGGGAAGGTTGTTTGTACTTTAAAGAACTAAACATGTTGTCTGGAGACATGTATTTCCAGATGTGGAGAAGGAACCGTGTTATTCAGAATTCGTGAGGGAACAAAGCTGAGCTTTAGATCTGTTAAGTGATTGTCAGTCAATCTGTTTAGGCATTGTTTTCATCTCTAAGCTCATGTAGAGCTTAATCATTTAACAGATTGTAGACTTTCAGGCCAGCGGAAAGTTTACAGGGTACTTCATTAGCTGTTAATTTTTAGCAGTTGGGGTTTTGGTTTTGAATGGTTGCGGATAATAACTCGAGGCCAAAAAGCATAACTTATGATTGACTTTTAATGGTTTTCTGCTTTAAATGGGTGAGGCTAATAAAGCAAAAAGTGATCAAATGCTGTTTCCCCCCCCAGAAAATAGTTTTTAGAAATTCTCTACTCTGTTAATAAATGTTAGCCCCGCACCCCCACCCCACCATGTGACAAATTTTCTCCAAACGCATTTTGTGTAAAAGCTGTCACAGAACTGCTTGAAGATTGTTAAAGAAATGAGCCAAAGTTTTTAGTCCACATTTCCTTGTCTCCCAACCAGATGATCTGCTTTAGTGTTATTTCTTAACTGCATGAGGGTCTTAGTGGTACCCAAGCCCAGGTGAGTGACCCGTGCTTTCAGTGGAAATCCATAACCCACATGGGTGTCTCACGTTTACAGAATTGTATAAAACCTTAAAAGCTTCAGGGCCACCCGCACCGTGCTGAGCAGAGTTCTGCTTTGGCAGTTCAAATCCACGAGTAGCTCCCAAGGAAAAAGAAGCCATCAGCTCATATAGCGATGGACACCTCGGACACCCTTCCTGGGGCCCTGAGTTGAGATGAACTCTGTGGCAGTGGGTCTACTGTGTTGAGTGTAGAGACTCCGCTCCTGCGGTGGACGACTGGAAGCCAGTTACACATGAGGTATCGGCAGTAAAGGCGCCAAATAAAAGCCACCAGCAAGCAAAGTGTAGGTAGGACGAATGGCAGTGGATTCAGGGGGTGCTCGGGAGTTGAGAACCTGAGAGATGATATACCAGAACCAAACTCACTGCCATCAAGTCGGTTCTGACTCACGGCCACCCGAGAGGACAGGGTAGAACTGCCCCTGTAGGTTTCCAAGACTCACTCTTGGCACGAGTAGAAAGTCGCGTCTTTCTCCGAAGGCGCAGCAGCGGGTGGTTTCGAACTGCTGAGCCGGTGCTTAGCATGACGCAATGTGCCAAAACCTGGGCCTCAGGAGACTAAGACTTGCTGTGGAATTTTGAGACTGCCCTTTTGTGAAACCTTGGTTAAGTTAATTATCTAATCCTCAGTCCCCTTTACATCTAAAATGAGGGTAAAATAAAATTGAATATACAATGAGGGCAATGACCCACATGTCAATTTACTGTACGGATGGAGGGAAATCACGCACACAGGTGTTAGGCATGACACAGAGAGAACTCAGTAAGCGTCTGCACCTGTTTGTGGGAACTCGCCTCTAGGTGGGAGAGGTGGGCTCTTATCCACAGGAGAGCTTGGTCTCTGGTCTCTGGCTGGTCCGGGTAAGAAGTACGTTGAGGGAGATCCTGTTGTGTGCACGTCTGTTCCCGTAGTTTTTATTCATGTGTGTTTGATGAACGGACGAGGCGTGTGAATGCTCAGCCTCCCCCCTTTTTTCCCTGTGTATTCCTGCTCAGCCCTGGTCCTCCTTCTGCTCCCTCCTCCCTGCCCCTTGCTTTATTTTGAAAGCGCAGGCTCATGGATGAGCAAGAGCCACCCTCTGGCACTAGGTCAGATCCAGAGCGGTCCTGCAGCCTGCTCCACTGCTGTATAAATCACCCATTGTGCATTGTGCTGTCTCTGTGAAACTGAGAACAAAGGTGCTCGCTGTGGGCGAGTCCAGGGGAGGAAAACCTGGCCCAGCAAGTCCACCCAAAACAGGAGACAACACCTTTGCTGATTGGGCTGTCCCCCAGCCTCCTGGCTGTGGTCAGGAGCCCTCGCGTGCACCTCCTGACCCATCGATGTTCTCTCCTTCGGGATCGTAGAAGACATGGTATTCTCCCTGCTGCTTCTGTAAGATTCGGACACTGAACTCTGAGTTACCAGATGAGATGCCACATACCCACCAGCCATGTTCGGGTTAAAATGCCTTTAAGGCAGTGGTTCTCAACCTGTGGGTCTCAACCCCTTTGGGGGTCGAACAACCCTTTCACAGGGGTCGCCCGATTCATCACAGTAGCCAAATGACAGTGATGAAGTAGCAGCGAAAATACTTGGACGGATGGGGGGGTTCACCACCACGTGAGGAACTGCATGAAAGGGGTCGCAGCATTAGGAAGGTTGCGAACCGCTGCCTTCAAGAACTGGGGTTTGGAAACTGACGAATTCAGATCTTCTCTGGAGTCCTGGACGTTAGTGGGGGTAAGGTTATTTTGGTTGACAGCGTATTTGCGCCCCTGGACAAGACCGTTTCTTCCGTGTCACGGTTTTCAGAATGAGGTGCGGTCCTTCCTCAGAACCACGTGAGGCCTTTGTGGACTTGCCCCATCGGCCTCACTCTCTCTGGATACCGTTCATTTCCGCCATACCTCGCCGCTTTCGGTTCGTTCTCATGTGCGTTCTCCTTTTAGACCCTGGCTCTTCACGTTTGCCGGCTGTGTCCAGAGCGTCTTCTTCAAGGCCCCATCTGGAGTCACTTTCTCTTCCTGGCAGCGGGTTTTCGACCTTCCCCCTCCCGTGTGATTTCCCAGCCTCGCCCCGGGTGCCCGTCCCTCTCCTGTTCACAGCGCTTCCCCAGCCAGCACAGCCTTGGTTGTGGGATTCTTGTCTGGCTCCTCCCCAGACGATCATAGCAGGGCTTAGCGTTCATTCATGTCTTTGCACCCTCGGAGCAGAGGGCAGTTCCTGATACGTGGGATGTGCATGTTGGGTGAATGAGCGAACGCTTGGCTGGGAAAGGATTCTGACTTGTTTGTGTCAGGGGCTGCAGCGTGAGAGACATTGCAAAAGAATCATCATGTCTCTGGCTGGTGTTCTAGAGCTGCGGTTTTCAGAAGTATATTCTCTGGGATAGGTGGCTTCCTCAGGCAGTGGCCAGTGCTGCCGTCCGGATCCTCTGCTCTAAGTCTGTCTGACAGGAGAGTAACCTACGGCCACACATTTACCTCGCGACCTCCCAGTGTTCTTTTGAAACAAACCCAGTGTTCTTTTGAAACAAATAAACTGGGGCTGGCCCCAATCCCAACTACATGGACATCTCCCTTTCCCTCCCAGAAGAATGCTCGCTACAGCTACAGGGAGAGGGGCCCAGCTGATCAGAGCACACAGAAGCAAAGAAGAGGGAAGGAGGGAGAGTGAAACACATCCTGGCCCACCAAGCCCCAAGGACAGTATTCCAGCTCAGAGCAGCCAATGCACAGAGAGGACCATAGGACTGGCCCCATCACAAGACAAGACGTCTCTCACTGACCCATAGAGCTATGAGGGACAACACTGGAGACACAGTGTGGGAATTGTGCTCGATCTGACCCCACCACACGGGGTGAAACGCTAAGGGTGTGCAACAGAGCAGCAAGGGGAGCAAAGCAATGAAGTACCCAGGGAATACCAAAAATAGACTTTGGGTACAGGGCATGGCACCCCATCAGACTCGACTGGAAAACACGCCTAAAGGTCAACAGATGGACTTGGAACTATTCATAGGCTTTCCTTTCTTTTTTGTTGTTTTGTTTTGCTCTGTTTTGTTTTTGTGCTTATTATTGTCTCTGTATGTCTATCTAGAT
>NW_022109491.1:7686378-7711196 GCF_000313985.2 Echinops telfairi
ATGAAAAAATAATAATTTATAAATTATCAAGGGTGAGGGAGGGAGGGGAAAAATGAGCTGATACCAAGAGCTCAAGTAGAAAGAAAATGTTTTGAAAATATGGCAACAAATGTACAAATGTGCTTGACACAATGGATACAAGTATATATTGTGATAAGAGCTATATGAGCCCCCAACAAAATTATTTTTTTAAAAAAGAAAAAGAAACAAATGTTACTTGTGGGGTACCAGTCCCCACAATTGAACTGGTCGAAGGGGCAGTTGTGTAATTGAGGGTTAAGATTAAAGAGACATCAGACAAGATAGGGCATGCAATTGCTCACCTCCCAGACGGCCATGAACATAGCAGCCAGGTCTGTGCAGAGCGGGCAAATATATTTCCAGCATATATACATTTCAGGGACGTGCAAGCCCCCCTAATTACACCATAACAAGAAGGCATACGTGCAATAGGAGGGGAACGAGCTAGGGGTGTACACACAATAGGAAGAGGAGGTGCTCGGGGTACACGTGACAAGATAGGTGGACCCTAGATTCACGATGCACCCTAACCTTGGTCCTCCTTGAGTTGGGTTGACCTTGTCTTTGGGGTCTCCTGTAGGGGAATAATGCACTATCCTGGTCGGAAGGGAGTGGGCCCTACTTAGAGTGGGACAGACTGTAGAGTCTGATTGCTCCCTCAGGAGGATAATCGTTTAGCAGTTGACCTCCAAGTGTGTAGTCAACCAGGTGTAGCAAGCAGCGTAGTAGGTCTGGCATGTAATATGTGGGGACAACCTGGGAAACACCTTTTTGTATCCCACAGTGACTACACTGCGCAGCTGTAGAAACACAGGCAGAAGAGCCCAGTGATTGTTTACGTAGTCACTAGTGGTTGGCATTGTGCCACATGTGCTGCTGTAGCTCCATGTCCACATACGCCATGTGTACACACTGCACAGTGAACGGCTTGAAGGTGTGATGCTTGGCCTCTGAACACCCTCATGCGCTTTGCCGAAGAACGAAATTCCTCACGGTTACCCCTAAAAGCCTGAGTATTAACCCCCTCATGTCTAATCGGCACCCTCGGTTTTTTCACAAATGACCTTTAGACCCCCTCCGTTTCCCACCCCCCTGTTTGTATTCAATCAGGAGGAGCGGTGGTGGCGGGGCGCTTACATGTTGGGCTGCTAACCACGGGGTCCGCAGTTCAAAACCTCTGACCGTCTCGGAAACCCACGGGAGCAGTTCTGCCCTGCCCGGTGGGCTCCTGTGGGTCGGCATGGACTCCAGGACAGTGAGTTCCGTTTGGTTTTCATGCATTCAGGTTTCATTCATTGCATTTGGTTATGTTTCTTCAGTCCAGGACAGTCTTTTTATTGCTCTTTGCCATGACACTAAATTTCTTTTAAGAGTCTAGCGTGACTGTTTTGCAGAATGCATGCCCCACTGTGTTAGACAGGGTTCTCTAGAGAGATAAAACCAAATGGCTGATAATTTAATATATTTATTTATAAAGATAATTAGATATATAACATAGGAAATGAACTGTTAAATTATATACAGATAAATATACAAGAAATGAACAGTTAAATTATAAAACAGTACAAATGGTTCAGTGCAACTCACTCCTGTGAGAGAGAGTTGTGAGACACTAGCAGTCCTTCAAGCCTTTGATGGTGGCACTGATCTCTGCAGTCCCTTCAGGAATGCGGTATTGCTTTTGGTTTACTATTTTCCTACGTAATGGCAGTTCTAATGGTGTCCACTTGGCCTTTTCTACCATGATAGCCCTTATTCCACATTTCAGGGATCCAATATGGGGGTTCTGCCAGTTACTAAGTGTGTCTATTCCAGTGATGCATTCTGGAACTGGGGAAATAACCACAGGATGGGTCGGGGCCCAACTGGACCCACAGTGAGGTGTACCTGAGCTAAAACTCCATTGATAACTTGACCTCCATAAGCCCCCACTCTGATTGGTGGGCCTTCGAAACACTTTGGGTCTCCTGGAACTAGTGTCAGTTCCGAGCCAGTGTCCAGTAATCTCTGAAATGTTTGATTCTTTCCTTTCCCCCAATGAACAGTTACTCTTGTGAAAGGCCGCACGCAGGTCCCTTTGGGGAGGCTAGAAGAAAGACTAACAGTCCAGTCCTCGCTGATGTGCCCACATATGTCCTAGGCTGGGTTCATTGCTTCTTCATACGTGGAGTAGCGAGAGTGCGAGTGGAGTTCTGGGTGTTCTGTTACGTCACACTGTCGCATTAAAAGGCGCTCCGTGGGAGGTTCAAACTTCGGGTTTGTGGAGTGGGAGCATCAGGTCTCTTCCAGAGGGTAGCGATGCCCTGTTCTTTGTCACCCAGACCTCGCATGTGCGGGGCACGCTTTGAGCCCGTGGGACTGCCCACATCAGCGACTCTCTCCCCAGTAGGCATGCTGAGCTCGAGGTTTCTGTGCAGTTCTTTGTGCATAGAGCCTACTGAGAATATACAGAGTGTTTCTTTTTTTAATCAATCATTTTATTGAGGGGTCTGACCGCTCTTACAATAATCCAGACATCCATTGTATCCAGTACATTTGTACATATGTTGCCATCATCATTTTCCAAACATTTGGTGTCCGCTCCTCTTTTTTCCCCTCCCTCCCCCACCTTCCCGCCCTCTTGATAGATGATAAATGGTTATTATTTTTATGTCTTACACCATCCACGGTCTCCCTTCACCTACGTTTCTGTTGTTCATTGGGGGCATGCGTCAGTCATTGCAGTTGGTTCCCCCTTTCTCCTCCCCCTTCCCCTACCCTCATGGTATCGCTACTCCCATTACTGTTCGGAGGGCTAATCTGCCCTGGAGTCCAATCTGTACCAGCGTACAGGCTCTGGGGGAGCCAGGTTTGTAAACAGACAGTTTCTCTGATCAAAAGTAACATGAATTCTTTTCTATGAGTTAGGCTTTCAGATTGATCCATGGCTAGACTTACTTATTTCTGTGTATACTCAGTTTGGGCATTTGCTTGTTCTCGCTTTAATTTGTGGAATGGGTAAAGCACTTAAAATAATACCCAAGGGTGTCCTTGGGGAAGCTTCAGACCTATCTCTAGCTGCTCCCCCTCTACCTTGTCCCCTGGAGCCCTTCCTCCGAGTAGTAGCTTTGATGGGTTCCTGGCTCGCCCTTCTTGTGTTTCCTTCTGCAAACACAGCATGTGTGAACGGACTGTGAGACGTCCCCTGACTGCCTTGGTCCCGGCCCTGAACCACGTTTGTCAGCCGTTCTAGTCTGCAGTCGCGTACGTATCCCGATCACCGCCTGGGGTCCTCCCTGCCCCGTGAGGAGTTGATTTGCCACCAGTCATGGGTTTGTGACCGTTTCCCGTGTTCTCCTGATCCTGTTGAAGTGATCACATTCCCGTGGCTCCTCGTCTCCCTCTTCCGGATGATCTGCCGTCATCTTGTTTAAGTCAATGTGTCTTCCTAAGTTAAAAAAGAAAAAGTCTAAAATCCTCCTATTTCTTAAACAAGACTTTCAGCAACACATGCATCCTCCGAAGGACCATGAAGCTTCACAAGGAATGAGAATACCGGAGAACATTTTTTGGGAAAAACCCATCCAAAGAGAGGCTCTGTTCACTTGGCAAGAAGGAATTGTAGAACTTCCGTGTAGAACAGATTTGCACAGGGAAGCAGGTTACCGACAACATTTCGGATTCCCCTCAAAGGCCCGACACGCCGTGCCCACTCCCTCTTGGGCAGATGATTGCCGTTTGGAAGACCAAATCATGGATTGTCCCAGCGTAGTCATTCATTTGTTCAAATATTTACCGTGCACCATCTGCGTTCTAGATACAGCCTGGTACCCCAGGGTGTGGCACGGAGGGAGCAAGTAGACCACCACCCTTGTCCTTGTGAAGCTCCATTCTAGTGGTGGTGGTGGTGGTGGGGGAATGACAACAAATAATGTATACTATGTGCCACGTCGAAAAATAAAGCAGGGCAGGGGGTGGAGGTGTGTGTAGAGGGTGTTGGGGTGAGAGCTTTTTAAAGCATCTTCAGGACAGGAATGGCTTCCTTCTCTCAGGTGGTTTTCAGAGCCAAATGTAACAAGTGTCAAGCATGCGCAACGTTGAGGATAAAATAGAACTCTTAAGTGAATAAGACCTTTTCTCCCTCTTGGGTTAAACGTATCATTCTTTGGCTCCCAATTGGAATGTCAGGTTTTATTTTGTGAGGAATTTGTATGAGTCAGAGTCATTTATTAATGTGTGTGTGGTCAGCCGAAAGTCATGTCACCTGACTCACCAGCTCAGGGAGGCTGGCTGGAATTCTAATGGAGGGGGGTGGGGGCGTGTGTCTCCCTGTGAGGGTGAAGGACAGAGGAGAAGTGACAGGCCCTGAAGTGAGACCCTGTGCTTTGCTCCCAGGGCCATGGCCCGAGGCTGGCCTCTGGGTGGGAATGTCCATTCTCCAGGTTTACTGTATAAGAGATCCCTCAGTCTAGATAGTGGCTGCACACATCCCTGACAGCTTGGACTCAAACGTGGTCTTATTTTAGCATTTACAGTTAACTGCTTCGGTATGTCAGTTCACTGTGCAGTTTCACTCATTCCCAGGCCGAAAAAGCACCCAGTAGAGTAGGTCCCTCAAGCTTACCCTGTAGGACAAGGTAGAACTGCCCCTGTGGGTTGCCGAGACTGGAACGCTTTACAGGAGTAGGGAGCCCTGTCTTTCTCCCTCAGTGACTGGCGGTTTCAAACTGCTGACCTTGTGGGCAAGCCCCAAATGGAACCACTACATCACCAAGGCTCCTTCTAGTAGAGCAGGCACTCTGTAGCTAGTTATTGAAATAACGGATTTAACCACGGGGCTCCCATTTACAACTGGTTCAAAAGAACACAAAACAAAATGGATTCCGCCTCTGTTGATCAGAACCGTATTACTGGAAAGCAGTGTTCTGGCGGTGGGCCGGAGTTTTCTAAAGAACCCCCATCACAATTTTTTGGGACATCTCACCTCTCCGAGTTTGACTTCGCTCACTATGATGTTGGGCAAATTACCTCTGGTGAACTTGGCTTTCTTAGTGAACTGACACATCAGGATGACTTCTACTTCACAGTGTTGTGGCTTCCAAATGCGACCACCTTGATGGAATGCCAGTGTGCGTGCGTATGGGCGCCCTAGGTGAGGCCAGAGCTGGGGGCTAACTTGAACCCCAGACCTATTGGTTTAGTTACTCTAGACAATAGACCCAGCAAAACATAATGTATGTGTGGGGGGTGGGGGTGGGGTGTTTCAAAAATTTCCTGGGGGAAATTCCATTATCTCTTCATGCCATTTCCCCACAAATCTACCGGTCTTCGCATACTGATTCAACCGTTTTTCGAGGAACACCTTTGTGGCATTGATGACGGTCCTCAGGTGGTACAGCTGTCAGCACTGTCCTCATCCAAGCGAGTCCCCCCTCGTTCACAGAAAAACCACCACCCCCACCCCCACCCCGCACGCTCTTTTTCAAGCTTTGGAGTTGCTTGTCCTCTTTTTTTTTTGGCTTGTTGTCTTAATTAGCGTTTTCTGTTTTTCTTCTCTAGGTTCCAGTATTCTTTGCAATGGCTACACAGAACTCGCAGACAAAACTCACCAGTCAAGGGTTTATTAGGAAGTTAACAAGTTTTAATGCCACTGAGAAATGCTTAGGGTTGTTTATCAGAACATGTTACAAAGTTCTGTCAAGTCTGCTGATAAAAATGCTCAAAGGGCAAAGCACTTCCTGAAGGCTTAAAGTCCCTGGGTCAGCAAACCCAGTTTCCTGAATTAAGTGCCAGACGCACCCCACTCCAATCAGCCTCAGCCCAAAGGCACTCAGCTCCCTGCTGTGGGTCAGCAAGCCCAGCTTCCCCAGTTAAGTGCCCAGCGGCACCCCACTCCTCAAGCCAGCCTCCTGCACGGAAGCACTCAGCTTTGCTTGCTCTGTCGGTTAGGAAGTCCACCACTGCCCCAGGCGCTGGCTCCTGCTTCTGCTGCTGTTCCTCTTATGTTACACCTGTCCTCTGGATCCAGGAGGTTCACTGTGCAGGGATCTCGGATGCTCCCCACGCCTGGCTCTTCCTGGTAGTGAGGTCCCTCCTCCTGTCTCTCAGAGGGCTTGTTTATTCACAGCAGGATGGCATTCCAGGGAATACTGTTTGCAGTTATTCACTGGTGAATCCTATCAGTGTTTTCCCCACCTTCTTTCCAGACCCATGCAGGGAAAGGTCTTTTAGTGGGAGTTAGGGACTTTGGTCAGAAGAGCCAAGTTAAATAGTTCACTGCCCCCTCCCCCCTCTTCCAGTTGTTGTCAGTTTGATCCCATAGAACGCACCACCTTGGAGTTGATTTTGACTCACAGCTGCGCAGAATAGAGCTGCGCCGTGGGGTTTCTGAGATTTTAAATCTTTGTAGGAACAGTCAGCCTCATCTTTTGTCCTCAGAGTTGCTGGTGGGTTAGAACCACTGACCTTGCAGTTAGAAGTTCCATGCATAACCCCCCTGTGCACCGGAGTTCCTCGGATTCCATGCTCAAGACAGACCGTTGTAATGAGTTAAGTTGCTGTTTGGTTTTAGACAAAATGTGAATAGGAGGCAAACCCCCAATTGTCTGCGATCACAGAAGGCCAGCCTGGGTGCCGAAGGCTTCCTTGAGTCGTGAAGGGTTCTGAGGGCTTGGGAAGCAGAAAGTTGGCTACAGAAGGAGCCCAGGGGTGATGGGAGGAAGCAGTGAGGCACAGAGAAAACATTCAAGCAGAGGAACCGTGTGGCTAAGTCTGCAATTAAGCAAGATCAGTCTGCAGCTTTGTGTGGCGGTCAAAGTTTTGAGGGCTGACTTGCGAGGCTGCTGGCTGGAGCCTGGGTGAGCAAGGCATTAGCGCTGAGCGGTTAAAACGCATGCTCAGGTTGGTTCCAACCCAGCTTTCGCCGCTGCCCTTGGTGAAGAAAACTGAAAACCAACCCCTGGAACAGGTGTCCTCAAACTACGGCCTGCGGGCCACATGCGGCCTGTCAAGGACATTTATCCGCGTCCCACCCCCCCACCCCCCAGGTGTTTTTTAACTTCAAAATAAGATATGTGTAGTGTGCATGGGAAGTTGTTCATAGTTTGTTTTTTTTAAACTGTACTCCGGCACTCCAACGGTCTGAGGGGCAGTGACCCAGCCCCCTGTTTAAAAAGTCTGAGGACCCCTGGACTAGAGACTGGCTGTTGTCTGAGTGTTGGGCACCCTGTGGTATAGGCAGGCTCAGTGCTGCCCTGTGGGAGAAAGATCTGTGATCTACACGGCCCACCTCCCCATAGATTTAGCACATTGGAATCAAGTCAGTTTCGACTCACAGTGTGACCCTGTAGGACAGAGTATCGTGTCCCCATCGGCCTCCCCCAGAGAAGCTGCTGGGCTTGCTCAGCCAGCTTTCGCATGCACTTGACCGCTGTGCCACCGGGGCTCCTCGTCAGTACTGAGGTCAGCCGAGAAAACCTGGTGGGGGAGTTCTGCTCAGTTACATGGAGTCGCTGGGACTCGGCATCACCAACAGCTTGCCTCTTAGGAGCATTGTGAGGCTTGAATGAGAGTTGGTTTTTTTAAGTTTGCAACTAAGTGCTCAGTAAATGTCACTGTTCTTATGTCATCTCTTTGGGTTATGCGCTGGGTGCTAACGGCAGGGTCAGCAGTTTGAAACCACCGGCTACTCCTTGGGAGAAAGGTAGGCTTTCTGCTTCTGTCAAGTCGCAGTTTCAGAAGCCCATGGGGCACCCTGTCCTATAGGTGCTGCTGTGTGTCGGCACTGACTCAGTGCAGTGAGTGACTGTTGCGGGTGCCACCCCGAGAACAGCAGCATTGTCAGCACCTGCGAGCCTGTTACAAGCACAGGCTCGTGGGAGACACACACACACACACACACACACACACACACATTCACGCGCGTGCTCAGACTCAGGGATGGGGACCCCCTGTAAGCTTAGCTCAGCAAGCTCCTTGGGCGGGCGGCAGAAAAAGTCCAGGTCGAGCCCTGCTGAGAACTTTCTTTTCTACCCCAGGTTTACGGGGCAGAGGGATCGTGTTGAAAATGTAGATTCTGATTTGGTGTATCTGGAGTGGAGGGCCACATTCTCAGCGGGCGGTTGACCTGGACGGAATCGCTTCGAAGCCCTGGAGAAAGTGCAGGACTGTCCCCAAGGACTCCTCCGTCTGGGGGCTGTTTGAAGGAGGGAGGAAGCCAGCAGCCCTGCCCTGTGCAGTGGCGAAGGGAAGGCTGGAAAGCATAGGGGAGATGGCGATGGGCAGAGGAGGCCTGTGGCCCCAGCACTCTGTCTCCGTTTCTGTTCTAAGACCACCCACCCATGTAGCAGTGTGTTGAAGAAGGTGTCAGGGCATGGGGGTGGGGGGGTCACCCAAGGTTCAGAGCACTAACCAAATTCTCTCAACTGCCATTTGAGTCAGTGCTGTGGGTTTTCCGAGGCTGTAACTGTTTAAGGGTGTAGAAAGGCCAGTCTTGCTCCCGTGGAGCTGCTGGTGGTTTTGAACTGCCGACCATATGGATCTCAGCCCAGCTTATAACCTCTATACCATCAGGGGTCCAATCACTAAATTAGCCATTTGATGAATATTCGGTTGAAAGGAAAGGTTATGTGCAGCAGATAGGTATTGACTACCTACTGTGACCAGCACTGTGTGTGCTGCCTGTTGGCCACAGCAGGTGAGGGACAACTGGATTTCAGAGGCTGCCTGGAATTGCACTCTGGCTGCGATCCGAGGCTGCCTTTTTTCCTCTACTTTTTTCAGCTGAGAGGCAGTGACCACCCCAGCTCCTCTCTTCTCTGACCCGACTGAAGTACAGACAGCCCCCGGGCTGTGAACGAGGTTGGTCCCAACTGTGGCTTTAAGTGGAATTGGCAGGTCAATCAGAACAGGTGTGCTGGCTTCAGATTTAGCCTCCTTTTCAGTGCAAGAGGGAGAAAGAGAGGGGGCTTTCTACTCCCTTAAAGTTACCATCTCAAAAACCCACAGGGCAGCTCTGCCCTGTCCTTGGGGGGACTCTGAGTGGCATGGACTCGAGGACATTGAGTTTGGCTTTGATTTTTTTTTTTTTCCCTAAGTGCAAGACAAGACTTGAAATGAAACCTTGTCCTTGATTTAAACCGTTGCAGGTGGTGCAGCAAGCAGGGCAATTGGGATGAAGAATTTGTTTCAAGTAGGAGTTTGGTTTCATCGCTTGAACTCAGTGCCTTCTGGTTGATTCTGACGCGTAGTGGCCCTGGAGGGCTGCCGAGGACTGCCCAGTGGGCTTCTCGACTTTCCAGGCATTTCAGGAGCAGAAAACCTCCTCGTTCTCAGGCTCAAACCATTAACCTTGCTGCTAGCAGCTCCGTGAGGAGCCCACTACCACCACCAAGGCATGCGTCTCGCCTCAAAGGAAGGGCCAGTTTACCTCACAGCAAAGGACTCTTAGGCCCGTGCCAACGGTCAAGTCTGATGATAAGTCTGGCATTGGCATGGGGATGCCCTCCCAGTCAGTGCCAACCACAGTGTGAAGCCACCCCCTCTTTCTGAAAGCACTGTGATCGCCGGCCCCTTGTGTTTTGTTTCTTATCTCATGACAATCTGACGTCCTTGTGTGATGTTGGCCACGTGGTTAACCCGTCACCAGTGTAAGCACCAAACAAAATCGTTTGAAATAAAGTAAATTCACTTCGGTGTTAGTCCAGATAGACTAGAGAAACAAATTCATAGAAACTCATGTGTATAAGAGAGAGATTTATATAAAGTGTAATTGTACATTAAGAAAGCATCCCAACCCAGTCCAGTCCAAGCCCATATGTCCAATAGTAACCTACATGTCTGACACCACTCTATAAAGTCCTCTTCAGACTCACTAAACACATGCAATGATGCTGAATGCAGGGTGATCATAGGCCAGTGGGTGGTAAGTCTTGTGGATCCAGTGGCATTGTAAGCATCTCAGCACTGGCAGGGGTCTGTCTCTCCATGGCTTCTACAGGTCGGGGTTCTGGCTGCATCAGTGTAGGTCCATGTGGCTTCTCCTCAGGGATGTCTCACAGGGAGTCAGTCTTGTCAGTAGGGAGTCTCCAAGGGAGTGAGTTGAGAGAGAGTGTGTCCCCTGCCTCCAAGGAGGAAATCCAGGAGTTCCCGAATCCTCAGGAGAAGGCCACGCCCACACAGAGGCTTCCTTGGCTATGACCCGATTGACAGACTAGACTCCACCCCTTCACTCTCAATCCTCTCAAGTCCCAAAATCACACCAGATTAGGTAACTACCACAACTTCTAAACTCATCCATCCATCTTTTTAAAAAAATTTTTTTAAACTACCCCTTATGTGCAGGGCACTATGATAATAAAGATGAAGCAGCGTGTCAACAAAGTATGTCTTGTTGAAGAACCGGAACTGACAGCCCCAGGCCCTGTGTATTGCATCCAAGTCCCTGCCCAGGGCCAAGTGTTGCAATGATGTCACTTCCCTGTACACACACACACACACACACACACACACACACACGAATCTAGATCTGTAAAATGTCCCCTTTCACATAGTGAGGGTAAGTTAGATAAGGTTTAAAACCTTACCGTTTGTTTACACAAAGTAGCATAGCATTTGAAGTTCTAAGTGAATTTAGGAATACTGTCTGATGTGTTTAAGGCTAAATGCTTGGTTGCTTGCCAGAAGGTTGGCAGTTTGAGTCTATCCAGTGACTCCCAGGTGCCCCTTAGGAGAAAGAAGTGGCAGCCTGCTTCCTCCATAAAGACTTAAAAAAAAAAAAGACACACACCCCCCTCAACCAAACCAAAACCCCATTGCCCTTGAGTCAGTTTGGACTCATACTGACCTTTCAGGATGGGGTAGAACTTCCCCTAATGAGGAGTAGAAGGCCTCACCTTTTCTCCCACGAAGTGAGCAGCTCGTAGTTTCAAACTCCTGACCTTGAGGTTAGCAGCTCAATGCATACATAGCCCATGACGCCACCAGGGTACTTGCTGTGGAATTGATTCCTCATAGTTCCCAAGGTTGTTTACATGATTGCCTTGCATTATGGGGCAGCTCTAGGCTGTCCTGAGTTGGCATCAAGTCGACAGTCATGGGTTTTGTTTGTGAACTTGGAGTGTGTCATCATCGAGCGTCTTCAGGAAGATCCGGGGGCAGGCTTTGAGGCCCAGGCTTGGGGCATCAGAAGCCCTACAAGTCTCCCACCAAGGTGGTGGCCAGGTAGGAGTGGGAGGGTGGTTTTGTTGGGTGCAGACTTGTACAGGTCAGGAAAGCATTCTCATACTCTTCCTTTGGTAATTGTTCACATTTTAAAAATGAATATAGAATAGCCTCTGGGTGCAGTTAAGAGTGGGGTTAGGAGTTGGACCACTAACCTCAAGGTTGAAGGTTCCACGTTACCAGCAATTGCTTGGAAGAGCGATGAGACTGCTCTCAGAATGACGTTTATAGACTCAAAAACCCTAAAGAGCAGTTCTGTTGTGCCATGCCCGGTCGTCACGAGTCAGAATCAACTTGACGGCAGTGGGGTTGGGGGTTTATGTTACAGCACAAGCCCAGTTAGTGCAGTTTGTAAATGCCAGGAGACTTACTGATGGAAAAGGTTAGTTAGGAGCAGCAGCGGCCGGGTCGAAACAACAGGAGGGAAATGAGAACAAGCAAGAACCAGACGTGAAGAAGATGTCCGGCCGACGGTTAAGGGTCTGTGGTTAGCAATTGTTGAGCTAGAGGGTACAGAGAGCCCTAAGCATCTCGAGGTCATTGCTCAGACTCTGAGTGTTCCCACCATGGCTCCGGGGTGTGCAATACTGGCGAGGCAGCCAGGTGAGGGTGCTCTTTGAATGAAGTGGGCACGTTCCTTCCGTGAGTGAGTGTCCAGCAGAGTTAGATGCAGGCCTGGGGAGCAAGGAGGAGCTCGGAGTGTGATTATCGCGTCCAGCGGCGTGGAGCTGGTGGTTTGATATGAAAGAGCAGATCAGAGGGTGGAGCAGGTGTGGGAAGCGTTTCCAACAGGACCTGACTCCTGTGTCTCGTTGATTTTTATGTTGGTGGAGTATGGTTTAAATGTTATGACTGTGCTAGTTTGGGGAGCTTTAAAGTTACCCAAACACAATTACAAACAATGCCTGTCATCCTTATTTCTCCATAGGAGAGTCACTCAGGCTTTTATCTCCTTTGGAAATGCATTCAGTTTCCTTGTGGACGAGAAGGGCCTGGTTGTCTCTGATTACGTGGCCGGTTGGTCTGTGGACTCACCTGCCTCAGGAAATGGGGTGTTCATCTTGGACTTGCTATGCTCCCCTCTCTCACCTGCTAAAAATATCTAGCCAAAAAATGAACCAAAATAATAGTGTTGGCCATGTTATGTAGAGGACCTGTCCTGGCCACAACAGGTGCTGAGGTGTAACACCTTGTTACATTAATGAAAAGAAATTGAGGGAGCCTTCTTGGGGTCGATTTGGGGGTTTATGTTACAGGGCAAGCCCCAGTTAGTGTGTTTTTCAATGCCATGCACTTGTTGGCAGATACAGGCTAGTTCGGAGTTGCAGGGTGGGATTGCAGAGAGTTTTGGTGATACTGTACTATACAGCCTTGAAATAACCCAACTATCTGTAAGTAGAGGACTGGTGCAGTCTCTAAAAAAATAATATCTGAGTGGAGTACGATTTTGCACCTCTGCAAATACTGATGGAGAAATATCCTTATAATAGTGACAAAAGGCAAAAGACCTATACAAGGTTAGACCATTTTCTGCTTAAACAAAGTGTGTGTTTGTGTGTGTGTGCGAGAGAGACAGACAGAGACAGAGAAAGAGAGTATGTGTTATACAATTTAGGGGAAAAGGTGGTCAGGATACACTCACTTGCTATTGGACTTTCACATCATGCTGTAAACTATACTTACTTACAAATGATATGCTCTTGTTTCACAGTTACCAAATACAACATCTTTCCTCCACTGAAAGCGTTCAGCAGGATTGTGTGTGGAAAGTTGTTCGGATGCTTGAGGAAAAGACCTAGGAAAAAGGGGAGCAGGAACGGTGGGACTCTAAATAGCCATTTGTTAGGAGTCTGTTTTAATTGACACTTGAACCATTTACCCCCGTGCTCTGGGCATCTGGGCTGGAGCCAGCGGGTAGTGGGGACTGGCATTCTTTCCCCGTCTCTGCAAATCCCACCGGGAGGACTTGGAGCCATCAGCCACCACTTCCAAAAAGACTGCTAAGAGCAGACTGAAATGGACGTGCTTCCAGCCGGCAGAACAGCGCTGGTTTTCTCTCTCTCTGTACTGGCCAGCAAGTATTTAGGAGGGGAATGTAGAGAGAGCAGAGAGGCCTCTTAAAAAATAATTGATTCATAAAGTTGTTTTGGTAACCACATCATTAGAACACAGATTGGGTATTCAAAGGCCAAGTGGAATTAAAATTTTGGGGGGAGGAAACTGCTGAATATTCACAGAAATTCCTTAAACCTTACCCACGACCTAAGGCATACGGCACAGTGACCTCTGCGTGGAAAAGAAGAACAGGGCACCATGGGATTTCAGAGCTCCAAGCTTTGAAAGGCTCAAAAGAAGAAAGAAAAGGGAACCTGAAGTTGCGTTTGTTTTCACTGCGTCCTGATTGCCTTTGAATTCACCCCCCTTCCCCTCCCTTCTCTTTTCTGCAGTGAACACCTACCTCTTCATGATGCAAGCGCAAGGCATTCTGATCCGGGACAACATGAGAACAATCGGTGCTCAGATGTACGAGCAGGTGGTTCGGAGCGCTTATGCCAAGAGGAATAGCAGCGTAAACGACTCAGGTATATTTTTAGCAAAGAGCTGTTCTGATTAGAATGTCTCTTCCCAAGAGAGAGAAAATTGGTTTGAATAAGTATTTTTATGGGGGTGGGGGAAGCTTTGGCTTCAAAAGCAACTCTTGTAAAACGAACCCTCCTTCATTTTGGTAACGGGATATTAAATATTTATCTTTTTGTTAAGAACATCAACCGTTTCTACCTAGACAGCAGTTCTGTGATGCTGATTAGATTCTTCAAGGTGCGCATGCCTCCTCACCGTCTTTTTTTGAAGGGTTCCTCCCCCGTCCCACAGACTCACTGCCTCTTTTGTCCCACGTAGGTAATACTTTCGTTTGGTCCCAGGTTAGGTAGTACTTTTGTTCCGTCCCAGGTAGGTAGTACTTAAAAAGAGTACGGTGCTCAAGACTACTCTTTACCAGTTTAAGCTAAACAGTTGCTTGATTTTTAAGAAGACGTCAGGGGAAAGTTTTGTTCTGAGGTTTAAAGGTGATCTCGGGGCAAGTGGGTGTCGGGGTGGGGGTGCTGTCCTTCCAGACTCAGAGGTTCCAGAAAGACTAGATTCCATGAGCATTTGCAGTTCTGAGCATCGTCTCCCCCCTTTTGATCAGGATTTTCCTATGGACCCCTGGGTCACGATGTCCATCCAGTTCTTTGAGTCTTGTGGCAAAGGGGTGGTTTTAACACCTTGCAGACGGGTCTGGAGAATCTCTCTCCAGACTGCGGTTGGGAGTGTCATCGCCGTCAGTTTCTTGCTATAGCATATCTGCTTACGGTGCCAACCAAACAGAAGCGCCAAAAGCTGTTTTGGGGAACAATTGAGATATTTCGTTTCAAAGAATTTGATTCATCTAACCAACGGGAAAAAGAGAATTGGGTTGAGCTTCCTCGCACTCCTCCCTGGTTTATCCTTGTTTGTGCTGTGATTGCGAGTTATACAAGGCAGTGGTCAGGATGGTCGGGGTGCCCTGGCCACTCTTACAGGAAGAGCAGCTCCACCTCTGCCCTGCCTACTGGACTAGGCTTGAATTATTGCCACCTCGTTGTAGAAGGCTTCAGCTGACACTTAAGAATGTTACAGTTACAGAAGCCACTTCCGGCAGACAGTTTAATAGCTAACCTTTGGGTTACCTTCCCCAGTCAGGTGTGGTTTATTTCCTGCTACATCACTGAATTTGGTGACCATACCTGTTGAGCATCTGAGGAAACATTTCAGACCATTCAGCCAAACACTGCCCCAAGAGTACACATCTCTGCCTCGACTTTCAGAACTTTGGCCCATGTCCTTTATTACATTACCCAAACCCAAACTCACTTCCTGGGGTCAATTCTGACTCATGGCAAACCCTAGAGGACAGGGTAGAAGTGCCCTCATGCATTTCTGAGAATGTAACTCTACAGGAGTTAGAAGCCTCACCTTTTCCCCCCAGAGCAGCTGGTGGTTTTAAACTGCTGACCTTGCAGTTAGCAGCCCAATGCATAACCAGTAAGCTACCAAGGCTCCTTTGTTAAATTCCAGGCACCGATTCTATAAAGAGGAAATAAGAACACGGGCTCTGTACCTTATCAGAACTTAGTGTTCCCGAATGATGGTTTTGACTTGAGCTAGGAAAGAGCTATGCCAAGCTTTACCTTTGAGCTCACGATAGCCTTTTCTCCCTTTCTTTTGAGTGCGTCCAAAAATTCAGTACAGGAAGTGTCTTCCTGTGGTTAAATGAACTCTGAGAAGACTTCTCCAGCCTAAGGATTGTTTTCATTTTAAAACATAGATTCTGAGATTGCAATTTGCAAACCATTCTGAGATTGGTTTGAGACTGATGACTGATTGACTCTGAACTGAGTTCACCCAAACCTAGTAGGAAAGGGGTGCAGTTTGGAAACCGGTCGTCCCTCCAGCCTGTTCTCTGTCCTGGAGAAAGCTCACTGGACAATGTGAAACTGCTTGGCAGACGCTGCGAATGAGCATCATTCTGTGGTGTTTAGGGTCTCAAGAGAAAATGTTGCCTTTGAAGAGGAGTCAAATCCTTACAGTGATCCGGTACAGCCTAATTCATCAGGCTGGCCAACTGAGCAGCGCCAAAGGGCTGTAGTCAATACACCCACAAGGCTTGGGCATTTATTTTGTTGTTTATAAGAATAAGAGTTTGGGACAGATTGCTGGAGATCTGAACCCATGCCTGTGCAGTTCCCGAAGTTCACGGACCAGGCTGAGCGTGTGAGTGCCAGCGTTGTCTGAGCTCCTCGTACACGGGCTCTTCTAGATGACTCCACTTGACAGTCTATCGTAGACAACGAATTTCACAGTACAGTGAACCCTCGTTTATTGCGGTTAATCGGTTCTAGACCCTACCGTGATAAATGAAATTCCGCGAAGTAGGATTCCTTATTTGTAAATCAAATATTTTCGTAGTTAGAGCATAGAGGACATGAAAAAACACCCTTTAGTCACCATTGCACTCATATTACCCAATTTATTAAACGAAAAAGGGAAAATACAGTAAAACATTTTGGACGTTACAACTATCATTTATTATTTATTATATTTTTATGGCATCAAGCGTGTACAGTATGAGCCAATCAGTGGCAGTAATGACAGAGCATGCGCTGTTACGCAAAAACCGCGATAGAGTGAAGCCGTGGAAGTCGAAGCGCGAAGTGGCGAGGGTTCACTGTATTGCCTTTTTCCTCCCCCCCTTTTTTGTAATTTTAAAAATTGTCCTTCAGGTGAAAGTGTACAGAGCAAATTTGTTTCCCAGTCAGCAGTTTATACATGTTATACATAAAGCACACCCCCCCCAACTTATGTCAGAACACCCCACCCCCGCCCCATTTCTGTCCTGGATTCCCCATTTCCTTTCGTCTGGATTTTCTCCTTCCTCTTCTCCTCTTTGGGCAGGTGTTGGCCTTTGTTGGTTTTGTATAATTGGACGGCTACGATTCGGTCTTGTGTCATTCTAAGGAGCCCATTTCTCTTGAGCGGTGTTGCTCATTTTATGGGCCTGTCTGTTGTTTGATTAAGAGGTGGTCCCTGGAAATGGTTTCAGTTCCAGGTCAGGAGGGGAGTGGGGAGGGTTATCGTTCTGGAAGTTCTTCAGTCTCTTGTCGAACCAGTAAGTCTAGTCTTTTTTATTATGAACTTGATTTATTTTCCTGTTCTGTCTAGGACCCTTTGTTGTGATATGTTAGCCAAAGCTATTGGGTGTAGTATCCGTCTACCATCTAGTTCTTCTGGTCTCAAGGGTGTATCATCTAGTTCTTCTGGTTCCAGGGTCATGTCGTATTGTGGTTCAGATGGACCCTGAGCCCTTGGGCTTTTGGCTCCTTTGAGTCTTGGGTTCCTGTAATCCCCTTTGCACTGTGTGTTAGGCGGGGTTGACTAGAGAAACAAATCCAGAGACACTCGTAAATGTATAAGGAAGAGCTTTATGTCAAAGAACAATTGTATATTGAGAAAACATCCCAGCCCAGTCCAGATCAAGTCCATAAGTCCGATACTAGCCCATAAGTCTGATATTAGTCCGTACATTCCTCTTCAGACTCACACAGCACATGCATTGCTGCTGAATGCAGGAAGATCACAGGCCAGTGGGTGAAAAGTCTTGTGGATCCATTGGTGGTGAAAGCATCTCAGTGCTGGCATGGATTTCCACATGGCTCCTCCAATTCTCCTAGTGTCTCAACCACAGAAAAATGAAGTAGAGAGAGAGTGTGGCCCCCCTCCAGGGAGAAAGAGAGGACGTTCCCAGAATCCTCATGTGAAGGCCATGCCCCCAAGGAGGCATCATCAGGCTGTGAGCTGATTGGCAGGCTGGACTCCAGCCCTTCACTCTTTGATCAAGTTGACACGAAATTGTATACCTACCACACTCTGTATAGAGACCGGTACAGTATCTTGAGTGATTTAAGATCTTATACACTACTCACCAAAGTAGGATGCAGAACACGTCCTTATGAACTCTTGTGCCAACCTGACGTAGATGTCCCTCATGTCCATCGTCTTTGCCTTCAAGCCTCGGGACTTGTCTCGTGAAGTATTTGGTGTTATGTCTAAGTTTCCGTGACGGTACCCTTTTGTATGCTCTTTCGTATATGATATACATACAGCTCATATATATTAGAAAGATCTACAACCACCCCTGCGTTTGCAGGTAGGTTTTTTAGGCATGCCGCTTCATACCCTCACATACCTCTCTGGTGAAGGTCTGCCTGCCTGTGGGCCACTTTGTAAATTGATGCCTATCTTCTATCTAGTTAGTCATTTTCCCTCCTTCCCCTCTCCCATCTCTTAATACCCATTAAACATATTGTTTTTGCTGCATGGAAACCTCTTCCTGTTGGTTGTTTGCTTGTTCTTGGGAATGGTTTTGTACAATTTGCAGCCTTTTGTGATTACCTTCTTTCACCCAGCATGGTGTCCCCCCAGCCCCCCCTCGTTGTGAGATGTTTCGTGGATCTTTTGTTAACTCTTGGTGTTATTTTCCTTGTGTGTGTGCCCCATGGCTGGTTTGTCCACTCATCCCTGGTGGACCGTCACTGTTTCCATCTTCCTGCTCTCGTGTAAGTCCCAGTTGTTTACATGTAGACAGATCATCTTGGGAAGACGGCATGTGACTCTGTCCCTAACCCCTGCCAGAGACGTGCTTCTGGTTAAGCGATGGAACCAGGGGAGCCTGGAACTTCCTGCGCTCTAGTTAAGCAATGGAACCAGGGGAGCCTGGAACTTCCTGCGCTCTTCCTCCCGTGTCACGAGGTAAAGGAACGTTGGTGCTGTCCCGATGCATTTGATGCCAAGGGCCTGGGCTGCTGCAAGGCTCAGTGGCACTAGAACTCACCTGGGCATCACGTCCCACCTGGTAAGGTAGAGGAGTGCACAGCAGCACTCCTCCCTGAACTTCCCTCAGGCATAAGGAAGGAGCTTCCCCCGGGAGAGTGTCCCTAGTGACCCATTACTGTTATTCTCCAATCGTCATTACCCCAAGAGTTCTCCCACATATCCCTTTTGTGTTTAGTGTATCTTTCCTACATCAATGGGGAGTCTTTGCCACCAGGAACAGCCCGGCTGTGTACCAGTAATGCTCGGTACTCAGATCATGTCATAGAATCCTCACGAGATCCCTGTAAGGCAGTTATTGGGCCCCCATTGTATGGCTATAGGGGTTGTGGCACCTGGGAGTACAGAATTCCATGCAGCAGTGGGGCGCTGATGCAATGCTAAGGCCAGGGCTTGTCCTTTGGAACCAGCAGTGCCCCAGAGCCTTTGTCATCTCCCTGTTCCCAGCACTGGGTAGGTACCCTGTCGGCACACAGTGAATGCCCACCGAGTACAGACTGGGTACCCCACCGGCACACAGGCACACAGTGAATGCGCACATTTAACAAGGACACACAGGACATGTTTAAGATTCCATCTTGATTGGCTTCTGCATATCTAGCACCTCCTTGGTGATCCCGGAGGAAAGAGGGGGCTACCATTCCCCTGGAAGTGGTCTTCATTCCCTCCCCGGATTGGTCCCCAGCACTTCTCTGCCGCACACGGCCCGGAGCATATTCTGGCCCAGAAGCTGCTGGGGTAGCTGAGCGCTGCCACCTCTGGCCATGCCATTTCCACCCTGCAGCCCTGTGGTCTCCAGGAGGGCTGCCTAGGTGGGCCAGCGGCTCGCCCTGCCCCACCCTGGGAGTGGTGCTGCAGTGCACACCCTGCTCAAAGGCCTCATTCGTCCAAAGGCAGGTGTACCGCTAGTGTGTGGCACTTAGTTGTACTTACATGGCATCTAAGGGATGTTGGTTTTCTTTAAGCTTAAAAGCCAGGCGTGGCGACTATCTACTATTAATGCATTTGAGAGGCCAGGACTGTGTGCCGGGACATCAGCTGAAGTAATGACCCGGAGAAGCTTCTAGACGCCACCAGGAGCCATTGGCATGTGAGGTTGTGAATCCTGCAGCGTTTATGAGCAGCGGGGGAATGCTCGACCGTGTATTGGCATTAGGAGAGAGTTCCATCATGCACCCGGTCCAGCCACTTAGTTTTATGGATGAGATGAGTGGTTAAATAGCATGATATTTCTCATTTCCAGGGGCCATTCTACCTAAGAACTCTCAACCAGGGTGTGAGCTGCCCCCCACCCCACGTGCATTTACACGTGACAGAGCGTGACAGCGGGAGTGTGTGCATGCATAAGTATGTACGTGCAACCCCAAACTCCCTCCTAGTCACATACTCAGAAAAGGTCTCATTGCCCACATGACTCAAAACCAGGGTGACTTTCCAAGAGCAAGTAAGACAAGCCCTGCCCTCCCTGCCTGTGTGCGTTGTCATCTGTTCGGGAGGAGGGGTCTGGGTGGTTGTAGATGCCCGACCCGTGGTCTTCGCTGTGCCTGCTCTCCCGGAGAGGAGCTCCTCCTGAAGGTGCCACCTCTCCATGAAGGTTAGTCCAGTTCTTATTCACAGGCACTGGGCCGAGTAAGGAGCCCTGGTGGCCTAGTGGTTACATATTGGGCTGCAATCCTCAAGGTCAGCGGTTCGAAACCACTGGCTTCTTTGAGAGAGAAAAGCAGAGCTTTCTACTCCCAGAAAGTTAGAGTCTCAGAAACTCGCCAGGGCAGGTCACTATGAGTCGGAATCGACTCCACGCTGTGAATTTGGGGGTCATTTTGGGTCCTGGTGGCATCTTTCCAGCATCTATGCCTTTCAAAGTTTTTGGAAGCACAGAACCAAGTGTTTGTGGCCTCATCTCTCCGGTGAAGGGAAGTGGTCACTTCTTCCTGGCTGCTGGTGGAACAACCCCTTGCTTGACCTCTGGAATTGGCTGATGAGCTTTTAAAACCACTGATGCCCGCCCCTTCCCCCATGCTGCACATTCTTGTTTAATCTCATCGGTCTGTGGTACCACCTGGCATTCGGATTTTTAAATGCTTCCACAGCAATTCTAACCAAGGCTGAGCCCCCCTGGCATGAAGGGAGGTTGCCCAAGCAACAGTCGGCGGAAGTGCTGCTCTGTGAAAGCCAGGGAGTCACCACCATTGACCTGTCGGCAGGATGCCTAAAGTTTCCTGTCTTATCAGCATAAAGGTAACAGCTTTCTTGACCCGTCTGCCTCCTTTGTTGGAAGACCACGTCCTGATTGGAAGTAGACTGGGTGTCGTCTTGGTTGTACATTGAGCTGTTAACTGCAAGGTCGGCAGTTCAAAACCACCAGCTGCTCCACAGGAGAAAGGCGGGAGTTGAAACTCACAGGGGCAGGTCCACCTTGTCCCATGGGGTCCCAGTGAGTCGGCATCGACTCAATGGCAGTGAGTCGGCTTGCTTGTTTGGGGAAGTGTTCACTGAAAAGTGAAACCATGGCACAGATGCCCAGCAAGCACTTCTCTGAAGTCACCCCCACCCCCCACCCCCACACACACACACTTTGGCTGGCATGCACTTTAGAAGGGTAAGAACTAGCGGCCCGTTTCTAGGCGCTGGAGAAAGAGAAGAGTCAGGGTTCCCCACAGTTAGCCTGGGCCTCGATTGTCAGCCTGGTCAATTCGAGTCCTCTACCCCTTCACATCTTTCCCACTGGCGGTGAGAAAGTCCGTTTAACTGTTTTCTTTTTACAAAGGGTTCCCCCTCCTTTCTCTCCCAAGGGGTGGGCAAGGTTACGGAACACTCTCCCTTGGTCGCAGTGCATTTGAGGGGGTGTGCTTTAATTGCTGTCTTATTAATTCAGTAACCTGAACAAAGAATAAAGTGGAGGTGTGTTTGGACATTTGTTTCATGTTCGTGGTTACCAGGCCTATGATAACCAGTCCCTGAAAGAAGTAGGACGAAGTTTATCTGTCTTCAAACAAATCCCAAAGAGTAGGGTTCGGACAATGTGTGGCCGTCTCCCGCCATCATCGTCCTCCTCCTCCTCTTCCTCCTCCTCCTCCTCCAGCTGCCCCCTCTTCCTGCTTTGACACCCTGCGCCCCGCTTTGGTTGTCGTTCGAGGTTGAGTCTGGCCGGATGATCGTCTCTTCCAGTTTTGTTGACTTCCTTATGAAAATGCTATGATAATAACGCTGGGAATTTTCCCTCCTAGGCAAGTGTAATTTCTGCTGTGCTGTCTCTACCCTGCTTCCTCCTCCACATGTGTGGGGGTCACTCATTCATAGGTGTGTACAAACATATGTTCCATACTTAGGTTCTGGTGTCCACGAAACATTCAAGTGTGTGGGGTTTTGGTGTTGGTGTTGGTTTGGTTTTTGGTAGCAATGTTAGAATCCGGCATAATAATTAGTTCTGCACATGGAAGCGGATACCTTCGAAGAAGGGTCAGTCTAGGTCAGGCCTGTATGTGTGTCGGGCCATGTATAACTCTCTGCTGAGCTGTAATGCCACCTTTAACATGCGTGCTGGCTGGCTTCTGCCTTCATGGAAATCAATCTGCTCTGGTCTCTGTGAATGCAGACTTTGGTGTTTTCAGAAAAGCTGTGTCTAAAATACTTTGTTCCCATCCTCCCCTGTAAGGATAACTTGCCACCTTGAGTTTTGTCCCCTAATACTGTAGCCAGCCATGAAGGAGCTCTGGTGGTGCAGTGGTTAAGCACTCAGATGCTAACTGCAAGCCCAGTGGTCCAAAGCTACCAGCCATTCCTCAGGAGAAACAAAACCTGTTAGTATATGTGACAGTTACATAGTCTACCGTCAACTTGAGCGTAGGGGTGGAGTCTAGCCTGTCAATCAGGTTATAGCCAATGAGGCCTCTGTGTGGGCATGGGCTTCTCCTAAGGATTCTGGGAGCTCCTGTCTTCCTCTCTGGAGGCGTGACACACACTCTCCCTGCAAGACAGTCCTGTTGACAAGCCACATGGAACTACGGTGATGGAGCCTTGGAGCTGGAGGCACTGAAACCCAAGCATGGAGACCCACGCCAGCACTGAATGCTTCTGCCGCCACTGGATCCACAAGACTTTCCACCCACTGGCCTGTGATCTTCCTGCACTCGTTGTCATTGCATGTGTTGTGTGAGTCTGAAGAGGAATTTATAGGCTGGTACGGAACATATGGACTAGTATCAGACTTACAGACTTGATCTGGACTGGGCTGGGATGTTTTCTCAATAGACGATTTTGCTCTTTGATATAAAGCTTTTTCTTATACACATATGAGTGTCTATGAATTTTTTTCTCTAGTCCACCCAGACTGAAAGAGTATACTTCTGTAGACATCATAGTGCAGGAAACAACTTGGGATTGATTTAGAATCAACTCATCGGCAGTGTTGTCTTTTTATTTGCTTGTTTGTTTAGGCCATGCGTCTCTCTACAGGGGAAAGATGAGGTGTCCTGTAAACGGTTGCAGTATTGGGCCCCTGTGCATAGGAATCGACTCATTGGCAGTGAGCGCCTGTATAAGAGATTTCAATTACGAATGGCCATCCGATTCTAGAACTCTTTCAGAGTGCCTTTAGTAGCTCTCATTTGTAGAATTCTAGATAGGAAGTGAGTTTTGGAGGATATGGATTCTAGAGTCTAGAATTCCAGGGTAGAAAGTGAAATGTGGCTGAAAGAATCAGTGTGAGGACCCAAAAGAAACACCTTCTGTTCTCGTGGCACAGATCCTTAAGAATGGGGGAAATAGGAAAGGAGACCTTGATCAAACAAACAAACCCTGACGCTGGAAAGCAGGTGACTGGTGATACAGGACTTCAGAGACCTAAAACTAAGCTCAGATGGGCAGCGGGAAAAACAGAGGGTCCCCCAGCTTAGACTCCAGAGCCCTAGAAGCTCAGGAATGAGCAATACACCGAGGCCCTTTGGAAGCAGGGATACAGGTAGGGGCTGAGATATGGGCTGGCCGAACGCTGTTGTAAAAGGCATTCACCCGATCCCCTTCCCATCCTGACAAGACAAACTCTAGGAGTGGTGAAAAAGAGGGTGTCTGGACCTGGGGTCACCAAACATGGCCTAGGGCAGCGGTTCTCCACCTTCCTCGTGCCGTGACCCTTGAATCCAGCTCCTCGTGTTGTGGCAACCCCCCAACCATCACATTATTTTCTTGCTACTCATCACTGCCATTTTGCTACTGTTACGAATTGTCATGTAAATATCTGGTAGGATATATTTTCATTGTTACAAATTGAACATCATCAAAGGATAGGACCCACCTGGAGATGGATAGAGGAGCCGTGTCTCGGTCCCTAAGACCATCCGAAAGACTTGCTTTCCGATGGCCTTAGGCGACCCCTGTGAAAGGATCATTTGACCCTCCCCCCAAAGGGGTGTGACCCACAAGTTGAGAACCGCTGCCTTAGCTAAACAATCTGAAATGCAGGAATCAACATGAGCCCTTGTGAAGTTCAGAAGGCAGTCTGACCTTGTTCTGGATCCCTAGGAGAAATCCATCTGAGACTACATCCTACATCAGAGACTGCATCTGAGGCTAATTAGTGGTGTTGACCAGCCAACAGGGCCCACCTGGGGCCCGTGCTGACTAGCTTCACCAGACAGACTGTTGCTGAGTTGATCATGACCGTGGTGGGCTTCCTGGTTGGGAAAGAAAGTGTCCGCTGTTCTTGAATGTCCCTGGGGTGTAGATGCTCAGCCCTGAGACCCCTCCCAGACCTTGGCCCAGGCTTCTCTTTACTTCTGTCCTTTGTTGTTGTGTGAGAGCCGTTGTTTCCTGTGAGCTCTGAGTCATTCCCGGGAGTATAGAACCCAGAGGAGTAGTGGGGGCTACAGTGGAAGGGGGTCACATGGACTCAGAGGGTCACCTGGTAGAGGAAGAATAGCTAAGTGGACAGTTGGCGCCTGAGCTGAAGGGGGAAGCCGGGCTTTATATAACATGCAACTGGCAGGTGGAGTGGGGTGTGTTCCCTGCCACACAATTGAACACCAGTGGTGGGTGATTGTAGCCTTCCTGGTTTAGGATTCCACGCTTGGCAGGGTCAGCAGAATTCTCCAGAGTAACCCTCCCTGCCATAGCACTACAGGCCAACAGAGGTCGATGCTCAACAAAAAGTCTAAAAGAGGTGACAATCATTCCTTTAGAAAATCGGAAATGGA
>NW_022109491.1:7712047-7717942 GCF_000313985.2 Echinops telfairi
CTTCCTTCCTTCCTTCCTTCCTTCCTTCCTTCCTTCCTTCCTCTGCTTGTCAAACAGCTTTACTTTGGGTAGAGGCGGCCCCCCCGGGCTGTACATTAGTACATTCTCTTAGAATGAAATGCTTTGCTGCCCCCTCGGAAGTGAATGACTGTGGCTCACAAATGTGGTCCTAAAGTAAGGTGACCAGACGTCCCGCTTTTGGCGGGACAGTCCCGCCTTTTAACAATTTGTCCCACGTCCCACGGTGTTTTTAAAAAGTCCCAATTCTTGGAAAGAATGCAGGACAAGCTAGGGTAGACGGTTTTTGGCTGCCATGTGGCTATTTCACCAGGATATGAGTTTTATCAATGGTGTCCCGCTTTACCAACGTTAAAATCTGGTCACCTTACCCTAAAGCCCCGTGAGCCTTTCCGGAGGCTTGCTGGTGTGCTCTGGAATACCCTTTCCTTCCGCGCAGCCCTCTCTCCCTGCCGGTGTCTCCTCCTCCGGCGACTCTGGCCTGGCAGAGGACTGTAGTGTGTATTTTAGTCAGGCAAGAATGCGGACAGCCTGCTCCTGTCAGCTTAAATCCCCCTCTGACACTCACGACGGCTGGTTTGAAAGTGGGGAGGCTCCTTTCTCATTCACATGCTGGTGGTTAAACTTTTTCATGTGCCTTTCTCTCGTTCCTTTTTAAAAAAAATCCCATGTGTAATCTAAAGAGCGGCATTAAATGAACCCCCACGCAGCCTTGGGGGCTTCTTCGGCCATTCTGCCCCCGGGCTGTAGCCAGTGTCCTGAGCTTGGTCATGACGTGTTGGGCTGCACGGGGCGTCTGAGCTGTGTTCGTGACTCCCCTTGGGGAGGGCTAGCTCCGGAGAGATGAGGGTCTGTGCTCACGGATCCTTGTCAGCTGCTGTTTGCTGCCAGTCTGGATTTCTTTCCACAAAGCAGAATTCAAAAGCCCCCGTTTCTTGAGCTTGCTGCTCTGCACAGAGAATAGTGGTGAAGGAAGGGCCTTCCTTACCAGTTAAAGACAAAAGTCAACTCAGCAAACATTGACCGTCTCCAGAGAACAGCACCCTGCAAAGAGCCTGTTCTCCGCCCATTTCCTCCTGTCTCTTCTCTGCTCAGAGGGCCCAATAGACATAAACATGAGTGAAATTGGAATGGACGCCATTCATGACCTCTTCTCCAAAGACCCCACCATCAAGCTCGGAGGTCACTGGGAGCCCCCTGACTGCATGCCTCGATGGAAGGTAGGGGTGAAGGCTGGCCCACACCCAGCCCACAGATCTGAATCACCATGTGACTCTGGCAGTTCATTATTTACTTCCTTCTGCTCCGTGGGAGCGCGCGCATTTGAGAGAAACGCTTTGGGAGGATGGGCTTGCCCATTGCCTCCCGTGTAGCCTCCTCTTGCTAGACTGTACGCAGTCCCCATTACTGAGCAGGGTCCCCCTCTGGGCTGCCTAATAAGAAGGCCGGCTAAGCGGGGTGGGGGGAGCTGCTGACTCTCTCTGTTGGCACATTTCACAGTGCGTCATGCCTTACTCTCTCCCCTGGTTGCTAAGTCAGTCAGCCTCACCGCCATGGAGTCGATGCTGACTCAGAGCAACCCCATAGGACAGGGTAGAACTGCCCCTGTGGGTTGCCGAGGCCGTATATTTTTACTCCTCATCTGTCTCCAAGGAGTAGCTGGTGGTTTCAAACTGCTGACCTTGTGGTTAAGCAGCCTGGTGTATGACCTATTAGGCCACCAGGTCTCGGACTCCTTTCTGCCGTCAAAAGCAGAACCACTGAGAGTGGTGGTTCCCATCATGGCAGCAGTCAAGAGGTGGGGCCCTGGCGATGCTGTCAGGTGAGCCATGGACCTGTAGCCACAAAGTCATCAGTTTGGAGCCACCAGCTGCTTCAAGGGGGAAAGATGAGGCTGCCTGATCCATGCAGATCGACAGTCTTGGAAACCCACTATGAGTTTACAAGTGAGGTGCTAAGAGGAGTATCAACTCTGACACAGTGGGCTTGGTTTTTTTGTGTGGGGGGGGGAGGGAGGGGCGGTGTCTAGTCAGGACACACCAGTGGTGTGAATCAAGCTAAGGACCAGCAATGGTTTTTAAAAAGCATAAGAGAAAGTAGTACTATACTCATAAGTAGTACTATAGCTCATAATTAGAATCAAGTGTCGTATCTGCTTTTACAGGATCCCCTGCCCTCCCCACCCCCCACCCCACCCCCAGAGTGGCATCACCCAATTTGGGAAACACGGTTCTGTGTCATGAAGTCTGTTCATGTACCTGTGACACAGCGACGACCCTGTCACTTCCCGTGAGGGCTGGTCTGCTCCGTGCAGGGCATGACATGAGAGAGTGTGGTCCTTGTACTCCCAAAGGCCCCCTTGCCATCACGGGTCTTTATTCAGAGGAGGGTGAAGGCAAGGTAGCCTCCTAGAACTCCCTAAGAATGGGTCCCCATTCTGCAGGGCTGTCCTGCCAGCAGGACAAAGCCCAGGGCCCTAATGGGGTGATTTCTTTGTCAGGTGGCGATCCTCATCCCGTTCCGGAACCGCCACGAGCACCTGCCAGTGCTGCTCAGGCACCTGATTCCCATGCTCCAGCGCCAGCGCCTGCGGTTTGCGTTTTATGTGGTTGAGCAGGTGAGTGGCCCTCTTTGTCGTCGTTCTTTCTCTTCTGAGACGGAGTGCGTCAGTGCAGTCCATCTGGGGCTAGAGGAGCCAGCACGTTGACAGGCTCCAGAAGAGGCCTCTGGAGCAGCAAGAACCACTGAGAGTGCCGTTCTGAGCCCCTGGCCAACTGGAGTCCAGGGTGCAGCTGGTTTGCTGGGAACAAAGGCCCCTTGTCAGGTGGCACTGCCACTGCCTGCTTTGGTTGGCGTCTTCAGGCCCCAGACCCAGGAAGTCTCCATGAAGATAAGGATGGGTGGCAGGGGCCAGCGCCAGAGAATCAGGCTCGGGGTTGGGAGGCCCCAGGGCTCAGCTCCTGGGTGCTGTTAATTAGCCATGTGACCTGAGACTTTCACAAGCTTCTCTCTGTGGGCCTCAGGTTTCGATTAAGTGTGTAATCCTTCAACCGGAGTCGCTAGAGACAGAAGAGGGGTTTCCAAAATGCTTCCCTTTATACTTGCTCATTGTAAGTTAGATTTCTGACTCCTTCATCCTCTTTTAGCCCCTTCCACACTCAAGGCCCCTGGGCCCCATGCCTTCTGATTCACACCATGAGTCAGTCATTGAGTGAGCAGGCGAGGCTGGACCTGATCTCATCTGAGCCGTGGGGTCTTTCCCAGCCTTTCTGGTGCCCTCTCCCTCAGGCAAGGCCGCAGCAAGCAGATGGGCCTCTGAGAGTGCTTTTAACCCCAAAGCTCTGCTGTTTGTAGGCGGGCACCCAACCCTTCAATCGAGCCATGCTTTTCAACGTTGGCTTCCAAGAAGCAATGAAGGACTTGGATTGGGACTGTCTGATTTTCCATGATGTGGATCACATACCTGAAAGCGATCGCAACTATTATGGCTGTGGACAGATGCCGAGACACTTCGCAACCAAACTGGATAAGTACATGTATCTGTGAGTGTCATTTCTCTTGATTAAAGAGGGTGAAATCTAGAAGGGTCTGAGAGAGGCAGAGATGGTCAACCCCAGTTAGATACGGCCCAAATGCCTATCAACTGCTGAGTGGAGAAATAAATGCCCTTGTAGCTAGCTCCACCTTGGGGTGGCGGGGGTGGGGTCTGGGTGTGGGTGGTAATTGGCATGCAATGCTGGCGCTGGCTGCTGCCTGGATTAAGCTAGAAAACACGACCGTGCTGTGAAAGGACCCAGTAGCAAAAGACCACACACGTCAGGGGCTCTGCTTTCTGTGCAGTGCCCAGAGTAGACGAATCTCAGAGACAGAAGGGTTCCTTGTTGCCCAGGGTGGGTCGGAGCGAGAACAGAGGAAATCATTGCTCAGGGGGCACCAAGGACAGAAGGGCAGGGGACACACAGGTGGAACGCTCTAGAATGGATCATGGTGACGATTGCTTAACTGCCTACGCTGATGAAAACCAATGAACCGGGCTGTCTAAGTGGGCGAATTCAATGGCATGTCAAATTGTATCTCAATTAAGATGTCATAAAAAGTCAGTTGGGGAAAGCGAATTCCAGTCAGCTACTGAGGTTGATACCGCTTGGCAAGAGGAAAGGGTTTGAGGTGGTTCAAGGCAGTAGCAGGACAGCCCTGTGTTACTGAAGACTTGGTTCTCGGGAGCAGGGTGGTGGGCTGCTGTGGAGGGAGGGAGACGTCACGGGGGATTGGCGTTGTTTCCCCCCTCAGGCTTCCTTACACCGAGTTCTTTGGCGGCGTGAGCGGCTTAACGGTGGAACAGTTCCGGAAGATCAATGGGTTCCCTAATGCTTTCTGGGGCTGGGGTGGCGAAGATGATGACCTCTGGAACAGGTACCCCCACCCCCCACCCCGCCCCACCCCACCCCGGTGCCTGTGAAGAAGGCTGCCTTAGTCGCTCCCAGACCAGCGAGGCCCAGTCGAAATAGGGTGTCCACCAGCCAGGCCACTGAAGGAAGATGTCCTAGTAGCCACGTGGTACCAGATTTCACACAAAAACAAAAAGCCACATAGGTGAAACATATTTTAATTTCAGTAATAGGGCTTGTGCAATATCAGCACGTGCTATCATTTCCACGTGCAGTCCGCGTAAAAATTATGCGTGAGGTCCTTTCTGTCCATTTTCCTCCTCTGTGTCGTTGAACCCCTCTGGGTGGCTCCTTTGCAGAGCACCCTTCCTTCTGACTGCCTGAATTTCAGGGGCTCAGGGGCCACATGAGGGAGGTCAGGGCCTTCAAAGCGGAGCCATTCTGGCTCTGGCTGGGTCGGGGACGGCCGGTTTCTTCCGTGCCAGACACTAGACTATTTGGAGTTTGTTGGCATCATGTTTTATCCACGTACAGAAATTACATGGAACATCACCAACAAATGCACAAACAGCTCTTCCATCGGAAGAAAGCAGGACACAGCACCCTAGCCATTGGCTCTGTCCTTTTCCTCAGAAACCAAATCCTTTCACAGGGTGGGGTTGTTTCCCCCTTCTAGTAAGCAATTTTTTTTTAATGGGCGTGGGCTTAAAAATGAAATTAACTGCCTACAACCTGAACCCTCAGAAAGGCTGGGAACTAGCTACTGTTTCAATGAATTTAACGTCTTTTCAAAGTGATGGTGTGCAGTGACTTAACGGTCTGATTTTTTTTAATCGTGTTACTTGTCTTCATCAGGGCTCATGTTAAAGGCTAATAGCTGTTTTTGGAATTTCTTTTCTTTTTTAAGTTCACACAGGGTAAATGCCTTCTCTGAGCCCTTGAAGTACCCACTGGTTAGGCAGTGGGTACTGGGGCTTGGAACTCTGAGGCCCGTTGTTTACCTCAGGCCTTCCCGGCCTTGGCACCATGACCTTGGGACCAGTGATTCTTTGCCGTGGGGAGCTGTTGTGTGCCTGGTTGGGACAGCCCCCCCCCCCCCATATTGCCTCGGCCACAGTAGCCGGGTGTATCGGGGTTGTCAGGCATTTAAGTAAAGGAGTCCCGTAGTGGTCAGACGACCTACCGCGTTTCCTAGGCTGCCATCTCTACCAGAGCAGATGACCAGCCTCTCTCGTGGGACCACGGCACACTTTAACTGCCAGCCTTCTGGTCCCCGGGTGAGTGCTCAACCTGAGAGACGCCTGCTCTGTTCCCGTTCCAGACTCAGGTGTGCACCTTCATCTGCCGCCACCGCGCGGGGCCCTGGGCCAGTCACTGGTCACCGTGGCCTCTGATGTGCACGCTAGCGTCTCTGCTGCTACAGCAGGGCCCGGCTCCTGAAACGGGCAGAGCACCCCTCAGAGCAGGGCCGGGCTCTGAAACGGGCAGA
>NW_022109491.1:7718913-7724870 GCF_000313985.2 Echinops telfairi
TGGACAGAGTACAGAATGCAGGCTACTCGGTGAGCCGGCCCGAGGGCAACACTGGGAAGTACAAGTCCATCCCCCATCACCATCGAGGAGAAGTCCAGTTTCTTGGGAGGTCGGTGCAATCTATTGATTCCTCTTCAAATATCCTCCATATTTGTATACAAATACAAATATTCTTTGTATTTCCTAGTGATTACTTGTTGGCAAGGTCAGCTGTTTAAACCACCGGCCCTTCTGAGGGAGAAAGATGAGGCTTCCTGCTTACAGTCTCAGACCCTTTCCTAAAGGGTCCCTAGGAGTCAGAACTGACTCTTGAGGGCAGAGTAGAGCCCCTGGGTGGCCCCACGCCCTCTCAAGCCTAGGGCCACCCTTTACGATTGAACTTGGAGGCAGGCTTGGGGGAGAAATCAAACTCTCTCAAGGAAAGCGCCCTTTCCACTCCTGCCTGAAGCTGTGCCCAGGTCTCCCCTGCAGGCTCCAGGGAGCTGCATGAAAATCCACTCAGGTCACAGTCTCCGAGCGACCTTGTCACAGCTGTGGGGACAGCTGAGCTGGCACCCGTCCTGCGTCCTCCACTTCACGGAGGGCGTCCGAGCTGCTATTTCTGCACCAGCAGTTGCTCTGCCCCCTGCGAATCAGCACAGACCGGTCCTGCCTGGTGCCCGGGATGGGGGGTGGGGGTGGGGGGGCAGCTCCCACTTGCCCTTCCGTGTTGGCTGTAGTTGCCCTCACTTGGAAACCATTGAGCCCACTCCTCCACAGTCCATTTCTGCATCACAAACCACCTTCACGTGCCAAGTCAGCTTTTGAGTCCTGAGAAGACTCGGCCTTTTCTTGTACCCACTTCCTGTCCTTGCGTCCATGCCAACTCCTGGCCACCCTGCAGGACGGGGGGACTGTCCCTGGGTGTGTCCGAGAGTGTAGCTCCTTGCGGGAGTAGGAAGTCGCCTCTTTCTCCTGTGTTTAGACCAGCATGCGGCTCACAAGAACCACACACACCTGTGCTGGCTCATCTACAGACCCGTGTAAAGAGAGTTCAGAACGGATGTCCTCAGTAACAAGGGGCCTGCCTGGAATCCCACTGGGCAGGTGGCAGGAGTGACCCTTTTTGTCTGTGTACATGGGGTCGAGAGCAGTTTGCTCTAGACCAGAGGTCCTCAAACGCGGCCCGCCAAGGACATTTATCTAGCCCGTTGGGTGTTTTTGCCCCATTTTTTTAACTTCAAAATAAGATATGTGCAGTGTGCATAGGAATTTGTTCATAGTTTTTTTTTAAACTATAGTCCGGCCCTCCAACGGGTCTGAGGGACAGTGAACTGGCCCCCTGTTTAAAAAGTTTGCGGACCCCTGCTCTAGACGATGGGTCATCGCTTGACCACTGGGTCTGTTGTCAGTGTTGAGGGCTACGTCTCAGCGGGAGCCTTGGTGGCGTGGTAGGCTGGGCTGGAAACCACAAGGTCAGCAGTTTGAACTGTCCAGCTACTCCCAGGGAGAAGGGTGAGGCCGCCCAGCCCTGTCAGGAGTTAGACTCTGAAACCCACAGGGCCAGTTCTACCCTGTCCTACAGGGTCACTGTGACTCAGTTGCTCCAGGCTTGGTTTGGCCACGTCCTTGCTCTGTGCTCGTGGGCCCTGGTTTGCCCATTAAATGAAGTCCTTCTGTCATAGTTGGCGGGGGAAGGAAACATGCTTAGACACGTTTACCTGGAGCCGAACTCCCCCCTGTGTCTCCCCACATGCTGCGAAGGGGGCCCTTGGGCCGTGTCGTCCTCTGGGCTCTGCCCAGCGCTGCCCCGCGTGACTAAGGAGGCCACAGTCCAGCCACCTCTCTGTTCTCCCGCTTGCAGGTACGCTCTGCTGAGGAAGTCCCGGGAGCGGCAGGGGGTGGACGGGCTCAACAACTTGAACTACTTTGCAAACGTTACCTTCGACGCCTTGTACAAGAACATCACGGTCAACCTGACGCCAGAGCTGGCGCAGGTGACAGAGTACTGAGTCGAGCGGGAACTCCAGTGTGCTTTCCTCATCGCCACCGAGAAAGAAAGCAGCCCGTGGAGACGCCGGGGCCACGTGGGAGAGGACGCAGCGCCCAGGCATCACAGGGTGCCGGGAGAGAGCCCACGCTAGGTGCCGGCGCCGGCACCGTCCAGACCTGCTGTGCCGGCGCTCGGAACGTGCCGCATCAGGACTGCTTTCAGCGGCCACCCGACGACGTCTCTCTTGCTGCTCACCGCCCTCCTGTCTCTTTCTTGCCCCTCATTCCCCCTTCAGCCATGGCCTCCAGGACGGGTACACAGGATCTGTGTGGTCCTGCCAGGGAACCCACCCCTACGGGGGTCCCCTGGGCCCCCTTGGCGGTCAGTGCAGAGGGGCAAAGGCATCACAGGGCAGCTGCGTCGTCGTCAGAAGCTCAAGTGAAGCTCCGCACACCATCTTCCTACCCCGTGGGTGTGTTCGTTCTCGTTCCATTCACGACCGACAAAACCAACCAACCCCCTGCTTCGGGAGGGGACTGAGGGGGTGGGGGGGCAGATCAATAGACATCTCTATAACGATCACTTCTCGAAGAAGTATAATTGTAAATAAGCCATGTAAAATGCCTTCTGAAGATTTAATTTTGCAGCTGGCTCCAGTAGCTGGCTCCAGTTCCCACCGAGGGTTTGTACACTAGGCCCTGATTTGGTCGGCAGATGGCGGGGCCTCCTGTCAGGAACAGCCACTCCAAACCGTGTTCCCTTGAGGAGGAGGGGCCGGGGGGACACACGGCCCAGAGGACCGCCGGCCAGTTTCTGTTGCTGGTAGCTGCTTTGCCCCTTCCCTCCCCACCTCTTTCAAAAACTCCAGCCCCTTTTTCACACCTACTCGACCTTGACACTCTTCCCTGGTCCTCTGCTAAGCGGGAGGGGGCTCCCTGCCCTCTGATCCACCCAGTTCCCCCTGCTCCCCTAACTCCAGCTCCTCCCCTTACCCAGCACCAGGTAGGGGGAGGTGTGGGGCTTACCCTGTGTGGAACTTGGCCGTGATTTCTGGCATCCGTGCCTAACTGCCAGCTGACCCCACGTTCCGCCCAGACCCTCAGAGCCTGTGACAAGCCTGGGGACAGTGTGCCCTGCGGGAGGCTCGTGCAGTGGGGGGAGGAGGGGGGCTGAATGAGACCACCTCAGCAAGGGCTTCAGACCAGAAGAGAGCCCTCCACCTCTACCTCCCGCCCCCCCCCCCACTTTTTGAATTTACAGTCTCAATGACTTTTGATTTATACCTCCTTGTTTTTCTCTGAGCCAGATCCATAGGCGCCGGTGGATTCTATGGAATTCTGAGAAATGCCAGTTTTTGGGCGCCCCCCCCCCTTTTTTCCGTAAGTCCTATTTATAGATCATGATTAGGAGTGTTTTTTGAAGAGAGCCCCCCCCCCCCTTAATTGCCTCGTTTGCCTTCAATTTCCTGAATTTTCATGGTTTACATGGGAGGGTGTGTGTATGGGGGTGTAGATGTGTACATACGTGTGGGGTGGAGCTTTTCCATTGCACGTGTTGGTCCCGTGGGCAGATGATCCCCCACACACGCTGTGGGAGTGACCGGCCGGGCCTCGCTTTGTCTGTGCTCTTTGCTTCTGTGGAGGGACAGCGGGTGCTGCCTTGTGGGACGACCCTGCTGGACAAAGAACGCTCCCACCAGCTGCTATGAGAGAGCAGGGTGCCCTTGAGGATGCTGGTCGGGAGTGGCGCGTGTTCAAGGGCGTCGTTGCGCACCGCGCGTGCTGTGGAGGAGCCTCGTAAGCCAGCATGACCACAGAGGTTGGCCAGACTGTCCTTTGTTCGTGGTGCACCTCGTAGCAATAAAGACGTCTCCTCGCCCTCACTCGCCCAAGAGTGACGAACGTGACAGAGGACCGACTGCCAAGGGGCCGCAGGAGCTCTGCCCGGGCGGACGCCTCTCCCTGACTCTCGAGAGGTCAGGGTGCCGGGTGGGTGTTGCGGGGGGGTCCTGGTAACAGACTGCTGGCCAGGGGCTCTCACCCAAGGGGAACAAGAAGGGTGGCTGAGGGACAGCGGGTTCCCTTCTTAGCCGCCCTCATGGCGGGGTGCCCTCCATCTCCCCGGTGCCTTCCAAGCGGGGGTCATTCCTATGGACTCTCCCCATTGGCACTGGCAGCCTTGGGTCCAGAGGGGTGAATATTGTGTTGAAAAGGTAACCAAACAGCCAGCCGGGTGCAGGGGCTGCTTGTAGCGTGAATTCTCATCATTTTTAAAAAAACAATAAAGAAGCCTATTTTGGCAGCTGAAATTCTCCCAGGCGACGGATGGGTGACCCCTCTGCTCACACTTGTCTCTGATGGAGGGCACGCCGAAGGAACCGCTGCAAGCCTGCCTGTCCCCCTTTCTCGCTGTTTTCTTGTGTGTCGTTTGTTTTAACAAACAAGTTCATTCTCTTGCCGTTCAGGAGGCGAGTCGTTCAGGAGGCGAGTCGTTTGATTCTGGGGGGCCTGCCCTTGGGGCGAAGCGTTCTCTGCCAGCTCCAGGGGGAGGGCCTTGCCTCTGAGCTTCTCCGGAGAACACACCTCTTTCTCCATCCCCACGGCCTCTCTCCCTCTCTGTTGTGGTTGTTTTCAGGGGTCCCAGGTAGAACATTGTAAAACCTTCCTTTTGAAATTGTGGGTGTGGCCTGAAGGTCCCCATCGCTGCTCTGTGTGGTCTGATTCGATTTTGATTCTATCTTCAGCTTTGCCCTTATGTTCCAAGGAGGTGCCGGGGGTACGATTTTTGCACTGAAATCTAAAGATGTTTTAAAGAACACTTTTCACAAGAAAATAGTCCTGTGTCATTACATTATTTACTCATGTGTTTGTACATTTTTGTATGTTAATTTATGAATGATTTTTTCAGTAAAAAAAAATACATATTCAAGAACCAAACCTTGGTGGTCGCTTCTCTTGTGTCTTGAATGGCTTCCTTGAGGCCCTGCCTTCTTTGCCAGCAGCAGCCCCTGAGGTCCCTCCAGCAACCTGGCTCCCCCTGGGCTGGGTGGACCTGAGGATGCACCTGAGAGTGCTCCCAAGGGGGATGACAGGCCCCCTGCTGTGGCCCGGCCAGTGGTGAGGATGGGCGTTGAGGTGGCCCGGCTCTGCGGACTCTGGGCTTATCTACAGAGGTGCTGGTGATGTTGGCGCAGACACCTGGGCAGTGGGTGCCAGGCGAGGGAGCATGGTGCCCAGGTGCTAGGGAGAGAGCTATACGCCAAACCAGATGGAGTCAGAGACCCCGTGAAGCTTCCCTGCCCGTGTGTGGCTTGACTGCAACATCGCAGCCGGGCCTATGCCCCGAAGGAGATGCTTGCAGGCATGAGGCTACCTGGCTCGGAAGGGAAGGATCCCTGGGGTGGGGACCAGGGAGCAGGGCTCATGGGGCGCTGCCAGAGCTGAGGTAGCCAGGGGAACCCGGGTATCGCTGGTCTGGGGAGAACCCGGGTATGGCTTGTCTGGGGAGATAGTTAAATTTTCAGGTAGTAGGGGTGTGTGTGTGGCGTGAGGAGATAGCTCTGGGGCAGCCGTGGGGGAGGACCTATGTGTGGACAGCCTGGGGGATGGAGGACACCACCTGAGCCTTCACTAATAGGATGGCAAGTGCAGTCCCCACTGGGCACCCCGGGCTCAGGCCATTGGCGTGTTGAACGTGGAGGGGGGCGGGGATTAGAAACAACCACGCAGACACAGAGGTGGGTGTACAGGTACAGGCAGGAGTCAAAGCAGATGGGTCTGTGGAGCCCTACGTAGGGGAGCCAGCAGACCTGGCTACGTGATGGATACAGGCCCAGCTGCTAATCGAGCCATCACCCCCTCTGAGGCCACCCGGCGATGTGGCCATCGCTCCCGTCCAGCTGTGGTGAGGTGTCATTGGTTTCCTGCTCAGAGTGCCCCTTGCACAGCAGAACCGGACACCGCCTGGTCCCGCGCCAGCCTCACCA
>NW_022109491.1:7726616-7739664 GCF_000313985.2 Echinops telfairi
CGCTTTACACAATTGATGTGTGTATGGATTGGGATAACAGTTGTGTGAGCCCCTAATAAAATGTTAAAAAAGAAAAAAAAAAAAGATAATGTAAGAAGTGAGAAAAAAAAAAAGATTCAGATGCACCCTTCTCTGGTCTTTCTTAGACGGCGTCCCGTTTCCACACGGAGCAACCTGAAACGGCCCCTGCCACCCACAGGGTTTTCAGTGGCTCGTTCCTCTGTAGTGGACAGTCTGTTCCCTCTGGCCCTGTGAGTATTTGAAGTTCAAGGGAGGTAGCTTTCAGCACCACATCCGCACACACGCTCTTGCCGCACGGCAAACGGGCGGACGCATGGTGGCATAAAGCTTGACCGGCTTGGAAACCATGTGGGAGCCGTCCTGTGAAGGTGCCCTGGGGACACCGTGCGTTGGACGCCACTGGACTGGGTTTGGGGTCAGGGGCCATTGAGATCTAGGAGCGGTGAGATTGCTTAGAGGTTGGGGAGAGCCACTGGGTGCGCCTGGCTCCGGTGAGGTTTTGATCTGTATCTGGTGGCGAATGACACGGAGTTTGGTGGCCATTTGGATGGCCTCCTTGGTCCACAAGTCTGTGGGAGTCCTTTGCCCATGTTATGGCTAGGTGGCCCATTGATTGTGGAGGTTGACACGTGTGCAGGTTTCTGGATTCTGGTCTCCAACGATGTTCTCCCACTCTCTCTTCACTTGATTGTCCGCTGGAGACAGCTCTGCCTCATACACACAGGCAGACCGTTGAGCACGGAACCAAACTTTCTCCTCCCGGAAAGAGTGACAGTCCCCAGACGGGAGCATGCACCCAGGTATAGGCAAGAGGTAAAACTCACAACACATGGAACCCGGGAACAGGATTGGGAATAGAGATCCCAAAGGGGAGGAGGGAGGGGGGAAGAGAGGGAGGGGGACACATCGCAATGAATGGCACGTAACCACACACCCCCATCCAAGGGGAAGAACAGAAACCGAAGAAGGGAGACCGCGGTCAGTGTGAGACTTGAAAATAATTAACAATCTACAGTCCATCAAGGGGCCACGAGGGTTTGGGGGAGGGGGGTGGAGGGAAAAAAATAGGAGCCGATCCCAAGGACTGAGTGGAAAGTCAATGTCTAGAAAAGAATGATGGAATATATGTCGGATACAGTTGATGTATGGATTGTAACAAGACTTATAAGAACCCCTAATAAAATGATTTTTAAAAAAGAGTGACAGTCTTGGAAACCCAGGGGGCCAGTTCTCCCATGCCCTATTGGGTCACTATGGGTCTGCATGGACTCAGTGAGGTTTACTTTGAGACCACTGCCCCTTAGGCCTCACAGTCTCCGTGTCCTAGGCCAGGTGCCTGGCACCAAGCAGAAAGCAAAACCGTGTGACAGTCTTGTTGGAAGACAGACAGAAGCCATGTGCAGTGTGTGTGTGTGGCTTTCAGGGAGCGGTGACAAGGTAGCCCGGTTGCCCCTTCAGCTCCCGTCAGCCCTGAACTGTTTCTTGGGCTCCGTTCTGCTTTGATCTGTTCAGAATGTCAGGCGTGAAAATGAAGCCCTGGCCCTCATTGTCTGAGCCCCCAGGGATCTCTGGCCCTCCAGCTATGACTCTGATCAGAGACTGCGCCGCCGAACATCACAGAACATGACAGCCGGCGTGTTCTTCCTGCTCCGTGCCTGCCTTCGCTTGGCAGCCTTGATTTTCCGCGTTTCTGCACCCCCGTCACTTCTCGTGGTCACTTCCTTTCTCTGTGTTGACACAGCTTGTTGGACTGCTCTTGTCTGATGGGGCTTGCCAGTGGCTTGTCTGCTGCGCGGCAGGGAAGTAGCCCGTGCCCCCGGTAGGAGTCCTTTTCCCTGAACTCCTTGTTCCAGGGGCTCTGGTGGGCCGCTAACTGAAAAGTCAAGAATTTGAAACCACGACAGTCTCGGAAACCCACGGGGTCAGTTCTCCCCTCCCCTGCTGGGTCACGGTGAGTCCGCATTGACGTGGTGGCAGTGAGTTTGGTTTGGTTGGCTTTATCTGGAGCCCTGGTGGCATAGATAACAGTTATGCATTGGGCTGCTAATTGCAAGGTCAGCAGTTCAAAGCCACCAGCTGCTCCATGGGAGGAAGACAGGGCTTTCTACTTCCAGAAAGAGTGACAGGCTCAGAGACCCTCAGGGGCAGTTCTACCCTGTCCCTTGGGCTGCTGTGAGCTGGCATCGCCTCAGTGGCAGGGAGGTTGACTGGTTGTGGCCTTTTCTGAAGGCAGCTGGGTGCTGAGGAGGAGGAGCTGCAGAGACGTGGCAGGGCTGCCCGGGCCGGGATCGAGGGCTGGAACCCAGCTACACAGCCGCTTTCACCGTCCCCATTTCCTCTGGACTCGGGATGGAAGCTTTGCACCCCACTTTCACCCAGCCCTTCCATTGCCCCCCACAAAAAGTGGGGCCTCCTGTGTGGCTGCTTCACCAAGGCAGCTCTGTGGCCCTGTCACCAAATCCCACGGGCTCTGTGGGTCGCGTGTCTAGTAGCAGGGCTTGGGGCAAGGAGGAAGGGCTGGTTTCAGGGCTTCCACGGGGGGACTGGGGGGCTCCTGAGCTCCGGGAACATCTGCCACAGACTGCCGGAAGCCATTCCGCACGTGTCAGGCGGCCTTTCCTCTCCACGCTGGCTTCTCGCTGCTGGCTCACCCTGGACGGTGAATCCGAATTGGTACACCTCGATCAGGTCCCCGAGGGAACAGCCTACCCTCTCCACCAGTAATGAGCTGGCGTTTGAGTTTAGGCTGTGTCCTAGGAGGCTCCCTGGTGGCCCAATGGTTGGCCTCCAGCTGCTCACCACAGGGTCAGCGGTTCGAGCCCGCTAGCCGCCCTGTAGTACGCTGTGCCGTAAAGATGACTCACTGCCGTGGAGTCAATCCTAACTCCTAGTCTCTCTGTAGGTCGGAGGAGAGCTGTTTGTCAGGTTTCTGAGATGCGATCCTTTTCTCCCAAAGAGCAGCGAGCGGGTTTGAACCTCTGACCTTGTAGACTCCCCTTCTCCAGGGGCTTCCAGAACCAAACTCACTGCCATTGAGTCAACTCTGACTCTTAGCCACCCGAGACCCCAGAGTAGAACTGCCCCCGGGGGCTTCTGAGGCTGCACATCTTCACAGGTACCCTCGGGAGGCTGTCCGTTTGAACCGCTGACCTCACGGTCCGACTTGTAACCGCTGCACCACCGGGGCGCTTTGTGTTAGGGTCAGCCCTCTTCCATATCCACTTTCAGCCAGAGAAACGCCTGGCCGAGACCTGGTCCCCTTCTCCAGGGGTGGTCGACAAAGGGTCAAGACACAGTCCCCTTGCCCCAGGGGGCCGCACGAAGAAGGGCCACCCCACGAAGAAGGGCCACCCCAGGCCCTCACGTGCACTGTCCACAAGTGCACATCAACCAACCGCCCGCGTGCAGAGCTCGGCCTCAGTCTGTTTCCCTGTGAGCCCAATAAAAGATGAAGGTGCATTGGAAGAACCATGAATGCTACAGTGTCACTGTGATGACACGGAGGAGGAGCCCACGGCCCAGCCCCACCCCAACTAAGCCCTGGAGCTCCGGCTGACCCCTGACTCTCCTGCCCTCCAGCTCTGAGCTTCACACAAGCCAGAAGTTGAACCACGAGACCAGAAGTCCCCAGGACCTCGCTCTGAGTGCTGTGGACAGCTGGGTCTGGTTGAAGTGGGCGTGTGCTTTTAGTGACTAGAGGGTGGGGGTGGCGCGGTGAGTCATGTGGCTCAGCCCGTCCCTGGAAGCGTTGCCAGGCTGGTCAGCGGCTGCGTTTCCAGTGTCCGCAGAGCCCTACCTGGCATCCTGCCCCAAAACAGTGAAATGACTTTCAGATTGTAAATGGGATGGAGTCACCTGAGAATTCCTGTTTCTGCAAGTTTTCCCTGACTGTGAGGCCACTTTCACTCACTCATCCCTCACAAAAGCACCCCTTGCTGCTGGCCAGGGGCTTACATGCCACCCTAAGGGAAGCCAGGCCCTGCCCTCAGGTGTTGGGGGCCAGTGGGGGAGACAGTGAACCATTCACTTCCTCGTGGTTCCGAATGAATGAGGGCTGTACTTTTCTGAGTTCAGAGAGCTTTGAATCTCACACAGAAGAGTTTGCTGCCTGTTCTATAGGCAGTGGGGAGGCAAGGGAGCTCTTGAGAGGCATGGTGAAGGTATCATTCAGGTTTACTATTTATCTAGTTCCCTGGTCATCTCTGTTTGTCCATCTACGCATGTAGTGAATTTTTTGAGCACCTACTGTGTGTTGGGCGTTCAGTCTCACCAGTTACATTTATTGTCTTCCTGTGAGAACTTGGGCAAGCTAGAGGGTCATCCGGGCCTTTGAAGGGGAGGCTGGGGCCACAGATGGCGGTCTGAATGCTCAGGTGGGCTCACCCTGGGGTGGGGAAGGGCCTGGGGCAGAGCAAGCAGAGAGTCGGCGTGATTGTCAGGGCGGTCCCCAGGTCACTGGGTACCTCAGGCCCACCATGCTCTGAGGTTCCCACCAAGCCCGGTGGGCCCAGAATCTGCATCAAGAAAGCATCACCCTGGGCAGTTAGGGGGGCACACTTTGGAGAGGCTGCTGAACCCAGCCAGAGGTCTCTGGGATGGCACAGGTGGCTTCCCTGTTGCCCCACTTCCTGTCTGAGATCCTCGAGCAGGGACTTGACTTCCCTGAATCCTATGTTCCTCATCTGCACAATGAGTGGTATGGACATAAACACCTATGAAGACACACCCTGCTGAGCCGGGACTGACTCAGAGCAACCCAGCAGAAGGGTTCCCAAGGCTGTAAATCTTTGCAGAAGCAGCCCTTCATCTTTTTCCAGAGGAGCAGCTGGTGAATTTGAACCTCCGCCCTTTTGGTTAGCAGCCAGCTGCTTCCCCGTCCTGCCACAGGGGCTCCTACCATCATGAAAGTCATAGGATTAAATGAGATAATAGCTGCCACGAGCCCCACACACGTGTGCATTGTGTTACAGGGTGCAAAAGAGACCCCCATCTCAAATACCATCGAAAGAGAACGCTACGTCTTCAAAGAGACAAAGACAATATACATAGGCACGCAGGTACATCATCCAGGTCGGGGTGGGGGGTGGCACACCAGCACGAGGTTGAAATGGCATCCAAAGGTTCATGAGATGCCAAGCTTAAAAGAGGGCATGGGCGGGCAAAGGGAACTGTCCCCAAAGCATGATGGGTGGCAGATGAATTCCGTCTCAGGTGGGCCTACAGAAGCAGGGAGGGGACCATGCTTGGGACACGTGCATAGTTAGAAGAGTTGACAAGATTGGTCCAGGGCCTTCTGACCCAGGAAGTCAGGGTGAGACTGATAGGGCATGACTCATGACTGTGTGACCCCTGTACCTTCTCCAGCACCGGTGATCTCTATCAGGGACACACCTTGGCAAGCCCTTAGGAGAGGCTCCCTGGAATGGCTGGAAAGGGGTGGAGACCATCTGCTTTCCAAGGCATTCTGCGGAGGGCAAGGTTATCCGCAGCCTGGGTTAACGATCAGAAAGCATTCCATGGAGCCTTCATCTCTGCGGGGACTCTGCAAATGGGTCTTGGGCTGTCGTGGCCATCCATACCCTTTTGTGAGCTGGGGTGCTCAGAATTCAAGTTCTCATACAATCGTAGCTGTTTCTGGTTATTGGGTTGTTCTTCTGGCCTATAGAGGCGGAGTCTCCTGCAGCAGCTCCCTGTTACCTGGGTGCGGCGGGTCTCAGGGGGGCAGTGGGCAGCCTTAGGTCCCAAGCCCAAAGGAGCCTCTGCAGCTGCCGCCCCCCTGCCTTTACTTGTCCTGCCCTTCTGCCCTCCTGGTCTGACTCTTATCAGCAGCTGACCAGCAGGGTACAAAGTAGAGAGGGAGGGGCACAAGGAAGTGGGTAGGGCTGGGCAGCAGGTGCACTTGAAACTGTGCCTCCCCCCCAATGACAATGGGGCTGCTGCTAACAAGGTCATCCTAATGAAGCCACCTGCCACTCCAAGGGAGCGAGCTGAGGCTTTTTGCTCCTGTTACCGTCTCGGAAGCCCAGCGTCTGCCCTACGGACGCACGATGAATCGGACTAGGCCCAATGGCAGAACAGCATCGGGAAAGGGTAGAGCTGGCGGCAGCTTGTCACTAAGCCTCCTGCGAGGCATTCAGCCCCGTCAGGTGCAGAAAGGGAGTGATGCCCTGGACAGCTATGGGGCCAGGCACCAAGGGTAAATGCTGGGTGGGCACCTTCCCGGGCATCCCAGGACAGCCCAAGGCTAGCTCTGGGCCCTGCTTGGTCACTCATCAGCGTCGCTGGTCAGAATCTGTCTGTGTCCTCCCCTGTCTCATATCTTCAAACCCAACCACTGCCTTTGATACGCAGTGACCCTACAGGACAGAGTGGAACGGTTCCCCAGGGTTCTGACACTCTTAATATTTATGGGAGCAGGCTGCCTCATCTTTCTCCCTGGGAGCGGCTGGTGGATTTGAACTTCCGACCTTGCAGTGCCTATCCCACGGTGCCACAAGGGTTCTTGTGTGTAGGCCCTTCATTCCTGCCAGCACACAGTGTCACCTAGACATTCTAGGACAGGGCTTGGTCAAAAGCTGGCTGTGTGACCTCAGGCAGATAGATCACTAAGCCTCTGGAACTCTACCATAAAGTGGGTGCAGTAGCAGTGGTTAAAGGAACCCGCTCCTTCATTGGTGCAGCAGTGGGTGCGTGGCTGAGAGGTTTAGGGTTCAGATCCTCCCACACCCTGCTCTGCCACATGGGTGTGCCGAGTCAGAATCGAGACCGGAGTAGCACACAACGGTGGTTAAGCCCCTTCCTCGGAGGATTTAAAATGCCTGTAAGACGCAGCCGCTCCCCTGCTCAAAACCTGCCAGTGGCTCCCACTGCACCCAGAAAGCAGTCCTGACCCCACACTCCATCAGGCCTCCCGACTGCCTCCACTCCAGGCTCCTCCCTGTTCCTCTGGGCTCCCAGTCTTTCCGCCTCACCCCCCAGGACTTCTCCCTCGGCTGCTGCTTCTGCCTGGAAAGTCTTCTCCTCCCAGATTCACAGATTCAGCCTCCCTCAGAGCTGCCTCCTCCCCTCCCCCCACTGCCACACTCCACAGCGCTGGATGCCACTGCAGAGAATCGTACTGGTCTCCTTGCCCCTTGCCCGTCCCTGGAGTCGGAGCCCCACACTTGGCTGTTCCCAATCACCAGCATGCGGTAAGTGCTCGGTAAACATTACTCAACCGCTGCATTTTCTAAAAGCTCTCTTGCCTCCCAATAGATTCTGACTCATAGCAACCCCATGGTTCCCATGGGACAGAGTACAGCTGCCTCGTGGAGTTTCCGGAGTTGTAATCTTTACGGATGCAGACAGCCAGTTTTCTCTCACGGAGCGTCTGGTGGGTTTGAACTCCTTACCTTTCTGCTAGCAGCTTAGTGCTTAAGCTCTACACCACCTGGTCTGTATGGCAGGTTTCCCCATCCATCCATCCATCCATCCATCCATCCATCCATCCATCCATCCACCCACCCATCCATCCAAAACCACTTCCCTAAGCACCTACTGTGTGCCAGGCCTGACTTGAGTGTGGGCGGAGCAGTAGCAATTCATCGGTGCGAGTTCTCAGGGGAAGGTGGTGGGACACCACCTCCCAGACAGTCCGTGGCTCACAGGAAGGCACCCAGGGTCTCCGCACACTTGTTTTCTCTTGTCCGCCTACAGCCACCAGTAGATCTGTCCTGCCAGGGCCACTGCCGCTGTGCTGGTGTCTAAACTTGGCCTCTGCTCTGCTGCTCCCCGAGCTGCAACTGCGCCCCCAGCCCGAGACACACACTGATACCTGTACACACACACACACACACACACACACACACACACTCGGGTCCCTTCTTCTCATCCTCCCCCTCACAGCCTGTTCCTTTTGGAGTCTCTCTTTGGGGCCTCACACCTACCTCCTGGCTCAGTGGGCCCCATCTTCTCTCTGTTTCACAGAGGGGAGCTTGCAGGCGCACTTGGGCTGAGTAGCCTGACAGAGAACACACAGCTAGGACGGGGAGGGGAGCGTGAGGGGGGTTTGAACCCAGCAGGCTGCCCCCAGACCAGGCTCTTGACCCCACTGCTCTTCCGATCCCCTCAGGGAAGCCTTGTCATGGCTTGTGACACTTCCCGATTGCCTGCCTCCTGCTGGGCCAGCTTGGGCTCACAGGATCCCCACCCACGGGCTCCTCAGGTTTCACCCAGTCCTCTCTACCAGTCCCTGGTCTGGGGGCCTTCCCTCCCCTCTGAGACTCCCCCAAACCCAGCCTGGCCTCGGTGCCGGTTGTCTTACTGTCACTGCCCTGTCTCCCTGCGCATAGTCCATTCCACCTCGGGTGACCCTACAGGTCAGGGTAGGATTGCCCCCGCGGGTCCCGAGACTGCAGCTCTACATGAGCAGAAAGTTTCTTCCTTCGCCTATGAAGTGACCAGTGGTTTCGAACTGCTGACTTTGTGGTCAGCAGTCCAGTCCAACCACTACACTACCAGGGCTCTTCTCTGCCCTACCTAGGGGTCTCATTATCCCTGGTATACAGATGGGGGGAAACGGAGGATCTGAGGATAAGATCACTTGTCCAAGCTGGAACGGAGGCAAGCCAGGAGTTGAAGCCCAGTCGATCTGAACCCCAAACCCATGGCCTCCCTGCTCCTCTGCCGGCCCTGTCCCTCAGTACCACCGGGCCCAATTCCTGGCTTGTGAGGAACAGAAGGATTTCTCTTAAGTTGTCTCCCCAAAATATATACCAGACTTAGCTGCTTTAGCGTGACTGTTCTTTAGGCAGTGAAAGTAAGTCAGAGGTTATTCTCCTTAACATCAGCCATCTATAGTGGCTAGACTATTAGTCTGACTCACCCTAAATAAGACCCACTCCCTTCTGATAAGGATAGTGGTGGTCTGTTTACTTACAGGAGATACGAGAGAGGGCAAACCCACCCAAGGATGACCAAGGTTAGATAGTCATTATCAGTTGTCTAGATCAAGCAGACACCATTGTTATTCCCACAACAAATGGGCACACCCCTAGGTCATCCCCCTCCTATTGATTGTATTGCCTATGTTAATACCCCTCCCGGTGACTCAGGTTATTGTCCGCTATCAGGGAACTTGCATGCCTCCCAGAATAGCAATTGTCTGTTTTATTATAGGAGACATCAGAGTGTTCAAACTTGTTCTAGAATGAATTGTATTGCCCCTTTCTGTGATGTATGACTCTAATCAGATCCCCCTAAAGGGATATGATGCGTGGTTAGCAATAAATAAGGAGGCTCCCTGGTTCTCGAGGAGGGTGGCTGGAGAAGGTGACTAAGGAGGACGAAGTAGCGGCTTCTGCTCTGACTAAGTCCCCTCCACGAGGACCATCAAGCCTTGCTGAGGTGAGCTATGCTACCATGAATTGCGTCTGACTCCATTACTTGACTCCATCCTTTAACTCTCATGCTCTCCGTGACTATACTATAATCTCTACTTATTATCGCTGTGCAATTGCGCCTACCAAACCTATGATGTTTTGTGTGGTTCCCTCTTACCCTTAACCCCACACTGGCTGAATCACCGCACCCCCACACTCACATCCACCGGGCACCTGTGAGGGTGCCTCTCAGATGTGGTTAGTCGATAGGGGACCATAGGCAGGCGCTAAGTCCAGGAGGGGGAGGCCCTGGTGGTGCAGTGGCTGAAGCACTGGCTGGGAACAGGAAGGATGGCAGTATGCACCTACCACCAGCTGCTCTGCGGAGAAAGAGGTGGCAGTCTGTCTGCATCCGTGAAGATTTACAGCCTTGGCAACCCTGTCGGCCAGTCTACTCTGTCGCTACAAGTCAGAACTGACTCAACTTCAGGTAGTGGAATTCCAACACGACAGGTGTCCTTTAAGGCAGAGGATCAGACACTCAGGCCAGAGGCGGCCACGGGAAGAGAGAGGCAAAAGATGTAATGTTGGAGCTGCAAGCCATGCAGGGACCGCCGGCGAGGCAGGCCACCAGCAGAAGAGGCAGGGCCATCTCTCCAGAGCCTTCACAGTCTGCAGCCACCTGCATCTCGCCCTGGGGCCACCACATAGTGAGTGAGACCACATTTCTGTTGTTTTCAAAACTCAGGGGGGGGCAAACACTGTATTTGCCACACAGCTGCCCACCTACCACCCCTGCGAGGGCGGGGGGAGGGGTGGTGCTGAGGCTCAGAGAAGGGACCTGACGGTGCACAGCCTCTCAGCTCCAGGGCGGGGCTATGGGACCTCGGACATGGTGGGCAGCTTCACCCAGCTGCCCGGTCCCCAGTGGTGGAGTGCCTCCTTTCTCCCCCTGCCAGAGAAACCCCAGCCTCCAGAGAAGCTGCAGACACTGGAGGGTCCCACCTGGCGCTTCCTGAGAGCCTGGGCTGTCCCACATCCCTCACTCCTGGCCCACTGGCCCCCCCGGTAGTGGGCCTTTAAATGGCAGGTTCCGGCCCTGACCCTGGTCACGACCCAGTCCCATGAGTTTCTGAAGACTCGAGAGCTCTCAGCCTGGGAACCCATCACCCCAGTGCCCAGGGCCTGCCTGGCCCTCAGCTCTGCGCTCAGATGGACGGGCTCCCGGCCTGTGTGCAGAGGAAGCTCCAAGTCAGGGGAGCAGCGTTGTAGGGGTGTGGCAGAGCCCCACAGTGAGGCAGTCAGGCTCTGGGACTGGAGGCCTCTCCTGAGGAGGTGGCCTGAAGGACAGGGAGGGAGAAGGCGCCCTCTTCTCTAGGAAGGAGGGAGCAGTGAGTGCAAAGGTCCTGAGGCAGGAAGGTGCAGAGGGTAGATGCCATGGGAGGGTGTGTGTGTCGGGGTATAGGGCGGATAGGGTGGGTTCTGAGAGTTGAGTGGCTGAGGCAGAGGGAACGAGGGGAAAGAGGGAAAATGAGGCCAGGGAGATAGGGGCGGCAGGTCATGTGGGGTCTTCGAAGCCGAGAGGAGGAGGGCAGCTCCAGGACTGGATCTGGCATAAGTTCCCCGAGCGTCTTCTCAGGTGGCCTGCTAGAACAGTGCTTGGGTGAGGATTTTGCCCGTGTCTGGGATGAGGTGAGGCGAAGCACTGTCGTCCGGTGGGTGGGGACCCACGGCAAAGACAGATCTGGTTCCAACATCGCCAGTTCTAAGATCTGGTTCCAGGGCTGCCTGGTGCCAGTGGCCTTGGCTGGTCGCTGTGTGCTGGCGCCACCCGGTGGCTTCAGGGCCACGGAGCCTGGTTAGAAATCTGCCCAGCGCTCAGGGATGGATGCGTCCAGCCTTCTGCAAGGCCCTGTGGCAAGGGGCAGCTCCTCCAGGGCCCTCGGAGCACCCGGCTCCCAACAGTGTTTTTTTGGATGGAAGCAAACTCCGCATCCACACTCACTGGTCACTCAGCATGGCCAACCTTCCCCGGAAACAACCTCTTTCCCTTTCTTGCCCCCTCCTCCTCCCCTCCTCTTCATCCTCCTCCTCCTCCTCCTGGGCCGCTGCCACCAGACAGCTGCACCCTCCCCAAATGTTCAGGGAGTCCTCCCCACTATTCTCTGCCTGTCACCACTAGCCCTATCCATCAACAACTCCTGTCCCCTTCAAAACACTTCCAGAATCTCCCCACCTTTGCCTGCACCCTCCCAGCTCCCCCCACCCCCTCCTTTGAGCCTCCACCCTGGAGGCATGGTCAGTCCTCCCCATGGAGCCAGAGGGGCCTGGGAGGACCAGAGTCAGCCAGTCCCCTGACCTGCCCAGAGGCTGTGGGAGTTTGCTCATGGCCATCTTCCAGCACCACACACTGTGACTAGCACATAGTAGGTGCTCAACAAATGCTTGTTGAGTGGCTGTCGAATGAATGGTTGGACCTTCCTAACAGCATCACCGTGGTTGACGTGCACAAGCACTGCCCTCCCCCCCCTCCACCGCCCCAGCCCCCAGCACTTGTACCAAGTGGCTTCTTGTCCCACCTCCACCACTAATAGGCTGTGTGACCTTTGGCAGGCTAAGGCCTCAGCTTATCAGGAATTAGAATCATGCCTGTCCTTTTGTGTTCTGAGAGTGATGCATGAGCTGATCCTTGCGAAGCATCTAAAACAGGGTGTGGTGCCCCCATGTGCTCACTGGGGCCAGTTTCTGACATCAGTCAACACTCCCAGCCTTTCCCCCACCGCACCCAGCCCCCAGGCCCCTGAAGGGGGGGGCTCCTGTCTGAGTCATGGCTAGTCCTTTGTACAAGACAAACCAAGCCCACTGCCCGGGCTTCTTCCAACTCCTATCCCAGGCTTTCTGAGGCTGTAAAGCTTTCTGGGGGCAGACAGCCTCCTCTTCCTCCTGAGGAGCAGCTGGTGGGTTTGACTCGCCATTCTGTGGTTAGCCACCCAAAGCTTGCTACCACTTGGCCTCCTTTCTGTACATAGTAAGTACCACCCCCTTCCCCCCAAGCAAACAAACAAACTCACTGCCATTGGGTTAACGTTGACCCCTCACGACCCTATAGGACAGGGTAGAACTTCCCCTGAAGAGTTTCCCAGAGTGTAGCCTGGTGAGGTAGTGGTTATGCGATCCGCATGGTCAGCAGTTCCAAACCACCAGCAGCTCAGCGGGAGAAAGAGTGGGCTTTCTACTCCCGTGAACGGTGGCAGTCTCAGAAACCCGCAGGGGGTCGCTATGAGTCAGCATGGACTAGACCGATGGCAGTGAGAGTTCTTTACTGGGGGAGAGGGCCCCATCTTCCTCCTGGATCGCTGCTGCTGCTGCAGGTTTCAAATGGTTGACTTCCAGTTAGCAGCCCAAAGCTAACAATTTCATTAAATGCTGGCCTCCAGGGAAGGACATTGATGTTTGGAATCACCTTTGTTTGTCACACAGGGCAGGGCGGCCGCAGCTACCCCGTGAAATATAGTGATTTCTTGTATTTTTTGTTGCTGAGACTAAACACCGCAGAACATACACCAACTCAACAGTGTGCACACGTGGGACGAGTCAGGGACAGTCAGAGCACATTGGAGTTGTGTGACCATCCTTACCCTCCCTTTCCACACTGGTGAACCCCCCCC
>NW_022109491.1:7739764-7742918 GCF_000313985.2 Echinops telfairi
GTTCTGTTGTCACTTTGACTCCACAGAGGTAGTTCTGTAAAGAGCCGGTGCTCAACGCTGGCCTTCTTTGCTAATACCTTAATCTCCTGTTTGATCTTCGACTCCACTGAGGGGAGGAGAAAGTGAGGCAGGAGCCTGAGCAGAGGCAGGACGTGGCCCAGCTTTGGAAAAGCCGGAGCAGCCGGGAAGGGCTGCCATTCTCCGAGTGACCAGCAGGGGGAGATTGGCGATCAGAGACTCCCCGGCGGCCCAGGGGACCCAGGTCTACAGGTGCATAGCCCAGAGAGGGAGCACCTCCAGGAATCTGGTCCCTATGACACCTCGCTTGCCTCACCTTAGGTAAGCCCAGCAGGAGGGCTCAGGCGGAAGGAGTAGCATGTACAAAGACCCTGCACTGACTCAGGAGCCCAGTAATTGAGTCTGGCTCAGTGGTATGAAGAGGGATGGCATGTGGCGGGCTACGGGTAGCAGGATGAGGTGGAGGTGATAGGATCCAATTTGAGACTTGTCTTCTGAGACTTAGAGGCAGGGGACAGGCACAGGACATGCAGGGCGCTCTGGGGTCACCTCCTGCCGGACCCTCAGAGGGTTCCCCTTTCAAAGAGGCTCAGAGAGCTGGGATGATGCCCCAAAGGAAGGAAGTGGTGGCTTGGGATTTGAACTGGCAGCACCCCATAGCTTTGAACTTGAAGTGCTGTCCGTTGACAAGAGTTGTGCCTTGACCCTGAAGAATGAATGACTGCATTGAGTCCTTCCGGTGCTGTGCGGGGTGCCTTCCGGTTCATGGTCTGACTCTCAGAGTGAGAGGCACTATTATGACTTGACTTGCTTTTACAGAAAAAGAGCCAAGGGTCAGAGGAGAGGGCTTTCTCAAGGTCACACAGCCCCTCCCCCCCAGGTGTGAGCCAGGAATTCAAGTTCGGGCTCTAGGCTTGAATCTGCTCTGAGCTCTGCATCATCCCTGTCTTCCCCCAGACATGCTTCTCAGTGAGCCGGCTTCAGCACTGGAAACTTCCTGTCAGGAGCAGGGTGGAAATCCTGTGTCATCAGTCACAGATTAGAGAGAACTGAGCAAATAAACACAACAAGACCTAAGCCGATTTATTTTAGAGAGCCCTGCCCAAATCTGGAGCCCGAGGCTGGCTGCACATTGTTCTCAGGATCAGAGAGCGTGTTGGTGAGCGCCAGGGGCTGGGAGCCTGTTGGCAGCTAGGTAGCATCTCCCCTTGAGCAGCCCAGAACAGCTGCAGGAGCATCTTGAAAGAATAACGTTCTCTCTGAAAGGGATGTCCTGGGCGGCCCTGGAGGTTGATAGACACTCAGCCACAAACCAGAAGGCTGGCAGTTAGAGGGTAGCTGATGGCTGGTCTTGAGCCATCAGGGAGAAAGGTCTGGTGACCTTCCCAAAAGATTAGCCTAGAAAACGCTGTAGGGACAGTTCTTCTCTGTCCCACTAGGTCACTGTGGGTTGACTTGATGGCACCTACCAATGAAAGGAGTGCTGGTGGTGTAGTAGGTAACGTGTTGGGCCGCTAACTGCAAGGTTGGCAGTTCGAACCCACTAGCTGCTCCCAGGGAGGAAGATGAGGCTTTCTGCTCCTACAATACGCTACAGTCTCAGAAGCCCACAGGGGCCAGTTCTACTCTGTTCTGTAAGGTCCCTATGAGTCAGCATTGATTCAATGGCAGTGGGTTTGGGGATTTGGGGAAGATTTACATCCTCGGAAACCTACCATGATAGTTCTACTCTGCCCTATAAGGTCACTGTGAGTCGACATCCCCTCAATGGCACCGGGTTTACCAACAACAGGAATGGCCTTGAATTCCCCAGCGTGAGTCTCTGACCTCAGCGCCAGGTCACAGCCTCCTCCTCTGCCTTTCTGGGTTCTCAGGCCCCGTGCTTGGGAAGACTGGGGTCTGTCTCTGTGTCCCAGGGGTCCAGGGGCTCCAGGTCCAGCTGTCTTTTCTCAGCACTGCCCCCTCCTTGGCCAGGCCCCCCAGGGCAGAGGATACAGCTGGCACTCAGCATGGCCTTCAAAGTGTTTGGCGGTTAGTGTTTTTGTCGTCGTTGTTTTTAATAAAAAAATGTTCCCTGCACCACCAACTCTTTCCTGGGCAGGATTTGGAAACCATGATCCAGATGGGAAATTATTTTAGGGAAGAGGAGCCGCTACAATTACAGGCCATTCTGGCGCCAGTGCCTGCTGGGACTAGTTAGGCCTGGCCCTGGAACTTTCCCGAGGTGGGGCTGGTGGGCCTGAGTCAGGGCGCATGGCCAGCAGGGACCTTTGACAGGGTGTCCCAGCTGAGCTGGGTTCCGGCCACACGGGCACCTTTTGGGCAGGAACCTTGGCTACTGTGTTTTGGAGGACTGTCGGCACACATATCCACACTCAGTTCTCATCACACCCCAAGAGGACAGGAGCTGGAACGTATCCCTGCCCAAGTCTCTGCGCCCAGACAGCATTTTGCTGGAAATCCTGAGTCTGGAAGGTGGACCCTGGAGGCTGGACACCCTGCAGGTCCACCAGCCCCAGCCTGCGAAAGAGAAATGGTAAGGAAAAGGAAGGGAGTGTGGATTCAAAGAGATTTAAAAGATAGATTAAAAGCAATTTAAAAACAAAACAAAAACCCACAGAAGACACAGAGGGACGTAAATACAAAGTACAAGACTGGTGATCAAGGGCAATGTAGCTGAGAGGAATTAGTGAAGCCTTAACGAAGACCGAACATGATAGTAGGACAAGAGGAAAGTAAAAGGAAATAGAGGAAGAACTAGGAGGCAAAGGACTTTTACAGAGGCCTAAATACAGGTATGTTCGTATGTAAATATATATGATAGGGAAATATACCTGTGTACATATATTTATATGTTAAGTATCAGGGTAGCAGACGGATGTTGGGCCTTTACTCAAGTACTCCCTCAATGCAGGAACACTTTGTTCTAATAACCTGCCATTCCGTAATGCTCAGCTTCCCGACACGATCGCTGAAGGCAAAGTGGGTGCATAAGGAAAGGTGGTGAAGAAAGCTGATGGTGCCTGGCTATCAAGAGATATAGTGTCTTGGGTCTTAAAGGCTTGAAGATAAACAAGCGTCCATCTAGCTGAGAAGCAACAAAGCCCACATGGAAGAAGCACACCAGCCTGTGTGA
>NW_022109491.1:7743018-7750474 GCF_000313985.2 Echinops telfairi
CCATCTAGCTGAGAAGCAACAAAGCCCACATGGAAGAAGCACACCAGCCTGTGTGATCATGAGCTGTTGATGGGGTCAGATATCAGGCATCAAAGACCCAGAACAAAAAATCGTATCAATGTGAATGAGGGGGAGGGCGGAGTGGAGACCCAAAGCCCATCTGTAGATAATTGGACATCCCCTTACAGAAGGGTCACAAGGAAGAGAAGAGCCAGTCAGGGTGCAATGTAGCACCTATGAAATATACAATTTTCCTTTAGTACTTTAAGGCTTCCTCCCCACCAGTATCACAACCCCAATTCTACCTTACAAACAACCCAAATTCTACCTTACAAATCCGTCTAGACCAGAGCATGTACACTAGTACAGATAAGAGCTCACAACACAGGGAATCCAGGACAGATAAACCCCTCAGGACCAATAATGAAAGTAGCGACACCGGGAGGGGAAGGAGGGTGGGAGGAAAACGGGGACCAATCACAATTATCCACATATAACCCCCTCCTTGGGGGCGGACAACAGAAAAGTGGGTGAAGGGAGACATTGGTAAGTGTAAGGCATGAAAAATCAATAATTATAAATTATCAAGGGTTCATGAGGGAGGAGGGAGGGATGGAGGGTGGGGAAGGGAGGGGGGAAATGAAGAGCTGATACCAAGGGCTCAAGTAGAAAGAAAATGTTTTGAGACCGATGATGGCAACAAGTGTACAAACGTGCTTGACACAATGGATAGACGTATGGATTGTGTTAAGAGCTGTAAGAGCCCCCAATAAAATGATTTAATAATAATAATAATAATAATAAAAAGTACAAGACTGGTGGGAGGAACCCAAAGAAACCCCTTCCTAGGATTGGACTGAACAGCCGCTAAGCACCTGGCTGCCAACAGGAAGGTTGGCGGTTCAACCCTACCCAGAACGCCTGGTGATCTGCTTCTGTAAAGAGTTGCCGTTGTTAGGTGGTGTTCTGACTCACAGCGACCCCCTGTGCATCAGACCCAAACGCCACCGGTCCTGAGCCAGACCCACAGTTGCTGCAGTGCGTAAGCTCATTGTTGCAGCCACGGTGTCAGTCCGTCTTGTCCAGGGCCTTCCTCTTCGTGCACGCTCCTCCGCTCTACCAAGTGCCACGTCTCTTTCCAGGGACTGGTCTCCCCTGACATGTCCAAAGTTCGTGGGACAAAGTCTCGCTGCGTTCACCTCCCCCTCTTTGCCGTCTGGCTGCAGATCTGGTGGCTCTTTTGGCAGGCTGTGTCACTTTCCATATTCTTTGCCAACACTGCCGTTCCAATGCGTTGGGTGTTTTTCTTGGGTCTCCCCTATTCAATGCCTAACTTCCGCATGGACCAGACCATGGCTTGGATCAGCTGTACCTTAATCTTTAAAGTAACACCCTTGCTTTTCAGAATAAGGGACATCAAACAAGAATCGAGGCCTCAGAGTGGTAGCGCTGACAGACCACGGGCATGGCTCCAGGCAAATCTGCTTCCCGAGACCATCGAGGGAGCCCTCCGGGGCAGTGGTCCTCTGCCACGTGGGCTCACGACGAGTTGAAATCAACTCAGCAGTATCCAGCAGACGCCACCGCCAGGGTGGTCCAGTGGGAGACGTCCCACCTCCTGGCGGATCCACCTCATGTGCCTATCAATCAGTGGAGGCTTGCGTGCTGCTACGATGCGGAATTATAGGAGGAAGATCCCAACATCAGGACCTGGGAAAAACTCATCCACAATCTTGCAATGGGTTGATGCTGCAACCTTGCTTGCGGCAAGCGGAGGAGACGTGAAGCGCTCACTGGTGAAGGTCAAAGACTGCCGCCCTCGGTGTGGATTCTGTCTCGACACGAAGAAAACAAAAACCCTCACCCCTGGCCCAGTAGGCAATGTCTGATAAACAGAGGGATGATTGGAGTCGTGAGGGGGTTCGCTGTTCTTGGGTTCACCATCACCACTCACTACCCATCGGTAGTCAGGAAATCGGACGAGGTGTGACACTGGGCAAATCTGCTGCACAAGATCTCAGACCAGAGGTGTCACACTCGGGCATCTGGTCTAAGTAGAGCGATTGTCAAAGAACTCGGCTGCATGTGGAAGGCGGTCAAGGAGGAAGACCACAGAAGAATGGATGCTTTTGATTCACCGTGTTGGCAACTCACCTTGAAGACCCCACAGACTGCCAGAGCAGTAGCACAGCAACCGCAAGTCTGTCTTGGGAGAAATACAGCCGGAAAGTTCCTTCGATTCAAGGGTGGTGGGACTTTGTTTCATAGACTGTGTGTAGACATGCTGTCAAGAGGGACCGATTTCCGGAGAAGGATGTCGTGTTTGGTGAAGCGCAGAATCTGTAAGGAAGAGGAAGAGGAAGTCCTCTCGGAGATGGTCGGACACGGAGGCTGCCGGCTCAAACATGGGAACCTTGGTGAGGACGGGGCTGCCAAGGGGAGGGGTTTGTCTGCTGTACTCGGGCCATGTTGATGGATTCTAACCACAGTATGGTACTGAACAATGTCAGCGGCACTTCCAAAGTCAGACTAGAAAGAAAGACCAGGCGATCTACTTCCTAAAATCAGCCGCTGGAAACCCAGTGGATCGAGGCTCAGCTGATACACAGCTGATCTCGGACGAGGCAGGACCGGGCGGTGTTTCATTCTGCTGGGCGTGGGGCCACCAGCAGCCAGGGGCACTTGACAGCAGCTTGCACCGATGTTTTGCTACATCTTCCGCTTTCTCTAGATGAATGACAAATCATGGATCATAATAGGTGTGTAGGCTGAGAAATTGAACCCCTGTCTCCTGCAAGGAAAAATCAAAACCACAAACTCACTGCCCACGAGTCGAGGCTGACTCGCAGAGACCCTATAGGACAGAGTAGAACTGCCCTCGTGGGTTTCCCAGATGCTAACTCTGGGGAGCAGAAAGTCTCGTATTTCTCCCACACAGCGGCTGGTGGTTTTGAATTGCTGACCTTGCGGTTAGCTGTCCAAGGAGTGGATGTTCAACCTGTCATGGGACTGGGCAGTGTGCTGCTCTGCTGTGCACGGGGCTGCCGAGGGCTGGGAGTTTGGACGGCGGTTTACAACATCAACAACAGCATCAACAAGGGGGTTAGCCCAGCACACTCATCCCCAGAGGCAGCAGTTTCACCTCCAGAAAGCTGCCCTACGGGCAGGCTAGTGCCGACTCACGACACATGACCATGGGTGTGGGGTGGCGTGGGGGTGTCAGCAGCGAGGGGGAAGGACTGAGGCAGTCCTAAAGGTTACCAGTGGGGGCTTCTGGGAAGACATCAGCAATACTGGGCTCCACGTGCAGCTTCCCTGCATCCTGGCCAAGTTCTTGTCTTCTTTGTGCCTCACAGGGACCCCGGGATAACAAGAAGCCTCCCCTCTGACAGTCTCACGAGGAGCCCTGGTGGTGCGGAGGTTGAGTGCATGCTGCAATGGAACAGTTGGTGGTTCAATCCCACTAGCTGCTCCGAGGTGCAAGCTGTGCCGCCTGTTTTCCTAGGGATGCCAGTCTTGGAAGCAGGGCTCTGACCTGCAACACTGCTCCAAGTCGGGATCGGCTCAGCGGCCATGGGCTGGGTTTGGGGAGATTGTTGTGACCCTTGATGAGTTCATTCCTGTAGGATGGTTGACACACAGCCAGAGTGGTGTGTGTCTATGTAATACGGTGTTTTAAAGGAGAGAAATGCTTTGGACTTTTCCAGAAGGTCCTGGGGAGCCACAGAACGTTACAGGACAGCCACTCTGGGCCTGGGCGAGGCAAGCAAGATGCCTTTGGTGGAAAATAGCAGGGGGCCTCTCCCTGCACCCCCCCCTCCCCCATCTACTCTTTCAGTCTGCCCTGGACGCCACTCTGGCCCCACCCGAGTTCCCGCCCTGTCCAGGAGCAGGCCAAGGGAGGATGGGGTTTGAACTTTAGGAGGATGTCTACATCCTGAGAACCTGCCCTGCGGGGTGAAGGGATGTAGCCCTGTCCGGCAGTGGTGCCCAGGAGGGAGGGGGCTCCGATTTGGGACTTCCTTCTTCTTGGGTAGTGGCACCCTGGCCTCCTTCCCACGCAAAGCCAAGTGACCTTGGGTGAGTTCATTCCCTCTCTGTGCTTCTCCTCCGTGTTCCCATCTGTGAAGTGGGGACCATCGCTGCAGGGGCCGCAGAGGATGACTGTGGGGGTTCAGAGAGGGAGCGCGTGTCAAGCATTGGCTTCCAGGAATTTTAGGTCGCCGCGGTCCCCATTATTGCTGCCATTGTCACCACCTTCTTCCCTGTAAGTCTGGAGTCTAGCCCACTGAAACTGGGCCAGCTTCCCACTAATCTCACTCAGCTCTGTGGAAGCCCCCGCAGCACCACTGCAGACAGACACACGACCCCGGGTGGACGTGGACGCGGGGGTATCTGGCACGTCCCTTTCTGGCTTCAGCCCCTGCTATCCCACCAGTGTGACTGGACACAAACATCTCCCACCATCCTGTGGCTCTGCCGCTTAGGAGCGGGGAAGGTGATCTCCTCCTGATCCATCGCTCCTTCTCTAAAGTGGGGACAAAACCAGCCATCTGTTAGGCTCCCTGCCAGTCGCCACAGGGGCTCCCTTGCTTCTTGCTGTTGTTCGGGGCTCCCCCTGGGCTCTGACTGAGAGCAACCCCCTAGAACCGCCCGGCCTGCGTTGTCCTCACGCTGTGCTGAGCTGGCCCGTGGCTGCAGCCACCGTGTCGGTCCCTCTCCTTGTGGAGCGTCTTCCTCTCTTTCGGGACCCTTGACTTCACGAGGCCTCGTGTGCTTTTCCAGGCGCCGGTCCTTCCTGGAAACAGGACCCAAGTTCGTGTGACGTCCTCGCTTCCAAGGAGCCGTCTGGCGGTCCTCCTTCGAAGATAGAAGCTCCCTGCATCCGGCAGTCCCAGGTGGAGCCAATACTCCTCACAAGCACCTTCCTTCAAAGGCACCTGTTCTCTAGAGGGTGGGCTGTTGAGGAGGGGAGGGAGTCGAGATGGTGTGTGTGTGTGTGTGTGTGTGTGTGTACCACAGGAATGGAGGGTTTAACGGGGTACTGTTGTTGATTTCACTTCTTGAGACAAGCTGTGTAAATATCTCTAGCATGTTTCTTTGAAACTCCCCCCGCCCCCACCTCCACCGCCGCAAATCCCCCACATTCTTTCTCCATCAGATGTACACAGTGGTCTGAGTGGTTTAGAAAAAAAGGAGGAAACGTGAACTTGAAATGGACTTGGCGTCTTCAGTGACAAACAAGTTCATCTCAAACAAACAAACAAACAAACAAACAAACAAACAAACAAACAAACACACTCCTCTAGTTCTTTAATCCTTCCTCACCCACCGTTCATGATGAGCTCAGTCCAATCCGGAAATTTCCGCTAGCCTGGTGTACAAGCAGTAGCACAGATGAGAGGTTTCAATAGATGGAATTCAGGAACGACAACCCCCTCAGAAACAGTAATGGGAGCAGTGATTCCAGGAGGGCATGGGAAGGGAAAGGGGAGCAGGGGAGGGGAGGGGGAATGGACAGCCATGAGAGCAGAATAACGCCCCTCGGGAAGAGTCCCAGGAGAGCAGGTGAAGGGATAGAATGGGCGGTACAAGATGTGTATGCACAGTAATAAGAATACATATTGTATCAAGGGTTCAAGGCGGAGGCAGGGGAGGGGAGGAGGAGCTGGCATCGAAGGGCTCAAGAAGAAAGATATTGTGCAGAAATCGTTGATGCCAATGATGGTGCCTGTCGGCTTGAGATGACGGGTGTACGGTTGTTATGACACATGTAAGAGCCCCCAGTATAGTGCTTTATTTTAAAAAGAAGACAAAATGACAGGCCTGTTCTTCTGCGCAGCCTGCCTCATTCACTGCCCAGCCTGCCCGTGCAGGGAGGCGATGGCAAACCCCGTGGTTGCTCAGGCCAAGGTCGTCCTCTGAGTGACTTGTTGGCCTTTAGCACTTTCAAGGGGCCTTTGGCAGCAGCTCTGCTGACAAGACGGTACCCAGTTTGCCCTCTTGACTGCTGCTTCCGTGGGCATCGACCTTGGGTCCCGTGGAACGAAACCCTGGAGGGTGTCGGCCACCTTCACTTGGCGTGATGTCGCTCGCCGGTGGAGGCACCGTCCGCGCTGCACTGAAGGCTGCAGTCTGGTCGCGGTCAGCCCTCTTTGCTGTCAGCAAGCAAGGCCATGGCCTCTACATATGGCCGAGCCACCTGGCCAGCACGCTTCTGTCGGCTGCTTCACAGAGCAGCAGGGGCACCCAGGGCGCACAGCTTCCCCACCAAGACAGCCTCTGGGACAGCAGTTCTCAAGCTGTGGGTCTCCACCCCTTTGGGGATAGAATGACCCTTTCATGGGGTCGCCGAAGACCATCGGAAAACACATATTTCTGATGTCTTAAGAACTGAGACACAGCTCTTCTATCCGTCTCCAGGTGGGTCCGCCCACAGGCAGATATGCCCACCTAGGAGCACCCAGTGTGATGACATCATCGTGCCAACCCCATCACATACACCCCATACAAATACAGGTGTATGTGACAGGGTTGGTGCCATATGCACTTATGAGGACCAGTCACACTTGTGTAGAGAGCAGCTGCTGTGTTGAAGGCAGCAGTATTGGAGGTAAAACTTTACTTCATGAATTATAATTACATACTGTTTTTGTGATTCATCACTATGCTTTAATTATGCTCAATTTGTAACAATGAAAATACATCCTGCCTAGCAGATGTTTACATGACGATTCATCACAGTAGCCAAATTACAGTGATGAAGTAGCAACAAAAATAATGTTAGGCTGGGGGGTCACTACACTTGAAGAACTGTGTGAAAGGGTCGCAGCATTAGGAAGGTTGAGAACCACTGGCCTAGGAGGAAGGAGGTGGTGGCCGACCTTTGCAAAAGCCGGCCGATGAGAACCTTATGACTAGCAGCGTCTTTGCTGGTCTTAGGGGACGTTCACTGCCAAGCTCACTGCCTGTTGTACAAGGTGTAGCCGCATGTCGATGTCCAAGGACGTAAAGAATCTGGACAGCTGTGGGTTGTTCTTAGTAGCAGTTCCAGGGACAGATGAGGGGCATTAATGTCTTGTTTGTTTAGCGTGCCTTTGCTTGACTTCCATCACAAACACAGGCAAGAGCGTTGAAGGTAGAGCATTCAGCTGGCACGAAGCCACCCAACAAAAGCGGGCTTTCCCCTCTCTCTCTCTCTCTCTCTCTCTCTTGTGTTTGTGTTTCAGAGCAAGAGGGACAGAGGGATCGCTCTCTGCCCCCTCTGCCTGCCTCAAGGGGGGGCCCCAGGTGGATCCCCCAATCCTGGGAGCTGTCAGCACCCTGCCACTATCCCACCAACCTTGGATCCATGCAACTTTGTACCCACTTGCTTCCCTTTTCTGTGTCACTGGCCTGCAGAGGGACTTACGGACTAGCATCGGACTTACAGACTTGTAGGTCTCTCTCTCTCTCT
>NW_022109491.1:7750851-7760437 GCF_000313985.2 Echinops telfairi
GTCATCTTTAGGAGCGCACTGGCGAGGGTGGCGCCAGACCAGGCAGTAGGTTTTTGCTCTGTTGTACATAGGGTCGCTGTGGGTTGGAACGGACAACCCAAGCAATCTTTATGAGCGTAGATCACCCAAGGGCTTTCCTCCCAAGGAGCCACTGGGTGGGTTTGAAACCAGCAGCCTTTGGGTGAGCAGCCTAGCACTTAACCACGACACCGCCATGACCTCTGACACACGGCTAGACCCAACTCCCACCCACCCTGTGCCTGGAATCGACTGTGCCTCATAGTACCCCTGTAGAAACTACCTCAATGAGCTTCCCAGGTGGTTATCTTTACAGGAGCAGCCTGCCACATCTTTCTCCCACGGGGAGGCTGGTGGATTTGAACCACTGACTTTTTAGCCCAGTGCTTAGCCATTGTTCCAGCAGGGCTCCTTACACCCTCCTATAGAAATCTGTTACTATCCATTCTGATGCATAGTGACCCCACAGGACAGAGTAGCACTGACCACACGTGCCCTTATTTACCTGGATAGAAGCCACTGTTTTGTCTCTTGCCTTCTTTCACTTCCTCATCTTGTTGGTCTTGGTGTAGCGGTTGCACACTGGGCTACTAACCGTGAGATCAGCAGTTTGAAGCTACCAGCCACTCTGTGGGAGAAAGATGAGGCTCTGGGTGCCCGTAGAGAGATACAGTCTTGAAAACGCACAGGGCAGCTCTACCCGGTGCTGCAGGGTCGCTCGCAGTCAGAGTGGGCTTTGTTGAGAGTTTGAGCTTGCCGCTGCACCCTCTTTTGTCCCTCAGTGTCGCATTCACCAGCCCCCAGGCAGCTCATATTTGACTTCATCATCCCTTCCTTGACGGGTCTTAGGTCAACTCCGGCACTTGGCTCTTAAACCTCCCGCCATCCTGACTTATCGATCATGAAGGCATCCCAGCCCCGTCCGACTCAAGTTTGTAGGTCCGATGCTAGTCCGTAAGTCCCTCTGCAGGCCAGTGACACAGAACAGGGAAGCAAGTGGGTACAAAGTTGCGTGGATCCAAGGTTGGTGGGATAGTGGCAGGGTGCTGACAGCTCCCAGGATTGGGGGATCCACCTGGGGCCCCCCCTTGAGGCAGGCAGAGTTCCACAGGCAGAGGGGGCAGAGAGCGAGCCCTCTGTCCGTCTTGCTCTGAAACACAAGCTTAGAGCATCCAGGAGGTGTCATCCAGCTGTGACTGGATTGACATGTTTGATTCCCTGCTGGCCAGGAAGGTCTAGTGCCCATAATCCCTAGTTTCCACAGAGGAGCTTCAAAAAGTTCATGGGAATATTCCACCATCTCTTCATTCCATTTTCTCGCAAACTTTCCCCTGCAGGCTGTGTGGGACCCCCAGAGGGGAGGCCTGAGGCGGGAGCAACTCCACAGGGTGAGCCCCTCATACTGCACCCTAAAACGAGCTGCATTACTTTGTGCGTGCTTTTCATTGACTGACGTCTCCCGCTATCCCGCCCTCCCGCCCTCCTTTCACCCAGTGTGCCAAGCTCCCTGAGCGCTGCCATGCTGAAAAGCCATTTACTTGTGTTTCCTTCCTGGCCCACGGCGTACGCCAGTCCTCGGGTGGAACATTTTTCAGTCATGAGGAAACCTGGGCCAGAGCCTGGCTCCTTTGAACCCAGGAAGACACGTAGGGCCTGGAGGGAAGGAGGGAGCGGCTTACAGCCACTACATGACTAATGCTGAGCCTGCCTGGTGCCCCAAGGTCAGAGATGGCTGTGCCTGGGCCGCCTATGGGGGCGGGGGGTGGTAGAGAGAGGGGTCGTGGCCCACTTGAGCTGCTGCCTCCTCAGGCCTCCTCTGGGGCGTCCTCGCAGCCTGCAGGAGAAACGAGGTGGGAGTTGGGCCCGTGGGACCAGCACACCTCCGCCCTCACGTGGGCGCGGAGCGATGGTGGAAGCATCGTGACCAGCAGGCAGGTCACAGTCACAGCTTCTGGCCTTCTTCCCCGCAGGTGGGGCCTCTGAGCCACAGGCCTCCCTTCCTTCACCCACCACTTTCTTATCCACCCACCCAGTGGGTCAGCCCGGAAGCGGCCGACACTGGGCAGCAAGGCCGCTAGGCTGTCCTCCGGAGCTGACACTGACGTGTGCCTGTCCAGTGGGCAGAGTGGTGGCACCCCCACCTCCGCCCCAAGTGTCCACGCTGTGGTCCCCAGAACCCCTGAATGCATTTCCTCACATGGCAGAGGGAGTCAAGGGTGCAGGCGAAAGCACGATGCTAATCAGCTGGCCTCAGGAGGCGCTTCCCCTGGGGGACTAGGTGGCTTCAGTGTAACCATCTCTCTCTCTCTCTCTCTCTCTCTCTCTCTCTGCCTTTGTGTCAATGTCAATGCACAGCGAACCCCCTCCCTACCTCCAACTCCGTGGGCTTCTGAGACTGTCACTGTTTATGGGAGTAGAAAGCCCAGTCTTTCTCCTGAGGAGCTGCTGGTGATTTTGAACTGCCGGCCATGTGGCTTGCAGCCCAATGCCTAACCACAAAGCCACAGTACCAGGGTCTCTAAAACTGATAGAGGGAGGCAGGAGCCAGAGAGAGAGCTGCAGATGCTCCTGGGCTGGCTCTGAAGATGGAGGAATGCCGCTGGAAGAGACAAGACCATGGCCTACCTCCCCCCCCACCAACCTCCCTGCCCGCACCTGGATTTTGTTTTACAGTGAACCCTCGTTTATCGCGGTTAATCGGTTCTAGACCCTACCGTGATAAATGAAATTCCATGAAGTAGGATTCCTTATTTGTAAATCAAATATTTTCGTAGTTAGAGCATAGAGGACATGAAAAAACACCCTTTAGTCACCATTACACTCGTATTACCCAATTTATTAAACGAAAAAGGGAAAATACAGTAAAACATTTTGGACGTTACAATGATCATTTATTATTTATTATATTATTTATGGCATCAAGCGTGTACAGTATGAGCCAATCAGTGGCAGTCATGACAGAGCATGCGATAGAGTGAAGCCGCGGAAGTCGAAGCGCGAAGTGGCGAGGGTTCACTGTACTTACATTCGTGCTTTTGTTCGGTTGTTACAGAGCAAATTTGTTTCCCACTGGAGAGTCTGGGCAGCAGGTGCTCTGGGACGTCGATGCGTTCCCACCTAGTGTCCCGCGTTCTTCCGTTCCACTTGGGCTCTTCCTTCCCATCCGGTCAAATGTCTTGTCTTCTCCCTTCCTGCCGCCTCATCTTCGCTCTGGGGGCAGCGGTGTCCTTTGGACCTTGTATCATTGACGGTTCTGAGGAACACGTTCCTCTAAGGCATCACCGTTTGTTTCCTGGGAGCCCTCTGGGCTCAGTGTTGGGCGGGAGCCTCACACTGACCTGCCCAGGTGGCTGGTTCAAGGGCACCAGAGGCTCCGAGGAAGAAAGATGAGGCTGTCTGCTCCTATAGGGAACCAATGGAGACCATGTCCAGGGTCACCGTGTGTCATGTTGGTGGCTTGAGTCTATCATTTGGTTGAAAGTGGTCTCTGGTCATCAGGTGTCTCAGGGTCATGGTCCAGGGGGCTCTTTGAGGTTCTGTCAGACCAGTAGGTCTGGTCTTTTTCCGCTAATTGGATTTTTTGCTCTACATTTCTCCGCACGCTGGCTGGAACCCTCTGCTGGGAGCCTGGTCAGAGAGGTAGGTAATGGAAGTCAGGCACCACCTAGCTCTGGTCCCCGGATCCATTGGCTGTGGCTCATGGGGGACGTTAAGCCCCTGGACTGCTGGATCCTGGAGTCTCCGGTTTTCTTCACTTTGCTCCAGATGGAAAGAGACCAGTAGCTCTATCTTCGGTGGCCACTCTCAAGCTTGTAAGACGCCGATGCTACTCACTGAAGTAGGCTGCAGAACACAGGTGTTGGTCCTTCACCTTGGAGTGTAGGAACTTCATCCAACGAAGGTCAACCCCTTGACTGGAGCTCACTTCTCCCGAACCACACCCGTTTCCATCAGTCCATTCTGACCCAGGGTGCCCTGTGCGGTCATTCCCATAGGGCCGAGGTTCTCAATCTGTGGGTCGCAATGCAACCCCTTGGGGGGTTGAATGACCCTTTAGGAACTGAGACACCCCTCCTCTATCCATCTCCAGACGGATCTGCCCACATGCAGATACGCCCACCTATGAGTCCCCGGTAAGAAGACCGTGATCCATGCGACACCATGCTTCAAGACATTTCATTGATTTGTCATGAGAAATAAATAGCTCACAATATAGAATGACTTATTGTTGTTGTGATGAATCATTATGCTTTCATGATGTTCAATTTGTAACCATGAAAATACATCCTACCTATCAGATATTTACATGACGATTCATAACAATAGCAAAATGACAGTGATGAAGGAGCAGTGAAAATAATGTGATGGTTGGGGGGGTCACCACCACAGGAGGAACTGTATGAAAGGGTCATGGCATGAGGAAGGTTGAGAACCACTGCCCTAGGGTATCCACATCTGCAAATCCTCACGGAAGCAGACCTGTTAGTGTGGAGCGCTTTAACCATGGCCCCAAAGGGCCCCTTTAACCTCTAGCCCAGCGAGACCCATTTTTTCAAGCCTTGTGAGACAGTACATAGGCGCTGTTTAAAGCCACCAAGTCTGTGGTGACGTGTGATAGGGACTACAGGAAAGAGACCCTCAAATAGACAAGTACAAGTCCTACACAGCATGTCAGGCGGCGGTGCATGTTGTGGAAGCCAGCATGCAGGTGAGGCGTTCTGGGAGGTGGCTTGGCTGTTTTTAACAGCGTGGACACCTCACGCACGGAGGAGGGGGTGTTTTAGCAGAGTCCTGAAGGGTCTTGGTGGGTGTGGACCGGGCAGTGAGAATAACCGGTGCAAAAGCTCGAGCTGGGAGCAGGCCGGATGTGTTCCAGTCAGTACAGCTGGGCCTGCGTGGACGAAGGGGCAGTAAAAAGGGTGGACTGGGGGGGGGGCAGTCAAACAAGCTCCTGTGAGGTGGGCCTGGCACATCATAATGCCTCAACAAACACCCCAAGGTCTCAGGACCCTGCGTGGTGGAGGGCCAGCCTCAGGGCAGGGCGTGCCCCTCCTGAAGCTGCAACCGAGCCCAGGTCCAGCCCTTTGCCAGCTCTGCCCAGGCCTGCGGAAGTGGTTGGCGAGCAATCCCTGCCTCATCTCAGGGACTGATACGGCCTGGCGCAGGCGGGTGCAGAGGCAGCAGCCCACCCTGGCACGGACATCTCGACCTCTCACTCACCCGGAGCAGCCGGAGGTGGGAGGAGAGGCTGCTCGGCCTTCTCCGATCACAGGCCAGCAGGCTGGCACAGGCCCAATGTCTGGGCAGTTGGGTCGTGGCCAGAAGAGCACAGTCACTGGTTTCCCCCCACTTCGTGACCTGGCGCTGGTGGCTCGTTCTCCCAGGGCCACCCATGGTTGGGCTCCATCAATCTTACAGCCTTCAGCCACATCCTGCCCATCAGCACCAAACCCAACCCATTGCTGTACAGTCCGTTCTGACTCACCGCAAGGCCACAGGACAGAGACGAACTGCCCTGTGGGGTTTCTGATGTTGTAAATTTGTACAGAAGCCGATAGACAACCTCATCGTTCTCCTGTAGGGCAATGAACTGCTGATCTTTCGGTTAATTGCTGCTTATTTGAACCCATCTTAGGTTGTGCTCAGAGGAACCCTGGGGGGGAGTGGTTACACATTGGGCCACTAACTTGCAAGGTCAGCAGTCCGAAACCACCAACCATCCCTAGGGAGACGGATAGGGCTTTCTATCCCCTAAAGCAGTGGTTCTCAACCTTTCTGATGCCGTGACCCTTTCATATAGTTCCTCGTGTTGTGGTGACCCCTCGAACCATAAAATTATTTTCGTTGCTACTTCATAATGTCATTTTGCTACTGTGATTAATCAGGCGACCCCGTGAAAGGGTCATTCAAACCCCAAAGGGGTTGAGACCCACAGGTTGAGAACCGCGGCCCCAAAGAGTTTGTCTTGGGAACACCCTGTCCTGTCAGGTCGCTATGTGTTGACATCAACTTGATGGCCATGAGTCTGGCTTGGTTTGGGGAGGGTGGGTTCAAAGGAGCCCGGTGGTAAAGCAGGCTATGTAGTTGTGTCAGTCTGGATAGACTAAAGAAACAAATTCACAGACACTCAAATGTGTATAGGAAAGGGCTTTATATGAAGAGTAATTGTACATTAAGAAAACATTTCAGCCCAGTCCAGATCAAGTCCATAAGTCCGGTGTTAGCCATCTGTCCAGTACCAGTCTGTAAATTCCTCTTCAGACTCAAGCAACACATGCAATGATGCCAAGTATGGGAAGATCACAGGCCAGTGGATGGAAAGTCTCGTGGATCCACTGGTGGTGGAAGCATCTCAGCGCTGGCGTGGGTCTCCACGTGGCTTCTCCAGCTCCAGGGCTCTGGCTGCCATCAGCATAGCTCCATGTGGCTTGTCAACAGGTATGTCTCACAGGGAGAGAGTGTGTATCTGGCCTTCAGTCAGCTATTTATCCCTGTAGGGCCTCCAAATGAGGTCATCAAGCTGCAACCTGATTGATGGGCTAAACTCCACCCCTTCACTCTTAAGAGTCTCAAGTTAACACCAGATTATGTAACTTCCATAGTAACGGAGCGTGTGTATGCGAGGGGGCTTCAAAAAGTTCATGGAAAAATGGAATGAAGAGTGAACGGAGATAGGTCAAAAAGTGTTGCTGCAAAGGCGCAGTCACATGTGCGCATGTTTATTCTCCACAAAAACGTGTTTAAAGATGGCTCTGCAGCCCGTGGTCGGCTGCAGACAAGTTCTCTCAGCAATACAGCTACTTGTCTTGGTCTCATTAGGGTCCCTTCACAAAAGAAAAGTGCCCGGGGTATGCGTGCGTGTGCGTGTGCGTGCACATGCACGCGGGGGGAGGGGGGGCATCATGAGAGCCAATATCCATTTTTAACAAAATTCAAGTGCACATCTTCCCAAATCACGGAAGCTTTGCAGTAAGTTTACAAGACTGTTGCCCCACGTAAAACAAATAGTTTACTGTTGCCCCACGTAAAACAAATAGTTTTCGGTGGACCGCATGCTTTAAGGACGGTGAGAAGATGCCAGAGATGAGCCAGGAAAGGGAAGACGGGCAACTTTGAGGAATGAAGTCCCTGGGCATGGCATTCAGGAGCGGATGGGAGGAGACTGTGGACTGGCCACCGGTGCAAGAGCGGTGGGCAGCTCAAGAGTCTTGATTTTCAGGGACCGCCTTGCCCTCAGCAAGCTTTCAGCTCAATGGGCACCAAGAATGTTGTGTGGACATCAGCGAGCTCCAAGAGTGGATCTTCCCATCCGTCTCTTAAGCAAGGTCAAAGCTAATGAAGACGAGCTTCGGGAATGAGTCAAAACAGGGGATGAAGCTTGGGTTTCCCAATAGGTTCCAGAGTGCAAAATCCCAGGAAAATAGGAGCTTCCAAGGGGATCTGCTGGGCCAGATAAAGTCAAGGCATCGATGTAATGGTGACTGCTCTTTGGCTATTCAATTCCCTCACCCCCCCTCCCTAGAAGGACACAGGATGGTCAGGAGACTTATTATAAAGCTATTTTTAAGCAAAGTGAAGAGTGCATTGATAAGAAAAAGGCCAGGAAAAATTTCCCCATCATGGCAATGCATCTGCTTATCATTTGTGTGAAGCAAGGGATGTCCTGGGAGAGTTTAGTTGGGAAACCTTAGTCCATCATCCTATAGCCCTGATCTTGTCCCTTCGGATTTCTCTTTGTTCCCAAGCAATGTTTAAAAGGAACACGATATAGATATGCAGACACACATGCATATTTAACAAAAGAGGGAAGGAATACTCATAATTATCATAGTCCTCGTTTCTGTAACCGATCCTGTGGTTGTAAATGGTATTGAGAACTACCTTCTCCTCCCACCTGTTGTGTGTTTTCTTTGTCCCGGCTGGTTATGGGTCTTTGTGTGGAGTGACCCACATCTTCCTCTCTGAAGGGTCTAGACCATTAGCAGCCATGTTGGAGTTTGGTTGCTATCATTTTCCATGGACTTTAATCACGGGCATGGCAGTAGGAAGAGACTCCCTAAGGAATCTCGTGCATTCCAGATGTTCTCTACCTCCATTATGGAATAGCAATAGCATCTCCCCTTGGTTCATAGCATCAATCTCACCAACCAATGTAGAAATGCCTCCATTGCCTGTTAATGCTCAAAGTGACATTCCCAACTTCCAGTTCAATGACATCAGTGTTGGGTCTCCAGGTGAGAGCATTCCTCCCTTCCGAAGGAAGATCTCTAGACTCACGGAGCATAGGGTCACTGGGCCAGGAGGCAAGGTGAGATACATATGTATAATTTTATTGGGAGCTCTTATAACAAGCTCTTATATCAATTGTATCAAGCACATTGTACATATGTTGCCATCATTTTCATAACATTTTCTTTCTTTTTGAGCCCTTGGTATCCTCTCCTCTTTTTTCCCTCCCTTCCCCTCCTTCCCACCCTTGTGAACCCTTGATAAATTAGAAATTATTATGTTTTCATATCTTACACTATCCACTTCACCCATGTTTCTGTTGTTTGTTTCTCTTGGTGGGGGGTGGTTAGATGTCAATCCTTGCAATCGGTTCCCCCTTTTCTTCTTTTCTTCTCCTTATCCCCCACTTTCCCCCTACCCTCATGGTATTGCTACTCCCATTACTCTTCCCGGGGGGTTTATCTGTCTTGGACTCTGTGTGTCGAGAGCTCTTATCTGTACCATGTACATGCTCTGGTCTAACCAGATTTGTAAGGTAGAACTGCGGTCAAGATAGTGGCGGGGGTGGGGGTGGGGGAGCATTAAAAATCTAGAGGAATGTTGTGAGTTTCACTTTGGCTGACTTGTCCCTTCCTTGTGTCCCTTCTGTGAGGGGATGTCCAATTGTCTACAGATGGGTTTGCATCGGTATGATTGTTTGGGGTCTTCTGATGTCTGATACCTGATCCTATCAACACCTCGTGATAACACAGGCTGGTGTGCATCTTCTGTGTGGGCTCTTTTGTTTCCCTGCTAGATGGCCACTTGTTTAGCTTCAAGCCTTTGAGATCCCAGGCACTATATCTTTTGATAGCTGGACACCATCAGCTTTTTTCACCACATTTGCTTATGCACCCACTTTGTCTTCAGTGATCATGTTGGGAAGGTGAGCATCAGAATGCCTGGTTATTAGAACAAAGTGTTTTTGCATTGAAGGAGGACTGGAGTAGAGACCCCAAACATTCATCTGCTATCTTGATACTTAACATATAAATATGTGTACATAGACCTATATTTCTATCATTGTATAATAATATATTTATATATACAAGCCTATACTTATACCTCTGTAAATGTCTTTTGCCTCCTAGTTCTTTCCGCTATTTCCTTTTACTTTCCTCCTGTCCCACTATCATGTTTGACCTTTGAGTTAGTTAATTGTGCCAGCCTGGCTGATAATCACATGTGGGGCTAATTGAAAGGCAGAGGGATAAATGGGTGGTGAGCCTCGCCTTTCTAGCTCTAGGGTCTCTTGCTTTATGATGGTCACACCAGGGTGCAGCTGCCTTAGCAGTTCCCT
>NW_022109491.1:7761851-7788620 GCF_000313985.2 Echinops telfairi
GGGTGGGTTAGTGCCCTGTTCCCCCACTATCCACATCCTCTTTTTTGTTTCCTTTCCCCCTCTTTTTTAGTTGGCTGCCATATGCATCCCTGGGTTGGGTCTGACCCCTGCTGAAGTGCCTGGACCTCACCTCGAGAATTTATGCACTTAGTGGCTTCTCCCCCATGCCCCTGGGGAAGCAGGGTTTTTTAGTAGTCCATTAGGTATAATAATAAGTGGTGTCACTCCCATTTTTAGCCCTTGATTCCTGGCTATGAGAGAAACAGCACCACATATTGGACAAGGGTTGAGAGCATACATAGCCTCCTGGAGAACATTGCTTCAATCCTGCAAAGTACTGCCGCCTAGCTGGGGCCATATTGTATCTTTAAAAGGCCATTCCTTCATTCTATCAAGCCAGCTGCTACACGATTGTGGAACACATGGAAAGACCAGTGAATTCCATACCCGTTGTTGCACTGTATTTGCTGGGAAGTGAGTCTCTTGATCCAAGTCAATGCTGTGTGGGATGCCATGACAGTAGACATATCGTTCTGTAAGTCCACAGACAGTAGTTTGGGAAGAAGCACTGCACGTAAGGTAGGCAGACCTGTATCCAGAGCACGATGCATGTCTATCCCAGTAAGAACAAAGTACTGCCCTTCCAATGACAGCTCAGTCCCATGTAATCAACCTGCCACCAGATGGCTGACTGACCACCGCCCCCAACCCTCGCCCTGCCCCAGGAATGGTGCTGTATTGAAAACGCAGTGTTGGTGTCTGATGCAGGCAGATTGGGCACTCAGTCATGTCTGTAGACAAGCTGACCGTGGTGAATGGAAGCCCATGTTGCTGAGCACATGCATAGCCTCCATCCCTGTCCCCAGAACCGTTTTGTTCATGAGTCCATTGAGCAATAATAGGCACAGCTGGGGAAAAGGATGACTAATGTCTACAGGACACATCATCCTAAGCATTTGATTGGTAAAGTCCTTGAGACACAAATATCTTTATTTCTTTGACCCATTCAGAGAGGTCTATCCACATACCTCTTAGTCATAAGTCCTTGTCATCAAATGTGCAGTCTCATCCCTCCCAAGTCTCTGATCCTACAGCCAAATGATTGGCCACAGTTCATCAATCAGTATACAAATGCACATCTGGAAGCTCCTCTTTCCAAGCAAAATAAACAATCAAGTGCACTGCTCTAAGTGTGCCCATTGGAAGGATCTCCTTCATCACTGTCCTTTGGGGAGGCCACAGGAAGGGGCTGTAGTGTTACAGCTGTCCACTCTCCAGAGGTGCCTGTATGTCATGCAGGACCATATGTGAGCCAGGCATGGGTTTCCTCTTCCTCTGTCAACTCACCATACGAACTCCCCGTAAGTCTAGAGGTGCAGTCTGGGAAAAGGACACAGGGCTGACAGGAGTGGAGACCATGCACATTTGGGCCATGAGCTCCTGTAACTTACACGTGCCATTGTCAGGTCCTGCACAAGCCTGATTTTGTACCTACCACTTCCATTTAAAGTTAGAGGGCATGCCCAACTTCATGACTCTATGGGTCAGACAACACCCGGCTTATGGTGGGCCACTCGGGCCACTGAGTGACTTGGTGGCCACGGTAAGGCATTTAGTTTCTACTAAGGCGCAGTAACAAGCCCAAAGCTGGTTTTCAATAGGAGATTAGTTATCTGCCAAAGGTATCTTCACTCCAAAGGGTATTTTTGCTGTGATTCCCCAAAGGCTCCAAAATAGCTCTGTGTCTGCCACTGTCACTTCAAGAATTATAGGATCAGCCAGATAATGTAGCCAAGTGGCAGCATAGCTTGCACGGCAGCCTGAACCTGTTGCTAAGCATTTCCTTGTTCTGGGCCCCACTCAACGCTAGCAGCTTTTTTGTTCACTTGATAAACAGGCTGGTGTAGCACACCCAAAGGAGGGTTACGTTGCCTCCAAAATCCAGAGAGATCCGCTACATGCTGTGACTCCTGACCAATTGTAGGAGGGATCCGATGCAACACAAGACTTTAGAAGGACTGTTTTGGCATGCCCCATACCACCGGTCCCCCTCGAAAGTTCACTGAGGTGTGAGGTACCTGAATTTTTATGTTTAATTTCCTGCCCTTTAGTATGTGAATGCCATCAGTGTCACGGACCAGTGTGACATCTTGTGGGAAGGAACGGTGATTAAGGTCTCTGTGGACTAAAGTGTGATGCAGAGTTGTGGCGTTGATATATTTCTGAGGCAGGACAGTGAAGGTGTATTGCTAACCTTGACAGTTGCAAGCAAACTGCTTTGGGTGTTGGAGAAAAATGCATCCCCGGCTCAGCAGTTGCATACCAGGTACCAGGAGACGTATTCATGACTTCAGAAAGAAACCATATCCAGAACGGCCGCTGCAGCTGGAGTCACCACTTGGTTAAATTTATGATAATCACTGTCATTCTCCAGGACTCATCTGTTTTTGTTTGTTGGTTGCAGGGGCAAATAGGGGAGTTGAGTGGGGATGGGTGGGAATCATCCCCCCTGCATCTTTCATGATGGCAGCAGACTCTGCAGTCTCTCCAGGACGGAGGTGTTTCTTCTGGTCTACGATTTCCTAGGTAAGGGCAGTTTTCCTGGTGCTCATTCCAACTTTCCTACCACAGTAGCCTTACTCTGTGTGGCAGGGACCCAGTGTGGGGTTTCTGCCAGTCGCCAAGGATGTCTATTCCAATTATGGATTGTGGACTGAGGAAATCACTACAGAACGGGTTCAAGAACCCCCTGGACCCGCTCTGAAGTGGACCTGGGCTGGGACGCCATTAATCACCTAGTCTCTATACACCCTTACTCAACTGAGGGCCACAGTGATGTTTGGTCTCCTAGAACGAGCGTGTCAGGTCAGAGCTAGTGGGTGTTCAGTAAGCCTCGGAGAATCTAATTATCCCCACTCTCCTCGTGAACAGTCACTCTTGTTAAGATTAACGCCCTCTTTGAGGATGGCTGGCTGGGAGAAATAGAACGGTATAAATCCCTGGCAATGTGGTGAGGTCCTTCCCTCAAGGGAACCTGGCTTCTTCAACCAAGGGGCTGAGGGTGTGTAAAGAGGCTCTCGTCTGGGAATTGACTGATGGGCTCTGACTCTGTTCTGATGACTCAAGTCAGACTGCCTTTCACTTTGACCTAGAATCCCTCAGCTGGTACAGATTGAGTAAATGGTAGATGTTCCTTCTATTTAATTCCTAGGGATGCCGTTACTAAGTAACCAAAGTTGTAAGTAAGTCCATAGTTGTGAGACTGTTCGGATGTCTGCTTTGATCTGCTGTCTGTGAAGATCGCCACCTCTACCTTGGCTTTACTGATACAGACCAAAGATTGCGAGCTTCGGTATGGACTTCAACTCAATGCAGAGAAAACCAAAACGCCTCACCACTAGACCAACAGACAGCATCATAATAAGGGGGAAAAATCAAACTCGTCAAAGATTTTGTTTTACTTGGATCCCCAACCAATGCTCCCTGAAATAGCAATCAAGAAATCAAACCGTGCTGTTACCTTGGGCAAACCTGCTACACAAGACCTCCTTAAAGTATTAAAGCGCAAAGATATGTCTGTGAGGATTAAGGTGTGGCTGATATTTTCAACAGCCTCGGATGCATGTGAAAATTGGACAATGAATAAGGAAGCCCACAGAAGAAGGGATGGATCTGAATGATGGTGTTGGTGAAGCCCACTGAAAGTACCACGGTTGCCGGAAGAACACCCAAACCTGTCCTAGAGGACACACAGCCTGAATGCTCCTTAGAATTGAGGATGGCGAGACTCGTCTCACGTCCTTTGGACGCATTATCTGGAGGGACCAGTCCCCGGAGAAGGACATCATGCTTCAAAAGTAGGAAACTTCTCTCCAAGGTCTAGATTTTGGTGTGTCTTGAGAAACCGGAAGGTCTGGCAGTGTGGTAACTGGAGCCGAGGAGTGGTTGCCAGGGGCCCACCCAGCCCACTCACCCATTTCTGACTCCTGTGGGGCTCCTGGGGCACTGGAATTTGCGGTGTTGGAATCTGAAGATCGGATTCCATTGATCCACTCACTCATTCGGTAACTCCTGGGTAGGGCACAACTCCCATTTCCTGATGAAGGAAGGAAGGCTTAGTAAGGGGACGTGACTTAGCAGAGCCACACAGTCTGTGTTCTTGCCACAGCTGGCTGACTCCAAACCTCAAAGGTCTTTGTCTGAAAGTGATTAAGAACTGACTAAATGCTGGGCAGAAGCCACAGCAAATCAGAACAGCCATGATCAGGTTTCCTGGTCTAATGTCATTTTTTAGGGCTTGGAGCAAAGCAACCAACAAATACATCTATGGTTGAAGCTGGGTCCAGTGCTATGGGTAAAATGGGGCTGGGGACAGTACAGTCAGGGGACAGGGAGAGGGAGAAGGTGATGTTAGAGTCGAGACCCGAGGAATGAGGATCTGAGGCCAAGGGGTTGAGATTTCCCACCATCCTCCTGTGGACCATTAAAATGCTGGTGATGCATGTGGCTCTGCAGCCGGTCTGCCTGGTGCAAAGTCCCAGCCCTGACGCAGCCTTGCTGTGTGACCTTGGGTGAGGGACTCAACCTCTCTGTGTTTCGGTTTCCAAATCTGTAAAACAAGTGTCTGCCTCAGAGGCACAAGGTAGCAGGGTGAGATGAATTCTGAATCATAGTGAGTGAGTGACTAGACATAGCCCAGGGGACCATGGTCAAAATGTCCCGCTGCTACTGCTGTTGCTTTAATGGCTTTCGTTCTACAAAATCCAAGACATGTAACTCTATAAATAGTAACTAGATTGCTACTGCAGGGGGCGCTCTGGTGGCTTAGTGGTTATGCACTGGGTTGTTAACCAGAAGGTCAGCGGTTTGAAACCACCAGCTGCTCTGAGGGAGAAAGATGGGGCTTTCTCCGCTCCTGTAAAGAATTAGTCTTGGAAATTCACAGAGGCACTGTGGCAAAAAAGCCAGTTGATTGACAAGTGTTGGAGTAAGGCTATGCCTCGTAGGATTTCCAGAGGCTGTGCTGTTGAAAACAGACCGCCAGGCCTTTCTTCCGATTTGTCTCTGGGTAGACTGAACCTCCAATCTTTCGGTTAGCGGTCAAGTGGGTGGACTGTCTGTACCACCTCAACGTGTGTCTGATGGATGCATGGAGGGAGGAAGACAGGCAGGATCGAATAGATCTTACTCCTGAGGTAAAATTACTGGGTCATCCCAACTCCAGGCTCAGGGTCCTCCACCCCAACTCCAGGTTTGCTCAAGCCCAAGGTCCATGGGAAAAGGAGTTTTGGCAGAGCCAGGAGAGAGGAGCAGGGTGCAGAGGGCAGAGGGCAGGGTGGTGACACGTGGGTCTAGACAAACAGTAATCACAGCCTTCTCAGATCTCAGATCTCAGCTCATGACTTCCTGGCTGTGACCTTGGGCTTGTTGCTTCACTCCTTTTTGCCTTCACTTATTCGTTTGCCAAACGGGAGAACACATCACCACAGTGTTTCCAGTGTTTTTCCACAGTGTTTACAGCGTTTTTTCATGGGAAGTCCAGTGCCCCTTATGCAATAACTCTCCTTCTCCCCCTCCCACCACCCTTGCAGTCACTAACAAACTTTAGTCTCTATGCATGTGCTCAGTCTACACATTCCCTAAGGTGCCCCGGTGGCGTGGTGGTTGCAAGTTGGGCTGCTAACCTCAAGGTCTGCAGTTCAAAACCACCAGGTACCCCGAGGGAGCAAGACGAGGCATTTTACTCTCATAAAGAGTCACAGTCTCAGAAACCCTTTGGGGTTTGAGGCACATTTCCTACAATCGGGGTCACATAGTACCTGACCTTTGTTTCGGGTGCGCTTCACCCAGCATTGGCTTGGGAGGCCCACCCATGTTGTAGGGTGGACCACAACTTCATTTCTCTTGATGACTGAATAATATTCCATGGCCCCCAGTGGTATAGTTTTCTCTTCTAACCTAAAGGTTGGGAGCTCTGCCCCACCCAAGCACTGCAGAGGAAAGGTCTGGTGACAGGTGGGAAATTCCATGGAGCAGTTCCACTTTGAAGCATGGGAGGTCACCATGAGCTGGCCCTGGCACAGGATGACAACCGGCTTTGGTGTTTTTGCGTTTCCTTTTGACAGGGACATTCTATGTTCTGTTTACCCCTTCATCTGTTGATGGGCACCTGGGTTTCCATCCCACTCGACCGTGAACCTTGTTAGACACGTGTCTGTTTGAATTCCTGCTCGCAAGTTTTTGAGGTCTACAGCTAGCACTGAAATGGCTGGGCTGGGCATATGTTTATGTGCTGATCACAAGATTAGAGGGTCGAACCCACCAGATGTTTGGAGGGAGAATGGCAAGGCTGTCTACTTCCGTGAAGTTTTCAAATCTGGGAGACCCACGGGGCCCAGTTCTCCTCTGTCCCATGGGCTGCTAGGAGTCAGAATCCACGGGGTGGCAGGGAGTTTGGCTCTTGGCGTTGTGATAACCCAAGCCCCCCTGGTGATGCAGTTGTGCAGTGCTCGGCTGCCAACTACACGTCTGTGGTTTGAACCCACAGTGGCTCTGCAGGAGAGAAGCCTCGGTGACCTGCGCCCGTAAGGACTTCGGCCAACAAGACCTTGTGGGGTGGTTCTGCTCTGTCCTATAGGTTGCTATAGGGTCTCCAGGAGCCGGGGTGGCCTTGACAGCATGCAGGTATGTGATAATCCTACGTTTAACTTTTTGAGAGACTTCCAAAGTGTCCTCCACAGTGGCAGCTCCATTGTGCATGCCCCCCCGGGAGCAGATGGGGCTCTACTTCCTCTTGCTACTCCCTAACACCTGTTTTGCTGATAGCAGTCTTCCTAAAAAGGGATGTGTGTGATATGAAGAAGTATCACCCCCACCCCCACCCCTGGCTGGTGATTCAGATGCACAGTAAGGATGGAGAAGCATGGGTCTTGGTTTAGAAAAATCCAGAAACATGCTGGCATTCTGCAAGGGGAAAGAGAGGACCAAATGATTACATCTCTCTGTTTCCCGGATCTTTCAAACACCTTCCAGAGCATCCCATTTGATCAGCAGGCCAAGGAGAGAAAGAAAGGAGATGGTAGTACGCATCCATGTGCGCGCGCACACACACACACACACACACACACACACACACACACGCACATGCGCACAAACCACCGGACGGCTTCAAGGAGCACCACTTCCTGCCAAAACCTCGGCTTTGCTGATGCATGGCTCCTGTGTCAGTCCGGGTAGACTAGAGAAACAAATCCACAGAAACGCATATGTATATAAGAGAATGTTTTATATAAAGGCTAGGTGTACATTAAGCATCCCAACTCAGTCCAGTCCAAGGCCATAAGTCTGACATTAGCCCCTATGCATGACATTGATCTACAAAGTCCTCCTCCATCTCACCAAACACACTGCAATGACACCGACTGCAGGAGGAAAGCGGAATCAGTGAGTATGTAAGCATCTCAGCGCTGGCAGGGGTCTCCACACAGCTGCTCCATTGCCCAGGGCTGCATCAGGGTAGGTCCATATGGCTTCTTCTCAGGGATGTCTTGCAGGAAGTGAGCCTTGCCAGCTGAAGCAGGGAACTGGCTAAGGCAGCTGCACCCTGGTCCGGCCATCAGAAAGCAAGAGACCCGAGAACTAGAAAGGCGAGGCTCACCAAGCCATGTCTCTCTCCACCCTTCAGTTAATCCCACATGTGTTTATTGGCCAGGTTGGAACAATAAACCTTAACCATCACAGCTCCCAACAAGATTGACAAGCTCTAGGGGTCACCCTGCCTCCCCCCAGAGGTTAGAGGGGACACTTCAGACCCTCAAAGGTGACCCTGGGATGGAGCTTCACCCTCAGGATCTCTCTCGGTGAGCTCCCTCCCTCACGGCTATGCCTCTCACAACTGCCATCTGTAGAAACGCCTAAGTCAAGTAAGGCTGGTTCTTCTCAGGGCAAGATGTTCAGACTCAGTTAGCCCCTCACCTCCCTCTCTCCTGCTGAAAAAGATCAAGCCTAAGTACAAGAAGCAGACTCTTTTATTCCACACACATCTCAGAGAAACGAATGCTCTCAAATCCCATGCCAATCAGAGGGAGGAGATATGCTCGGCTCTGGGTCCCTCTCTGGAAAGTGTTGGGTGCCCAGCCCAGGAAACAGACAAACAGACAGGTGTTTGTTCCTGGCTCCAACCCTCATCTCTTGACCTCTGGCCTCTGGCCCTGTACCCTCCTTTTCTCCTTCCCAAATCTCTTGGACCCAGCCCTGGCCAGCTTATGCAGGAAGGAAAAGGGAGTTCACAGAATAAATATTTAGCCTGGAAGTCTGGGCGCCTGTTTGGGGGAGGTTTGACTGACTTCACATGGTTTCTCCAGTAGGTGCCATGTTGGGTTCTTTCTGCCTACACTCTGAGATCCACCTCCCCCCTGCTCTGATGGTCAGGGCAGTGGGGTAAATGTGTGGCTGCCAACGGGAAGATCACTAGTCCAAACCCAGCAGCCACTCAGTAGGCGGAAGGTGAGACAGTGGCAGCGGCTTCCTTCAAGAACACAGCCTGGGAAACTGCACAGGGCCGTCTGACTCTGTCCTGGGGACCCCTGTGAGTAGGAAACAAGAGGATGGACCCCCAATTCCACTGCCCTGAGTCAGTGCTGACTCACAGCCACCCGATATGACAGAGTAGAACTGCCCCCTGAAGGTTTCCAAGAGGGTCATTTGTTACCGGAACAGACGGCCTCATCTCTCTCCCATGGAGCAGGTGGTGGATTCAAACTGCTGGCCTTGTTGTCAGCAGCCCAGTGCATGACCCACGACGCCACCGGGGTTCCCTCGACTGGACAGCAGCGGGTATGATCTCCAGCACCACGCCCAACCCTCCCCTCCCCCATGAAGCACCCCTACCCCCCAGGGAAAGCTGCTCACCTGTGTTTAGCAAGGATCTCCAGCGACCCCATCTCCCTAAACTGCTGCCCCAGGTCCTGTCCACACACTGCCTGCAGATTCCCCAGCCATCAATGCTGCGCCGGGCCTGAGTTCAAATCCTGCTGGTTCTTCGCTGAGCAAGCTGGAGAGGCTCAGAGAAGTCAGAGGCAGGGCTTCCCAACTGGGGCCACCCAGTCCCCCTCCAGGGTCGCTCGCGGCACCACAGACAGTCAAAACAACAAACAAATCGTTCAGGGAAGAAGTACCAGCCCAGTGCTCCTTAGAAGTGGGGATGATGAGACTTACCTATCTTACCTTCTTTGGGCAGGCTGTCAGGAGAGACCAGTCCCTGGAGAAGGACGTGATGTTTGGTAAAGAAGAGGGGCCGTGAAAAGGAGGAAGGCCCTGGGTGAGACGGATGGACGGACACCGTGGCTGCCACCATGGGCGTGGACAGAGGAACCACTGTGAGGACTGGGTGGTGTTTGTTCTGTGGGGCACGGGGCGCTATGGGTCGACGCAGACGCAGCAGCACCTAATAGCCACAGTGTAGGGTCACAGGGAGGCAGAATTCAAGCGATGGCAGTGAGAGTGTGGACACAGGTCGCTCTGTTACTACCGGGAGGGGGGTGCTACTGGCCTCTAGTGGGTGAGCCCCAGGGGAGGTGGTCCACAGCCCGAGTGCCCAGAACAGCCCCCGCCCTGTTGCCGCCACAAAGAATGACCCACAGCAAATGCCGACCGACCGTGCAGCAGCGGAGGGATCTGGATACAACGGGGACACTCACCTCCCGAGGTTACTGCGCGGACAGAGGTCAAACCCACACAGCAGCTGGGTCTGGCGCAGGGTCACTGCTCACCAGGGGCTGCTAGTGTTGTCCGGATTGTCCATCTCTTTGGCCTCTGCTCTCCAGCTCCAGAGCCACCCCTCAGCACGGCCAAAGGGTGGCCCCTGTAGTTGTGCAAAGAGGGCGTCCCCCGTCACTGTTACTGCCCACTAGCCCCAGCCCCAAGTCTTGCTTTCAGAAGCCGAAGCCACCTCTCCACTGGGGTTCTCAGACGCTGGAGTGGGATCATTAGGGAGCATCTCGTCGCCCAGTGATTCCACCAGTGCATGTGCTTCAGAGCCACGGGGGGGAGGGATGGGGTGCTGCATCTGTCTGGGACCCCAGGAATCTGAATTCTCCTTTTTAAAAAAAAATCATTTTATTGGGGCTAGTACAACTGTTATCACAATCCATCCATCCATCCATTGTGTTGAGCACATTTGTTGCCATCATCATTCTCAAAACATTTGCTTTCTGGTTGAGCCCTTTAATTTTTTCCCCTCCCTCCCTGCACCCCCTCCCTCACAAACCCTTGATAATTTATAAATTATTATTAATTTGTCATATCTTACACTGTCTGACGTCTCCCTTCACCCACTTTTCTGTTGTCCACCCCCCAGGGAGGAGGCTATATGTAGATCCTTGTAATCGGTTGCCCCTTTCCACCCCACCCTCCCCCCACAGGAATCTGCATTTCAGCAAACTCCCCCGGCTCCTGTGATTCTGATGCCACACTTGGAAAAAAGACTCTCCACTCCCACAGATCGCTCCTCTTTCTAGAACCATCAGCGACTCCCTCTCCCTCAGAAGGGAGTCTGAGTACCCGGAGTGCTGCCCCCTTTCCCTCCTTCATCCCAGGGTTCAGGTGTAGCCTTTTCCACATCTCTGGACACCAGTCGTGGACTGATTCTGTTGTGGTTTCTAACTGTGGAGACTGCATATTATAGAGTAGGCCTGCCCCAGGGACCACCTTCACGGAAACAGATGGGTGGGCCTCGTTGTCCCGCCCTGTCACTGGGTGGCTTTGAACTGCCAAACTTTCTGTTTCCAACTGAGTGCAAATCACACCATCTGGGGGTCTCTCCCATCTGGGCATCAGCACATGCCAGACCTCGGGCCGCGAACACCCTGCAGGCCCTCCTCCTCCCATCTCCTCTGTGGTTCCTGGGGGTGCTGGGCTGGGAGTCAGGCTCCCCAAGGTTTTTAGCCTCATTGGGCATAACTTTCACCTTCTGGGGCCTCAGTTTCTCTGCTTGCTGATCCTGGGAGCAGACAGGCTCCAGTCTCCACGTCTGCCAGCTGGACAGCCCCGCTCCGTCATTGGGTCAACAGCCCGTTTTCCTGGCAGGTGCTTGGCGCTAAGTCACACCGCTGAGCAATTCCAGGGATGTTCCGCTCCAGCGAGCTCCTTGGCTGCAATTTCTTTGGCCAAATCAGCATCTCCCCACCTTATCACCAACCCACTCATAATATTTAGACGTCTGATTTCTAGCAGAATAAACTGGTGACTCAGAGAGAGAGCAGCTATGGCCGGCCACTGAACCCACCTCCCAGCCTCCTCTCACCCTCCAGAGGAACGTGCCTTCCGGAAGAGAACTGCATCTCTCCTGCCAGCACCTCTTCATGTGGGTGCATGGAAACTGAGGCCCAGAGACAAGAAGCAATTTGCCTACAGCACCACAGCCGGGTGGTAGAATGTATACATTCAAAAGTCACCGAGCACCTGCTGTATACTTGTCCCTGCTGCTGGAGTTGGGAAGACAGGACTCAGCGGCATAGGAAAGAGATCACCTTGGTGGCATTTTGAGGGACCTGGGTGGCATCGTGGTCACACGTTGGGTTGCGACCCACAAGCTTAGCAGTTTGACACCACCAGCAGCTCTGCCAGAGAAAGAGGGGGCCTTCTACTCCTGCCGAGGGTGACAGCCTCAGGAACCCACGGGGCAGTTCTATCCTGCCTTACAGGGTGGCAAGCAGTTGGCATCGACTCAATGGTAGCAAGTTTGTTTGTTTGGGGGGGTTGCTGGCACTTGAGTCATGGCCAAAGACGTCTATTTAAAAAAATGACCTTCTTGTATTTAGATTAAAAAAAAAAATCATGGTGAAAAGATATACAACAAAACATGCACCAATCCAACCATTTCTGTCTGTAGAATTCCATGACCCAGTCAGATCATTGCCACCTCTCAGGTTAACTTTGTACATGATGAGAGACAGGAAATCTAACTTCATCCGTTTATTCCAATGCCCTATACTTTATAGGTGATCCTTTCCTCCCCTTTCTCTCGCCTTCAACATTGGGTCTCCCATGTTTGTTGTTGTTGAGCACACACACAACTCCATACACACAGGCCAGCCCTCCCGCGTGCACAGTTCAGGGGCGTCAACAACACGCTTTGAGAAGTGCATCCATTCTCCTTGCCTTCTCTGAGCGGCTCCCTCCTCCCTTAACATAAACTCCCCACCTCCCTACGTTTCCTATGTAACCTCTCACGTGGCTGCTGTCCATGTGATCCCAGATGGATAGATGTTCAAAGGGCACACAATACTGAATGAAGGCAGACATTTGTTAGTAGGTAAGCTACACTATTGTGTGGACTCACTGTTGAATGGAAAGCTCATTTGTTCTGGAAGCTTTCACCTGTACCATAAACAAACAAACAAATAAGCTTCAGGGAATATTTTAGGTCGAATACTCAGGGCAAGAGTTTGGAGGGCTCACCAGCATCCTGCTTGGTAAAGCAGCGGGGCAGCAAAAAAGAGGACAGCCTTCGATAAGATGGATTAATACAGTGGCTGCATCAGTGGGCTCAGACATAGGAACAACTGGCTGGGTGGTGTTTCATTCTGTGGCACAGAGGGTGGCTACGAGTTTGCACCAACTCCACGTGTAATAACAATAACATCCAACCTCCATAGCGCCAGAAAGTCTGGATTCCAGGAGAATGTAAAAATCCTATTTTACACATTCCACCTTTTGATCAAGATTATTCTATAGAATTTTTAAATTAAAAAAAAATCATTTTGTAGGGTGAATTTTTTGGTCGGAGTGGGATGCAGTGGATGGCAAAGCCTCTTGATCATGTGGAAGTGCAACACTGGTAAAGCTACGATAGGTCCTGGGCACCACACTGAGTACTTTACATAGATCCGCCCATGTTTATTCCTCACCTTAACCCCTTGGGAACACAGCTGTGGTTTTCCAGACAATGGAACTGAGGCACAGTAAGGATAAAAAACTCACCCAAGGTCGGGAACGATGGGTGGCCCTCAGACACATCAGGCCCAACTCTTTGGGAGAAAGGCCTGGCAATGTGCTGCCACACAAATCACACAAGAAAACCCTCTGGGAACTCACCCTGAGGGAAATATGACGAGGACTTTGTCCCCTAACTTATAACAGTGGGAATCTGGAAAGCTGGTCTTCCGCAGTAGGAAAGCCTCAACTTTGGTTAAGTTAGCGATAAAGTCCAAGTACATTGTCCTGCTTTAGATATCATTCCAAGATTCTCCCCTGATAACTACGCTGCCTTAAAGCGAGCACGTGGTTGATTTTATCTCCCTACAGAAGCAGACATCCTGTTGTTATCTCCTCCAGATGTGTCACCCAGCCCCCTTCATACCTTCCCCCAATGCAGGCATTAGGTTTCCTCACCTGTGAGCTCAGGGACCTTACTGTAGATTCCACCTACATGTCTTATGGCTACCTATATGCATGGCTTATGGCTACCTATAAATATCCCAAGATAGTAAAGATCCTCTCTCTTCTCCCACCACCAAGAGGGGCTGAGGTGAGCATGCTACCATGAAATGTGTCTGACTCCTTTATTTTATTCTCTCTCCTATCTTTCTTATTCTCTACGACTTTACTATAATCTTTACATATTATAACTGTACAATTGCACCTACTGACCCTTCAGTTGTTAGAGGTTGGTTTCTAACACCGAGGCAGTTCCATTGTGTCAGACAAGGCCCTCATGAATTGGAATGGACACTACAACAACCAATACCAGCACCCATCCCCGGAGATTGTGACTGTCCCCTTCCATGACTATGTCCTTAGAAACATGGTAAATAAGGAATTTTGAGATAAGGAGTCCGTGCTAGATGACCCAAGTGGGCCTGACAGGCCATCACTTGAGAAAATCAGAGGGGACCAGACAGCCACACTGAAGAGAAGAAGGCTATGAGACTCCGAGTGATGTGGCCACAAGCAAGGGAATGCCAGGAGCCAAAACTGGGCAAAGCAAGAGAGAGATTCTTCCCAGAGCCTCAGAGGGAAGCATGGCCCTGCCAACATTTTGGTTTGGGCCGAGAGACTCTGATGCTTAGCTCTGGTCTGAGAAGACACATTTCTGTTGCTGTTGCTTGAAGCTTCCAAATGGGTGGCCGTGATGAGGCCACAGGAAATGATGAGCGTTACTATCCGGCCAACCTTGGGAGCCGTGACAATCTCAGCCTCGCAAACATGCCCTGTTCTGTTCCATTGGCCTTTGGCCGTCCTAGTCCTGCAAGAAGGAAGACCAGATGACTTAAAAGGAAACCCTGGCCTTTCCCTTTTATTCTGCTGCCTGGGAGGCAGACCGGAAGACACGGGCTGGACCAGCCACCCTGTGCCCAGAGGCTGCGGCTGCATTTTGTGATGAGCTGAGCTGCTCACCAGCCCGAGGCCAGTGGCCACGAAACAGTTACATGAGAGTCAGTCGACTGCTATATTCAGCTTGCTCACTTCCATCAAATCCATGCTGACTCATAGCAAGTCCCCTGCGTGTTTCTGAGACTCAATGTTGACGGGAGTAGAAAGCCTGCCTTTCTCCCGAGGAGGAACATCCAAAGCTTTCAAACTGCCGTCCACGGGATTGCAGCCCAACTCGTAACCACGACACCACTGGCGCTCCTTGACTTCCACCAACACTGGATCCACAGGACTTTTCACCCACTGGTCTGTGATCTTCCAGCATTCGGCATCGTTGCATGTGCTGTGTGAGTCTGAAGAGGAACTTACAGACTGGTGTCAGACATACGGGCTAATATTGGACTTATGGACTTGATCTGGACCAGGCTGGAATGTCTTCTCAATATTCAATTGCTCTTTTATATAAAGCGCTTTCTCACACACATCTGAGTATCTCTGGATTTGTTTCTCAGTCAACCCAGACTAACACATCCACCCTGTCAGATGATTTGCTCAGTAGACAGATTAAGTATGGTGCAAGGTGACATTCCCAGGATACACCTTTCCAGATTCTAAACCACGCAGAAGCCCTTGTTCTATTGTAACGTCCATGGAGACCATGGTCTACGTGACCACAACCAGCTCGTGTGCCAGAAATCATTCTCTGCTTGAGCCAGTGAATTCCTTCTGGAAGGGACATAGGCCAATATGAGTCACATTTCTATTACTAGCAGCTAAAAACACCCGACCATGATATGGAGACAGATAACGTTCATGCTGAACACTTTATGGAAGAGGTAAAGTGAGATTTTCTTCTAGGGGATGTCATGGTTTCCAAGTGATGCCGTGGCAGACATTCCGCAAGTGTGTGGTCTGATGGGGTAGGCATTCATTTACTCACTGTCTGGTGCCTGAAAACCAAAGTCTCAGAGGCATTGGGTCCTTCTCGTTGGCAGCACCGAGCCTTCCTTGGCCCTTGGTGATCTCACATGGTTTCAGTCTTCCCCAGTATATGCTGACGTCTGCGTCTACCTGTTCTCTTCATAACTCAGGAGTGATTAGGTTTTGAGCCCATCTGGCACTAACATGCTCTCATTAATATAACAAAGAAAATCCTATTTCTAACCAGGATCCTGGACACAAGTATAGGAGTAAGGATTCCAACCTACATTTTCAGGGGACACAACACTCAATCCATAACAGGGGTCAGATGCCACAGGACATTAGGCTTATTGGAACTGCTGAAATGTGTCCTGCCAGTGGTGGGTGGGAGCAGAGGAAAGTCAGACTTCAGAAAGGGGCATCCTGGGTACCTAATGCTGGCTTCACTAATTCAAGTTCCACAATCTTGACCAAAGGAGTCAGGATTCCTCCTACCCAGGGTCATCATGAGGATACAAGGAGTTGACCATCTCTAAAGCTTCTTGCAGAGCGACTGCTCATGAAATGGCACTCCCTTTGTTGACAGGTTAAGCTAGTTCCTACTCAGAGCTGCCTTCTGTCCAACGGAATGAAATACTACACCATCCTCATAATTACCGCTATGTTTGAACCTACTGTTGCAGACACAACGGCGACTTTATAAGTCACTTAGAATGTTCTTGTCTTGCCTTCTCAGAGCTCAGCTACCCAGTAATGAAGATGGCACGCAGGCAGACGCCGTCTTGGAGAGGAATGGGAGAGGGGAGAAAATTGAATCACTGAACTTTGACGGAAACACCTAAGGGAAGGTGGCTTTATCTAGATGAACCGAACCCATTGCTCTGTCATGGTGACCCCCCAGGACAGAGAAGAACTGCCCTGTGGAGTTCCCAAGGCTACAACACTTTGTGTATTGTTGTGTTGCTGGAAGCTATGCTACAAGTGTTTAAAATACCAGCAGGGTCACCCATGGTGGACAGGTTTCAGTGGGGCTCTAAGACACACTAGGAAGGGCCTGGCCATCTACTCCTAAATACTATTGGCCAGTGGAAACTGTATGACTATCAGGGTAACATCGTGCTCTTTCAGTGCTGGAAGATGAACCCTCAGGTTGGAAGGTACTCAAATCACTCCCCCTGAAAGCAGAGTTAACCTTCATGACTCGGATGTAAGGCTCTGGGGACTTGAATTTGCTAATGGAGAAGACAAAAAGTGAGAAGAAAAAAGCAGAAGACATCCTTAATGTTGTGTCCGGACTAGAGCTGACGTGGCATGACTTGAAATAGGAAGAAAACAACTGCAAATTTCCATTAATAATCAGATGTAGAATGTAGAAAATATGAGTCTAGGAAAGTTGGAAATCATCAAAAATGACATGGAAGGCAAGCAGATGGATACCGGTGATTGTTAGCTTTTGTGTCCACATGGCTGGGCCATGATTCTTGGTGGTTTGGCAGTTAACACCTAGTAATCACCCATGACTTGATTGATACAATGTAATCACAGCCAATTAATTGTAAGAAGATTAGGGAGGGACATAGCAGCCTTAGTTCACAGCCCTGATGCAATCAATTGAAAGGAAGTTTCCTTGGGGGGTTGGCCTGCTTCCAATACAGGTAGACACTGTGGAAAAGATTGTTTGCTTTTTGCTGGGTCAGGATCCTACATCTGGCTTACTGACCTCTAGGTCTTTGGCCTTGAGTCAATGGTCTGCCATCTTGCTTGTTAATCTTGGGGGTTGTCAGCAGCCTGGACTCATCTTCCTCTGCAGCCACCAGCTTGTGGTCTTCCTGCCAATCTTAGGGTCATCAGCCCCCACGGCTACTCAAGTCACGGAAAGCCTCCAGTTTAACTTCTGAGCCACTGATTTCTCATCTGAACCTGCTTGGGTTTGGACTTACAACTGTGTAGGCCATGTTCTTGTTAACATAACTATAAGTGTAAGTATGAAAATAAACATATGTAAGTGTCACTGGTTTGACTTCTCGAGTGAGCCCCGCCTAACACAATATCCTAAGCATTAGCCACGAGTTGAAATCAACTGGTACTGCACTCCCCATACATCTTTTTTTTTTTTAGTGTAAAAGTTATTTTACATGTCTCTTCGTTAATGTTAATACATTTTATTTAAGAAAATTTACGTCTTTCATTCGCTGTCCATCAATCAAAGTCACCTTCGTTCCTCCAAATCTTGTGAAGATTTATATTCATTTTAAAAAGAATCTGGCACTATTATCAATTTAATGTCCCATTTCCACAGACCATTACAGAGTAATCGGGGAATTACTTCGACTGCCTCCACTGTCCAGTAGCCATTGATCTCAGATCTGTAACAATTTGGCTATTTTAGTCTCCAGTTAAATATGACACACTTCCAACATTCTTTGCCTGGACTCCTTTCCAATTATTCCCTTCAGGGTCATTTTAGGATGTGAGTAGGTAGACTCTGGCTTCCTCCTCTGTCATTCTGAGTTGGCATCCTTTGCCCTCCCAAACCCACGGTGGATCTGCAGGCCACATCAACGCCTGAAAGTCCAGGCCTCTGGTTCTCAAGATAAAAGCCTAAGGAAGAGACAATCTTAGAGTCCCATGGTAACAATGCAATCAGAAGGCCAAATCAACATAACTGAGACAGTCTTCATGACCGATGCACTGATGTTTTGATCATATGTAATGGTGTGCATCACACGCAGCGGCTTTAAATGCCTTCTGTCAAGGCTAACACATTTTCTAACTGGTCTCGAATGGAATGCCTGGAATCTGTGTCCACAAAAACCAGACATTAGAAACCTTGCCGTGCTCCAGAGTGACCCAAGGGTGGGTTTGCCATGTGTTGCACCAACTCGAGGGCTCCAGGGTGAGTTGTGTGTCCCTGCTGATCTGTATCCAAACCAACACTCCACTCTGAGTTCTGGGTTGCAACAGAGGATTTATTTTTGCACCTGTCTTTTGAGTGTTGACCCACAAATTAAACAGACGCAAGCCAAAGCGCTAGGCACTGGCCATTTTTAGTTCGACAATGTAATTAGTCTAGTATGCCAGCAACGACAAATCAAAGAGGAGTGGCATCACCTTCATCATCATAAAGAACGTGTCAAGATTTAGCCTCCAGCTCCTGTCGGTGATAGGGCAATCGTCGTAAGGAAGACCGGGTCCTATGATTATTAATCAGATTTAGGCACTGACCATTCATATCAAAGGTGAAAAAAATTGAAGCTTTTTTTAACCAACTTCTGCAGCCTATAATGAATCAAATATATCATTGAGATGCAAATGCAAATTTATTTATGCAAATACATAATAGATTTGTTATTTTTTAATGAATTAAATATGTTTAAGGTTTTTCAGATTATTTATACTATAGTAAATAATAGATACAATCCACATGAACAAAAGCTCTTTGGAATGCACACTAGTTTCTTTTTTAATTCTAATTTTTAAAAATGTAATTAAGTTTGATTGGCATATGATTCATGTATCGTACAATCCAGTAGTCCAGTCACATTAAGAAGGGGTGTGCAATCATTACCACAATTGACTTTGGAACATTTTCTTCTTTCTCATAGTCATTGTTGTTAGGTTCCATTTCCCCCTAATCTCCCCTGCCATGTCCCTAGGTAACTATTAACCCCGTTCCAGCTACGGACTCTGTAGATTTCCCTGTCCTGGGTTTCATGGACCGAAGAAACATACGAAAGAAAATCAAGAAACTAAAGATGTTATTCTAGGCACCATTGATCGATGTTCAAAAACTGGAAACAGTTGAATAAGAAGGGTCAGTAGGTGGAACATATGACTGTCGTGCCAGAAATGAAGAATCACAAGACACAGTTCTGCAAGACCAACTGATTTGTTGGAAACGACTTTTTCCCACAACATAAATGGCAACTCTACACGCGGACCTTGTTAGACAGAACACAAGAGTGACCATATCTGTGGAAAGGGATGATGGAAGAGCCCAGTAAAATCAATTAGAACAAGATCAGGAAGCCACCTGTGGGACAGACCACAGTTCAAGTTGAAGCTGAAGAAAAGGAAGGCAAGTTCATGGGAACCAAAGTGCCACCTAGCAGATGCCACCTGAAGGTAGAGACAACAAAAGACTACGATCAAGAGCAGATGAGCTGTGGGTGAGAGCAGGGACATCCTACATGGAAAAAGCAGAAGGCACTAAGAACACAGGAAGAACAACAAGACCAAAGTAGACGTCAGAAGAGACTCTGAAACTTGCTCTTGAATGTAGAGCAGCTAAAGTGAACAGAGGAAAAGATCAAGTAGAAGAGCTGAACGGAAGGTTTCAAAGAGCAGCCTGAGAAAACAAAGTCTTATAACGAACTGTGCCAAGACGCGGAGTTAGCCAACTTAAAGGGAAGCACACACTTGGCATTTCTCAAGCTGAAAGGACTGACGAGGCATTTCAGCCTCGAGGGGCAGTCTTGCATGTGCCCATGGGCAGAGAACACCGCACTCCTGCTAACTGGACCAGTCGATAACATCATGAGCAAGGGAGGAGAGAGTGAAGTTGTCAAGGTTTCATCTTGCTTGGATTCACAGTCAATGCTCAGGGAAGCAGCAGGCAAGAAATGAAGTCTGCTGCACAAGGTCTCTGCAGAGTGTTGACAAGTAAGGATGTCGCTCCGCAGACTAAGGTGTGCCTGACCCAAGCAATGGCATTTTCAATCGCCTCCTAGGCCTGTGAACACTGGACATTGAATAAGGAAGCCCGAAGAAGAAGCAATGTGTTTGAATTATGAATGCTGGCGAGGAATATTGACAGCTCCGTGGGCTGTCAGAAGAGCAAATAAATCTGTCTTGGAAGCAGTCCAGCCAGGATGGTGAGATTTTGTTTCACGTATTTTGGATATGCTATCAGGAGAGACCGGTCTCTGGAAAGGACATTGCACTTGGTCGAGTAGAACTCACAGCCATTGAGCCAATTCCCACTGCCCTTGAGTCGACCCCGTAGGACAGGGTTGAATTGCTCCTGTGCCTTTCCAAGACTGTACCTCTTTCTGGGGGTAGAAAGCCTTGTCTTTTTCCAAGGTAAAGTAGCAAGGGAGTGAAAAAGAGGAAGATCCTGAACAATATGGATCGACCCAGTGGCTGCTACGATGGGCTCAAACACAGCCACAATTGTGAGGCTGGTGCAGGAGCAGGCAGTCTGTCATTCTGCTGTGCCTGGGGTTGCTATGGGTTGGAACAGAATTGAAGGCACCTAACACAAACATGGGCAAAATACTGAAGCATCAGGAGAAGATGGATGGTGCCTTAGTTAGAGCAGAACTAGTACAGGTGGATGGCTTTAATCAAAGGTTCAAATTCAAGGCACCCCCCCACCCCCACCCCCCGTGGGAGGTTTTCTCTGTGTTGACTCCAGGAAAGCACCTTTTCCCTCAACCTTCCCCTGGGTCTAGGAGTTTCTCAGTGCAGGGACCACAAGTCCAAAGGATGCAGTCAACTGTCCACACTTCTTTCCTTGCTGATAGGAGCTCTCTCTACCCCTTTATTGCCTGTAAGATAAAAAACGATGCAAGCCTCACATCAGGGAAACTCACCTTACATCTGCATCGAGGCTGTGACTCAAAAGGGATTACATCTCACCTTAATCCTCTTACAGCAAATCAGTGCTGATCTCATGAGATCACATCATGGGGATAATTACATCATTACGTACCTGCCAAACCACTGAGAAGCACGGCACAGCCAAGTTGACACATGTTTGGGAGGGACACAAGTTAATTAACGACCAGAAGGAATATATAGAGTCACGGCATCAAGAAGAATTGGCTGACATTCAGCCATTGAAAGATATGATAGTACATGATCAAGAACCGATGGTCTTGAAGGAAGAAGCCCAATGTATACTGGAGGCATTTGCAAAACAAACAACAATAACAACAACAACAAACAAGGCTCCAGGAATAGATGGAACCTCAATTGAAATGTTTCAATACATGGATACAGTGCTGGCAGCCCTTGTTTATGTCAAGAAGCTTGGAAGGCAGCTACCTGGCCAACTACCGTAACTGGAAGAGATCCATATTTGTGCCCAGTCCAAAGAAAGGGTATCCAACAAAATGCAGCTATTATTGAACAATATAATTAATAACATGCACAAAGAAAAAATCTTCTGAATTAAAATGTGGTTGCAGTTGGTATATCAACAGGCAACTGCCAGAATTCAATCCAGTCATAGAGGGTGTAGAACCAGGACGTAGAACGAGGGCCATCACCACTGATCACAGCTGGATCTTAGCGGAAAGCAGAGAATGACAGATAGATATTTACCTGTGTTTCATTGACTATGCAAAACCAAAAAACCAAACCCATTGCTATCGAGTCAATTCTGACTCATGGTGACACTATAGAACACGGTAGAACTGCTCCCGTGGGTTTCCAAGACGGTCACTCTTTATAGGAGTAGAACGCCTCATCTATCTCCCGAGAAGCAGTTGGTAGTTTTGAACTATTAACCTTGCGGTTGGCAGCCCAGTGTGTAACCACGACATTACCAGGGCTGCTCCCAGAGTGACTAGGCAAAAGTGTTGGTATTTTCAGTCTCTCATGTACCTGGGAAAGCTGGACAATGGAGAAAGAAGCCTGAAGCATCATTGGTGCCTTTGACTTAGAGTGCTGGTGCAGAATATCGAACATGACATGGCCTTCCAACTGTCTTGGGAGAAGTGTAGCTGGAATGCTCCATAGAAGAGAGGACATGCTAGTAGGCAGGGCCAGTCCCTGGAGAAGGACAACATGCTCGGTAACACAGCAAAAAGAGGAAGACAAGATGGATTGACACCGTGGTTGCCAACAAGGGGCTCACAAACAGCAAAGATTGTGAGGCTGGTACAGGACCAGACAGTAACACCGTCTATCACACAAGGGAACCCCTGAGTTGACACTCAGTCTACAAGACCTAAGGACAACCATCTTTACGGGAGCAGAATGCCATTTCTTTTTCCTGCAGAGCAGCTGTTGGGTTCGAACCACTGACCTTTGGGTTAGCAGCCAAGCTTTAATCATCACCAAGGGGCCTCTGCTAGCCAAGCAGTTTAAGCAGCCAAGTTTAGGAGTTTTCCTTCCTCACACTGAAGGGCTCAAGACCAAGGTCAAACCAGGGGTGGAGACCAGCAGAGCCTGGTGTGGTGTTTATCAAATGTCAGGCACTGGTCCGGGTGCATGCCTCCAGTGTTTGGGTGAGAAACTGAGGCCTGGAGAGGTTCAACAACTTGCCCAAGGCCACACAGCTAGTAAGTGGCTGGAGCAAGGATTTGAACCCTGCTCCTCTGACCCTGGAATATCTCTTGCTCCTAATCCTGGCAATAAATGACCACAGAGGAAAACACAAAAGGCTCGTTTTTTCTTTGTATATCCAAATTCAGAGTGAGGAAACTCGCGTAGTCACATACACGAGGCCTGCCTTGATTTGGTGTGCCGAGAGGGGCGGTCCAGGACCATCTGGCTGTCCTCTGCTACCTCCAGGCTCAGGCGTGTTTTATTGGGTCCACACCAGGTTTCGCATGTTAGAAAAATAGACTCTTTCCGCTCCCCTTTGGCTTCACGTTTAAAAAGTAGGACTGGGGCCGCCTTTGAAGGGAGTGTGTTTACTGCCGGGGGAGGGAGGCGGGGAGGCCTCAGCCCCTGAATGAGCCTCAGTCTGCCATGGTTTCCTGGCCCCGCAGAGGCCCTGCTGGGTTGTGGGGAGCTCAGAAGGCAGCCACACATTCTGCACAATGCCCTCCCTGTTCTCACCCAGTCCCCAGCACCAGAAGCGGAGCAGCAGCCCAGCAGAAGGTCCTTTGGATGGAGCCCAGACTGACCCATCCACCTCTCTCTGGGCTTTGCTTTCCTTAGCTGTAAAATGGGCACATGGACTTCCCCACCCAGAGCTCCTACCCCTTTCACGATTGTCTTTTGGGGAACTGCCCTCCCTCTGTCCATCAAGATAAGGGACAGGCACAATCAGACTCTTCTCTTGGAATGATGTGAAGCTGGAGAGGAAGTAGAATTAGCTGAGGTGTGTGTGTGGGGGGGTAGGTCCCTGATGACCAGGCCCTTTGGTTCCCACCTCCCCTTATAGCACAGCTCCCCCCCCCTCCACACACACACACACCGTGTTGCTGGATCCTGCCTCCCACTTCCTTGGTACTACCTCATTCCTAGTTGGTTCGGGGTGCCCTAGTACTCCACCTGCCAGGGTGACGACCCTGCTTCTCGTGGCGTTTGCTGCTGTGAAAAGGATGGCATTAGAAGGTCCTGGATAGAGCAGGAGGCAAATGTGGAACAAAATTCAAAATCTTAAAAGAAACCTAGCTTGCTGGTCAGCTAGACTGGTAAGACGTCCCCCCACCACCCCTCCACCTCTGCCCTAACTATGGCCCTTCAGGTCTGGAGCTCAGCTCACCCCTAGAATAATCAACCCTACAAGTGCCAAAGGGCAGTGTTTTCCCAAGGACAAAGTTCGGAGGGTTGGAAAAGGAGGGATGGAGAGGAGGCAGGCGATGAGGGGAGGAAGTAGGGTGGTCCACGGTGGGGATTGCAGTGGATGCTCTAAACAGACTGGGTATTGGCCCCTGAATGTAAAGCTGATGATCTACCATCACCTAACTCACAATGAAAAGGTAAGCATAAATAAATAAAGTTGGTGCTAGGGTCAAATTGCAGGCAGCAGAATGTAAGGTGGGTCCTACAGAAACCGGAGGGATTGTCCGGGCACTGGCATGGCGGTGCTATGTACGTAGATGCTGGAATCAGGATCTGATGCCCGGACCCCATCCTTACATGCTGTGTGACCTTGGGCTGCTTGCTTTGCCTCTCTGAGGCTTGGGTTCCCCACCTGGAAAATGGAGAGACGACTGGCACCAGGACTGGCTACCTAATCTGTGGGGTACAGTGCAAAATAAAAAGGAGAAGAGTACAAGGCCTCATGGTAAAATAAAATATTCAGATTTTCAAATCGTTGAGAGCAGAGCACTGAGCCACGCCTTGGCCCTCTGAGCTTTGCAGAAGGCAGTGCACACAAGCCTTTCCTCTCCCAACATGACCTGTTGATGGCCTTTGGGATGCAGACATGAACCAGGCCTGGTTCCTGGACCAGAGAAAGCTTTCTGAAGAAAGCGAGGGTGTGCGTGGCGGGCGGTGTGAGGGAGCAGAGAGGGCTGCCCTTTCGCGGGCCAAATCCTCCATTTCCTGAAGGGCTTGGGTTTTGACATTGTCCACATGACCCTCTAGCAACCACATCAGAGAGCAGAGGTTGGAACAGAATCAGAGAGTAGCCCAGATGTCTCCTCTCTACTGGACAGTGGACATCTGGAGACCTTGATTCCTACGGAGGGATTCTAGATGTTTCTACAGGATGGCAGTGCCTGGGTCATCTGGAGGGAAGCAGGGACTTTTCTACAAGTCCAATGATGGGACAGTGAATTACTTCATCAGTCCTGTCCGGACAGATGTCTCTGTAATGCCCACCACTTGACTGGGTGGGACTAAGTAAATGAGGTTCCCTTGGCCCATCAACAGGATTGACTAGCTTGTGAGGATGGGACCATACAAAGGAGGTACATGGGACCCGGATGAGGGGATTGGCCCATTTTGCCATCCCACTAACTAGGCTTGCACTGGGCCATTGCAGAGGCAGAAAGGGGAACCTTCTGACCACCAAGAAAGAGGAGCCAGGACTGGGATGTATCCTTTAGACCCGGGATCCCTGCACTGAGAACCTTCTAGACTGCAGAAATAGAGAACGATAACACTGGAGACAGCAGCTAAGGCAGTAGAACCAGGAGGCCGGCAAGTGATGGCAAGGGCAAGGTGGGGGTCCTGGTCCAGGGAGTGAGAGAGCTGAGTGTCTGCAGATGAGAGGCTTGTGGGCAGAGCTGAGGCACCCACTGGCAGAGTTAAAGAACTTTGTAATGCTTGTTGGAGCAGAGCAAAGGGCAGGTCTGTTCAAGAGGCTAAGAGGCTGCACGACCTGGCTGAGAGTGCAGCCAAGAAACTGTCCTGACTGAAGAACTGTGCCCTGAGTTGTACCTGATCCTGAATTGCAACCTGCTGAACCCGGCAGAGAAGTAGAGTGTCATTGGAGGCACAGCCGGTGTCAGAATTGGTCAAAAAAAAGTTTGGCAAGGAGAAGTTTGTCTGACCTCTGCCTCATGGGATTCAGCCTTGGGTGTGTGGTGCTGGGACGGATCCTCCTTCGCCCTTTGTTACGTCGGAGGAGGTTGGATGTGGTAAGAAGCCCTGGTAAGCATTGACGTGCTAAACACAAAGTCAGTGGTTCTAACCCATGAGCTGCTACTAGGGACAAAGATGAGACAACCCTGCTCCCGTAAAGACAGACAGTCTCGTAACTCCTAGATAGGGTTGATTTGTGTCAGACTTGATGCTCGTGGGATTGGGCTTGGGTCACACGTGGACATCATTTCCCAAATGCAGGCTTGGATGCTGGGGTTAGAACCCGCCTGGGTGGCTCCCATCCCATCCTCACTAACAACTACATGCCCATTTCACAAATGAAGTAGCTGAGGCTCAGCGAGGTAAGGTAACCTGCTTAAAGCCAGGCAGCAGGTGTCCACATTGGAACCCAGGCTTAGCTCTCAGCCCTGGTACACATATCCCAGCCCTCTCGCCCTGGCCTGGGGCAGCCACTGGGCGTGGTTTGCCTTCCTCGTCACACTGCCCTCTGAAGAGTCTTTACAATCCTCGTGGGTTCTGGGAGTTTGGCGCCTCTGTTGCTCTTCAGGGTCTGTTGTTTCCTGCAGGGCGCTCTGGCTGGCGTTGGGCGGCCTTTTAGCCCAACTTTCTGAAGAAATGTAGAAAGCTTACGTAGGTGTCAGAAATGCAAGTGATGATGGAGTGATATCTTGAGGAATGGCCGCCGCAACTAGCACATCGTCCTAGTTCGGAATGTTTGGCTGCAAGGAAGAGAGAGTCTGACTCACAGTCGCGTATAACACGCCGGATGAGCTCATACAATAAGAAGTTTACAGGCAGGCACTTGAAGGAAGGGTGGATCCTGGCCGCTCTGCAACCCCCCTGTCCTTTGTCGCATCATACTCTCCACTCTCACACCCTCACACCATGGCCCCCAACCAGAGAAGAAGACAAATAGTCTTCTACAGGGTGGCAGCCTGTAGGGGGGGGTGCCCCAGGACTGGCCACATGGCTATGTAGGGGCCAGTCACTAGCAGAGGGCTTTCCTGACTGATTGAGACCACTGGTGGTTCATTTTCTAGGAAGAGGACCAGGGCTGCTTTCCCTAAACTTTCCCTCGGTACCAGCCTCATTCCTGAACAAAATTGGGTTCTGTGAGTGAGGGGGAAGTCAGGGCCTGTAATAGTTTAGGTACTTTAGATAAACAAATCCACAGCAACTCATGTATAAGAGAGAGTTTTATGTAAAGAAAAGGTGCATCACGAAAACATCCCAACCCAATGC
>NW_022109491.1:7789966-7829235 GCF_000313985.2 Echinops telfairi
CAAGGCCCTGATATGGGGCTGGGACACCTGTGCTTGGGGAGGTGGGGGAGGCTGGAGCGGCTGGAGCAGAATGGGTGATGGAGGAAGACAGGGAAGGGAGGTAGAGAGGGGGCAGATCAGGCTGGCCCTCGCAGGCCCTTGTGAGGGCTTGGCTTTTGCCCTGAGGGAGGTGGGGGCCATGGAGGGCTGAGAGCAGAGGTCAGTGACAGGATCTGACTAGGTTGTAGCAGGACCCTTCCACCGACTGTGGGGAGGATGGGCAGTAAGGGTGAGGACCGAAGCTGGGCCAGGAAGGAGTCTAACAGCTACTTAAAAGGGGCCCCACCCCTGCTTGAAAGCCCCCCAGCAGTGAGCGTAGACACAGCACTAGAACCACACCTGTGGGCCCAGCCAGGGACCACCATCACTCTACCAAACGCACCTGTGCCAAGCACGCAGCAGTGTGCTCTGCCTTTCCACTGACAAGTTCTCATGAATGCCTCACCGTGGCCCTGGGCTAGGGACCTCGCTGACCTGTCTCTTTCTAGGTGAGGAACTGGCACAGCAGGGTGGGGGCTTGGGAGGGGGCTGTTTCTGCTGGTACTCACATCACATCCAGAGCCTGACCTTTCAACGAGGCCAGGCTGTGTGCCGCATTTGCAAACTGTGGGCATGGCTGTGGGCTGGTCACCCCACATCTCCCTGGGCCTCAGCACCACCTTCCCATGTGTCCCAATCTCTGATGCTTCGGGACTATTGTGTCAAAAGTGAAAAAAGGATAAAGCATAGAGAGTTTGGTTGACAGCCAGAGTGCTCCCCAGGGCCAAGGAGGGTGAGGCATCATCTCACGTACTGTGGGACAGGTTGTCAGCAGAGAGCAGACCCTGGAGACGGACATTGTGCGTGGGAAAGTAGAGGGGCAGCAAACAAGAGGAAGGCCCTGAACCACATACATCGCCACAGTGCCTGCCACGATGGTTTGGGGCATAGGAACAGGCGTGAGGAGGGCAAAGAAGCAGGCGGTGTTTCCTTCTGCTGTGCCCGGATGGATGGGGTCACTGTCTCCACTCCATGACCCCCAATGAGGACGACAACTTGACCAATAGAGAACAAAGCGACATGCTCAGAGATCTCACTGCATTCTCCTATGAGTTCTGAAGGGGGGTACTTTCAGGAACCCCACTTTGTAGATTAAGTGACCTACCTTGAGCCACACCCCTGGGGAGTCTAGGACTCCCTCTTCACAGCAGAGGTCCTTATACATAAATGCACTTCCAGTCATCACTGAGCATCAGAATATCTATGATAACGAAAACTCCTTCAGCCTTGTTCTCTGGAACAGATTCTGCGAGGAAGGGACTATCCCTTTTGCAGATAGGGACACCGAGGCACGGAGAGGTTAAGTGGGAGCTCAGGTTTACCTAGCCAGTCGGTGGCAGAGCTAGAAGGTAAACCCAGGCAGTTACAAGCTCGGGTGGCTCTTGTAACCCGTGCACCGTCCTCATCAAAGATACTGTACTGGATGATAAACTCAAGCCCCTGCCCACCTATCCCAGCCCAGCCCAACTCAACAGAACTCTGGGGGACCCTATGTATTTAGAGTGGGAGGAGCCTGGAAGGTGAGTGTCCTGAACCCCTTGCTCATTTAGCCAGCTGGATGGCCAGCCTGATGTTGTGGGTTACAGACCGAGGTGCCAACAGCAAGATTAGCGGTTCAGAACCACCAGCTGCTCTGCACTTGAAAGATGAGGCTTTCTACAGATCTGGGCTGCCTTGGAAACCCATAGGGGCAGTTCTGCCCTGTCCCAGAGGGTCCCTGTGAATTGGAATCTCCTGTCGTACAGGTTTGGAATATCCGTGCAAGTGAATTCGGTTTCTTTCTGGCTTGAGGTCAGCCAGCTGGGGTGGTGGGGTCTGTTTTGGTGGAAATGCCCCCCAGGTCCCCCTTACACCCTCCTCCCCAACATCCCTGCCCTCTTAGTACAGGATCTCCCACCCCATGCACCCCGACACCACCACCCCTCCCCTAACCAGGTTCACTCCTTCCTCCACAACCCTTTCCCCTCCCACACCTACCTGCCCCATCCAACCTACCTCTTCCACCTCCCCATTCTCCCGCTCAGGATTGGGGATCTGTCTCTGCTGGAGTTGCTGGAGGTGGGGCAGAGGGCCCCCAGCGGCCCCAGCGGAGCTCTGAAGTCCCCCACCCCTTCCACAGTTACAGGGATGAACCGCAGGGAGGGAGGTGGGGAGGTGGTGCGAAAGGGAGGTGGGGAGGTGGTGCGAAGGAGTGCACCAGGTTGTGGAGAGGGGGTGTGGGGGTCAGGGTGTGTGGAGAATGGAGCCCTGTTGCGAGGAAGGGGGCCTTTGGGGAGAGGCTGGGCGGGGGTGGCGGTGCTGAGGGTCCTGCGCGAGTGGAGGAGAGAGGCGAGGGGTGAGCTGGCCCGGAGTGAGGGTGGCGGTGGAGAAAGCGGCAGAAGAGGAAGGGGGTGGGGGCCAGGGAGGAGGGAGAAGAAGTACGGAGAGGGCAGGGGGAGGAGGAAAAAGAGGAGGGAGCCCTGGGGGCGGGCGCACCAGGGACCAGGACGCGGAGAGCCGCTAGTGGCCATCCCATCCTCGCCGAGCCCGCGCCGCCGCCGGCCATGCCCTGGGCTGTGCTCCTCGGCCTCCTGGCCGCGCTGCTGCTGCTGCTGCTGCTGACCCGCCGGCGCACGCGGTGAGTCCCCGGCCCTGGCCCCCGCGGACAAAGGGGACGCCTCGGTGCCTGCCCCAGCCAGCCGCAGACCCTGGGGGGGTCCCCCGCCCCAGGCCCCCGGCACTTGCCCACCGCTCACCCCTAAGCGCGAGACCGCTGGAGACGGACGTCTCAGGGCCCCGCAGAAGGGGCGTCGGGGCCGACACCCCTTTCACCCAAGAGTGGGACAAGAACTCTGGGAGGTGGGGACACCGCGGGGGGGGGCCTGGGGACATCTGAGCTCCGGTGGGCGATCCCCGTCCCCCACCCCCCACCCCCACCCTAGCAGCAGCTACTCCTATCAAGCTCTTTGTAATCCTGTGGGAACAGCGCTCATCCCATTACACAGATGGGAGCGCTGAGGCTGGGGAGCCCTGGATGGGCGGGTGGGCCCAGGGTTTCCTTTTGCAGGGGCGGGGGGGGTAGGAGGGGAGAGACTGAGACCCAGACTGAGACAGGCTCCCCCTCCTGAATTCCCCGTGGGGGCGGAGGAGGTGGGTCTCAAGTCCGGAAGGGGTCCTTTTCCACGGAGAAGTTGGCTTTCAGAAGCACAGCGGGGACTCTGAAAATCAGGGAGGCGGCGGAAGGCAGTATTTTTCCTTTTTAAAATATGTATTTTTTAATTGCACCAAGACCAGCTGGATATGTTTGACTTAAAACAAATGGTTAAGCTGGTACAGATCAAGAATGACACTCCTCCAACCCCCTCCCCTGTATTCCAGTCCTCTCTCCAAACCAGTTTGGCAGAAACAGCCCAGCTATTAAAACTCTCTCTCTCTCTCTCTCTCTCTCTCTCTCTCTCTGTCTCTCTCTCTCACTCACTCATTCACTTTCTCTCCTTTTGAAATAGTTTTAGAGTTACAGAAAAGTTACGAGAACAGTTGAGGGAGTCCCGTACACACCTCACCCAGTTTCACCCATCAGCACATCTATCACAACTGGTCCGTTAATGGCAACTACACTCCAGACTGTATTTGATCCCACCGCTTTCTCCATGAAAGTCCTCTTTCCCTTCCAGGACCTGATCCAGGCTGCCATACTGCCTTTACTTATCAAGTCCCCTCAGACTAGAAACTCTGACTTTTCACAGGAGTAGTAGAAAGCCTCATCTTTCTCCCACAGAGCAGCTGGTGGTTTCAAACCACTGATCTTTCGGGTAGTAGCCCAACCTGTAACATGTGTGTGTGGAGGGGTGGGTAGGGTAAGTAAAAACGTATTGCTACCAGTCATAGAAAACTTCATTCAGCAAAATATCAAAATGTGAAGCTATCGCTTCTGTACATGTCCCCCACCTAGGTCTGCAGGCTTCTGAAAGCAGCGTTTCCGCCTCTCTAACCCTTTCCCAAAGAAGGCCACACTCTGACTTCGACCAGGGCCAAAAGGCAGTTTGCCATCCTTGAGGGATTCACAGCATGCTCCTTTTAAATATTCTTTGAGTTTGGACCCAACAAGAAGTCTGAAGGGGGCAAGATCAGGGCTGGAGGGTGCATAGGATGTCCCGGTGAAGTTCTTGGTAGGACAGCCCTGGTACCCTTAATGAATGAGCAGGGCACGGTGGTGCTGGGGGAAAAGAAAATCCTTGGGGCAACTTTCTGCCCTTTTCTCACCAGTACCATTTTCTGTTGTAAAAGTTCTTTGTAAAGCCCTGGGTTAGTCTGCGTCCTTTGAGAAAATCTATCAAAGTTGCTCCTTGGAAACTCCAGAACCAGTCACCATAACCCCCTGAACAGACCTCTGCCTTGGATTTAACTGGCCCAGAGGATCCCCCCAGAAGTCTGTCTAAGTGGGCCCCTCTAAGGCGCCCTAATGCGACTATGTCAAGTCTATTGCCAAGAGAATTTGTCTATAGCCCTTTAGACATTTTGTTTGGAACAAACCTGTGCATTTCTGAACTAGGATCTGAGCAGCAATCCTTTTGTGCTTACACACACTTACCCTCGTGTGTGTGTGTGTGTGTGTGTGTGTGTGTGTGTGTGTGTGTGTGTACCAGAATGTCTGAAAATTCCGGGACCCAAGGCACTTAACATTTTTATTTTTAGAATGTTAGTTGAATTTTCAAGCAATGTAAACTCACTGTATTCGTGTCTAATCGCTGAGGCCCTTTTTCTGGTGAAACTCAAAATGCTGTGTTCAATCACGGGACTGACCAAAAAAGAGGCAGGATGGATGCTCTTCCCCACGTTGCCAGCTTTGGGTGCGCAGTTGAGAGATGGGGCACACCGAGTGCTTACTTTGCTTCACTCCGGGTTTTCATCTTGACTGCGATCCAGCCTGCTACCTGGGCACCGGCCTCATTCCTTTCATCTTCCGTGGATTGTTATTGTTGGTGTTAGCCGCCGTCCAGAGCAGCCCCATGCCCAATGGAACGAAATGCTGCCCAGCCCTGTGCCATCGGTTGTGGAGCAGACTTCTGTAATCCACAGTTTCCATCGGCCTAGTTTCACTATAGGTCGCCAGGCCTTTCTTCCTAGTCCTAGTCTGAAAACTCTTTTGACAATTGTTCAGCATCATGGCAACGCTCAAGCCTCCGCTGACCGACAGGCCTGGCCTGACTTGGCATGGAAGGCAAACCGCTGAGTGACCGCGCTCCCCGTGTGCTGTGTAGTACTCCGTGACAGGAAGGCAGCATAGAGTTTTCCTGTTTTGCTCATTTCCCTACCGATGAAGTTTTAGGTTGTTTCCAGTGTTTTTTGCTACATCAGACCTTGCTACGTGGCCCTCTGGTGAGGAGGGCCTTCTAGCCTGTGTTTTTCTCAGAAGTGGTGGGCGTGTAGCTGGATGCAGTGGAAAAGTGGTGGGGTTGTTGTGGGAATGCATGGCCGGGGGGGACTCTGCACACATGGAATGACATCGTTCTCCCTCGGCTCCCCAATCTTCAAAATGGGCTTGATGAGAGGGAGGGCCGAGAACGAACGGAGAGTTAATTGATCTGTGGAGGAGAGTCTGGCTTTTGTACCTTGAGCTGGCTTGGGAGGATCCGTGAGTGGGATGCTAGTTGGGGACAAGTGTGGGAATGGGAGTCACTGGCAGCCTGAGGCAGTTGCATGGGCCCTGGGAGACGTCCCGCCCCCCTGGAAGCCCCAAATTGGAGGGAATCCAGCTGCACAATCTCATTTCCTCCTTTCTACTCGGTGAGCGGGCCTCGTTTGATTGTCCCCACTTTACAGAGGGGGAAACTGAGGTTCAGAAAGACTGAGCGATGCACCCAAGATCAGCCAGTGTTCAAATCTGGGCTGCCAGAAATGTTAATTGCAGGAAAAGTGAAGTCTCGCTCCACCTACATTGCTGGTCCACACCATTAGAGGCAAACAGTAAGAGAGGCAGGTGGCTTCAAAGTGGAAGATGTCACTTCGACCAGAGGTTTTTTAAACAAGGACAGACTCTCCAGGGTTGTGGGGGTGGGGGGGGGAGGTGGCGGATCTGGTGCTGTGAAGCTGGGCTCCCCAGTCTGGGTTGAACAAGAAGGCATCTCCTCTGCCTCATTCTTTCCCCGACCAGCTGGAGGTCATCCAAACGCAGATCATACTTTGCATCTAACTGACTCCAAAGTCATGCTCTTCCCCGACAAAGCAACACAAAACACAACACTACCGTAGCTGATGAGCAGTTCTCATTTCACTTCCGGGTCATGCTTTTTGTTTTTCACTAGGAGAAGAATTAAACACAACAAAACCAGGAAAGGAATCGGACTCCCTTGTACCGCTCCCCTTGGTCTGACAGTTACTAACAGTCCTTCAAAAACGACAGCAGTGTGTTGCCACTAACCCGCTCATTCCGCACGTCAGGGAGCGAGGCCGGTCACAGCTCCATCATCCTCCCCGAGGGGTGGAAACCGGGTGCCAATATGAGTTGCACTTGATGGGAAGGCATTGGATTTGGTGGGTTTTGTTTGCTTGTCTTTAAGTCCAAATTCAAAGGGTTGCAGTTATGGGAAGAATTTTTAAGCCCCGTTCAGTAACGGCTGGACCCCTACTTTGGGGGAGGCTGGTGAGGACAGACTCCTGGGCTGGGAGCTAGGAGCCTGGCTTCTAGTCCACAAGGGCTAGTCATTGGCCACGTGGGTACCAAAAATGCCCTTTTTGCTTCCTGCGTCTCAGCATTCCCTTCTGGGTTGGGACGTGGCTCACGTAGTCGACCCGGCTAAGGACATCGCTGGCCTCTTCGCCTTTATGTGGCTGCTGCAGGGAGCACTGGGGGCGGTCTCCTGAGGGGGAGGCCACTAGGCACTATGGTGGCACTGGAGGGCTGGTCCCGTGCCCTGTAAATGCCCCTGTGGGACCCACCATATCTGGGCACAGACCTGGCTCATTTTAACAGGTTGTGACTGGAGGCCACAAAACAGAGTTCTGTGGCTGGTCCAATCTCAGGTGGATCTCGTTCAGTGCCAGGGGAGGCCATTGGGGGAATGCCACATACAAAACCCCAGACTCCCAGTTTCTCAGGGAGAATGGGCACACCTAGTACCACGTATCCCCCACTCCGTAATGGCGGCCTCCCCAGATCTTTATCCAGCGCATACCACTCTCCGCTGCCTCCCCAACAGGCCGCCAAGCAACGGTTTCTATTGTACTAGGTAGGGGGTTACAATTCAGATTGTCAACTTCTTACATTGACCAAGAATCCTGCATTTGTTGTTGTTGTTATTTGGGGGGGTAGGTAGTGGGGAGTAGTAAGGAGCATAAGCGGGTTAGGGAGACCCTCAGCGAGAACCAAACAGCCTGAAGGTGAGCCTTGGGTTTGGTGAGTGGGGAACGCTGATTAAACACACTCAGGTTGCTCTCTGGCCGACAACCAGTTGTTTCCTGTTCCTCTTAATTCTCCCCTCATCTGAGCCCCTGCCTCCCCACGGGCTCACCCTCACTCTCTTTATTGAGTGGACAGAGGGGGGCAGCTAAGGGATGCCAGCCTCTACCATGGGCCAGGCAGAATGTGGTCTGTGGCCGGCCCCTAACTGGGTGTAATGCACTTAAGGTTTAAGTCCTCCTAGCAACCCCGGGGGTTCACGTAGGGGGTGGGGCAGGCAGGTGCTATTCATTTAGCTCCATCCGTGTGAGTCTTACTCCTAAGCCCCTCCTCTGGGAGCCCGGGTGGTACAATTGGTATGTGAACGCCACTGACCTCAAGGGTGGCCGTTCAGACCCACCCGGCGGCTCTGCCAAAGGAAGCTTCCCCTAAGACTTCGGCCACCCACACCCTGGGGGGCAGTTCTGCTCTGCACACCAGCAGCGCCCCGAGTCCACATCAACACCATGGAAACCGTTTGTTTCTTTTCTGTGCCAGGATCTATCCAAAGTGCCATTGGCCACCAGGCCCTGCTCTCATGGGGCGTCCATCCCATGCAGGGGCCTGACCCCAGCCCTGGAGCACAAAAGGTCCACTGAGGCAGGGGGAGGTCACCGGCATCAGTGGGTGGGGTCTGTGACGGAACAGTGGGCCTTTGCTTGGGCCTAGGTTTCAGAGAGCGCCAGCAAGGCGCCTTGGCGTCCCCTGGGATGGCCAGTCCTGGTGGGCTGTGTGGGCAGAAGCATGGAATGGGAGGTTCAGGCCCTCTCCCTCTGTCCCCTCCTGCTGGCAGTGCCTCAATGCAGTGAAAGTGATCGTGGGCGAGGCTGGAGACCACAGGCCTCAAAATAGCGCATCCCTCACCCCTGCTGGCAGGCCAGCGGCTGAGTCACCCTGGAATGTGACCCAGGGCTGAGGAGGACTCTGCCGCTCCGCCTGACCACCGCAGGTGCCAGGGCTCTGCCTTCCTGCCTTTGTCCGCCCTCCTCCGGACTACTTTTCTGTGGGTGAGGCGGGCAGCCAGAAATAACACCTAGCTTCGTGGGGAGCCAGCCAAGCGCAAGCTCCTGTGCCCTCCCCCAAGGAGGCCCGGGGGCCAAAGCTGGACCTTGAGTGGGAGCTGGCCTGCACCCTCTCTGGCCTCAATTTCCTCATCTGCAAAGCAGGGGTGCAAATGCCCACCTAGGGGTGGTCGCAGCCCGAGCAGCCAGACCTAGCAACCGGCTCCTTCCCATGAATCCTCAGGCACATGTTCACGCCTCTGTCTCCTCTGTAAACTGACCCTCCATAATGATAGCTCCTTCTGTTTAGGGTCAGGAAAGGAGTCCAGAGTTAGCTGTTAGCCAGGAGAGGCTTAGCCCAGTGCTTCACAGCCGGTGCTAGCTGAGCCAGCCGGGTCCAGGAGCACGGGGCAGATGCTGAGTGGACTGCTTGCTGTGCAGGTGGCGCTCCGTCAAGGGTACCTGAGTCTTGTGGCTCCTCCTCAGACTCCATTGCTTCCCAGTTACACAGTGCCAGGCTATACCCCCTCCCCTAGCCCCACCTGCACGCCCACGCACATCCTCATCTCAGCCTGGCCCAGTCTGTTCTGCCGTGATTGCCATTTTACAGGTGGGGACAGGGAGGCCCACAGATAGGGACAGGAAGCTAAGACCCTTCAAGTCCCACAGCCAGCCAGAAGCAAAGCCCCGGAGTGAGGTGCCTGGACTTGCATGAGCATACTCTCCTGGCCTTCTCCTCCCTGGGCACTGGTCTGGGAACAGGTCACACACACCCTCCCACACACAACTTCGCTTCAGGGAATCTTGGGATCAGACAGCAGGAAGAGCCCAGCCCCTTTCCTGACAGCTCCGACCTTGGACCTTGCATCTGTCTGGAGCAGCTGGCAGGGTGGTGCGGGGCGGTGAGGGGGTGGGGTGCTGGGGAAGCCACCTCCTGAGGCTCTCAAACTTCATCTCCCGTTCTGCTCCCGTCAGCCCCAGCCCCGGCCCTCACATCTGGCCAGTCTTTTCTGGTCTGCTCTTGTCTGAAATTTAGTGTGAGTCTGGGCACTTTAGAGAAACAAATCCACAGAAACTCGTGTATAAGAGACAGCTTTATAGAAAGGTTAAGTGCGCATCAAGAAAACATCCCAACCCAGTGCTGCCCAAGCCCACAAGTTCAACATTAACCTATTAACCCATATGTCCGACACCAATCCACAAAGTCCTCCTCCATCTCACAAAACAGACGCAATGATGCCGACTGCAGGAGGAAAGCCGAGTCAGTGAACGTGTAAGCATCTCAGTGCTAGCAGGGGTCTCCACACAGTTGCTCCAGCACCCAGGGCTGCATCGGGGTAGGTCCATGTGGCTTCTCCTCGGGAATGTCTTGCAGGAAGTGAGCCTTGCCAGCTAAAGCAGGGAACTGGCTAAGGCAGCTGCACCCTGGTCCGACCATCAGAAAGCAAGAAACCCAAGAACTAGAAAGGCGAGGCTCACCCAGCCATTTATCCCTCCACCCTTCAATTAACCCCACATGTGTTTATCGGCCAGGTTGGCACAATAAATAACTACCTCAGTTAAGTTGGGGGCAGCCAGGACAAGGGTGCAGAGAAGCTGCTGACCCCTCTCCTGGAAGTGGGAGAGCTGGGTGCTCAGCCTGGCTCACTCCCTAGAGACCATGGCTTGGGCCTACTCCAGGACAGCTCTCCCCAATGGTCCCAGTCACCTCCTGACTTGTCTCTCTCCTTCCTCTTGCCTCTCTGTGCTGTGGCCTCTTCAAATCAGGTCACATTGCCCTTTACCTTCTACTTCAGGCCCCCCATGGGTTTCCATCACACTTGACCCGAAAGCCAACTAACTCCTCACCTTGACCTTCACGTCCACATGATCTGCAAGGCCACCTCCAGTGTCATCTCCTACTGCCCCTCCCCTACCACATGCTCCAGTCCAACTGCACCGCCTCCCCAAGCAAGCTGCCACGGCTGCCCTCTGTCCGTAACACTCGCGCCCCAGCTCTGCCATGGTGCCCCCTCGCCCCCTCCCAGGCTGCCCTCCCAGGGAAGCTCCTGGAGGGACCCACCCCCCAGCACCCCATCATCTCTGCAGTGCCCTACTGTCATTGTCTCTCTTTACCCTCCTTTCCTTTGTCTTTATTTGTGTGTGTGGGGGGGGGCGAGATTTAATCCACATACCACAAACATTCACTAACCACAAGACCAGCAGTTCGAATTCACTGTTTGGGGGAGAAAAACTCGGTTTTCTACTCCTGTAAAGATTTCCAGTCTCAGAAACCCCCAGGGACCATTCCACCCTGTTCTATGAGGTCGCTATGAGTCAGCATAGACTCGATAGCAGTGAGCTTCTTTTTATCTTCTTCTTCTACTACTATAAACCTCACCTTCTAAAATTACTCAAATTAGTGGAGTTTTTAATTTGTATTTTAAAATGTTACAAGAGTATGTAACCATCACCACTATGTAATTTCAGAACAAAGAAAATCTCCAAACCCATGAGCAGCCCCCCACTTCTCTCCCTCCAGCCCCTGACACCCTTGCATCTGCTTTCTGTGCACATGGCTTTGCCCATAGCGGACATTTTGTATAAAAGGAATAATAAAATATGTGGACTTTTGTGACTGGCTTCTTTTACCCAGCGTGACGTTTTCAAGGGTCAGCCACGCTGTAGTAGGTGTCAGTGCTTTATCCCTTTCATGGCTGAGTAACACCCCATGGCAGGGAGAGGGGGGTTTTGCTTGTCCATTCCGTGGTGGATGGGCAGTTGGGTTTTATTCCCGCTGAGAGGCTATTGATGGTAATGTTGTGTACAAGTTGTTGTGTACACACCTGTTTTCAGTTCTTTGGGGTGCGTTGCTGGATCATATTGTAACTCTGTGGGTAACCTTTTGAAGAAATGCTAAACTGATTTTCCAAGCTGCTACACCATTCGACATTCCCACCATGTAGTTTCTTCACATACTCACCAATCCTTGCTATTTTCTGTCTTTTTGGTTACAGCCACCTTAGTGGGTGTGAAGTGGCATCTCATCACAGTTGTGTTTTGTATTTCTCCAATGGCTAAGGATCTTTTAAATGTGCTTATTGACCATTTGTATATCAACTTAGGAGAAATGACTATTCCAATGTTTGCCCTGGTGATAGACATGACACTGTAGGTCTTGTGGTAGAATTTTGCAAGTCCAATGACTTATTACAAAGGCTTTTCTCCAACAACATAAACACCAACTATACACTTGGGCCTCTCCAAAGAGCATACACAGAAGCAAATCTATTCATCTGCAGAAAGAGAGTACGGAGAATCTCTCAAAGTCAGAACAAGATCAGGGGCCAACTGTGAAAAAGACCACTAATGGCTCGTATGCAAGTTGAACTTGAGGCTGAATAAGATGAAAACAAGTCTACAAGAGCTCATGTACAACCTTGAATATATCCCACCTGTACCTAGAGACCATCTGACAAGTAGATTTGATACACTCAATGCTAATAACCAAAGACCAGACAAGCTATGGGATGACAGAAGGAACATCAGACATAGAGCAGAATCAAACCCCCAACCCAACTCACTGCTGTCAAGTCAATGCCGACTCCTAGCGACCCTTTAGAACAGGGTAGAACTGTCCCTGTTGAGTTTCCGAGACTGTAACTCTGTTTGCGATTAGAAAGCCCTGCCTTTCTTTTGAGGAGCAGCTGGTGGTTTTGAACTGCTGACCTGTAGTTAGTAGCCCAACGTGTAACCGCTATGCCACCAGGTCTCCTTAAAGAAAGCAAAAGGTCCGAATCAACATCAGACAAGATTGAAACGTACTCTTGAACGTAGGATGACCAAGTGAAGGGAAGAAATAATGAAGTAATCTTCTGGACTCAACAGAAGTTTTCAAAGGGCAGCTTGAAAAGAAATGTGCAGAGACCTGGAGGTAGAAAACCACAGGAAGACCATGTGTGTGCGTCTGGGTAGCCTAGGGAAACAAATCCACAGAACCTCATACGTATGTAACAGAGAGTTTTATATAAAGGGTAAGTGTACATTAAGCATCCCAGCCCAGTCCAAGCCCATAAGTCCGACATTAGCCCCTATGTCCAACACTGATCTACAAAGTCCTCCTCAAACTCAGAAAGCACACCTTACGATGCTGACTGCAGGAGGAAAGCCAAATCAGTGAACGTGTAAGCATCTCTGCGCTGGCAGGATTCTCCATGCGGCTGCTCCAGCACCCAGGCTGACCATCAGGGAGCAAGAGACCAAAGAACAAGAAGGGTGAGACTCACTGAGCCATTTCTCTCTCCACCCTTCAATTAACTGCCCTTCAATTAATCCCACATGTGTTTATCGGCCAGGTTGGCACAATAAACCTTAACTAGCACACCATTCTCAGCATTTCTCAAACTACAACCACCGGAGAAGAAATTCAAGCCTCTTGTTACAATATTGAGAGACTCCATGGGCAGAATATTGAGTGTGGCACAGGAAGCATCAAAAGAAGATGAAGGGACACACGGAGTCACTGTACCAAAAAGAATTGCTTGGTGTTCATCTATCTTACAAAAAAAAAAAGTCAAACTCACTATTGAGTCAATGCTGATTGGCTATGAGACTGTAAGTGTTTATAGGAGGAGAAAGCCCAGTCTTTCTCCCTCGGAGCTGCTGGTGGTTTTGAACAGCTGATCATTCAGATCACAGCCCAACTTGTAACCACTGCACCACCAGGCTCTCTCACCATCTTGGGAGGTAGTGTATGGTCAAGAACTGACTTGATCAAACGCTAGGAAGAAGACCAAGCTGCGCTGAAAGCATCTATGAAAACGAGGCTCCCGTTTTCAACAAATGGGTGCAATGCTGGAAGCCTTCGCTCATCTATGCCAAGAAATTTGGAAGGCAGCTACTTAGCCTCTGACTGGGAAAAAAAATCCATATTTGTGCCCATTCCAAAGAAAGATGATCCAGCAGAATGTGGAAGTAATCCACCATATCATTATCACACACAAGTAGGATTTTGCTGAGGATAATTCAGAAGTGAATATAGCAGTGCATGTATAAGGAACTGCCACACATTCGAGCCAGATTCAGAAGAGGACATAGAACATAGGCTGTTGGTGGGTGGATCTTGGCTGACAGCAGAGAATACCAGGTTGACCTGTGTTTTATTGACTCTGCAAAGGCACTCAGCTATGTGGACCGTAACAAAGTAGGGTAACATTATGAGGAACGAGAATTTCAGAACACCTAGTTGTGCTCACGCAGAACATTACGTGGACAAAGAAGCAGTTGTTGGAAAAGAACAGGGGATATGGTGTGGTTTAAGATCAGGAAAGGTGTGTGTCAGGGTTGTATCCTTTCTCCGTACTTATTCAATCTGTATGCTGAACAAATAATCTAGAAGCTGGACTATATGAAGAAAATAGTTATGTCGCCAGGCTGCTAACTGCAAGGCCAGTGGTTTGAAGTCAGCAGAGGCTCCACAGAAGAAAGACTAGGATTTCTACTTCCACAAAGAGTTACAGTTTCACCAAGAAAGGAACATAGCACAGCAGCAATGGGAGCAGAGCCAAGCCACAAAGCCCCCGAGCCCCCCAAATAGACTTCAGGCTAGATGGGGCAGTTCCCAGGACTCCCCAGGACCTGTGGGGAGATCATCATAAAGGTCAGTGGGTGGAAAGTCTTGTGGATCCAGTGGCTTTGTAAGCATCTTAGAACTGGTAGGGGTCTCCTCATGGCTCCTCCAGCTCAGGGCACTAGCACAGTTCCATGTGTTTTGGCAGCCGTAATTTCTCCCAGGGAGTGAGCCTGTGTCCCGCCTCCAGTGAGCTATTTAGCTCCTTAGCGCCTCCAAATGAGGTCATCAAGCTATGACCTGATTGAGAGGCTAGATTCCACTCCTTCACTGTGAATCTTCAAATTGACACCAGATTATGTAACTACCACATGGATTTATGAACTTGATCTAGACGGGGCTGGGATGGTTTCTCAATATTCAACTGCTCATGTTTATAAAGCTCTTTCTTACACACATATGAGGGTCTGAATTTGTTTCTCTAGTCAACCCAGACTAACACAGCTATGTTTTAAATTTCCGCAAACCCAACAGTTTAAGACAACCCGCATTCATTAGACAATTTGGTAGATAAAAGTAGCAGCATGATGTGGCTGGGCTCCCTGTTGTGAACTGCCATTGAGTCAATCCCAAACTCCTGGTGACCTTGTGCACAATGGAATAGGATCACTGTGATGCACAGGCCTCTCTTCCTAGACTGTTCCCAGTCTCACAAGGCTGAAATCAAGGTGTCTGCCAGGCAGCCTTCCTATCTGGGCACTCTTGGACGAATCTGGACCAATCCCATTGCTCACAGTGTAGGGCCGAGGGCCCCATTTTCTGGCTTCCTGTCAGTGGAGGTTTGCTCTGATCTACTAGAGGCTGCCCACATCCCTCGCCATGTGCCCCCTCCATCGTCAAAGCCAGCAACACAGCATCTTCCTTATGTTACATTTCTCTCATGTTTCAAATCACTTCTGCCAGGAAGAACCAGTCCTTTTTAAGCCCCATCACTTAACCCCCGACTAGCCAGGCCTCCTGAGGGTAATCATTTTTTGTTAACCCTACGCCATATAGCTCCTCCCTAGGAGGGAGTTAGAGACGGTATGGGTCATTATGGTTTCCTTTGGATTCTGCCCACCATCAAAACCCAACTCGCTGCCATTGAGTTGATTCCAACTCACAGTGACCTGATAGGACAGGGTAGAACTTCCCCTGTGGGTTTCTGAGACTGTAACTCTTCACGGGAGTAGAAGGCTCCATCTTTCTCCCGCTGGCCCCACGGTGAGCAGTGAACGTTGTTCTTATGTTCCCGGAGGAATTGCTTTGCTCTCAGGAATGATTCTGGTCTTGAGTATCACCACACAGCCTTGGCATCCCCAGACTGAATGAGCATTGACCTGTAACTCCATTTAAAACCACATCCCATGCCCGCTAGCCCCTTCCCTGCGTCATCAAATGGTAATACCGCGATGTTTCTGCAGGCGACCTGGGGAGCCTCCGCTGGACCGGGGCAGTATCCCCTGGCTGGGCCATGCTCTGGAGTTTGGAAGAGATGCTGCCAGCTTCCTCACGAGGATGAAAGAGAAACACGGCGACATCTTTACCGTAAGTGCCTCTTGTGCCTCTGGGGAGAGAGGGGAATGAGCAGCAGGCCTGCTTGGGGCAGAGTGATTTCCTCAGCACCCATCCAACTTGCTACCCATATGTCTTGCCAACTGTACATTCAGTGCTAACCTGATACTCATCTTCAATAGCAGCTATGCAATCATTCAATATCTTTTCAATACTTATACATCCAACTGCCTTTCATTCTCCATTCAGCTTACAGCAATGCAACTTCTATCCATCCATCCAACCATCCTTCCTTCCATCTATCATTACACCTATGTACCCAATATCTGCTCAGCAAACCCCCAGTATTTATCCAGCTATTTCATTGCGTGCATCTTTCTTTCCATGTAATTTTCCATGATCTGTCTTTCTATCCATTCACTCACGATCCATCCCTCCATGGCTTTACCCATCATTTACCAAATGCTCTTCCATTCATGTACTCAACATCCATCTCTTATCCATAATTTAGTTTCTACCAACTCCCATTTCTCTATTTATCTACCAAACCCTCCATCCATTAGCCATTATCCAGCAATCAACGATCCAGCCATTCATTGCCCAATGTCTGCTCATCCATTCATCTTCCACTCCGTGAATGCCTATTTATACCCCCTTCAGCCTTCCAGGATCCATTCAAGCAACTGCCACCCATTTATCTAATTCCATCTAGCCTTCTAACCTCCATCCATCCCTGCAACATCCATCATTCAATCTGTTTACCCAGCATCCATGGAGCGACCTGCCATCCTTGTACCCAATACTTTTTATACATTTATTTCCCAACTAACCCATCTATCAATAATTTTCATCCTTAATTTATTCATTGAGCTATACATTCATTTATCCACTCTTCTAGCAATCTATACACTAATATTTATTCAATGGCACCCACCCATCCATCCACTTATCCATCTTATTTATCTATCTACGATGCATCCACTAGCGGGTATTCAACAGCATTCGTCCATCCTTCAATCCACCCACTTATTCTTTTATTCACCTATCCATGTACACATCTAAAAATGACCCATTAACATTTACCCATCTCTCTCTATAGGAGCCCTCCTGGTGTAGTAGATTATGAGTTGAGATGCCCACTACAGGGTCAGCAGTTTGAACCCACCAGCCGCTCTTCCAGAGAAAGACCAGGCTTTCTGTTCTTGTACAGATTTACAGCTTCAGAAACCCAAAGGGTTTCAGTTCTAGTCTGTTCTGTAGCATCGCTGAGTCAGAGTTGACTCAATGGCAGTGAGTTCACATCAATCCACTCATGCATCCATCCACACGTCCAACTCTCCATCCGTGACACACACCCTATTCGTGTGCTGCCTCTTCTAGGCAGATCTTTCCTGATTTCTGGAGATACGGCAACAACCGGGATGATCAGGGATGGTGTTTAAGGGAGAGATTAAGAGCACTTGGGTCAGTTCCAAAAAAGCCCTGAATCCACGTCCTAGCACCGCCATGCTGACATGTGTGATCTTGGACACATTCATTTCTTCTCGAAGCCTCACCTTTGCAGCTGTGGGTGAATGAACGATGGTCCCTGTCTCAGGGTTGGCACAGGGGCGTGGGGGTGTGTGTCTATGAGAGAATACTGCCAGTTAAGGGTTTGCTGGGAACAGTGACCCCTGAGAGCTGCTGTTGTCCACAGTAACACTCGCCCCTTGGCCCTTGCCGACTTCCCACAGGTGCTGGTGGGCGGCAGGTATGTCACCGTTCTCCTGGACCCCCATTCCTACGACTCGGTGGTGTGGGAAGCTCGCACCAAGCTGGACTTCCATGCCTATGCCATCTTCCTCATGGAGAGGATCTTTGATGTGCAGCTTCCGCATTACAGCCCCAGCGACGAAAAGGCCAGGATGAAGCCGTGAGTGGCTGAGGGGTGCCTGGTGGTGGGCCAGGGTGGGTGCCTGCTTGGGCCCTGGGTAGCCGAGTATTTGGTTTTGCCCGAGACAGAAGATGGGTGAGAAAACCAGAACAAAACAATCCGCCGGGATTGGGTGCAGGAAGGCTTTTTTACACCTCCCTCCCTAGCTCTTTTGGGAGACAGCCTGGTTTCAGCACATCGGGGTTTGGACCAGCCCGGCCTGGATTCAAATCCCAGGTCTGCACTTTCTTGCTTTGTACACTTGGGCGAATCACGTCTCTTCTCTGAGCTTCTGATGCCTCCTCTGTAAGATGACGGGGGTGGGTGGGGGTTTGTGGGGCGGTTCATATTTTTGAGTCCCACTTCCGTGCCAGGCACCATGTGTAGTCCCCATCAGTCTTCCCAGCAGTGCTGGAGGGTGAGGTATGGGCAGCCTCATTTACAGCTGAGGGCACTGAGGCTCAGAGAGGGAAGCAATTTGCTCCAGGTCCCGGGGCTAGGAGGCGGTGCAGCTCCTTCAATACAAGGAATCCTTGTATCAACCAGAGGACCTGTTTCCTCTGCATTCACTCAGCAAGCAGCTGAGAGCCTACTATGTGCTGGTCATGCTTCCAGACATAGGGGGTGTGGGATGGCGTCGGGCAGGATTTGAAGTCCCGGCCCGTGCCAGGCATCTGATGGGCACACCTTTGTGTGTATACGTTGTGTGTGTATGTTAACCCCAGGAGGTGGATTTTCTCATCTTTACTGTGCAGATGGGGAAATTGAGGTTCAGACAAGTGAAGGGACTTGTCTGAGGTCCACCGCCCGTCAGTGGTGGAACCTGAATTTGCACCCGGTTCTGCCGACTCCTCAGCTCATCCCTTATCACCTGAGATGATGGCGCCTGCCAGGTGCCATCGAGTCAGTTCCAACCTGGCCCAGTCCTGTCCCGTGCTCACGATTGTCCTGCTCCAGCCTATCGCTGCGGCCGCCACCGTGTCCCTCCATCTGACCCAGGGCTCCTTCTGCTGTGCCTCCTTCCTACTTTACCAAGCATGATGCCCTTTTCCAGGCACTGGGCTCTCCTGACAACGTGTCCAAAGGCGAGTCTTGCCATCCGCCTTCTCAGGAGCACTCTGGCCGTACGTGTCCCAAGACAGATTTGTTTGTTCTTTGGACCTGTCCATGGTACTTCTGGTATTCTCCACCAGCACCTTTACTCAGCGGTATTGACTCTCCTTCCGTCTTCCTTATTCAATGCCCGACTTTCGCAGGCATCAGAGGCCACCGAAAATAGCGTGGCGTGGGTCAGGCACCCCTCGTCCTCAGAGTGACGCCCTTAGTTTTCAACACTTCCAACTGCTGAGCTCTCGTGCAGCGGATCTACCCGATGCAATGTGCTGTTTGATCTTCGCTGCTCCCATGAGCATTGACTGTGGATCCAAGCAGGATGAGATCCTTGACCCCTACGACCTTGTCTCCATTTATCATGACGTCACCTACTGGTCTACTTGTGAGGACTTTGGTCTTCTTTACTTGCAGTTAGAATCCATTGAAGGCTGCCGTCCTTGATCTTCAACAGCAAGGCAAATAGCACCTGTGTTTGGCCCTGGGGAGCTCACTCAGGGTGGGAATCTTTAGGCTTCTATTTCCTGGAAGAACACCCCCCCTCCCCCAGAGTTAGGAAAAGCATCTAGAGAACCTATGTTCTGAGGATGACCAAAGCTGGGGAAGCCAGCCCCATGGACGCAGATTTTACCCAGTTATGGCCCTGGCCTTGTGGGACAGCTGCTAGGAGCATTCTGAGTCCACGTGTCCTGGGTGCTGTCCTTCCAGGGGTGCTGGTGAGGCTCTATGGACACCAGCAGTCCACAGTAGGCTGCAGCCTACCCCCCAGGCACTCCGAGAGATTCCCAGTGTCCTCCAGTGTCCGCGCTAAGGGATTCTGGGATTTCTCACAAGCTGCCCAGCATGTCTTCTGGGCCTGGAGGCCACATCTGTTGAGGGCCACCATTTGCACGGAGAATGAGTGCTTGGAGTGGACTTGGGGGACAGCTGGGCCTGGGTCAGGGGCTGTGCTAACTCTCATGTATTGACAGTGTGCTGGGTGCCATGCTAACCTCTTTGCCTCCATTACCTCACTGAATCCTGTCTCTTCATTTTCCAATGGTGTTCCAAGGAAAGCATCATAAAGCCTTTCTTACCTGGCAGCTCATGGGCTCCCTCTGCAGGCTTTCCCTCATGAACTAACCAAGAAGCAGAATCCTAGTGGCGCTGCTATCCCAAAGGTCCACAGTTCGAAGTCACCAGTTTCTCCTAGGGAGAAAGACGGGCTTTTTTCTTAGAAACCTACAGAGGCAGTTCTACTCTGTCCTACAGGGTCACTAAGAGTCAGAATCAACTTGATGGCAGTGAATTTTTTGTTTTGTTTTCTTTTGTTTTAAAGGGATGGTTATGCATTGGGCTGAGATCTTCATGGTCGGCAGTTTGAAACCACCAGCAGTTCTATGGGGAAAAGATTGGGCTTTCCACTCCAGAAACAGTTACAGTCTCTGAAATCCAGAGACACGTCTCCTCTGTCCTGAGGGCTGCCATGAGTCAGAATTGACTTCGTGACAGCAAGGCTTTGTTTTAGAGCAGTGGCTCTCAACCTTCCTCATGCTGCAACCCTTACATCGAGTTCCTTATGCAGCCGTGACCCCCAAACCATAACATTATTTTCGTTGCTACTTCATAATTGTAATTTTGCTACTGTTGTGAATTGGGCAACCCCTGTGAAAGGGTCTTTTGACCCCCAAAGGGGTGGCGACCCACAGGTTGAGAACCGCTGTTTCAGAGCATCCTTGTGGTAAAGAGCCGCGGTGACAGTGTTGGACTTTTCATCACAAGGTTGGCTGTTCAAACCCACTAGTCGCTCTGGGGGAGAAAGATGAGATTGTAGTCTGGGGAATCCAAAGAAGCCGCCCGCTCTGTCCTGTGGTGTCACTATGAGTCAGAATGGATGGCAGCGGGTTTTGTTCGTGGGCTTGCTGTCATTGTTATTGACGATGATAACAGTAACAGCCTCTTCTCTAAGTCAGTCTCCTAAAGGCCCCCTTTTCCAATGAGGATCTTGTGCGCTGGAACCCTGGGGCCTGGGGGAGGTAGGTGCCTGTGGGCCTTTGCAGGGTCAACCTCTCACACCTGCTCCCTGCCCCAGGACACTGCTGCACAGAGACCTCCAGGCGCTCACGGAAGCCATGGATACCAACCTCCGCACCGTCCTGCTGGGTGACGCCACAGAGGCAGGCGATGGCTGGCACGAGATGGGGCTCCTTGATTTCTCCTACAACTTCCTGCTCAGGTGAGTCCCCTAGTGCTTCCTCCTGGGTGGAGTTCAGCTTCTGGGATCGAGTCAACCCTGGGCGGAGGTGAGGCAGGTGAACCCCACACATTTTGTGAGTAGGCAAGCACTTTGAAACATCAAAGGCCGATGGCTGTAACTGTGTAGAAGAGACCAGGCGTACTGGCTGGATAGAGACTGGTGGAAGTCCAAGACGATGGCCCTCGGTCACCCTCAGGGTCTGGAAATGGTCACCTTCGTGGCTCAATTTTCAACTAAACAATAGACAGGTCTTTCAGGGGAATCAGGGGCCCTGGCAGTCTAGCGGGTTACAAGGTGAGGTGTCAACCACACCACACGAGAAAGATGAGGCTTTCTGCTCCTATAAAGAGGTACAACCTCAGAAACTCACAGGGTCAGTTCTGCTCTGTCTTACAGGGTCGCTGTGAGGCTGAATCAACTCAATGGCAGTGAGTTTCACAAAACAGAGTCACACCAGTTGAGGTGTGGGCACCTTAGAAGACTCGGCCTGGGGGAGGGAGGGAAAACAGAGGAGCTAATACCAGGGCTCAAAAAAAAAAAAGAATACTCAGCCATCAGAGCTCAATGGGACAGCGTTTACGGTGAGAGCCTGGAGAACCAAGCAGAACATTGCTCGCTACAGTGCTGGAAGGGGCTCCCTAGGTTAGAAGCCGATTGCTTTGTTTTACCTGAGGTGATGTGAGTAGTAGCCGACTGGGTGGCAGTCAGGCAGTAAGAAGGGCGCTCACTCAGACTCCCCGATGTTGAGTCATTCCAACTCATAGTGAACCTGCAGACACTTTTGAAATCTTTTTTTTTGAAACAGCTTTTTTGTTTGTTTTTTGAAATGGTTTTATGGGCACTTCACCCACATATCACACAATTCAATAGTTCAATCATATCCAGAAGAGCTGTAGAATCATGACCATCATTAATTTTAGAACAGTCTCTTCTTCCCTGTACTCATTGTTATCAGCATAACTTGTAAAAATCGTGGCAAAAATATACACAACAAATCGTTCTCCAATTCAACAACTTCTCCATGTATGATTCAGTGCCCTTGATTGGACTCTTTGTGTTGTGCAACCGTTATTGATATCCCTTTCCAAATTATGCCACCATCGTTAACATCAACTCAATGCTCCCTGAGCAAAGACTCTTCCTCCTTCACCCATTGGTAACCACTGGTCAGCTGTGATTTCTTGTTCCTGTTTTTCAGTAGTTTTCTTTATATAATATTCACATATCATACACTCCCACAGTGAAGTTGCTTTTAAAAAGAGTTGTATAAACATCATCACAATAAGTCCTAACGCTCCCTCCCACATTCATTGTTTGCTCTCCAAATGCCCTCACTCCCCGCCCTCCCCGTTAAACCATTGCATCCGTTATTGTCTCTGTGCATCACTCCCTCTGTGTTTCATAGACTGGGAAACCTAACAGAAGCACCAACAAAGAAACAGAAAGAAAAAATAATGACAGTATAAAGATAAAAAGTAAGAAAGAAAGACAACCAAGAATATTTTAAAAGCCACAGAAGAAATTTCTGTTGTGGAACAAACGAGAAATACTTGAGCCTAGAACAAATTCACGTTGGGTCAAGAGGGAGGTCAACTGGCCAAGTATCCTGTTACATGTGGTTCGATCCACCCTAATTGAGTTCACAATCATCTCTGTCTGATAGGAAAGCTGTTAGAGCCTTAATCTGACTACACTCTGCAGATGGATTTTGGACTCCCTCCATAGCCGTCTAAAAATTGGGCATTCACAAATTAAGTAAGCTCTGATACTTTCCCCTTCATCATATTTGGATTTTGTTATCATCTTTGGATCACACAGACTGGTGTGCTTTTTTGATGTGGACACCTTGCTTAGATGGCTACTTGTTTGAATATAAGCCTTTAAGACCCCAGACACTAGTCTAATAGCCGGTCACCATCTGCTTTCTTCACCACACTTTGCTATAGCATCCTTGTCTTCATCGATCTCTTCATGAAGGTGAGTGTGAAGCAGGGCCACGTTATCAGAATGAACTCTTCTTGGATTAGGGGTAGAATGAAGTGGGAGCCCAGAATCCATCTGCTTGTCCAAGAGTTAAGAACGACTCTGGTTGACGTCTGCAGTCATATTATGACAAAGCCAAAAACAAACAAGAAGCAGGAAAACAAAAAGCCAAAGAAACAAACAAGAAAAGAAAGCATTATCAATCATCAGCCTGGGGTATAAGGTAATTACATTGATAACATGAATAACTTATCCAATGACATAGAATGTACAGTCCTGTTGAGGAGTTGATGTGAATATAGTCCAACTGTGAGCTGCAGTCCAGGAGTTGTTGCTTTGTACAAATTGGTTTCTTAATGGATCGAGCTCTGTTTATATTGAGCTCAGGGGTTGGTGCTACATTCTTGTAACATTCCTTATAAGGGCAGATCCTTGCCTAGCTGATTAAAACCTGTCATGTTAATACAAGAGGAACATTGAGATATGAGATATATGGTGGGTATGGGTCCCCTTTCATTGGACACCCACGAAGCCAGGGCCCCATCCCACCCAAGCTCCAGTGATCACCATTTCCACAGTCTTGGGGTGGCCATCCTTTGCTTCCTCTTCCACCAGGGAGTTTTGGTACAAGGGTTACAGGTAGTTTTGAGGGAGGGCCCACTTTGTTCCTGGGCTTCCATCCGGAGTTCTTCTGGTGTGGAATCTTTACTGGAGCAGAATCTCATCTTTCCCCACAAAAGGCAACTGGTGGGCTCGAACCAAGGACCCTGGGGTTAGCAGCTCAAAATGTAGCCCATTGCACCATTGGGGATCCTTCAATGGGGTGCTTCAACTGGGGGTTTAAGTAGAGGCTTGACACAACTCATTTTAAAGAGTTCGTAGCTGACCCCCCTCCCCCGGCTATGGGTGAAGGGGTGGAGTTAAGAAGGGAGGCTGCTGTTGAAGGGGGAGGCACGGATGGCCTGGACCAGGGAGGTGGCAGAAGGATGGCAAGAACCTGGGTGATTTATGGGGACGAGGGGATGGGCTGCCGACTCGGGGGCTGGAGGGCATGGGCAGGGCAGTGCAGCGGATCGAGGACATTTCTTGGGTTAGGGCAGTATCTTCAACTGCCCATCACTTCAGAAAAGGGAGTTCAACTCCTCTAAAAAGCTAGCTCCCCATAGTTTCGAAATAAAGCACACCTTTCACAGGTACACCCGTGTGAGTCCACAGACGTGACGTGTGTGCATCCACGTAGCTCTGTGTGGGCTCACGCATGGGCATCTATCCCTCACAACAGCTTTGTGAGGCTGGTGTGTGGCAAATCCCATTGGCCAGATGAGAACACTGAGGCCTAAAGAGCCTCCCTCCTCTGCCCAGAATCCCACCGCTGGGGCCTGGCCGGGCTGCCCCAGGGCCTGCGTTCCCAGCATGACCCTCTCCTGGAAGCAGCCGCCTTCTTTGACCTGCTGTGTGGCTGCAGCCCCAGGGCTGGCCAGTCCCTGCACAATGAAGAGAGTGGCTGTGACCCACCCTGATTTGTCCCTTGCTCCAGATTTGGGTGTGAATTTTCCCGGGTTTTACAGTGGAAGGTCAGCTCATTTTTAGGAAATCTCTCCTGACCAAGCCAAACACCTTCTGGCAAGGAATCCAGTCTGTGGGCGGCCCCTCCAACACTCTCCTGCTAGGAGAGGGTGGCTTTTGTCCCAAGAAGAGGGGACCCAGGGTCTTGGGATGGCGAGAGAGAATTCCTCCTGGCCAGTTCAGAGGCTCCCAGAGGAAGATTGCAGAAAGTGTTGGGGTGTTCTGAAGGATTGCCTCCTTTTCGTGCGACGGGACTGTCAGATATGTGTTGGACAGCTAACCACAAGGTGGGAAGTTCAAACCCTTACCAGCCGCTCTTCAAAAGCGAGATGAGGCATGTGTGCTCCTGTAAAGATCGACACCCTGAGACCGCAGAGGGTGGCCAGGAATTGGAATGGACTTGCTGGCCGCAGGCTTGGGGGTGGGTTAATGGCGCAGGAAGGTGGTGAGCTCTCCATTCCTGGAGGTATGGAAGCCAAGCTGGTTGACAGGGAAATGAATGGGTCCAGGGGGAAGGAAGAAGGGTGGCTTGGGTGACGCCAAAGCCAGAATCTTGGTGACCATGTAATGTTTCTCCGAGATCAATATTTTTAGGGCCAAGTTCTAACGACTCATCCATCTGCCCCTTGAATATTTTCCAAGGGCCGACCACCTTCCTGCGCAGTGCAGGTGCAGGGGGAGAGGGGGGCCAGGCTCTCTGCTCCTAGCAGTTCTAACCTACCAGCTACCTGAGGGAGCAAGCATGTGCCCCCGGGTTCCTTTGGCATACGGTACCATGCCAAGCACATTGCAGCGAGCTGACACCAACGCATTGCCAGGGACTGTGCAGTGCAGTATAGGACTGCTCCTAAGGGTTTCCGAGGCTGTAAAATCCTTATGGAGGCAGGTGGGTTTGAACTGCCAACCTTGCAGTTAGCAGCCCAAATGTTGAATCCACCATCCCACCGGGGCACCTCTGGCATACAGTAGGTGCTCATCAGATGGGAGGTGCAGGGATGCAGACAAACTTGTGGGCTGCTGGGGGTGGGCTGGACCGGGAGTGTTCACCCTCCCATCTGCTTGCTGTTCCCAGAGCCGGCTACCTGACCCAGTACGGAGTGGAGGCACTGCCCCGCACCCCGCAGAGCCAAGCCCAGGACCGTGCCCACTCGGCCGACGTCTTCCACACCTTCCGCCAGCTCGACCTGCTGCTCCCCAAACTGGCGCGCGGCTCCCTGTCAGTGGGTGAGCATCCTGGGGGCCTTGGTGGGAGAGAGGGAGCTGAGTTCAAGGTGAATGATCAGAGGCTGTGAAGGACGAAGACATCCCAACCCAGAGACAGTGGCGGGGGTGGGGGGAGCGGGCCGCGGGGGTCAGACCCCCCCCCCCCCAGCGGAGGCCTTCGGGTGCCCAGTGCCAAAGGGGCCTTGGAGACGGGACTGAGCCCGTCTGCCTGCCCTGGGGCCTGGGACTCTGCCCGCATACCTTTTGTCCTTGTCGTATTTGTTCTCAGAAGTGCTTAAAGGAGCGTGTGCTCATGAGAAAAAGTACAACCCTTTAGAATAATGTAGAGAATCATGCATTCTTCTCCACTCTGTCCCCACCCTAGTCCCCCTCTCCTCTGCACAGAGGTAACCACAGGGACCTGCTTGGAGTGGGTGCTACCAGAGCTTTCCCTAAACATGTCTACACACATGCGCGTTATCTTTCTTAACTTCTATGTTTACACTGTTTGGTGTGTTTGTTTGTTTTGCTACAAGGCTGTTTGTTGAATGCTTCCTCCCCATAAACAAGAACAATAACATGTTGTGGGGGGGGATACAGTTAAGAACAGCAGTTCTCAACCTGTGGGTCGAGACCCCTTTGGGGATCAAACGGCCCTTTCACAGGCTTCGCCCGATTCATCACAGTAGCAAAATGACAATGATGAAGTAGCAGCGAAAATCATTTTGTGGTTGGGGGTCCCCACCACATGAAGCACTGAACCCTGAGAACCGCTAGAGCTGACTCCTGCCCTGCTGGGTTTCAAGAACAGCAAGCGGATGGGGCTGCCAGAGGGGGTTTTTTTGTAAGGTATCATTGACGTGGGGGCACTGGGGGCTCAGAGGCAGCATTCTAGCCTTCCACGCAGGAGGCCCTGGTTCGAGCCCTGACCCATCCGCCCAAAGGGCCTGACCGAGTCCACTCTCTTCCCTCGCAGATGTTCACCATCTTCCGCTTGTTTGCCGTCCTGTTGTCCTTAGCACTTCCCCACAGCCGTGTCAGCATGGGGGTCTCAGCCTTCAAACTCCCGGCCAATCTGATGGGCCCAAAACCCCCAAAGGCCTCTGGCTGTCCTCAGCTGTTCCCCACGCCCGTGGTGGGGAAGTCTTTGAGCATTTCACCAGGTCTTTGCCGCTCCTTCCCGTGAACCGGCCGCTTCGTGTTCCCGATCATCTTTTGTGGCGGTGTTGGGGACTCTGGTGGAGTTCTCACCTCCCACTTGGGAACCCAGGGTTGGACTTCCGGCCAGTGCCTCGCATGCCCACCCACCACCGGATTGTTGCTAGGACGCTGAGCAGGTTTCTGCGGAGCTAGAGACAAAGGCGAACTAGGAAGAAAGGTCTGGTGATCAATTTACCAAACCCGTCCGGTGAAAACCTGATTGTGAGGGTGGGGCAGGGCGGGACACGCTTTGTTCTTGCAACGTGGTCTTCAGTCATAGGCCCTTCAGTGGCAGCTAACAAGAAGCCATGTTACTCATTCTCTTATGAATCCTGCCGTCTGTACTGGAAGGTTGGCCTTATCCCTGTCTGGGGAAACTGAGGCTCTGGAGGGTGACGTCACTGATCATAGGCACACAGCTGGTAGATGGCAGAAGCAGCACAATGGGAAATTGGTCTGACTGGTGGCAAAGCCGTGGTATGGAACACCCGGCACCTGGTAGGCTCTCAGTACACATCCCAGCTTTTGCAAGAAAGAACAGGTTTCCACGTTGTCCTGGAATCCCCTTTCTGAGGCCCCAGGGGAGTAGGGGGCGCTGGGTGTAGGAAGGCTGCACTTCCCAGTCCGGGCAGCAGGTGGCGGTGTTGGAGGAAAAATGCTCACCTGGAAAAGTTGGTCCCAGAGGCTAGTGGGAAGGGTGGGTCCCAGACCTGGGTGCGGGGCTGGCGTGATGCAGGCGTTTCAGAAGAGCAGTCTGGCAGAGCCTGTCCCTAAACGCAGAATGCACACCCTCTGGCCCTCTATTTCCAAGTGTAGAAATTCCTCCTGCAGAAACGCTCACACGGAGCACAGGGACATGCAGACCCTCAGGGCCACCTTGCTTTTATTGATGGCAGTTGTTTGTCTTATTCCGGCAAAGTTTATTTTCACTTCTGAATGTGAAAATGGGAACAGCTGTCATGCTGAGTGGCTGAAGCTGCGGTTCTCCACGGTGAGATTTTCAAAGGCTTTTGTTTGTTGTTCTTTGTCAGTTTGTTTGGTGGAAATGCACTTGTCGCTGAAGACTCCTAAGTCCATTTCAGCTGTACTTTTCCTCCCTTGACTGTAAGCCACTCAGACCAATATGGAGGTTTGGGGATAAAAGACCCTGGAGGGATTTTTTTTTTTAAGATGCACATTGTGAATATTTACACAGCCATCTCAACAAACAAAACCAACAACAATAACCCTTAAGCCCTTCATAAAGCCACATGGCTCTTAATGGCAAATGGCAAACACAGTACTGTACCCACCACCGGGGCAGTGGACATTCCTACCCTATTCATTGCTGGGGAGTCGACCTTGACTCACCGTGATTCCGTGTACGTTGGGAAGAACTGTGGGCTCAGTTTATTTATTTTTCCTGATGGTAGATTGCCAGGCCTCTCCTTTGCAATGCCACTGGGTGAGCTGGAACAAACACACACTCTCACACACACACACTCACATGCACACACTCACACGCGCACACATTCACTCACATACATACACATTCACACATGTGCACACACTCACATACACTCACATACATACACTCATACATTCACACACATACTCTCACACACATTCACTCATACACACACACTTACACTCACATACACACGTATCTACACGCACCTGTGGACCACTGGCTTGTAGCTTTCAGACACTGAAGAGGATGCTGTTTCCCGTCTTGTGCACCCCATGGCATCAGCTTGCGTCTCTCTGCCCATGAAAAGCTCCTTCCTTTCCTCACTGCTGCCCGGGTTTCCAGGGCACAGCGTGCTCTTCAATGCTGGTTGTGAACGGGGGCTGGTCTTTGTGGCCAGCAGAGGGCTTAAAGATGTCTGCGTTAGAGGCTCACTTTACAGTCAGAAAATTCCTCTCCTTTTCAATGTTCAGGCCCTTGACTGTGCTGGGCCGTTGTCTGGGGAGGGGAACCTGTTGGAAGAGTTGTGGGGCCTCTTCCTGGCCCTCCTCCTTGACTCCACCTGCCTTCCTTGGAGGTATTTGCGTTCGAGACCCTGATCTAAGTCTGCGATGGCCACATAGGCCGTGTCTCATGTCCCCTGAGTGGCGCTGTGCTGAGCCCACCCTGCCAGATTCTGCATGCTTGCGGCTCGCTTTGCTCAGGATCAGATGCTAGTGGGGGTACTGCAGGTTTTGTGGCCCTTCCCGGGCTCTGTAAAGAAATGCCTTTGAGTTAACACAGATATTTATTGAGCATCTACTACAAGTCAGTTGCTAAGGACAGAGAGAGGAATGAAACAGACAAGGCCCCCACCTCTCAGGAGGCAAGACCCCTCGCCCCTTCCCAGTGGGGGTGACACAGACAATAAGCAAGTCCACACTGAAAGGGAACCCCAGAAGCTGGACCTGTCCCTGTAACCTCATCACAAGGGAACGTCCCCATCGAGAGTCCCCCAGAAGACTCTTGGCTTCATGGCAGAGGCAGAGCAGGGCAGCCCTGGGCTGAGGATGGATCCCCTCTCCCCACCCCACCCACCCTGTCTGTGCTCTGTTCCTGCAGGCGATAAGGACCGTGTGAGCAGGGTCAAAGGTCACCTGTGGAAGCTGCTGTCCCCAACCAACCTGGCCACCCGGGCCCACCGGAGCACATGGCTGGAAAGTTACCTGCTACACCTGCAGGAGATGGGAGTGTCAGAAGAGATGCAGGCCCGAGCCCTGGTGCTGCAGCTCTGGGCCACGCAGGTAGGCACAGCGTTCCAGGGTGTGTGTGTGTGTGTGTGTGTGTGTGTGCACGAGAGTGTGTGGGGTGTGCGTGTGGGTTTGTGTGGGTGGCTCTGTTTCTGCAGGTTCTCGCCCTGAGGGCACAAGGATGTGTGAGTTTGCAAAGGTGGGCAGGCAGGTGTGAAGTTGCATATATAGATGTGTGGAGGTGTGCCCTTGTGAGTGTGTCCAGGAGTGGGCATGTGATACACCCCCTGCTTCCTGATTTCTAAACTGTCAAACAGCATCAGAGATAGAATTGTTCCTTTCACAGCATTTGGACATTCTTTGAAATTTGGAAAACGGTCAAAGTTATAGATACTCAGTAGGGGGGTAGTGTATTGTGCTTTCTCTGTCTCGCCAGCACTTGACCTCTCACCATGTTTCCTGTGTCTCTCGCTCTCTCTCGCACTCTGATTATTGGGTTGAACCGTGTGTTATACGGAGTGGACACGACGCCCCTTTGGTCCTGGCTGCTGTAGCTTGACCCTCCTGGGAGTGGGATCATTCTCATGCACGACCCCAGTGCAGAGGCCAACTGCAAGAGGCTCCTTGTGGACACAGGGTTCTTCTCCAATACCTGGTCCACATTCCACTTTCCCCAGCTGTCCCGCCCTGTCCTTTTCAGCTTATCTCATTCCAGAGCACACACCGCCCTTCCTCATCCTGCCTCCTTCCTCTTGTTGCGTCTGGAAGGTCCTGTGCCTTCCTCTGATTTCATGGCCATGGCATGTTCGAAGTGGACAGTCTGCTCATTTGGGGAATGCTCAGAAAGCTCCACTGAGACTGTCCCACAGACCACAGAGTCCCCGCCCCATGCTGTGTGTGCTTCAGTCGTGAGTCAGGGGACACTCCAGGCAACGCCCTTGGTGACGTTAGGTGCAGGTTCTGGGATAGAAAATGAGGCCGTGGCTGGAGAGATCCTGGGGTCTGCTCCAGCCAGGGTGTTGAGGAGGCCTTTATGAGGAGGGGGCATGTGAGCCGAGCCCTGGACGGTAGAAGGAGCTGGCTGAGCGGTCTGAGGAAGAGTGGGGGCAGAGCATTCCAGGCAGGGAGGGGAAGCAGCAGTGCAAAGGCCTTGCGCTTGGACCGCACGCACCAGCCCTCTGGGAAACAGGAGTCCAGTGTAGCTGAAGGAGAGCCATTGAGGACAACTGTGCTGGAGGGCAGGGGCCCTGGTGACATAGTGGTTACAGGTTGGGCTGCTAACCGCAAAGCCCACAGTTCAAAACCAACAACCACTCCTCAGGAGAAAGAGGGGGCTTTCCACTCCTGAATACAGTTACAGTCTCAGAAACGCTCGGGGCAGTTCTGCCCTGTCCTGTAGGGTCACCGTGAGCCAGGATGGATTCGATGGCAGCGAGTTTGGCTTTTTGGTTTTGGTGACAAAGGGAAGGGGCCATAGGAAGGCGGCACCCTGAGAGTGTCGGGGGCAGAGGAAGGGCAGGCTCGGTCTTTGGTTTGAACAGAATCCCTCTGGTTGCTACAAGGGAGCAAGGATCATAGAGACACCGAGGGGTGGTGGGGCCCCTGCTGTGACGCCGGTGAGGAAGATGAGGCAGGTAGGCAGCAGCTGGGGCGTCTGGCAGATGTGGACAGCTTCTGGAAGCTTCTGGAAGGCAGAGTCCAGAGGGTAGGGTGAGAGGAAGGAAAAGGTGAGGGTACGGCAATCTCCCACCCTGACCGCCCACAGCTAAGGCCCCCCACCTTAGCTGTGACATTGGATAGACTCTGAGTGATTCCTTGCCCATCGACTCAAGGCTTATTTTTAGTTTTCTCTTAGAGCCATTAACTGTCCTGGCAGGCTGGGGGTGGGGGAGGCTGTGTTTAATCAGCAGCTGTGCCCCCATTAGTGCCTAATAACATATTTATGGGCAGAGATGCCTGGGAGCTTCAAAGTGTCCCCAGAACCCCTTGCAGAAGTGTTCCCCATCAGCAGAACTGGAGGCCGGCCCGGGGCTGGAGCGCAGGAGACCAGGGAGCAGCCTCTGGTGGCCGGTACAACCAGGCAGCCTCGGGCACAGGGTGTCCTTGCCAGCGTCGGCTGCTTCCAGGCAGCTGGAAAGACCCTGGAAGAGTTCAGGCTGTGAGAACAGGCCCAATAGTCTGTGGAGCTCAGGAGCTTCGGGCTCCGGCACTGCTGCCTGGATTTGTACCCTGGCGGGTCATTTACACATTCTGGGCCTCAGTGTCCCCATCTGTAGAGTGGAGGTGAAGTGGTTGTGAGGGTGAAGGGAGGTGATGCCTGAAAGACCCGACTTCAGTGAGTGCCGTGAAGTGCCAGCCACCTTCTAGGAGCTGCGACAGCAGGGAACAGGACAGGCAAAAGCCCCGTCTTCACGGAGCTGGCATTCCGGTGAGAGATCTCAAAGCTCCCCGCCATCGAGTCCATGCTGACTCACAGCGACCCCGCAGGATGGCGTAGAACTGCCCCTGTGGGTTCCTGGGGCTGGAAATCCACCAGGGCACAAAGGCTCAAGGTCAAACTGCTGACCTTGTAGCCCAACTACTAACCCCTGACACCCCCAGGGCTCCTACGGAGAAGATGGACCCTGGGAAATGAGCAAACCAGCCTGGAAAAGCAGGAGCTGAAGTGGCACAGTGAGTTAAGGTTGGACTGCTACCCCAAAGGTCAGCGGTTGGAACCCACCAGCCACTCTGCAGGACAACGAGGTGGCCGTCTACCTTTGCGGAGATTCACAGCCTCGGAAACCCTCAGGAGCAGCCCGAGTCAGCTTGTTTGTTTATGTAAATGTCTATCCAGGGGAGTACGTTTTCTGGAGAAAAAAAGAAGCAGAGAACATTGGATTGTGGAGGGGTGGGAGCCCCTTCACTATGGTGGTTGTGGAAGACCTCACTGGGAGAGAATCCTAGGAAGGGAGGGATGGAGCCAGGTCGGCAGACAGAACGAAGGGCTTCCAGACACAGGGAATAGCAAGTGCAAAGGCCCTGGGGTAGGGATGACGGTGGTGGGCCCGAGGACTTTAGTCTTTCTTCTGAGCAGAGGAGAAATACAGCCTGCCTTCTGCTGCCAAGAACAGATAATCGCATGGGAGCATGGAAGCAGCCTGGGCTGAGGGGTTAGATTATGGATTTACATATTTCAAGGTGGAGTCAACAGGGCTGACTGTTGAATGGGACCCTGGAAGAAGGTCTCAACTAACAGGACTCCCACCCACCACCCACCCCCTAATTGTGACCTGAGGGTGGGAAGGATGTGGGCAGGGCTGAGGCAGTCTGGGAAGGAGAGGGTTTGGGAGACTGGATTGGGTTGTGGGGCGTGAGAACTGAGTGGAGGCCAGCAGGGTGCCCAGGATAAGAAGTTGAGGTTTGAGGATGGGGCTGGGGACGGGGCTGGGGTGGGGGGCGTGGGGAGCGTGCGAGTTGTCCGTGTGGACGTGATGATTAGAGTCACTGTACTGGAAGAGATTCCTGGGGACAGGGAGGATGGAGAAGGGGGCCAGACCCTGGGGCTCGGGCTGTCCTGTGATTAGAGTCAGGAAGACAAAGAAGAGACCCAGTTGCTCGCTGGGTGGGGGTGTGGGGGTGGGGGGGTATATATTGGCAGGAGAGCCGGGAGGCCTTCTGGGAAAGGCCTGGAGGTGGGTGTGACCAGCCCTGTCAGATCCGAGTGAATCACTGGAACTGATTAGACAGCCTTGAGTTGTGTGTGTCCCCCACCAGAGGCTTCCTGAGTGGCCAGGGTGGCGTCACATGTCACACGAGGGGTGGGTCAGCTCTCATAGGACCCTTATGGATGTCACCTAAATGGAGATGGTCCTCTGAAGGAAAATGGGGTGCCATTACCCAAAAGAGAGGGAACGGATACAGGGCAGGTGTGGCCGTGGGCGCCTCCCCTCCCCACGGACTGACTGGGTGACCTCAGTACCCTGAGGAGGCAACAGATGGCACCCTGGACTTGCACACAGTGGGTGCCCCCCGGGGATGAGCTACTGACATGGATAGAAAAGAGAGGGGAGATGGGGTTAGAGCGGAAAGGTCCTGGGTAAACTGAGGCAAGGCCCCACAGGAGAAGGAGCTCAGCTTCCAAGAGAGCTCATTTAGGATCTCTGGTGGCTGTGTGATGTCACACACATGTGTGCACACATAGACACACTCCCACATGCACACGCCACATGTACACCCACACGCACTCATGTGCACTCACACTGACACACACATGCTCACACACCCACGTGCACACTCCCACACATCTGTGCAGTGGGGAGAAGCCTGTCTCCACCTGCCACAGCTTTTTCCCAAAAGCCAACACGGTGGGTTCCGCCCAGCTCTGTAATTAATGAGCAGTGGCCCCTGTCAAACCCGGCCTTGGCGCTGAGTGAAGCCAGCACTGAGTTATTTATTGCCCACGGTCCCTTGGCCATTGACGTGGTGGACACAGCGAGGCCTGAGGCGTGGGAGGAACTCCCAGGGAGCTCCGAGGCTTCCTCTCTGATTGGTTCTAAGACTGGGCAGGCCATTCCTTCTCCCAGTCCGGGATCTCCTGCTGCGCTCCACCAGGCATGGAGAGACGGTGCGTGTGTCTTGGACGGCTGCCAGTTTTCAGACCCCAGCTACCACTCGTCAAAGTAGGAGATAGGACAGAAACTCCTATAACACTCTTTTTTTAAAAAATCGTTTTATTAGGGGCTCATACAACTCATCACAATCCATACATACATCAATTGTGTAAAGCACATTTGTACATTTCTTGCCCTCATCATTCTCAAAACATTTCCTCTCCACTTAAGCCCCCGGCATTAGGTCCTCATTTTCCCCTCCCTCCCCACTCCCCCCCCTCCCTCATGAGCCCTTGATAATTTATAAATTATTATTTTGCCATATCTTGCCCTATCCGACGTCTTCCTTCACCCATTTTTCTGTTGTCCATCTCCCAGAGAGGAGGTCACATGTAGTTCCTTGTAATCGGTTCCCTCTTTCTAACCCACTCTCCCTCTGCCCTCCCAGTATCGCCACTCACACCACTGGTCCTGAAGGGATCATCCGCCCTGGATTCCCTGTCTTTCCAGTTCCTATCTGTACCAGTGTACATCCTCTGGTCCAGCCAGACTTGCAAGGTAGAATTTGGATCATTATAGTGGGGGAGGAAGCATTTAGGAACTAGAGGAAAGTTGTATTTGGCATCGTTGCTACATCGCCCCCTGAGTGGCTCATCTCCTCCCCGAGACCCCTCTGCAAGGGGATCTCCAGTGGCCTACAAATGGGCTTTGGGTCTCCACTCCGCACTCCCCCCATCACTCACTATGGTAAGATTTTTTGTTCTGATGATGCTTTATACCTGATCCCTTCGACACCTCGTGGTTGCATAGGCTGGTGTGCTTCTTCTATGTGGGCTTTGTTGCTTCTGAGCTTGATGGCTGCTTGATTACCATCTTAAAACACTCTTAGGCCCATTGACTGGACAGGTCCCTGGAGCCATGAGCCTAAAGCTCTGAACCAAGAAAACCAAGCCTGCAGCCTGTTTGTCTGTACCTGAGAGGTGACCCACAGCTGCAGCCCTATTTTGCCTGCTGTTTCTTATTATAAAACTTAAAAGGTCAGCTGTTTGAAACCACCAGCCACTCCCTGGGAGCAAGGCAAGGCTTTCGGCTCCAATAAAGAGTTACCGTCTCTAAAGCCCGCAGAGGCAGCTCCACTTTGTCCTGCAGGGTCACTATGAGGCCGAACTGACTGGAGGGCAATGAGTGAGTCGTGTAGTCGTGTTAGTATCCCTGCTGGCGTAGTCGTGAAAAATCCCTTGGCTGCTCACCCCAAGGTCAAGCCCATCACCTGTCCTGCAGGAAAAAACATGGCAGCCTGTGTCTAAAAAGACTGACAGTCTGGGAAACCCCCAGGGGCAGTTCTACCCTGTCCTGTAGGGTCGCTATGAGTTGGCATCAACTGGACAACCACGGGTTTGATTCTGTTTGACGATTTTCCTGGAGCTGACGTATTTTTAAGGACTGCCTATATCCTTATGGAGCCTGGTGGTGTAGTGGTCACTCACTGGGCTGTGGTCCACATGGTCGGCAGTTTGAAACCACCAGCAGCGCCTTGGAGAAAAACTGGGCTTTTTACCTCCGTCAATAGTTACAGTCTCAGAAGCCCACAGGGGGTCGCTGTGAGTCAGTATTGACTGATAGCAGTGAGAGTGATAGATGAACCATCATTGATCCTCCTATTGATAGAGGTGGAGGCCATTCCTAGTGCTCTGCAATCCCCATCAGCATCCGTGTTTGTCCTCCATCCTGTGTGAGGGAGTGCCTGTCAGGAAAGGACTGGGTCAGCGTGCTCCTTGAAGACCCTTAGTATTCCATTATTCCGAGTGGACCTGGGGCCCCAGACACAGTCCCCCTCAGATAGAAGCAGTGATCTCGGTATCCCATCATACTTCTGTTAATCAAGATGTAGAATTGAAATACAGCTGTTCATTGTAGAAAATTTAAACATTAAAAGCGCCTTTAGAAGGCATTGGCATTATCCAGAAGCTACTCAGCATGCCCTGGTCTAGCCTCTTCATTTGAATTCTAAGCCACTTTTTCATTTCTGGGTCTCAGTATTTTCCAAATAGAGTAATGCCAGAGAGAGTGATCTTCATCGATCGGCACGTCTTCCTCCAACTGCAGACGTTTTCCTTTTGACCAAGTCTGTAGAAAGATGATCTGGGTGGCCTCAGAATCAGTGATTTTGTTCAAGGTCCTTGGGCTGGGCCAAGGACACAAAGCAGATGTAGGCCATGGCCTAAGGCTGAGGGTGATGCTGACCACCAGTAGATGTTTGACTCTGGCCTCTGGGCTCCTGTGTCTTGAGCAGGGCTGCGTCCTGAGGTAGATCAGGTGGCTCGCACTCCAGGCCTGACGTCTCATTTCAGGGAAACATGGGTCCAGCCACCTTCTGGCTCCTGCTCTTCCTCCTCAAGCAGCCGGAAGCCCTGGCCGCTGTCCGTGAGGAGCTGGAGGGCATGCTCCGGAGTGCAGAGCAGCCTGTCTCCCAGATGACCGCGATCCCACAGAAGGTTCTAGACAGCATGCCTGTGCTCGGTGAGAAGTCCAGACCCCCCCACCCCCACGGGGTAACATGGCTCTCTTCCACACCCCCTCCCACACGACTTCTATATCCTCCAACCTTGGGCCTCCTATGTTCTCAGACCAGCTATCTCCAGGCCCCAGTCTCAGCTGGCCGAGACTCATGATTTCAATGGGACATTTTGGTTGCAAGTAACAGAATAGCCTGACTTCAACGGACTTACTCAGACAAGGGACTTTATTTGGCATGTGTAGCAACAAATACCAGCAGTATCTGACATCAGGGACAGGCAGCTCCAAGGACTTGAACAGGGTCATCCAGACCCCGTCTCTCTCCATCACCCAGCCCAACTCTCCACCCTGCTGGCACCCATCGGTAGATTCTAAGGTGGTGCCAGTCTTCCTTGTACTTCCTGCACCCTTCCTACCCAAAGTCCCGGCCATGCGTATCACTGGGTCTGCATGGACCATGTGCCCATCGTGTTGGGACACTCTCACAGGCCAGTCACAGGTTTGTTGAAGGAGCTGGGGTCAGATGATCAGTGGCCAAACACCTGAGAGTTGGGCAAGACTGGTTCCCAGAAGATAACCAGGGGGTGGCTTCAGAGGAAGGGAGACTGTGGCGGGCAAGGATAAACCGTTGTTTGGATGCTCCATCCTCTCTGGCATCTCCCTGGCTCCCACCTCCCTCCCAACTTCTCTTGGGCCTCAAAACTCGAATCCTTTCATGCCCAAGGTCTCTAAAGAGTCATCGTGATCGCGTCTCCTTATCTGGCCTTTTCCAACTTTCCTGTGTGAACATGGACAAATCACACAGCCTCTGGAACGCGTGGGTTGGGGAAGCATGGGATGGGGTGAGCAGACAGCCTGCTGACCCTTCTTTTCACCCACACCCATGCAGACAGCGTGCTGAGCGAGAGCCTCCGGCTCACCGCGGCGCCCTTCATCACACGTGAGGTTGTGGTGGATCTGGCCTTGCCCCTGGCAGATGGGCGGGAGTTTTCTCTGCGACGTGGGGACCGCCTCCTCCTCTTCCCCTTCCTGAGTCCCCAGAAGGATCCAGACATCTACACAGACCCAGAGGTAAATCCCAGGGGCATTGGGATCAGCCCAGCTCTGCATTTTGTGTGCTGTGTGACGTTGAGCAGGTGCCCATCATGACAGCCCCTGCTGCACAGCTCCATCGTGAACACCTCGTGACATCATGTCTGAAAGGCCTGTCCTGTGCTGGGCACACCCAGTGCTCTGTAAGAGATGACTGAGAAGGGTATGACTGGGCGATTTCCTTCAAACACAAACTCTCCCTAAACTTCAAGATAGGGCAGACTCCACATTCGCTCATATATTTGGGTGCTTACTATGTGCTAGGTTCTGTGCTATACATCCACTCATCCATCCACCCACTCACCCATCCATACATCTATCCACCCATCCATTCATGCATACATACATACATCTATCCATCCATCCACTCACCCATCCAGACATCTATCCACCCATCCATTCATACATACATACATATATCCACTCATACATCCACCCACTCACCCAATCATACATCTATCCACCCATCCATTCATACATACATACATCTATCCAGCCAGCCAGCCACTCGCCCAGCCATTCATACACACATACATACATACGTCTACTCATCCATCCATCCACTCACCCATCCAGACATCTATCCACCCATCTATTCATACATACATACATCTATCCATCCACCCACTCACCCATCCAGACATCTATCCACCCATCCATTCATACATACATACATCTATCCAGCCAGCCAGCCACTCACCCAGCCATACATCTATCCACCCATCCATCCATACATACATCTATCCATCCGTTCACTCACCCATCCATACATCTATCCACCCATCCATTCATACATACATACATCTATCCAGCCAGCTACCCACTCACCCATCTAGACATCTATCCACCCATCCATTCATCCATTCATACATACATACATTCATCCATCCACCCACTCACCCAATCATACATTTATCCACCCATCCATTCATGCATACATACATACATCTATCCATCCACCCACTCACCCAATCATACATCTATCCACCCATCCATTCATACATACATACATATACCCACTCATACATCCACCCACTCACCCAATCATACATCTATCCACCCATCCATTCATATATACATATATCTATCCAGCCAGCCAGTCACTCACCCAGCCATACATCTGTCCACCCATCCGTTCATACATACGTACATCTATCCAGCCAGCCAGCCACTCGCCCATTCATTCATACACACATACATACATACATCTACTCATCCATCCATCCACTCACCCATCCATTCATACATCCACTCATCCATCCACCCACTCACCCAGCCATACATCTATCCACCCATCCATACATCCATACATCTATCCATCCGTTCACTCACCCATCCATACATCTATCCACCCATCCATTCATACATACATACATCTATCCACCCATCCATACATCCATACATCTATCCATCCATCCACTCACCCATCCATACATCTATCCACCCATCCATATATACATACATACATCTATCCATCCACTCACCCATCCATACATCTATCCACCCATCCATATATACATACATACATCTATCCATCCATCCACTCACCCATCCAGACATCTATCCACCCATCTATTCATACAT
>NW_022109491.1:7829432-7834727 GCF_000313985.2 Echinops telfairi
CATACATACATCTATCCATCCATCCACTCACCCATCCAGACATCTATCCACCCATCTATTCATACATACATACATACATCTATCCACCCATCCATCCATACATACATACATCTATCCACCCATACATACATACATACCTACATCTATCCATCCATCCACTCACCCATCCAGACACCTATCCACCCATCTATTCATACATACATACATACATCTATCCACCCATCCATCTCCCAACCACCCACACTCCCATTCACTTATTTATTCACTGGTCCACTCGCCTGTCCTTCCACTCACCTTTTATTCAGCACCTACTCCATGCCAACTGTACAGCGTAGCCAAAGGAAGCTGGCATTCTCTTTAAAAAATAATCTCACTTTATTTTTTAAATTATGAGAATAATTTAATTTCAAAAGTAATGTACACTTGTCATATAACAGAAAAGTCTGTTATATAGGACACGTAAATATGTTCATGTGTACCATTGGGGCTGCAACAAGGAGCTCAAGCCTGGGCGATGCTTGTTAGGATGGTGCAGTCCCTACGGGCGGTGCTTCCTTCTGCTGTCAGTCAGGTGACTGTGAGTCAGGACAGACTGGACAGCTCCAAACTGCAACACTATTTATAAAGGAAAAGAGAAAACACAAAACCCGCTCCAGTGTCAGAGTCCTGACCGTGCTTTGGAATGCAGCCTTATATTTTGCCTTCATACATACAATGTATGCAAATGTGCATGGAGATGGCCATTGAGGGTGGGGTGGGGAAAGACCATCAAGGAGTTGGACTGACCCAGTGGCTGCCACCAACAATGGGCTCGAGCTTAACAATGGTGAGGCAGATGCAGGACCTGGCAGTGGTTCATTCTGCTGTACACGGGCTGCTATGGTCAGAGTCAGCTCAACCCACAACAGCAACAACTGTCTGCACAACACACTCGCACACACTCGCACAGGCAGATGTGTTAAACACACACACACACACACACACACACAAAGAAACCCCCTCAAACTCACTGACATCAAGACGATTCTAACTCATGGGCGCTGCCCCTCTGGGTTTCTGAGACTTTAACCCTTTATGGGAGTCGACAGCTTCATTTGTCTCCCGAGGAGTGCCTGGTGGGTTTGAACCGATGATCATGTGCTTAGTCCACGACTCCACCAGATGTGTCCATGACTCAACACACTGCCATCAAGTCAATTCTGCCTCACGGCGACCTATAGGGCAGGGTAGCACTGCCCCTGTGGGTTTCGGAAACGGTAACTCTGTACAGCAGTAGGAAGCCCTTGGGGTTCGCAGCCCAGTGTATAAACGCTGCACCACCAGGACACAGGGCCTTACCACCCATACCTTTCTGATTCTGTTTGCACTCAATAGCCAGTCTCAAACCAGTCTCTCCCTTTAAGAGGGCTGCCATCATGTCCCCCAAGCCCCTGTGAGCTGACACCAGGGTTGCTCCAGTGCTTCCTGCTGATCAACAAGACTGTCCGGAACATTCTCGCAGCATGCCTGCTTTGCGAGCGGGTGTCAGAAGCAGACCTTGTTTTTGTTTCAGAAATTTCAATACGACCGATTCCTCAACGCTGATGGAACAGAGAAGAAAGACTTTTACAAGGATGGGAAACGGCTGAAGAATTACAACATGCCATGGGGCGCGGGGCTCAACCAGTGCCTGGGCAGGAGTTACGCCATCAACAGCATCAAACAGTGAGTGTGGGCTGGGGGCGGGCGGGACTGGGGAGGGGGCTGCAGCCTTAGAGCACAGATTCCCTCCGGCCTCTAGGGAGCCCTTTCCTGCCCACAGCTGGCTCGAACTTCACCAGCACATGGTTTTTCTTGGGTTGTTTTCGTGTGTGCTACGATTTTAGAAAGAAGGCGCCCTGGTGGCGTCGTGGGTATGTCTTGTGCTGCTACCCACCAGACCAGCAGCAGTTCGAAACCACCAGCCGCTCCTTGGGAGGAAGAGGAGGCTGTCTACTCCCGTCAAGAGTTACACTCTCAGAAACCCTCAGGGGAGGTGCTACCCTGTTCTACAGGGTCGCAGCAGACGAGCCCCAGGAAAAAGCCAGCTTCCAGGTGGCTTTTTTCATGCTTGCATTTGTCTTGCGTGCCAAGAGCAGGCCTAAGAAAACCCAGTGTTCTTAAAGCACTATCACAACTCATTTGACGACCGAGCCTTTTGTGATTCGGGTGGCCGTTTCCACAGCAGATTGGCTTCCCCTCAACCGTCACGTTTGATTTCCTGACATCAGATGCAGGCCCCCCAGCGTCACAGTGCTCCTCCCATGGCCTCCCTGTGTCTCCCATTCCCATCGTCCTTCCTTGAACCGCCCCCCGACCCCCCTGACTCTCGAGGAGTGCCCCTGGCCAAAGCTGCCCTGGGACCTGTCAGGGCTGGTTGTTCTTGGACAGTGGTTTTCAACCTTCGTCATGCCGTGACCCTTTAATACAGTTCCTCATGTGGTGGTGACCTCCAACCATAAAATGATTGTTGTTGCTACTTCATAATGGTAATTTTGCTACTGTTGTGAATCGTCATGTAAATATCTGATAGTTACAAATGGTTACAAATTGAACATCATTAAATCATATTGATTCATCACAAAATATATGTAATTCTATATTATGAAATATTTATTTCTAATGACAAATCAATGAAATTTTGTCTTGAAGCATGATGTAACATGGGTACCAGGCTTCAGGCCAGGTACTCATAGGTGGGCATATCTGCATGTGGGCGGAGCCACCTGGAGACAGATAGAAGAGCTGTGTCTTGGTTCCTAAGACCATTGGAAATCTATGTTTTCCAATGGTCTCAGGCGACCCCTGTGAAAGGGTTGTTCGACCCCCAAAGGGGTCGTGACCCACAGGTTGAGAACCACTGCTATAAGGAGTGCCGGCCTCCAGGCTGCTAGCAATCAGGGTATGGCTTGGCTGTGCCACAGAGTGGACTGTGTTCGGTGCCAGGTCTGAAGGGTGTCCAAGAGCCATACTTAGTCCCAGGGGTTTCTGTTTTCTTGGGAAGCCACGAGATCTGGCAACAAAGATCTCCAAGCCTGCTGCCCTGGACATTCCGTCCCGCTGACCACAGCTGTCCGAGTCTGCAGCTGCTGCGGCTTGTTGAGGATCTCGGGGCAGGAACTGGCTGACCCCACTGTCCCTGCATGGGCATACGAATGCCTGCCCAGCAACATAGCCTGTGGCTCCTACTCCCTGAGGTTTTTGGACAGAACCGAGAAAGAATGGGTACTAAGTACTTCCTACGGTGTTTGGCACATAGTTTGGGTTCGGGTAAAGGAGCTAATTGTGTTGTTTCTTGTCATCGCACTTCGTTGTCATGGTAACCTTGCTAGTGTGGTTGGTGTCCATCTAAGCCGAGTCTAAAGAGGTCACCTCATTTGTCCTGGTCACACCTCTCATAAGCAAAGGTACCAGGATTCATCACTTCCCTCCCCTGCACCCCAAGAGGATTGGACCCAAGATGGCCCCCAGACCAGACAGAGGCTTTGCCAGCTGTGCAGTGTCCCTGTTTCAGCCCCATGTCCTCATAAGCTGGTCACCCTTTGGAGTGTATTTCTTCATCTGTAAAATGGGGATACTGATCAAAATGCCGGTGTGGTCAGAAACGGATTGGATCCTAGAGTTTAAGTACTTAACACTGCCTGGCACAAAGTAGGCATCTTACCAATGCCAGCTGGTATGATGATTGTAGTGGCTACACGGGTGGGTTCCGACCTAGAGTGACCTAATGGGGCAAAGTAGAGCCGTCCATCAAGCTTCCAAAGCTGTCATCTTCATGAAAGCTGACGGCCACATCTCTTTCTCCGTGTGGGTGAAGACAGCCTCAGCTCTCTCCCAAAGAGCGACTGGTAGACTCGAACTGCTGGCGCTGCAGACAGCAGCATATCTCTCATCCCAGTCCTGCAGTTTGCTGGTGGAAGAGGGTGCCAGGAGGTTTGCAGCCAGCGAGTTACTGGGCTGTGGCAGAAGGACGCTTGGCCAAAAGGGGAAGGAGAGAGAATGCGAGTGAACTGAGGCAGCTGGTGGGTGTTCAGTGTGGCCTGAGAATTCCTGCAGGCCTGTTGGCTTTGTTTTTCCATTCACAAAGTGCTCTCCCAGATGCCAATGTGAAAGTCCTCTTATAATCAACTCATCCCCTAAGCCAGTGGTTCTCAACCCTTGTCCCGATCCCTTTGAGGGGCGAACGACCCTTTCACAGGGGTCTCCTAAGACCATCGGAAAACACAGATTTCCAATGGTCTTAGGAACCGAGACACCGCTCGTCTATCCATCTCCACATGCAGATATGCCCACATACGAGTACCGGGTGTGAACACTGTCACGCATGCTACACCATGCTTCAAGGCAACATTTCATTTATTTGTCATTAGAAATAAATATTTCACAATCTATAATGACTTTGTTTTTATGATGAATCACTATGCTTTAATGATGTTCGATTTGTAACAATGAAAATACATCCTGACTATCAGATATTTACATGACGATTCATAACAGTAGCAAAATGACAGTGATGAAGTAGCAATGAAAATAATTTTATGGTTGGGGGTCACCACAACATGAGGAACTGTATGAAAGGGTCAAGGCATGAGGAAGGTTGAGAACCACTGCTCTAAGCCAACCTTGCCGGAACAAATTTTTGCCTTCGAAACAAAGAGCCATGTCAGAACTGGCTGTCCCTTCTACCGGACCACATTGTTTGAAAGATGTGGAAAAAAAAAACATGGTCGAGTCGATTTCAACTCGTGGTGACCCTGTAGGACAGACGAGAACTTCATCCCCAGGTTGCCAAACATACCTGGGGGTGCACTGGGCCAAGTGTTGGGCTGCTAACCGCAGGTCAGCGGTTCAAATCCTCCAGTGGCTCCTGGGGAGAAAGATGAAGCTTCGGCTCCTGTCAAGATTTCCAGCCCCAGAAGCCTTCAGGAGCAGTCCCACTCTGCCCTGTAGGGTCGTGGTGAGCTGGCGCCGACTCGACGGGGGTGGATGATAGGGTTTCCAAGGCTGTGCATCTTTACAGGAGCTTGCTCCTGTGAACCGCCAACCTTGCGATTGGCGCGTAACCAGTGGGACACCAGGCACCTTCTAAAGAAGAGCTTGGGGCGAAATGCCCCCGACAGTGTCCAATCCTTAGTGTGTGCTTGCTCAAGTGACTAGTGGTGACTTCATTGTCACGGCAACCCTGTGAGGCCAGTATCAGTCTAAAGGGAGACTGAAGGGTGTTGTCATTTGCCGGGCCATGCACCTCAATAGGGGAGGTGCCAGGAACCCCCCCCC
>NW_022109491.1:7835150-7843815 GCF_000313985.2 Echinops telfairi
GTCTTAGATGGGGCTGTTGTTGGATGCTGAGTCTGTTCAGACTCACGGTGACCCCGTATGACACCGTTGGGTTTTTCTTGGCTGTGATTTGCACACAAGCCGATCTCTGGGGCTTCATCCCAGGGCCCACTGGCTGGGTTTAAACCGCAAGGTTTCCGTTAGCAGGCAGGGTGCCACCAGGGTAGGCCTGTATGTGTATTACAGCCCCTTTCCAGAAGATGGCAGTAATGAGCACTGCTTCCGGCAGACACAGCAGACTATCTTGAGGGAGGGGTGCCTCTTTTTCCTTTTCACAAAGGCACCTTGTGGGTGAGCCGCAGCCCTGTCCAGGAGAGGGATGTGTGTGGGCAGGAGGAGTGGGGAGCGTGGCTGTAGCAATCAGGATAAGCTGGGCCAGGCTACGGTAACAAGCCGACTCCCGGTCTCAGGGCCTAGAACAGCCGGCAGCACGTACCTCTCACTCAGGGCCAGGATCTCGCCATGACCTGTCTCCATCTCCACAGGAGGCGTCCGTCATTACCCTGACAGGGGAGGGGCAGGCTGAAGAGCCCCCGCTCAAACCCAAACCAAGCCTGTCGCCAAGCCCAGGCGTCCCAGAGTAAAACGGCTCTGTGGGGTTTTCTTCACGGAAGCAGATCGCCAGGCCTTGCTTCCACGGCACCGCAGGGTAGCTTTGAACCACCAACCTTTCTGTGCCCAGTCGAGCTCACCCCAGAGACCACCCCAGCGTGCCACTAGGTCTTACGTGCTCTGGCCTGCAGGTGACTCAAGTACTTCTGGTCACAGCCCAGGAGCCAGGACGAGTCTCAGAGCCGGTCTAGCCAGAGCAGGGCTGGATCCTTGGTGGGCAGTCAGCACCTTTGCTCTCTCGATCTCTCCCTTTGCCCAGAGTGTGACTTGGGGTGACACCTCTGCCTTCTTCCTACTCCGCCCTGCTCCATCCCCTGGCCCCTGGCCCTGACGCCGCATGCTTCTCTTTGCAGATTCATGGTCCTGGTGCTGATGCACTTGGACCTGGAGCTGGTCAGCCCGGAGGCGGAGATCCCGGAGTTTGACCTGAGCAGATACGGCTTCGGTCTGATGCAGCCGGAACACGATGTGCCCATCCGGTACCGCGTGCGGCCATGAGGTCCTGGACAGACCAGGCCTCCACCCAGCCCTCACCCACTCTCTCCGCTTCCTGTGACCAGTTTTGCCTGAGGGGCAGCCCTGTAAACACCCTATTGCCTGCTTTTTGGCTAGAAGGCTAGGGGGGTGGGGGGAGGGAAGGAGGGGACTGAGAGAAGGCGAACCCAGGAAAGACATGGAGAGCGTTGGACTATTTGCTGCCCAACGTTAGTTCCAAGATCAGAATCTGGCCTCTCCCACAAGCCTCGCTCCTCCTCACGTCTTAGGAAGGCGACACAAGTCCACACAAGTGCATGCAGACAGAGCCAAACTAGGAGTTGTCACTGCCCCCTGGCTCCCAAAGGGTGACCTTCTAACCACTTCACTGGTGCGGTCTGGGCCTCAGCCAATCAGAGCAGATGCCGACCAGCAAATGCTAGCAGGGGGACCTAGCAGTGTGTCCTTTGAAACCAGCTCCACTCCCAATGACTATTAGTCCAGCTAAAGCCAGGGAAGCCCCCTTAAAATAGTCACTGCCTCCATGCCCCACCTTCTGGCCATGTCTTCTCACCTCTGCTGCTTGGGAAAATGCAGGCTCTTCTGGGGCTGGTTCATCAGGAGACAACACGGGGCTCCAAGGAGTAGCCTCCCCTTTCCTGGCATGAGCTGACGTCACCTAATTCATGGTGACCCCACACACAGCGGGGACCCCGAGGCTTCTCACAGGCTGATATTGCAGAGTCCCAGGCCTGTCCTCCCACCCTGTCTTAGTCTGAAACCTGCTCAGTCCTGTAGCCGCCCGCCAGCCTCCACGGGCTGTTTGTGGATCATCAGCTGGGAACTTCCCCCCAGTGTGGAAGGCGACTCCAGGGCTGTATCTCAGGTAGGAACACTGAGGCAGGCACAGCCCTGATGCCCGCTGAGGAGGGACCAGCCAAGTTCAGGAGGAGGAGTTGAAGGTTTCTTGCCCAACAGCCCTAGCGGCATAGCAGTTACCAGTTGGGCTGCAACCCTCAAAGTCAGCAGTTCAAAACCACCAGCCATTCCTCGGGAGACAGACCCGGCTTTCTACCCCTGTACAGCGTGACGGTCTCCGAAGCTCACCGGTCTACTGTGCTCTATAGGGTGGCCATGGGTCCACATGGAAATCATTTGCCCTCTAGCACCACCTGTGGGCATGAGCTTTGTTTGACCATTGCTTAATTTTTTTTTTAAAGGAGTCTTGGTGGTATAATGGTTACTTGTTGGGCTGCTAACCACAAACTCGGTAGTTCGAAACCGTCAGCTGCTCTGTGGGAGAAAGATGAGGCTTCCTACTCCCGTAAAGAGCCACACTCCTGGGAACCCACAGGGACCGCTCTATCCTGTCCTATAGGGTTGCTATAAGTCGGCATCACCTTGATGGCAGTGGGTAAACAATAAATGACAGTGGAGCTCTGAGAGTATTGATGAAGAAGGACCAGCTTCTCCTGAACACGTGGGTGTGGCCCACATCCCCGTGGCCACCATTGGGCAGAGGCGAGCAGTAGAGCCCCTGAGGAGGGGGTGGCTTCCCAGTTTGCAGGGCCTCCTGCCCCTGGAAGGCTTTTGATTCTAAAACTCCTGTTCAGAGAAGTAACATCAAGGAATGGGAGCCAGTAACTGCTCATCCAGTCCTGGGTGCACCCGGCGTGGAGACCTGTACTTTCTTCATTCAGCCTTAGGGGCCAGACAGACAGAAGGGCTTTGCTTAGAAGCTGTGCCTGGGGAGGTAGACATTACTCACATTTGTGCCTGTCTTTCATGCCCTCTAAATGCCCTTGGCAGGAATGGGAGGCATCACAGCTCTGCTTCTCATGCCTCTCAGAAGAGAAGAGGGGGAGGATTTCCTGACAAACAAGGAAGCCGGCTCTGAGGGCGTGTGGCAACTTGCCCAGGGCAACACAGCTTCAACCTGGTAGGGTCTGGGGGAACAGACTTCTTGCCCCGGATGCACATGTGGGAGAAGCAGTTCCTTGTCCCTTGAGCTCAAGGGGGTAGTCTAGTTTGGAACTGGCAAGTGGGTGGAGCCAGAGGGACTCATGTGTGCATGCACTGCGTGAGACAGACAGACACAGCTAGGTCCTTTTGGCTTTAACGGACAGGTGAGGCGAGGACCTCTGACTGGTCCAGGGGCTGCTAAGCTCTTCTGGGGACAGCTCCAGGCTTGGGGGCTTCCCTGGCCTCAGGCTCCGGGCACCCTCGGGATTCCCAGGCAGGCACTGTGATTGGCAGGAGGTGGGATATCCCCAGGGAAACCCATCTTCATGCCTGGGTGACCCCCCCTGCTGCCTGCTTCTTAACTCCACAGGAAATCAGGGCTGGTAGCTTTGTGTAGGAGGACCAGAGCCAGTTTCCATGGCAACCCTCAGCCACCTCATCCCTGGCTTGGAAAGGAAGGCAGGGAGGAAGAGGGGTGGGGAAAGAGCCCCTGGAAGCTCCCTCTGCAGCGCCCGACCTAGCCAGCTGGGAGAACCCCTATGACCTTTCCCCTTTCCAGTCAGAGCAGGGCTCTCACCTGGGTTCCCAATGTGGGCCCAGCTCCCCCAGAAGGTGAGTCTCTTTGGAGCCCGATCATTGGGGAACTGCTCCCGGAAGAGACAGCTCTCCCAGCAGGCCGCTCCAGCTGGTCCCTGAGCCTGTGAAGGACAGTTTGGGAGACAGTGAATTAAACCCTTCCTTGTTTTAATCTTTCTTTGTTGTTTTTCTCTCTCCTTCCAACCCTCTTCTCCCTCTCTCCCCAGCCCTCCCTTCCTCTCTCTTTTAATATAAGCCTTGGAGTAAAGAACAGGTTCAAGCCTTTGGGGGCTTCCCCAGCCCTCGGACTCAAGGCAGTTCAGAGCCACCAGCCACTCCTTGGGAGAAAGATGAGGCTTTCTACTCCCGTTAAGAGTTACACTCCCAGAAACCCACAGGGGAGTTCGACCCTGTCCTGGAGGGTGGCTCTGAGTGGCATCGACTCCCTGGCAGTGAGAGTGGTATATGGAGCACAGAAGGCGCTCGGCTGCGAACCAAGTAGTTCGGAGGCACCAGCCGCTCCGTGGGAGAGAGATGTGGCAGTCTGCTTCTGCAGAGCAGCTTCCCAAACCCCAAGAGGCAGCTCTACTCTGCCCTACAGGGTCACAGGGGCGAGGCGGCACAGACCTGATAGCTCTGGGTGTGGGGTTGTGTATGTGTGGGTGGGTGGGTGGAAAAGAGGGCCGGGTGAGCATGAGCAGTGTTAGGAAGGTTCTAGGTGTCCTGGTATTGCTTCATACCTCGCTTCAGACTCAGAATTGTTGGACATTCTCTAGAAATACCCTTAGGCGGATCTAAGGAAGTGTCTGATTGCCACCCTCCTCCTCATTCTATAGCTTTTATTTGGGTGGGGGGGGGCATATATTTTATATTGTTTACCTACTGTTTTCTTTTAAACAGAGTCACTTTATAAATGGAAAGTAGATTTGTTTTTAAAAGGGTGTTCCTTTTTTGGGGGGGGTTGGATCGTTGCTAGTAATGGACAATGTGTATCACTGGCTGCCAAAAATAGACAGTGACTGTGAAAAATGAGTGTGCTGGGTTGGGGGTGCTCCATGCGGGTGCTGCCATGCCTCTGAGCCCGTCTCTCTGCAGGTAGGAACCCAGAGCACCAGCATGTGAGCCTGGTGCTCAGGCCGTGCCAGCACCACCCAGGGCAGGGCTCCACGCCATCAGAGGGGTGGGCAGGGCCGAAGAGGGAGGGCGGGGCTCTCAGGTGAGCTGTCCACCACGCACAGCCTAGGAGACACCCGATCAAGGTCATCTCCTACCACCAGGGTCCCCTGCCCACAAGCCCCGCCCACTGGCCCCACCCACACTGTCCACCCAGAAACATTGGAAGGTCTAGTGCAAAGTCATTGATTCTGATGCTATGTTTTTGATCAACACAGTGTGGCCTGACTAGCAGTGACTGCTGTGCCTTCCTATTTTAATCAAGAGTTCTCGTTTCCTATAACGTCCAAGGGGCGCTGTGCAGAAACGTATTAAACCATCGTGACTGGTGAAACTGTCTCTGAGTGTGCTTCAGACATAGGGACGCACTGGGGTCCGTGGGCAAGGCGTTGGCCAGAGAAGAGAAATAAACAGACAACCACTGGGCACTGTTCTGCGCCAGCCCCTCCTTCCATGAGCCCCATTTTTCCCCCACCACAGAACAAAAAACTGGGGCTCACAGAGGTGAAGTGGTTTACCTAAGATCACATGATAAAGAGGGGCAATTGAGATGCAGCCCTCTCTGCCTCCCAAGACTGTTCTGGATTTTCTCCTGACTGCCGAAATGGGACCAGGTGCCCAATGAGGACCTTGCAGAAGGGGAGGAGGGTCGGGTCTCTGAAATTGTTCCCATGCCCCAACATGATGTGGACCCCTGTTTAATAGGAAAAGGGAGGGTAATGTAGATTCAAAGAACACTGGGAAAAAGTAATTAGGGGAGGTTGGTTTAAGTACCAATAAAGCTCTGGGGCAAACGCCCCTGATGTCAGGGAAGCACACTCCCTGAAGTGAGATTTGGCTGGAACAGGACACCACAAACTAACAGTGATGTAAGCACAACAGATATTTCTCTCATGCAAATAAGAGGCGGGGTGGTGTCTTGATGTGGCTCCTCCACCATCCATAGCTACCTACCACCTTAGGGTCCCACCGGGTTGCTTGAATTTTAACCATTTTGTCCACATGCCAGCCAGTAGGAAGGACTGAGCAAAGAAGGCAGTCTCCCTCCTTCCATCCTATTGGTCAAAACTTGGTCACATGGCACTCCCTGCTGCATAGGAGTCTGGGAAATGTAGTTTTTTCCAAGAAGGCCAGTGTGTGCACTTACATGTCCCTACTTGAGAAGTACTGCACTGCACACTGGTTTACCAGCCATGGTCTAAGCCACACAGCAGAGCCAAAGGGACAGCACTGACCTCCCTGAGCCAGGGGCATTTTCTCCTGGGTCTCAGAGGCCCATGGCCCCAAGAGTTTGCCTTTTCAGACCCTTGTACAAAAAGAAACTAGGCTCATTCGAAAGACTCTCTCCATCCCAGCAAACCCCCAGGCTTTATCTTACCCTGTGGGGACATTGAGAGATCCACCTGTCATTTGCTCCCACATTTTATCTATAAAAGGATATTTTAAAGCAAAAGGAGGAGGCTTAGTGGTAGAATAGTTACACACGGGGCAGCTACCCTACTTCGAAACCGCTCAGTGGGTTCCCAGAAGAAAAGAGCTGGCAGTGTGCTCCCATAACTATTCAAAACCACACACAGCTGGGATGGAGTCCATTCTGACTCCACGGGCAACGCAGAACTGCCTCTGGGTTTCCGAGCCTGTTAATCTTTCTGGGAGCAGACAGCCTCACCTTTCTCCCTCAGAGCAGCTGGTGAATTTGAACCGCTGATTTTGCAGTTAGAAGCCCAATTTGTAACCCACTACGCCACCAGGATTCCTTCCAGTAAATATTACTGGCTAGAACTCCCCGCCCCCCCCCATGCCCCCTGGGGGGCAGTTCTCATGAGGTCCCTCTGGGTTGGAATTGACTGGAGGACACACAACAATAACCAAATCGAAAGATTGGTTCTAGATCCGAATGAACAGCCTTTCACCTAAAAGGTGAAATTCACTCACCCTGGTGATGCCGTGGATGAAGTGCTGGGCTGCTGGCTGAAAGGTTGGCTGGTCAAACCCACCAGCTGCTCTGAGGGAGGAAGACGAGGCTGTCCGCTCTTGTCAGGATGGACCGTCTGGGAAACCTTAAGGAGCAGCTCCGTTCTGTTCTCTAGTGTTCCCGGGAGTCAGGACCAACTCCGTAGCTGTGGGTTTGCTTCTTCTGAAACAGAAACATCACAGAAAATGTGATGTGTCCATGTTGGGTACTCCTGGATAGTGGGGTACTATGCAGTGATAAAAAGAGATTAAAAAGCACTGACACATGCTGTCACCTGCAAGAACCTTTCACACATGACATTGAGTGGAAGTAGCCTGTCCAAAAAGGCCACATACTATCTGATCCCATGTACCTGCAACAGCAAATACATCATGAAAAATGTTTTCTTGGACTGGGGAAGAGGGCCCAGGGAGTGACAGAAGACTTCTCCGGGAATGGTGACAGTGCTTTCTAGTAGACTGTGGTGATGGCTGCACATCTCTGTGAACACAGGGGTAGCTCAGAGATATGGCAGGTTTCAGTCCAGCCCACCACCATAAAGAGACTAGTCCAAGAGAGCCATGGGACTCCCCCTCCTCCCCTACAGTGCGTATAAAAGGTATGTTGGCAGCATACTGTAGTGTGGGGTGAGGAGAGTCCCCCACAAATCATCACAGGTCTGGTAGGCACAATTGTACAGTGATAATAAATAAAGATTATAGTAAAGTCTTAGATAGCATGAGTGGTAGAGGAGAGATTGGAATAATGGAGTCAGACACAATTCATGGTAGCATGCTCACCTCAGCCCCGCTTGGTGGTCCTCGTGGGGGGAGCCCGGCCACGAGAGCAGGAGAGAGCCTCGGGAGTGAGTGCAGGCAAGCCTCCACTTTATTGCTAACCAAGGGTTATATCTCATTAGGGGGACATGATTACAGGTAACCACACGTCACAGGAAGGGGCAGTACAATAGGCATACACATTGTAGGAAGGGGTTGTATGATAGGCATAAGCATAACAGGAAGGGGATGAGCTAGGGATGTGCCCATAGGAATGGAAGGTCTAGGGGTATACATGTGACAAGATGGGCGGACCCTAGATTCATGATGGCAGCCTAACATTGGTCACCCTTGGGCGGGTTTGACCTCTCTGGTGTCTCCTACAAGGAAACAGACAACTACTATCCTTATCAGAAGGGAGCGGGCCCTACTTGTGGAATAAACAGTGGGGTCTGCTTGCTCTAGCTGGCTACTCCTGATGACCTCCAAGTGTACAGTCAATCGCAAGCAGCTAAGTTTGGCATATATTTGAGGGAGACAACTTGGGAGAAATCGCTCTGTTTCCCATACTGTAGTCTTCCCCAGGGAGCCCTGGTGGCACAGTGGGTTTTGTGTTAGGCTGCTAACTACAAGGTCAGTTCCAAACCACCAGCCGATCTGAGGGAGAGGAGGAGGCTTCCTTCTCCCATCAAGAGTTACAGTCTCAGAAACCCACAGGGTAGTTCGACCCTGCCCTAGAGGGTCACTGTGAGTCAGAACTAACTCAATAGCAGTGAACTTTACTGGGAAGGTGGTGGTGGGACAGTTAGTCTTAAGTTCCCTGTAATACTTTTTTGGAAAAGTTTGAAATATCGCGAGAATGACCAAAACATGACACAGAGACACGAGGCGAGCACACGCTGTGGGGAAAATGGCTCTGGTAGACTTGCCTGATGCAGGGTGGCCACCATCCTGCCACTGGTTAAGAAAACACAAAATCTGCCATGCACAATAAACCGAAAACCACGGAACTGTGCACTATAAATGGGTGAAATTTGTGGTATATGATTTCTCTCTCAATAAAGCCCTCATGTGGGATGTACACTGGTACCGATAGGAACTGGAAACAGGGAATCCAGGG
>NW_022109491.1:7844665-7848204 GCF_000313985.2 Echinops telfairi
TGTGTGTGTGTGTGTGTGTGTGTGTGTGTGTGCTGGAGGTGGGTGGGCCAGGGAAACTAGGACGGAAGAGACTGCAATGGCCCAGGAGACCTCTCTGTCCTCATTCAAGCAGCACACCCTGGGTAATAACTGTGTGGAACTGTACACAACAGATTAGTAAGGAAGCACAAGTCACCCAGGCTTACCTTGCTGATTGGGAACTCTGCCTCTGGTTGGTGGACGACACTCACTCCTGGAGCACCCCGTTATCAGCCAGCCTGGGGTGTCTGGTCTTTGGGCTGAGCACCTTGGAGAGCCAGTAGAGAGCTTAAGTCAGAAGGCAAACAACAACCGCCCTTTAGATGGGATCGATTTCGCTGAATAAAATATGCATTCCGAAGAGTAACATATAGGACTTCTAGGAAGAGGGCGACAGAGTGACACATAGAGACTCCACAGAATTCATCCCAGGGGAGTTGCTTAGAGGGAAATTCAATGCTGCTGGAATGCAGGAGGAGCATCATAAAGATAAGTAGGCACAGACTCATGGGGTTTTGAGGGGCTGGGGGCTTTTGGCTTACCTCAGTGGAAGCTGGCTGGGGCTTGACCTTGGCCCCCCACCACTGTCTCTGCCATAGCCGGAACCATTTGGAGTCCATAGGGGGGCTTGGTCTCAACACAGACACAGTTTGCTGCCGCCTGCCTTGGGGCAGGGACTGGACCTTTACGGCTCCACGGGCAGAGATCGGGGTTCAGCTACATTGTTACTTTTGTTTCCATCTCTTCTCTTTATCCCCCAACAGTCTTTGAGGGCTGCACAGGGGCTTTTTCTCAACACAGCCACAGCTTGCCGCCGCAGCCTCCTCGGGTGGGGACTAAACCCTTGCAGCTCCATGGGCAGGGATCAGGACTCAGCTACATTGTTGCCTCTGTTTCCATCTCTTCTCTATATCCTCGCACAGTCTCAGCAGGCTTACTTTTTATTTTTTTCCCCTCCTCTTTGTCTCTTTCCTGTTCTCTCACACTACACTGCTGACCTCCAGACCACTCCCCTTAGCCTAGGACATTTACACCTGTGGCACATCCAGCTAGGTGAGCTCCACCCTGTGCAGCTAGCTCCGCTGACCTCCACCAGGGGATACTCTGCCCAACTTCTTACTGGGGAATTCCTGCCGGTGTGCCTGGGGGCCTAAGGCAGCTTGGCCAGCACTCATCAACATTCCAAGCTGCTGCAGGAACCTCTGCCCAACCTCCACAGCACCAAATCAGGCAGCCCACCAGCCTTCTGGGGCACTCCCCTGAGAGGGAAGCCACAGAAGGATAAAGTGGTAGGTTAATTCCATGGTGAAATTAGCTGTAGGCAGTTTGAAAAAGCATTCCTACAAGTCTCCCAGAGAGAGCCAGTGCTCTTCAACTCCCTGGAAAGTGGCACCTGGCTCCTCTAAAACAACACAACGCAAACAGCCATCAGCCATCAGCCCCAACGACCTCAACAAAAAAAAACAGAGGAAACAGAAGGCAATGGCAGAAGATGTCCCGAACATAACGACATGCATAGAAGCAGACATTGAGCTGCCACAGAAAGAAATTTTCATAATTCTGCTTGGAGTAATACAGGATATGAGGGGGAAAATAAGAAAAAGGATGAAATGATAGAAGAGATAAAGGCCATACACCAAAGGGAAATACAGGAGCTTAGGGAGGAGATAACAGAAACCAGTAGCAGAAACACAGACCCCGAGAATCGACTGGAGGAAGTAGAGAACCGCATCAGTGACTTGGAGGACAGCCAAGCAGACTTTAACAAACACGAACAAAAATCTAATAAGACCATCAGAGAAGCTAAGAAAACCTAAGAGCTATGTCTGATGCTATGAAGCGGAACAACATTAGAATTATTGGCTTGCCAGAGGAAGACACAACAAAGAAGTCATCTGCAATAATAGTGAGAATTCTTGGAGGAAAATTTCCCCAACCATTCAGGAGGCTGAAAGAACACCAGCTAGACTGAATCCCAAGAAGAAGTCACCAAGGCACATAATAGGTAAACTATCCAACTTTGAGGAAAAGGAGAAAATCATGAGAGCAGCTAGGGAAAAACAAGCAATCACATATAAAGGTTCCCAAATAAGAATATACTCAGACCTATCAGCAGAAACTATGAAGAAGAGGGGGGAGTGGAGTAACATATTCGAAAAATTGAAGGAAAACAATACAAACCCAAGAATACTATACCCAGCCAAATTATCGATCAAGATAGATGGAGACAAAGATCCAGACAAGGAAAAACTCAATGAGTACATTAGAAGAAACCCAACCCTACAAAAGATCCTTGCCAACCCAGTATGGGCAGAAGAACAACACTGGCCAAGCATAAATAAGAGATCGCCACATAGAACAACCTCACCCAGAGGGCAACAAAGACGATTGGATTAAAAAGCTGTGGTATATGCGCGTGCGTCCCCGCCGCGCGTCGGGACCAGGGTCCGGTGCGGAGTGCCCCTCGTCCGGGAAACGGGGCGCCGCCGGAAAGGCGGCTGCCCCCTCGCCCGTCACGCACCGCACGTTCGTGGGGAGCCTGGTGCTAAACCATTCATAGACGACCTGCTTCTGGGTCGGGGTTTCGTACGTAGCAGAGCAGCTCCCTCGCTGCGATCTATTGAAAGTCAGCCCTCGACACAGGGGTTTGTTTGTTTTTTTTAAAAAAAACTCTATTGTTTGATGTATACAAACAATAGAGTACTACTCATCGTTAAAAAGCAGTGATGAACATAGGAAACACATCGTTGCATGGGAAAAACTGAAGGGAACCATGCTAAGCGAAGTAAAGCAAGCACAAAAGGACAAGTACAACATGAGTCCACTGAGGTAAGTTTTTTTTTAAAAAATGCAAAAGGGGCATAGGGAAAAAGCTACTGTATACAAACATTCCTGGGGTGAGGACCAGGTAATATGGCAGGGCCCAGACCAAATACAGGGATACACATAGTAGACAACTAAAAAGGAGGCGGGGAAAAGAACAAATAATAATAAAAAGGAATGGGTAGTGGGGCACAGGGCACTAAGCCAGCCAAGGTATTGTTTATATCTCCACAGGAAAAGAGGGACCAGACTTCAACCCAGTGCTCCAAGATGTGAATGCAACATGCCAGCTTGGAATAGGGAACCAGTGGAGAGGTCTGGGGGGCCCGGCCCAATCCCAACTACTACGTGGAGACCTGCCCCTCCCCCCAGAAGAATTTATTTCAAAGGACACCATTGAATCTGCAGCTCTGGGAGAGGGACATATCTGATTGGAGCACACGGGAGCAGATGAAGGGGGAGGAGAAAGTGGAGCACATCCTGGCCCTCCAGGCCATGAGGACTATGTTCCCAACTAGAGCAGCCAGTCCACAGAGAGGACCACATTATCGACCCCACTATGAGACATGACACCCCTCACTGACCCATAGCCCTACAGGGAACAACACCTGAGACACAGTGTGGGAATTGCGCCCGATCTGATTCCGCCACACTGAGGCAAAACACTAAGGGGTTGCAACAGAACAGCAAGGGAATGG
>NW_022109491.1:7849994-7862718 GCF_000313985.2 Echinops telfairi
GGGGGGAGTGGGGAGGAGGGGGAAAATGAGGACCTAATGCCAGGGGCTTAAGTGGAGAGAAAATGTTTTGAGAATGATGAGGGCAATGAATGTATAAATGTGCTTTACACAATTGATGTTTGTATGGATTGTGATAAGAGTTGTATGAGCCCCTAATAAAATGATAAAAAAAGAAAAAGAAAAAATTATGCCTTTCATCATCCTTATTTTCTTTTTATTTTTTTGGAGGGGCATATTTCCATTTATTTCCATTTTAATTCTTTTTTTTAAGTCATTTTATAATTCCAAGAGGAAAGCGAATTTTGGGAATGATGAGGGCAGCAAATGTATAGGTGTGCTTTACACAATTGATCTATGTATTGTGATGAATTGTGTGAGCCCCAATAGAATGATTACATTTTTAAAAATCATTTTACAATTCTTATCACAATCCATCCATCCATCCATCCATTGTGTCCAGCACATTTGTACATTTATTGGCATCATCATTCTCAAAACATTTGTTTTCTACTTGAGTCCTCATCCTTATTTTCCTTAGTCCACGGTGGGTCAAGGAATACTCGGGCACCTGTAAGGACTGCTGGCTCGGCATCATGACTGTTTGAGACATGTTCCAGCACGGTGGTCTGCAGGAGGGGAAGCTGGTGAATAGGGGAGACTGGGAAGGGTGTCCTCTGTTTCCTGGGTCCTTCGCTGGGACCTCAGAGACAGCTAGCATAGGAGTGGCCAGAGAGAACAATGACAGGTGTCCCTCACCTGATGCAAACCTGGGAGTGGGATGTCTGGAGCACCTGGATCACTGGGATGGGTAGGGTACAACTGTACTTCAGAGGGCGTCAACCACTGTGCCAATCTGCTGGTTGCCTGGACAAAAACCATAGCCTGCCCCCCCCCTTTGATGTGTGTAAGAAAGAACTTTATATAAAAGAGCAATTATGCATTGAGAAAACATCCCAGCCCAAGTCCAAAAGTCCAATACTAGCCCACATGTCGGGTACCAATCTATAAAGTCCTCTTCACACTCACGAAACATATGCAATGATGCCAAATGCAGGAAGATCACAGGCCAGTGGGTGCAAAGCCTTGGGATCCAGTGGTGGTGGAAGCATGTCAGCGCTGGCAGGGGTCTCCACGGGGCTCCCCCAGCCCCAGGGCTCTAGTGCAGCTCCATGTGTCTTGTCAGCAGGAATGTCTCCCAGGGAGCGCTGAACTTCCTCTCTAAAAAGTTTTATTCTGCTATTAGGCAGCCAGGTGGTCAGAGAAGAAGAACCGAATTTTCAAAGGCAAATCAAGATAGGACCCACACAAACACAGGTATCAACATCCCTCGGGTTGATGGTGCTCATGTGACCTAGCACTAGTCAATGAGATGGTTGCAGAAGGTACAGGGCACATCCAGCAAAGCTTTCTTCATCATGGAAATGCAGGAAGATATAGTCTCGTCCTTTCCTCTCTTCCGGTTGTCATGGCAGCCATCCTGTGATTCTGGGGACATAATCTTGGAGAAATTGACTAAGAATCCTGAGACCTGTAGATGTTTTTGTGAGTCAGTATCAACTCAGTGTCAGTGGGATTCGATTTGTTCGAAAGTGGAATATCACAGAAAATGTGGTGTATTCACTTTGGCTACTACTGGATAGCAGAACACCACACAGCGGTAAAAAGGGAGGAAGCATGGACACTTGCTGTTATATGCATGAACCTCACAACCATGATGTTGAGTACCCCAAAGGCCACATCAACCCTACTTCTGAGTGTTGTGTTCAATGGAATGGAATGATTGTGACTGTTTTCGCTCTCAGGAGCCTTGGTGGCTCTTACATGCTGGCGCGGGTTATGTTTGCTGCTTTAAATTCCATGCCATGGGAGCATTGGCATTTATCGGCAGCATAAACCCACCAGCCATTGGGAGGGAGGAAGATGACACTCTGCTCCTGTAAAGATTGTTCAGTCTCAGAAACTCCATCCGGGGTCACTATGAGGCTGACTCAATTGGATGGCAGTGGGCACGGGGTGTAGTGTACTCAGAGGGCGTACAGCATTGTGGTCCACTGCAGGAGCTCTGCCTAGATTTCAATCTCCACAGAACCTTGAGCGCACGCACTGTTTCAACACCCAGGGCCTTTGATCCTGTTTTCTCTTCTACCTTTGGCTCCAAATGTTCTTCTCCACTCGCTTCCATGGCTTGCTGATTCCTTCTGATTTCTTCCTTGCCTGAAGCATCAGTGCCTCAGCCAATTCTTTTCTTGCGTCTTTATCTGAAGTTGGCTGTCTCACTCCATGTGCACTAGGCCAGGTTGTCTAGAGAAACACAGCCAATGACACTCTGTGGTAGTTATATCATCATTTGTCAATTCGAGGATTTAGAGTGAAGGAGTGGAGTCTAGCTGTCAATCAGGTGATAGCCAATGAGGCCTCTGTGTGGGCATGGCCTTCTCCTGAGGATTCTGAGAACTCCTGTACGTATTTCCTCCTTGGAGACAGGAGATTCTCTCTCTCTCTCTGCTCACTCCCTTAGAGACTCTCTACTGACAAGGCTCATTCCCTGTGAGACATTTCTGAGGAGAAGCCATATGAAGCTACCCTGAGAATCAGAGTTTCGGAGCTGAAGGAACCATGTGGAGACCCCTGCCAGCGCTGAGATGCTTCCACCACCACTGGATCCACAAGACTTCCAGCCCACTGGCCTGTGATCTTGCTGCATTTGGCATTATTGCATGTGTTTCGTGAGTCTGAAGAGGACTTTATAGATTGGTACCTGACATATAGGCTAATATCAGACTTATGGACTTGATCTGGACTGGGCTGGGATGTTTTCTCAATATTCAATTGCTCTTTTCTTTTTTAAAACATTTTATTGGGGGCTTATTCAGCTCTTATCACAATCCATACATACATCCATTGTGTCAAGCACATTTATACATTTGTTGCCCTCATCATTCTCAAAACATTTGCTTTCTATTTGAGCCCTTGGTATCAGCTCTTCATTTTTTCCCCCTCCCTCCCAGTTCCCCCTCCCTCATGAACCCTTGATAATTTCTAATTTTTTATTATTGTGTCATATCTTACACTGTCCGACTTCTCCCTTCACCCACTTTTTTGATGTCCGTTGCCCAGGGAAAAGGTTATATGTAGATCCTTATAATCAGTTCCCCCTTTCTACCCCACCTTCCCTCCACCCTCCCGGTATCACCACTCTCAGCACAGGTCCTGAATGGATCATCTGTCCTGGATTCCCTGTGTTTCCAGTTCATATCTGTACCAGTGTACATCCTCTGGTATAGTCAGATTTGTAAGGTAGAATTGGGTCATAATAATGGGGAGGGGAGGAGGAAGCATTTAAGAACTAGAGGAAAGTTGTATGTTTCAAGGTGTCTATACTGCACCCTGACTGGCTCGTCTCCTCCCCGAGACCCTTCCGTAAGGGGATGTTCAGTTGCCTACAGATGGGCCTTGGGTCCCCAATCTGCAACCCCCTTCACTCACAATTATTTGATTTTTTTGTTCTTTGATGCCTGATACCTGATCCCATCGACACCTCGTGATCACACAGGCTGGTGTGCTTCTTCCATGTGGGCTTTGTTGTTGCTGAGCTAGATGGCCGCTTGTTTACCTTCAAACCTTTAAGACCCCAGACGCTTTATCTTTTGATAGCTGGCACCATCAGCTTGCGTTACCACATTTGCTTATGCACCCACTTGTCTTCATTCAATTGTTCTTGTATACAAACCTCTTTCTTATATACATGTGAGTCTCCCTGAATTTGCCTCTCTAGTCTACCCACACTAGCACACACTCCTATAAGTATAAGAAAGAATTTTATATCAAGAATAATCTTCTAGCAAGACAGGCATCTCAGCCCAGTCCAACTCAAATCCACAAGCCTGATGCGCTCCAGGGCCCTCTTCATTCCCACGTAGCTGCAGGCTGAAAGCACAGGAGATGATGCAGACTGCAGGAGGGCCGCACGCCGCTGAGTGTAGAGTTGTGTGCATTCAAGGTGGATGGAGACGTGGCAGGGCCCTGGCAGCACTCAGAGCAGCCCACGTGGGACCACTCCTGCAGGCAGAGTCCAGCCAGCAGGCAGGTGAAGTGGCAGAGACAGAGGGAGGTTCCGGGCTTATTCTTATGCGAAGGCCACACTCCCCAGAAGGCATCCTCAGGCCTGCCCTGATTGACAGGTTGGACCCCATCCTACACTTTCTTACAAATTCAAGTGGACACAAAATCATCCAAATACCTTGGTCTTGCTTTCGTACTTCTTCTGCCCTCTGTAGTGATTTTCAACACCAGGCGGTTTGGGGCTGTCCTCATCTTTGTTTCCCACTTGGGCATCAGGAGGGGCTCTGCCTTGCCATTCCTGGATTCCCAGACCTCACACCCCGAGGTTGCTCAGGAAGTTCATGCTAAAGGAATCAAAGGCCTTTACTTCATCTCTGGCGCTTGTCCTTTGTCCTAGGCAATGAGCAGGAGCCATTAAGGATTGATTCTAAGCAGGGTGGTGATTGAGTCAGATTTGTGCCTTTGAAAGTCTAGCCTGGTGGTTAGATCCTGGTGGGACGGTGGGTTGAGCATTGAGCTGCTCATTACAAAGTTGTTGGTTCAAACTCATTAGCTGCTCTCCAGGAGGAAAATGAGGGCTGGCTCTTCCCGGGTAGGTTTACAACCTTGAAAACCCCAAGGAGCAGCTATCCTCCGTCCTCTAGGGTCACTGGGAAGCGAAGTCAGCTGGATGGCAGTGGTGGAATGGCAGCTAGCTGGGGGAGGCTGGGTTAGAGAGAGGATAAGACTGGGTGACAGAGGGCAGATGCGAGGCAGATGAGGTCAAGAAAGAGTAGCCAAGGACAACGGAAAAGGTGGTCGGAGAGACATCAGTCTCCAAAGGGCAAGAGAGCTGGGTTTTAATGAAATAGTATCTTAGGAGAATCAGTTAATTAGCTCTTGATCGCTGTGGCTTTCATTTCCTCCTTTTGCTGACTTGCTCCTTTGCTGCCATAACTTGGAGTTCCCAGGCTCCTCCGTGGGGAGGAGATATTAGTTTACCTCTAATTGTGCTTCTGGAAGCCTGTGCTCTAGGCTGCGCTGGCCCTGTGTTTCATCACTGGTTGGCCGCAGACACTGGGGATCAATGGCTCTGGCCAAGTCCAGGCCACAAAGAGGATTCACTGGACTGCATGCAGACTTACCTATTGACCTCTGTGAGGGCCCTCTTGGGCACACACATCCCCTCCCAGGGAGCGAGCCCAAGAGATCGTGTCAATGCTCAGCACAAGCCTTACACACAGTAGATGGTCCAAAAATGTGAGGGGGTGGCTGGGGAGAGGTAGCAGGGCAAGTAAGTAGATGCACAGTGCATGGTTAGGGTGCATGAGTGATTGGATGGGTGGACAATGAATAGTTAGTTAGATGCATGGGTGGATGAATAGGTCGAAAAGTGAGTAGATGGGTAAGTAATTGGGTAGATGGATGGGGTTGGATGAATAGATAGAAGGGTGGGTGGAAAAACAGACAGTGGGTGAATAAGTGGGTAGATGAATAGAAAGGTGGGTAGTTGAGCAGGTGGAAAGATGGGTAAAGGATGGAATGTGTGAATGAGAAGAAGGATGGACGAGTGATTGGCTGAGTGTGCAATCGGACGGGTAGAGGGATGATTATAAAGAACAGTCGGTGGTTAGGTGATGAGGTGATAAATGGAGATGGAGATGGATAAATGTTCGGAATGGCCAGAAAACCAAGCTCATCCATTTACCAGGGACTTGAGACAGAAAACTTAATAAAACCCAGAAGAGACTAGAACAAGATGTAGAATCAGACATATCTGATCACTCAAAAATCAGCTTATGAGTCTTCTTTCTATTAGGAAAATCAGCCCATGGTAAGTGAGGAAAAGCTAAAATGAGGCCAGACTCATGCAAAGAATGTAGTACAGTCTGGAACATAGTCGATGTTCAATGAAGGTTAACTGCTGTTATCATGCTGTTAGTGCTTAACTCTTCTGTTACGTGTATCTAGTTAGATGTGGTGTTAAGTTCTTTATATGCAGCATCTTATTATTTCTCTTTCCCCAGCAAACGTGTAAGGTATATTCTGTCATCCCTACATTACTGATGATGATGATGATGGTTGGGTGTGACAAAAGGGGAACCGGAGGAAGAACTAGAGTCCAAGCAGATGAGAAAATTCCAGAGCTGCTGAAGCTTTGTCTGGGCAAGGCCACTCAAAAATCAAAATTCACTGCCACAGAGTTGATTCCAACTCAGGGCGAAGCTACAGGGCAGGGTGGGTTTCCATCTACCCCCGTGGGTTTCCGAGACTGTAATCCTTCATGGGAGTAAAGCCTCATCTTATTCCCTCAAGGAGGCTGGTGGTTTAGAACTGCTGATCTTATTGTTAGCAGTCTAATATGTAACCACATTGCCACCAGGTCCACAGCCAAGAATACTTGTAACACTGAGTGACGTCTGCTCAGAGATATCAATGATTTCTCTTTTACCTGTGGGTACCCCATAATCACCCTCACAAAGCAGTCACTCCTACCAGGGATCCATGGGGGAGAAAACGGGTGATTAATTAGCCCTGCCCAGTGACTGTATCTGCTGAGAAACCTGAGTAGGATTCTCAGTGGGATTATAAATAAATGATGACTGGTATTATGGAGTAAAAAAAGAACCTAACTTCAAATGGACACATCTCTTGCCAGCATGATTTAGAGGGGGATTGCACTTGTATTTACATGGACAGACCAAGCCAACTTGACCTCACTCAGCCTTGGAGAACAAGCCCAGCACCTCTCACTGGGAAATCACTGAGAGGGTCAGACGGAGCAGAAGAGGTGTTGAGAGAACACTGTTCCAGGGGGTCAGGTGACCTGGTGTTCAGATTCAGTGGCCTCTTGTGAGCTGGCTGACCTTTGGGATACTGGTCTCCTTGGAATTAGTCTACAAGTTTTCCCATCTGTAAAATGAGTGGCTGCATCTGAACTTGACCTTGAGCTTGAACTTGAGTCTCCAAATTGGGGAAAGGAGGACCCTTCACACACACACACACACACACACACACACACACACGGGCTTCGAAACCTTTGTGGAAAAATTCATTTGTTTTCATTTCATTTTCAATTCTTTTAATTCCATTTTCCATGAACCTGTTGAAGTCCCCTACCCCCGGTGGGGTGTACATATGTTATTTAACGACTGAAGACTGCAAGATAAATATGAAATTAATCTTTCAAAATAAATATTTGCAACTGAGAGTAGAAGAGAATTCCTTAAGCAGACCTTTCAAAAGGCAAACCAGAAGATCAAAAATAAATGCTGATGACATCTGAAGTCAGAACTTCTGTCCAATGAAGGACCCCACAGACAAAGGGCAGAGTGTCTGGATAGAAGGAGATATTAGCCATCTTCAAAATAAAAAGGGAATGGAGGGCTAGGTTATGCAACGAAGAAAAACACAACAATAAAACACGGCAGCCCCACGGGAAAACCAAGTGTGCTCATGAGCAGGTGATTGAGAGAAGACCAAGCATCCAAGAGGACCCCCAAGTCTCCAGAAAGCAGAGAAACGCACATTTAAATGCAGTGTGAGGGGACCTGGCGCCTTTCAGACTGCCCGGAATTAGATCTCTAAATTGGACCAGACACCGGGGCCTGAGGTGGGATGTGGGGAGGTAGGGGCTCTGCTCTTAGGATGCTCCTGGGACTAGACTTTTGTAGAGAGATCTGTGGGTGATTGGTCAAATTCAGTACCTGCAAGTTCAATAGCACAACCGTTCTAAACATGGGGCAGTGAAGATATATAGATTTCATTATATATATGTATATAATTATATTTACATGTAATTGTATAGTATATAGTTATGTGTGTGTATGTATATGTGTGTGTTTACTTTATCCAAAGTAAACCAAACCCACTACCATCGAATCAATGCCAACTGATAGAAACTAGCTAGGACAGGGTACAACTAACTGCCCCTGTGAGTTTCCAAGACTTTAAATCTTCATGGGAGCAGGAAGACCCATCTTTCTCCCAAGGAGTGACTGGTGATTTTGAACTGCTGACCTTGCAGTTAGCAGCCCAATGTGCAACCACGACGCCATCAGGGAGGGCTCCTGATCTGCATGTATGCACACGCATCCATGTTTCTAGGTGCTGTCGAGGTGTGCAGCAGACATACCCAATGCAGTGCATCCTCTCCTTTCTTGATGACTGCTTCTGCCATGAGCTCTGATTGTGCATCCAAGCACGATGAAATCCTCGATAGCTTCCATCTCTTCTGCATTTACAATCATAGTATTTATTGGTCCATTTTTAAATCACTTATTTTGTAACCCATATTGACGGTTGCAAGCCTTGATCTTCATCAGGAAGTCCTCCTCACTTTCAGCAAGCAAGAGTGTGTTCTCTGCATATTGCAGATTGCTAATAAGCCTTCCTCATGCCCCATTCTTCTTCATGTAACCCAGCTGCTTGGGTAATTTGCTCAGCATACAGATTGAGAAGTGTGGCAAGAGGATACAACACCGACAGACACCTTTCCTGATTTTAAACCACGCCGTGTTTTCTTGTCCACGTACAGGTTCTGTCTGAGCACAATGAAGCATTCTGGAATGGGAAGGATTCCCATTCTTCTCCATGCTATCTATCCATAGTTTGTTACGATCCACACAGTTGATATATATTTCTGGTCACTCTGGTCCCTAAGCAGACTCGTGGGAGGATGCTTAGGGAGGTACTAGCTGCGGGGTGATGGTTGGAGGTAATCTGGGTGCCCTGCTGGGGGAGCGGACAGTGAACAGGTTTAGACAGAGCACATGTGGATCCACCAAGCCACGACTGACACTGAATGAGATCTATAACACAAACCAAATCTCTATGTTTAAAAATCCACACAAAGCAGGTGCTGGCTGGTCAATGTTCTATCGTTTCCCCCCAAAACAGACACAGTGACTCTGGTGAGAACCAGAACTCAAAAGGACAGTCTTATGTTCCTGGGCCTCCTAAGTTTTCTGCCTCTGAGACGGGCTGTCCGGTCACCTTTCTATCACTCGCTAGCAGGAAACATCTGTGTTTTCCTACTTGGACAGATTTCTGTCTTACGTGGGTTTCAGCATTTGAAGACTTTACTGTACTGACAAAACAATGCCCAGTAGGAAGGGGAAGGTGGGGGAGAAAGAGGAACCGATCACAATGATCTACCTATAACACTCCCCACCCCAGGGGGACGGACAACAGAAAAGTGGGTGAAGGGAGACATCGGTCAGTGTAAAACATGCCAAAATAATAATAATTTATAAATTATCAAGGGTTCATGAGAGTGGGAAGGGGGGGGGGGCAGAGGAAAAATGAGAAGCTGATACCAAGGGCTCAAGTACTAAGAAAATGTTTTGAGAATGATGATGGCAACAAATGTACAAATGTGCTTGACACAATGGATGGAAGGATGGATTGTGATAAGAGCTGTGTGAGCCCCCAAGAAAATGATTAAAAAAACAAAACAATGCCCAGTAAGGACATGACAGAGGATACCTCGAGGTAAGGAAGGGGGGTGGGTTGGAGGAGGAGGAGGAGAAGCATGAATAAAAGAAAGAAAAGAAGAACAATAAGTATCAGACTGTCTATCCTGCTTCTGCCCTTGGCCAGAGGACAGGGACCCCCTGCCATGTACCCCGACACCCCCCCCACCCCCGCACTGACTTCAGTGCTGGGCCCGTAGTACCTGCTCAGTCAATATTTGGAATGATTCTTCGAATCAATGCATGAACTCGCAGGGTGGAGCGTTTTGCCGAGGCTGTTCTGATCTTAGGAAAGGCTATTTGTCCATTTGGAAGTCCGAGAGCTCCCAACGGTGGGCGCGCCAATCACTGGCCGGTAAGATCATCTGTCCCGGAGCCTCTGCTGGAGGAACTTCAGCAGGTTCAGCAGGTTCTCAGCAAATCTTCCCCTCACACTTTGGCTAAGTGGGGTAGAGGAGGCAGGGCCTTCTGGGTGGCTTGTAGATGTCCCCAGAACGCTGCGCTCTGCAGCAGTGTCTGGAAAGCCCACATGATAGCGGCATTTCCCCATGCCCACCATTCCCCTGGGCCAGCCGCAACTCACCGACGACAGCAAGTGAATTCTGACCCAGAGCAAACATATAGGACAGAGAAGAACTGCCCCTGTGGGGTTCTGACGCTTTAACTCTTTACAGGAAGAGAAAGTCTCATCTTTCTCCCAAGGAGCTCTGGTGCTCTCGAACTGCTGACTTTCTGGTTAGCGGTCTAACACATGGGTTATGGTTTCCTGCCGCCTTCGGTGGTCTCTGGAAGAAGATCACCCTCACTCACAAGTTCAGGAAAGGGTCAGGGGGGAACCTGGACCCAAGAATGGAGAGGATCTGCCTTCTCCCACACCCCACATCCAATACACCCCAAACCCTGACAGCACTACCTTCAAAATATATTCTTCTGTCTGACCACTTCTCCCCATGTCCACTGTCACTACCCTGCACCAAACTGCCACCATCTCTCACCTGGATAATTACAACAACCTCTTCCCGGTCTCCCCACTAAGCCTCCCAGAGCCAAGGGATCCTGAATGCACCCTCAACCACTCTCAACTGAATCCTTCCCCCTACTTCACTCAGAGTAAAAGCCAAAGCCCACACCACAGTGCACAAGCCCCCAATTATCTGCACCCCACCACTGCCACATCTCCCCCCTACCTTCCTGCCTGCTCACAGTTCCAGCCCTCTCCAGGGCCACCTTGATGTTCCTACAGTGTGGTTCAGCCCCTACTCCGCAGGGCCTTTGTACCTGTTGTTCCCTTGGTTTTAAATGCCCTTCCCCAATTCTTCCCATGGATGACTTTTCTTCCCCACCCACCCCCACACCCCAGTTCAAATGTCACCCCCTCACAGAGGCCTACCTTCGTCTCTCCATGCCGTCAGGATGCCCATTCCTTCGCACCACTCACAGAGCCGAAATGCTCTCAGCTTTCAAAGGCACCGCTCTCATCGTCTGTCTGCCCACCAGGGCCCCACAGATCCCCAGGAAGGAGCCTGCGTGGAATCAGGGCAGCGAAACCTCATAAAACTCCCATAGGATATGTAGGCTTTAGTCTAAAGCCAGACGAAGTCCTTGGGAAGATTGAAACAAATGAGAGGGATCATGTGTGTGTGTGGTAGGGGAAGGGTTGTTGTGATTTTACATAGCCCTTCAGCTCATTGATCCATCTACGTATTCCAGAACAGAATTCCAGATTCCAGTGGAGGTGGGGGGACAGCGAGCACATCAACAAATAACCGTGCGATGTATCGGCTGTGCTAAGTGCTGTGCAGAACACTAAAGGGAGGAGAGAGGAAGCGAGATGACTGGGGGAGTCATGGCAAGTGTTTACTGAGCGTCTACTGTGTACAAAACATGAAGATTGCTCCGGACGCTGTGAGGAGAAAGGACCGTGGGAGCAAGGCTGGGGAGCAGGGAGACCAAGAAAAAGGGTGCGCTCTGTCTGTGTGTGTATGTGCAGAGGGTTTGGGGGGTGGGATGAGGGTGGCTTGGGCAAGGATTCTGGAGCGAGTGGTGGTGAGGTCTGGACAGGTAAGAGAGATTAAATGGATAACATCAGCTACTCTATGGGGAAAAAACCTTGCATCAAGAAAACAAGGGTGAGAGGGAGGAGAGACCTCACATTGGGGGGTACCATGGCTTGCTTTTGGTCTCTCTCCTCCAGGGAAGGGGTTCACCCCAGCCCCCACCCCTGCCACGTTGTCATTCAGTTGATTTGGACACATGGTGACCCTCTGGGCTCAAGGCTGTGTGTGGTCTTTCAGAAGACAATCGAACCACTGACCGCCAACTATTGAGTGAGTAACGGAGTGTCTAACAGTTTGTATGCACACAGGGACTCCGTGGTGCCCAGCGTCTGGTTCCCTGTGTGTGTCTGAAAGAATCTGTGGGTAAAGGTAGGGCCCACCTTGCATCCTCAGGGGAGCCTTGCTCCCCTCTCCAGGCACACTTCTCCGCTTCCATATTCATGTGTGGGACTATCTGATCCATTCTGCCTTCCCCACTGGACAGAGACTACCAGGGGAAGACATCACTGTCCCTGAACCTGGCACAGGGCCCGGTCCACAGGAAGGGCTCTGTAACCAGCTGTTGAACTAGTGCACGCATGAATGAATGAATCACGGGGCTCCATTATAACGCATAGCTCACCCCCCACTCTCTCCCCCTGCCCTTCCTTTCTCTCTCACCATCACCTGGCAGATTGTGTACCTATGCCGGAGAGACTCATCCTCCCCTCTCTCCGCACCCTCCGCTCGATTCTAGAATTCCACTCTAGAATTCGAATTTAGTCGCTAGAACGGAAGCTCAAAGAAAACCCAGGCTTATTGCAAATCGTAACTCCTCCCCTCCCCCAACCTTCTCCTTTGCAGTCTGGTCCCTCCCGGCGCTGACATGGTCTATCCTGTACTTTTTTTTTTTTTAATTGCAAATTAGACTGGGGTTTCCATTTCAGACCATCAACTTCGTATTCCTACGTGGTACTTTTTCTTCCTCGTCTGTCGCTGTCAGCGCCACGGTGGCCTGACGCTGGTGTTGGCTTGTGCACCGACACCTAACACACGGGGCTTTGGGGCCGCAGGAAGAAGGCAGGAAGGTCGGGAGGGGCCGCACCCCGCGCCGAGCCTCCCGGGCCCACGCCCCGCGACCTCCCGCAGCCTCCCCGGCCGGCGGCGCCGGGC
>NW_022109491.1:7863756-7873072 GCF_000313985.2 Echinops telfairi
GGGGGACCCGGGGGGCGGGGCGGGACCCTGCGCAGAGCCCTGCTGTGCATCTGGGCGCTCCTCGCCTCACCAGGGCGAACTCTGTGGGATGTCCTGTGGTTTGGGGAGAGGGGTCGCGCCGGGACAGAGAGGCTGTTTTGTACACCTAGTCCGTTGTGACCTCCGACAGGTGGGCACTGGGAACCCTACCCCCACTCCGCCTTCTTGGATCCTTTAAGGTCCTGAAAAAGAAAACCCGCCCCCTCCCCGCCTCCACCTCCCCGCCCCCCCACCAAGCAACCAAATCCTGATTATCTCGGAGCGGGGGAGGAAAACCTTGGAACTCTTTAAAATCAAACAATGACATAAAGTTTTTTTAGGTAGCGCCCCTCTCTCCCCTTGGCGGGGCCAGGGTAAGGACTCGACCCAGAGGCCTAGAGAAGCGAGTTTCAGCACTCGACGGGGCGGACAGCGCCCCGGGCTCCGGGTCAGGCTGGGGCTGGGGAAGCGCGGGGTGGAGCCTTCGGGACCCCGGGGGTGTCGTTTGGGCCCCTCCTCCCGCCCCGGTGGCGGCCCCCTCCCTCCAGCCATAGGGTGGGCCAGATGGACTTCAGCACCGGAAGGAGGGACAGCGCCCAGCCTGCCGGCCCCCAGAGCCGCTTAGCGCCAAAAGGTCAAGGCCAGCTGGGCCCAGCTGAGGGTGAGGAGGGGCGGCCCCAGCTCCGAGCTTGCTGACCCGCGTCCGCTTTCTGCCACGCAGCCCTCGGGATGGAGATGAGAAGACGGCCGTGACGCGAGGCCCCCTGCAGCCCCAGTAGCTCCCAGCGCTCCCTGCCCCCCTCCCCGCGGCGGCCAGCCTTGCCGTCGAGTGACAGCGGCCTGGGGGGGCAGGGGGGGCGGGGGCGGCCGGACCAGCGATGCCGGCGGGCATGACGAAGCATGGCTCCCGCTCCAGCAGCTCGCTGCCGCCGGAGCCCATGGAGATTGTGCGCAGCAAGGCGTGCTCACGGCGCGTCCGCCTCAACGTCGGGGGGCTGGCGCACGAGGTGCTCTGGCGCACCCTGGACCGCCTGCCACGCACGCGTCTGGGCAAGCTCCGCGACTGCAACACGCACGACTCGCTGCTCGAGGTGTGCGACGACTACAGCTTGGACGACAACGAGTACTTCTTCGACCGCCACCCGGGCGCCTTCACCTCCATCCTCAACTTCTACCGCACGGGGCGACTGCACATGATGGAGGAGATGTGCGCGCTCAGCTTCAGCCAGGAGCTGGACTACTGGGGCATCGACGAGATCTACCTGGAATCCTGCTGCCAGGCCCGTTACCACCAGAAGAAGGAGCAGATGAATGAGGAGCTCAAGCGCGAGGCCGAGACCCTGCGCGAGCGCGAGGGTGAGGAGTTCGACAACACGTGCTGCGCGGAGAAGAGGAAGAAGCTCTGGGACCTCCTGGAGAAGCCTAACTCCTCCGTGGCGGCCAAGGTGAGTCTGGCATCCGAGGGCAGGGGGACTGGCCGAATCCCCAGGCTGAGGACCAGGATTGGGGAGGGGAAGCCGTGGCAGTGCCCCAGGGGTGAAGACCCACCCGCTCCCTCGTACTGTTCCTCTGTGGCATCCATCATGGCCATTCTGTTATTGATGAATAATTTATCCCCTGGTTGCATAGGGGGGAAAGGATTTATGGAGATTTCTAAACACCACGGCAAGAGAACAGGCTTGGGAAAGGAAATCAGAAAGAGCCACTTGGGCCAACGAGCTGTGCCGAGATGCTGCTGAGTTGAGTTGGGTCGACTGGACCATAAGGCACCCAGGGCAGACCTATCCTAGAGATGGTGCTCCTGCAATTGTTGGACACATGCCCATCTTGACAACCCCACTTGGCCCCTTGGAGGAGGTCAGCAATGTACAGACAAGCTTGGAGGAGGGACGCTTTGATATGGGCAGGCGGTTTCAACATAAGCAACAGGAGGCAGAGGGACAGAGAGCCGTGGAAGGGACGGGATGCCTGCGGTTGGCTGGTCGGTGAGGGGCCATCCCGGTTGGTGTTTGCTTCTTTGGGGACTTTATGCTGAGCATGGTTTCAGGCAGCTTGCAAAGATACTCCGGCTGTTGGGAGAGGATGTACATTTTGAAACAGGAGAGAAACATGAGTCAGTGTGAGAAACCAAGGAGACAGAGACAGGAAAGAGTGTGACCACACAGGGTGGATGAGGCCCGAGGGGGAGTCTAGTTTCCTGCCAGGTAAAGTTGGAGGCTGTCAGGGGCTAAGAAAGGCTTGCCATCTGAGCTGGGTCAGAGGGCCATTTGTGGATGACCCCTTCTCTGTGTTAGGCTGGCCTTCAGGGGTGCCATGGAGAAACGGAGGCCACTGAACTGGGTGGCCAGAGCATATGACAATACAGTGTGTCCAGGGCCAGAAAAGAGACCTTGGCCCAGAGAGGGAGCAGTGCTGAGGTTGGAATTCAGCACCTACATGGGGGGCAGGCATTGTTGTTGCTAGAGGCCAACGAAGTGATGTCCACCCAAAGCAACAACCCCCTTCAGACAGAGCAGAGCTGATGTGCCCAGGAGCAGACTCCCCGTCCTTTTCCCCACAGTCACCGTGTGGCTTCAAACCACTGACCTTTAGGTTAGCAGCAGAGCGCTTAACTGTTTGTACCATCAGCACTTCTTAGGCAACTCATGGCCCAGTGTGAAGGGGAGAAAAACAGCTACATAGTCAGCCATTATTTATTAGCTGAGGTCTGGCTGGGTCCAACCTGGCTTCTCCCTGGGGGCAGAGGGGTGTGGAGGGATGCCCCACCTGCAGGTTCAGGTGTGGGGGGAGCAGCCCCAGGTAGGTTCTTCACCAGCTCTGGCCGTGGATGCAGGAGAACACCCAGGCCTCCTTTCCTCCTCTGCTTCCTCTGCCCATGAGGTTGCCCCAGGTTTTGTGTAAAAAACAAACAAACAAAAAACCAACCAACAAAAAAAAGCCCTTTCCTCTTAAGACAGACTCACTTGCCCTTCACCGGCTTAGGATCAACAGATTTATTTTGCTATTTTCAGGCCTGACATAGGTTCCTTCCCTCCTCCCCCACCCCCTAGCTAGTCCCCAACATGACTCTCCCCTCCCTGCCCTGTCCCTGAGACAGGAAAGCGGGCTCGCCCTCCCAGCAGCAGGCAGCGAGAAGCAAGAAGCAGTCCAAGGCTTGTGTTTGGGTCAGCGGTGTCTGGCAGGGGACTGTGGGAGAGGCGCTGTTTGTGACTAAATCTCCTCTCCTTGGGCTAATCCGAGAGTGAGAGCGCGGACGGGCTAGTGACCTCCCTGTGATCCTGGCCGGGCGCTGCCGGCCCAGATTCCTGGCAGATGGACAGTCTCCGGTTTTCTGCAGCCAGATGGAGCTGACACTAGGAGGCAGGCAGGCTAGGTGGCCCTCAGTGTAGACATCCTGACCCACCCCTTCTCTCACCTGCTGAGTAACCCTATTAGCCCTTACACCAAGCCTCTCTTCCTATCCCTCCTTTCACAGACTGGGAGGCTCAGAGAGGTTAAGTTTCTGGCCTGAGGTCACACAGCAGGCAAAGAACAGCTGCCAGTTCATGCCATCATGATTCTGTGCCAACAGCCCCTCCGGGGTCTCTGCTCCCACCGCTGCCCCATGCCGCCCATACAGCAGCCAGAGTGAGCATTCCCAAACGGAAACGGAATCACATTATTCATCCCTCAGGATTTCCCATCTTGCCCAGAATCAAACCCCCACTCTTCTGCCTGGCATGCCAGGCCTCCAGCGTCCGGTCCCTCGGCCTCTCGGAGCTCATCTCTCTTCTTCTCTTCTGCTTCTCGGCCCTCTGGCTCCTCGCCGGTCCCCAATTGGGTCGCCTTCATCCCTCCTTTGCATGGGCTATGCCTACAGCCTGAGACCTTCTTTCCCATCATGACCCATGGCCAGCCCCTTGCCCTCCTGCAGATAGCTGCTCACACACCCCTTCCTCAGCCTACCTTCCCAAGCCCTGCCTCAGCCTTCCCCCTGCGACTCTCCGTCGGATTGTGCTCTCTTCCTGCATTTGTCTTGTCTTTGTCCATTTCTTTCCCCGGGAGCATGTGAGCACCATGATTTGCCCCCACTGCTCTGTTCCCAGCACCCACCGGCTGCCTGCACAGAGGAACCGCAGATCACGTGAACACACCCCCTTCTAGAGACATGTCACTCCTCCCTCGCTGCCCACCTGTGAGCCACTTCCCTGTTCCTCTGGCCCCTTTCAATCACTTGCAGTCCACCCACCTTGTCCCTAATCACCCCCACCCCCCTGAAAGTTAGCAGTGTTTTTGTCAGGACAGGGAGGCCTTTGGAAATTCCTTTGAAGCCACTGAGAACTCCGCTGGGTTGTGAGGTTCAGAAACAGCTGTTTGTCATGTTTATGAGCAAGGCCAGCCCTAGGTTCCAGGCTGAGCACCGCTGCCTTCCGATGCTGGACATAGGTGGGAGTCCTCACCTCTCCAGGCCCTGGGCTCCCACCTGTCAAATGGACCTCAAATGGATCCCGCAGGCCCTCCGGGGGACCAAACTCAGCTCTGGCTGGGCACCAGGGCTGGTGCCATTGTCGTCAATGACGGGCAGCAACGTCCTCTGTGTACCAGAAACACCCTCTCCTGACGGCAGCGCTGGTCGGGCGGGGGGCCGAGCCAATGCGGTTAATAATTGATGGGCTGTGCTGGCAACGTGGACACAAACCAAAGCACAGGCCCTGGGCTTGGCTGGCCATCAGGGGAGCAAAAAATCAAACTCCATTAGGCGAAAGGCCGTGTGATTGATTCTTGTTTGGAAGCTGGGGTCAGCCCCAGCAGGGTGACGGTGCGGTGGTGCTGGGGCCGCCACTGGGTTTCCGCCTTCTCAGAAACACCTACAGACTTGTCTCAGTGGGGGGTGGGGGTGGGGTGCTGGTTTGTCAGGCCAGGAGCATCTGTCTGCATTCCTGGGAGAGACTCTGGACCAACACTCTGAGGTGACTTGCTCACAGCCAGGGTAGCTGCTATTTATTGTGCCAGGCGCTGATTCGAGGTACTTCACTCAAATCTACCGACCAGATCCGTGGCGTGGGCGGCCAGTTATGGATGCTTTGGGCTGCAGGCAACAAGAGAAAATGCAACGCAGCTTCCGTAAGGAGCAAGCTGCTTCATTTCCCTAACACGGTTTGGAGTTGCGCGGATGGTTCTCGGAGGCGAACTTTCGGCTTCGCCTACCCCCACAGGTTGCTTGGTGCTCAGACTTGATACCTCACTTTATAAGGTGGCTGCCCAGTTGCAGGCATCAAGGGCACAAACGGTGAAGCCCCACCAAGGAACAGGAGCAACTGCTCCTCTGGGCACCACTCCATACCCCCACGCCCCCGAAAAACCCTTTCCAAAGGAGGCCCCAGCAGACTTCTTTAAATCCGATTGGCCAGGATCTGGTCACTTGCTCATGTTCCTGTTCATGCAAAGGAGCTTGGGAAAACAAGTATCTGGCACTTTCAGTGGAGGGAGGGAGGAGATTTTGTGAGTGGTGCTAACATCCTCTACAGAAGAGAAAACAGAAGGTCTCGCCCGAGGTTCCACGGCCAAGTGCTCAGTTGAATAGTCAGTCATCAAAGGGATGAAAATGGAAGAGCCAGGGTTTGAACCCAGGTACATCTGGGTTTGTGTCTTGATCCCAGGATCCCAGACAAGTCATTGGAACTCTCCGCTTCAGTGAGCTCCTCTGCAGGGTCATGAGCAATCATGGGGCCCACTGCCTTGGGCTGTTCAGATAGTTCCGTGAGATTTTAGAGGCAAGTGGAATGTTTGAGTGGAAAACCCTTTATACATGTGAATTGCTCCTTTTATCCTCGATAGAAGTGAACATGGCCTTTATCTAGCTGTGGTGCCCACAATATTTTGCCCATCGGAGGTGTGATAACTATCCTGTGCCCTGGAGTCCACCAGCTGTGGGTTTATTGCCTGGCTCCATCACTGACCCCGGGGAAAGCGCCTGACTTTGTCAAGTCTCAGTTTCATCCCCTGGCAAACGGGGATTAGAGTAGAGCCAGCTGGGTAAGGCTATTAGGAGACGGTCCACATCCAGAGCTCACCCGGAGCCTGGCAACATGCTTATGAGGGCTATCATTGACTCTGTTCTGGCTAACTGCAAGGTCAGTAGTTCGAACCCATCAGGTGCTCCAAGGGAGAGAGATGAGGCTTTCGATTCCTGTAAAAAATCACAGTCTCAGAACCCCCCAGAGCAGTTCGACTCTGCCCCATAGAGTTGCTTCGAGGTGGGATCACTTGATGGCAGCGAGTTGGGAGGTTTTTTAAGCAATTCTATCCACGCGCCAGGCTGGCAGCAGCTCCTGTTACGGTGTTGTGCACTGGTGGGTCCCTGCTGCCCCTTTCCAATTGTATGCCTCTAGTGGCACGACGCGTCTACTTCCTTGTTCTGAGTCACAGGGACTCGGGTATAGTCACCATGGAAACGGAGAGGCATCAACTCCGAACCTATGGATCCCTTTGGAGGTAGGAGTTGTCTGGTGGAGGTTCTGGCTGACAGAGCTGGGACCTGCTCTTATTTCTGGAAGACAATAGACCAGAGATTTAGGATCCTGGCTGTGGGTGGCACAGACCTGGGTTCATGTCCCAGCCCAGCCTTTTCCTCGCTCTAGACTTGGGGCCAATCACTTGCTCTCTCATGGCCTCCCTGTCCTAAGCGGTCACTGAGGCTGACGAGGGGGTTGTTGGAGGACCAAACACCCTGGCTGGTGCATGTAAAGGAAGGGTGGGTGGACCCAGAGGGCCCTGAGGGTCGTTCCATGTCCTGAATGTTGGTGAAGGGTCAGGGGCCATCCCCAGACCTTTCTAGACCCCACTGTCAATCCCACCCAGTCTCAGGGAGCTTTCTGCGTCTCCAGGAAGCTTGGTTCTATGGTATCCTGGCAGTGGGTCTCGGGGCTTTTGAGAGGATGTGAGGAAGCAGAGGGAGGGAAAGTGCTGGCCAGATGAGTCGCGTGGCCTGAGCTTCATGAACTGGACGAGGTCAGGCATGCCTTGGGCACCCATGTCATACCCATCATGGTGTGTGCATTCTCTACTTGGTGGTGCTGTGGGCAGGAGCCCTGGATTGGGTGCTGGATCACTCAAGGTCATGGTTTGCTTCCTCTACTGACTAAGCACGTGATTTATTAGCAAACAACGGCACCTCCCTGCGCCTTGGTCTCTTCAGGTAGGAGGATGGTAAGAGCAATGCCCGCCTCTCTGAATTGCTACGAGAGTCAAATGAGCTAACGCCAGCAATAAAGCTCAAAGGAATCCCACTGCTGGCCAGTCGATTCCGACATCGTGAGCCTGTAGAACTGCTGCATAAGGTTTCCAAAGCCGTGACTGGTGACAGAAGAAAATGCATTTGAACCACTGACCTTCAGTGAGCAACTCAGTGCTCACCCCCGTGCCCCCACCAGGACGGAATGCATTCATTCACTGGCGAGTTAGAGTAGCAACTTAGAATCTAGCCCACGGCACACAGACCCCTCGATCACTATGCACTGGTCATCTGATGTAATCTTTGTGACAAGGCTATAAGATAAAGAAGCCCCTACCCCCTTTTAAAGTTTTATCCTTATAAGGTGGTATCAAGCAAACAAAAAAATCCTCCTTGCTTTCAACTGCCCTGTGGGGTTCTGAGTCTGTAACCGTTTACAGGAGTAGCAAGCCTGGTCTTTCTCCTGTGGAACTGCTAGTGGTTTCAAACTGCTCCCCATGCAGATTGCAGCCTAATGAGTAACCACTACACCGCCGAGACTCCTATCTTAAGGGGATACATGCTCATTTGCAAGGTGAAGCTAAGCACCCTGTTCACACTCAAGAAGCAATTGAAGCCAAATAGAGGCCCGATTCTGAGACAGCCCATGTGATCCAGGCCCCATCCGCCCCCCCTTCAGAGCCTTTTAGCTCTTACCATCTCAGCCCCACCAGGCCAAGGAGCTGTCATGGTTACATGTTGGATTACATGCAAGGTCAAAACTGCCAGCTGCTCCGAGGAAGAAAGACAAAGCTTTCTACTCCCTTGAAGAATGACCATCTAGGAACCCCCGGGGGCACAGTTCTACCCTGCCTTCCTATAGGGTCACTGTGAGTCAATCAACTCAATGGCAGTGAGTTTCTGGGTTCGTTTTTTAAATGGACACCCTCATTGTGATGGTAGAGGGTCAGGAAAAAAGACGACCGCCCCCCCTGCCCCGCCCCAAGCTGCACACTGGCACAGGGGCTCACATATAGCACCCATGAGGAAGGGGCAGAACTTCCTTCCGTTCTCCATTAGAGTTGGGAGTCTGAACCATCTGCGGGGGGACCCCCTACAGCAACAATCTGACTTCCAGCTGCTGCACCTGCATGTCTTGGTGGAGAGGTGTTCTCTGGCCACTGGCACCAGTAATGGCAGGGAGCTACTGCCCTGCTGGGGGCACCCCTCGACTGCTGATTGATGGGAGAAGGTGGACAGATTCTCCAGCTCCCCCCACCCCACCCCTAGCTTGGGACAAAAGGTCCGAGATGCCTGGGCCAGGCTGCCTTCCAGAGGGCCCCAATGGGCTTAAGCCCCCGGTTGCCTTCAGCAGCCACTTGCTGGATGATACAACCTGTTTGGCTCCTTTCCCTTCCCCGTCTCACATTCTCCCTCCTCTGCATTTTCTGGGAATACTTCCCACAGAGGCCACTTGTGCTCGGATTCTTGTCTGATGATTTTGTTTCTGGGGGAACCAACCCGAGACATGTAGGGAACTTCATTTGCCCAGTGTCCTGGTAGCCTCTTTGGGACTGAGGAGCTCTCTGCGTGTCTGCCACAGAGAAGAAGAAGAAATCTCACGGCTAGCTGAATCTGTCAGCACCGTGTTCCTCTCCTGGTTAACATCATGACCACAGGGACGTTGGGAAGCCGGGTCACTGGGAGTTGATCCTGGAATCAGAGACAATAGCAGGCCTGCAGCACTTTGCACAGTGCTGGGAACAGAGGGTACCCCTCTAGACTAACTCCTAGGAGAATTGTTTCTCAAATGACCAGGCACGCTCCTGTCTCAGGGCCTTTGCACTTGCTGCTGTTTCTGCCTGCGACATTCACACGCTTCCTGCAGGCAGCCCCAAGATTCATGCCCTCACTCTTCAGGTTTTAGCTCAAATGTCACCTTTTCTGGGAGGCCTTTCCGGATCACCCTACATAAAACAGCACCTTCCAGAACTCACTATCCCCCTCCTGCTTGATTTGTCCCCACAGCGCTTCCTGCCACCCAGCGTGCTACTGAATTATGTCATTAGGGTCTTTCTCCCTGACTTGAGTGTAAGCGTCAAAGGG
>NW_022109491.1:7874156-7876302 GCF_000313985.2 Echinops telfairi
AAAAATTTAGAATGTGCTGTCTCAGTGTCGTGATGTAAAGATGTATAAAAAGGGACTCTGAGCCATTCTGTAGACATACATATCAGGAGATGGAGCCCCTGGCAGTCCTCGGCCAGAGCTGAGTAACAGCTGCCCATGCAGCTAGGACATGAGCTTGCAATTTCACCACAGACCCCACCCCTCCCTACTGCTTTCCAGCCAGCCCTCTGTGCCTGTTGACCCTGAGCCCTGCAGGCTGGCTTTTCAGCTTGGGGCTTCTGATCTGAGGATGAGCCTGCACAGTCATTGGGCTGTGCTATTACCCTGGTCGGTTTTAGGATCATAGGGGTGAGTTGTGACACCAGTTAGGATCCAGGGGGGAGGGAGTCAGCCAAATAGACAAAGACACTAATAAGTTAGATGCAGGGAGGTAGGTTGCTGTCAAGATTGGAAACCAAGATTCAACACGGGGATTGGGCGTTCTGGCTGCTTGTGGAGGCTGCGGGTTGTGTCTGCCCAGGAAGTAGGCCTGCGCCCCACTTTGCAGCCCTTTTCACCCACACCCCTGCCACCTCCTCTTGTATGCAGTCATCTTCTCTGGTCTAGAACCCTCCAGCTTCTTCCTAGAGGATGTTCCCAGCCATCCTCGCTAACCCCTTCTAAACGTGTGATTCCGAGCATGCTACTTCCTGTCTAAAACTCTCTGACTGACACCTTCCGGGAGGTCCTGGGTGGTACAGCTTGTGAAGCACTTGGATACCAGATGAAAGGCTGGTCGTTCAAACCCACCCAGAGGTGCCTGGGAAGAGAAGCCTGGCAGTCTGCCTCTGAGAGGTCACACAGCCTGGTGTACCCAGTGGAATAGTTCTAACCCACTCATACCGGGTCGCTGTGAATTGGAATAGGCTTATTGGGAACTCACCATGAAAACTACCAACCACCCGCTGCCGCTGAGCCTGTTCTCACCCAGAACTAACTGCTGCTGCTGCTGCCGTCTTCCCATCGTTCGCAGGACGGTGGCGTCCCGTCGAGAGATGACTTTTGTCCCCTAGGGGACACTGGGCAGTGTCTGCAGACATGTGCACTTGTCACAATTTGGGGGGTCGGGGAGCTGGTGCTACTGGCATCTATCTAGTGGGTCGAGGCCAGGGAAGCTGCTAAACACACTGCCACGCACAGGACAGCTCCACCACAGAGAATAATCCAGCCCCAAATGCTAGTAGTGCCGAGATTGAGAAATTCTGACGTAGAATGATCTCAGAGCCTCACTTTGGTTCACAGACTCTGCCTGGCTGTTGCTGCCCTCAGCCTCATGGCCCCCTTGCTCACTAGGCCCCAACTACACACTCTTCCCAATACCTTCTGCCTGGCTCTTGCCTTTACCGCCTTCAGGTCACTCTGCATCACCTCTTCTGTGAGGCCCACCCGGACCACCGCATGTGCACCCTGTTTCCTTCATAGATGGCGCTTGGAAAGGATTGTGTCTGCCTGCGTGTCCACCCTGCCTCACCCACAAGAGCCTAGCTGTGCTGTCTACTGCAGGAGCCTCGGCATTCCCTAAAGAGCTGAGCACTAACCTAACCCATAGCAACCCGAGAGGGCAGAGGCGGCCTGCTTTGAGAAGGCTGCCTCATCCTCCTCTTACAGAGCAGCAGGTGGGTTTGAACTGCCAACTTTTCCGCTAGCAGCCTAGCACTTAGCCCACCGCGCCAGCCATCAGGGCCCCTTTGGCATCAAGTAAGTGCTCAGTTAGCATTTTGGAATCATGAATGAATGGCATGGGGCTCCTCTGGGGGGCCAGGCTCAGGGTTTCTCTAGTCTGAGAAATGCAGGCTTGCTGTTGGGTCCAAGACACCCTTTCCAGCATTCTTGCTGACTGGGTCTCGATGGCTTCCGAGACCTGGGCCAGACTTCCTGCTTTTCTCAAACTGCAGCTGCTGGGCTGCCGGGTGCCCTGGGTGTTTCTGGGGCTCCTAGCTCCTGTGTCCTCCTGCAGGGCCAGGGCAGGTGACAAGAGGTGATTTCCCCACAACACACTGTGCTTTCTGTGTTGTCTTCTTCCAGAATGATTGGAACCCCTTACTGCAGCAGGGCTCCAGCCAGCCCCTCTCCCATCTTCCACCAGGTCCAGGCAGGAGATAGCCTCATACACCCGATCTCTCTCTCT
>NW_022109491.1:7877433-7895396 GCF_000313985.2 Echinops telfairi
GTGCATAAGCAAATGTGGTGAAGAAAGCTGATGGTGCCCGGCTATCAAAGGATATAACGTCTGGGGTCTTTAAAAAAATCATTTTATTGGGGTATCCTACAACTCTTATCACAATCCATCCATCCATTGTGTCAAGCACATTTGTACATATGTTGCCATTATCATTCTCAAAACATTTTCTTTCTCACCGGATCTCTTCATAGCAGAACAGTTATATCGATCGCTGCCTAACACGGATTTCTAAAAATAGGGGCCGCAAGTTGCATGGATTTGCTTGTTTTTCAGCTGTGAGCCGTTGGGCCAGTGACTCTGTTTCCCCATCTGTAAAACGGACCTACTCCCAGCTCCTATATCCAGGGGAGGCTGTGAGGATCAGGTGAGATGATGAACTAAACAAATGATGATGGGCCAATGACACACATGGGTCAGAATCAGCTGTTCGCTTTTACGATCGACTTGTGTTCATGCATGCAGTGAGATTTCGTGAGTGCCTACTGTGTGCTGAGCTCTGGGGATGCAGCAGGGAATAGGGAACAAAGAGCCCTCGTGGCTCTGCAATTCTAAGAGGGGAGGGAGTGAGACCACTCAAGAATACGTAAGGACAGATTCTGACTGGCGCAGAGCCACCGTGAAAAGGACAGGAGCAGACAGTCGGGGATGGTGAACGCTGACTGAGTAACTCATGCTACTGAGGAGTCGTGCTATGTTAAGGCTGATACCGCTACTGGGATTGTGCTTTCTAAATTGTCATCCTTCAGAGACACATACTGAGCCGCTTATGGATAAAATGACAACATCAAAGAACTTGGTACCAAGGAGCCCTCGTGGTGCTTGTGGGTTAGGCGTTGGGCTGCTAACCACAAGGCCAGTGGTTCGAACCCACCAGCCACTCCAGGGTAGAACAGAGATTTACAGCCCCGGAAACCCTCTATCGGGTCGCTATGAATCCGGAGCGACTTGGCAGTGGGTCGGGTTTGGGCTTTTGGGGGCTGGGTGCTAAGGAGAGAGATCTGCAGGGAAAGAGGAGGCATGCGCAGTGGGAGACTTAACTAGGAAAGGCCCGTCCTAGGAGGAACCAGGTAAGCAGAGACCTATCAGAAGGGAAGGAGTGTTCCAGGCAATGCTTCAAACTGGCTCATTCCTGCGTGACCCTCTGCTGAGAATGTACATTTCCTCACCAGATAGACTGAATCAGAATCTATTATTTATTAAGATTCTCCAGGTGATTATCATGGATTCCCCAGGTGACTCTTTTATCGATCCCCAGATGATGATTATAGATCTCTATGTGATTCTTATGTGATCCCCAGCTGAATCTCATAGAGCCCAGGTGATTATTACAGAGCTCTATGTGATTCTTATAGGTCGGGTGGTCCCCTAGGCCATTCTTACAGATTCCTAGTTGGTTCTTAGAGATCCTTACGATTCTTACAGTCTCACCGAAGAATCACTTGGAGATCTAGTTAAAATGTAGATTCTGACCAATCTGGGATAGAAAAGCAATCTCAGCAGCATGTAGAATTTGAATGGACCAATTCAAAGTCCTGGTTGCAGGAGGAGAGTGGAGCGTGCGAGGTGCTGAGGCCCTGGGGCTGGAGGAAACCTGGGCAAATCAAGGAAATCAAGGCAAAGTCAGTCTTAGGGAGCGGAAGCGAAATCACAGGTGTGGCTTTCTGGCCACTGTCAGACTTTGACATGCCTCCGACCCCTGAGCCTCCACACCGGCCTCCCTGCTTTGAGCCTTTTCTCTGCAGGGCCCTTGGAGGGGGCACAGCTGAGGGCAAGCTGCTCGTGCCAGCCATTCCCTCCTTGGCACTTTCCTTCCAGTGGTGCCCACGGTCCCCAGGATACCATTCTAGCATCTTACCTAGCCTGCCAGGCCCAGCCAACCTCTCCTTCTTCTTCCCTGCCTATCCCACCTTCCCAGGCCCACCTTTCCCACCCCCCACCCCTCATACTCCATCCTCACCTTTGCCAGAGCTGGTCCCTCTGCCTGGGACTTTCTTCCTCTTCTCTAGCCCAGGAGTTCTCCTGGCACAGTGGTTACCTCAAGGTCAGCAGTTCTGAACCACCAGCCGCTCACTCGACAGGAGGAAGATGAGACTTTCTAGCCCCATGAAAAATCACCATCTCCGAAGCCCCCAGGGGAAGTTCTACTCTGCACTTGAGTGTCGCCAAGTGTTGGAACCTCCTCAATGGCAGGGAGGGTGAGTCTTCTCTGCCCCAGCTCTCTCACCCCCATCCACAGCCCCGCTTTCCCATCCTCTGTGAAGCCGCCTTAGCCTCCCCACCTACTCCCAGCCGGCCTGCTCCCTCCACTGTACTCTGGAAGCTGACGCTCATACTTTTGTCACACAATACATCACACAGACTAGGTCGTGGCTTGCTCTGCAAATGCCAGGACGGGCCCACTGGGACGGGGCTGCTTGGAAGCCCAGGTTCAGCACGCTGGCTGCCTTTGTTCAGATCCCAGCTGTGTGCGGGGACTCCTTAGGGCAGGGACTCCACTTCTCTGGCCTTAGTTTCCTGATCTGTAATGTAGGGAAAGGGGCCTGACGACTCTGCTGATAACGCAAAGATGGATGGTTCAAACCCATCCAGTCCAGAAACCAGACCACAGGATCTGCTTCCTTAAAGATGGCAATGCAGGTCTAGGCTGTCCCAGGAGCCCACTGTGAGTCGGACTCAACTTGACAGCATCGGACAACAATAGCACTAATTTCAGGCAATAGCAACACCCAGGGAAGGAGCCTAGGTGGCATAGTGGGTTGGGCCGCTAGCCGCAAGATGGGCAGTTCAAACCCACCAGCCTCTTGGAGAGAGAAAGATGAAGCTGCCTGCTCTGTAAAGAGTCGCAGCCTTGGTAACCTTAGGGCGCAGCTCCGCTCTGTCCTACGGGCTCTTTCTAAGTCAGAACCACCCCCGAAGCCCAAGGGTTTGTTTTGCTCTTTAGTTCCAGGGTGGTCGTGAGAATGCCCCTTGCACACAGGAGGACAAGCTCACTGTTACGATGGTGATTATAGTGGCTGCCGCCCCGAGGCCTAGGGGTTGTGTGTCAGAGGCTCACCTCGAGGCCAGCAATTCAAAACTATCAGCCGCTCCTCCAGAGAGGCCTTTACTCCTGTAGAGGTCACAGGCTCGGAAACTCTTGGGCAGTGAATTCTGCCCTGTCCTAGAGGGTCCCCATGAGTCAGCATCGACTCCATGGCAGTGAGTGAGAGGGGTGCCAATGGTGAATGAGCAAACGTGCGTGACCTTGTGACTACAGGCCACAAGCCCCCTTTATAAAGCAAGGTTCCCCCAGGGACAGCCCAGGCCCTTCTCCTCCCACCGAGCTTGTCTCTCAGCACACACTGTCCCCACACTTCCAGGAGGAGGCGGCTTTCTTGCCCCTCCGTTCACAGCTAGGACACAAGTGGATTAGACATGCCAGGGCTTCGTGTTCGCTCTGTCACAAGACTGTTCCCGGCCCTAATTGCCCTGGTGGCTGGGCAGGTGGACGCCAGCTGGGTGTCACACCTGGACTCCAACAGCTGCTGAAAATAGACAGTGATGGTTCACCAAAAGCTACCTGGGGCCCACCCCATGTCTTGAGGCAGCTCTGCCCTGTCCTGTAGGGTCACCGGGAGTCAGAAATAACCCGGTGGCAGTGAGTGTTTTGAATTTTCTGTTCCTTGAGAAAGTGGCCCTCTTTCAGTCAGTCATTCTCTCCTGATCCTGGGACAATAGTTTGGGTTTCGAAGTTGGTTTCACTGCAGGCTTTGGGGGTGCATGCATCAAGGCCCGATTTCAATGCCACTGCTGGGCGGAACAAACATGTGCTTGGGGCCCAGGCACCATGCTGGCTGGCTGCTTGGGAAACAACTGTGTGTCTCGTGTCCTTGTCCTGAACTGCTGCCGGATTCCCAGCTCATGGCCACCCTGTGCACATGCTGCCTGCTCCCACCTCATCCTCATGATCCTGATTTCTACAAGCAGACGACCAGGCCTTTCTTCCTAGTGCCTCTGAACCTGGAAGCGCTGCTGAAACCTGATCCGCATCACAGCAACAGGCAAGCCTGAGCTGACAGACATAGGATGCCGCGCAGGAGTCAAATCTGGGCCTCCCGCAAGGAAGGGAGAATTCTGCCCCAGAGCCTCCTCTGGATGGCTAGAAGGGGGAGACGGGCTGCTTCTTGTCTCCAAGCCCTTCCCACCTGGAGGGGGGGGGCTGAGGAGGCGTGGAGCTTGGACAACCAAAAAAACCAGCCCCCTCCCACATTACTGCTAAACTGAGTCCAATCCAGAGCAACAGGTGCTTGTTGAGTGAATGAATGAATGCCTCACCCATGTGGGACACACTCCCCACATCAAGACAACTTGTCCTTGGCCACAGCTCACATACACACAATTAAGCAACCAGGGACACCTCCTGTGTGTCAGAGGACAACTGTGCACCATAGGATCTTCAATGGTCGACTTTCTGGAAGGAGACCTGCAGGCCTTTCTTCTTCCTCTGTCTTACTCTGGAAGCTCTGCTCCACATCATCGCAACACGCAAACCCCCAGTGACAGAGTGATGGTGGCTGCGCATGCGGTGCGGTGGCCTGGGTCACACCATTTATAAATGGTTATGTCAGCATCGTCAGCATCATCCAAGAACTGGGCTCATCTCTAGGAGGCATGTGCCTGCAGATTTCATAGTTGTGTTAGTCTGGGTAGACTAGAGAAACAAATTCATTGACATTCATATGTGTACAAGAAAGAGCTTTATATCAAAGAGTATTTGTATATTAAGAAAACATCCCACCCCCATCTAAATCAGGTCCAGAAGTCTGATATTAGCCTCTATGTCCAATACCAGTCTATAAATTCCTCTTCAGACTCATGAACACATGCAGTGACACTGAATGCCAATGGGTGGAAAGTCTTGTGGATCCAGTGGTAGTGGAAGCATCTCAGCACTAGTGTGGGCCTCCACGTGGCTCCTCCAGCTCCAGGGTTCTGGCTCCATCATTGTAGCTCCATGTGGCTTGTCAGCAGGAATGTCTCATAGGGAGAGTGTGTGTCCCGCCTCCAGGGAGGAATATAGGCATTCTCAGAATCCTCAGGAGAGGCCATGCCCACACAGAGGCCTCACTGGCTATGACCTGATTGACAGGCTAGACTCCACCCCTTCACAAGTTGACAGGAGACAATGTAACTGCCACAGTAGTGTAGCCTTAAAGATCTAAATCGAGTGTCATAGAGAGGGAAATAGATTAACGGACACAGTGGGAGCACCAGTGGGCTCACACGTAGCTGCGGTTGGTGGTTCTGAGGATGGCTGGACTCAGCAGTGCTCTATTCTGTTGTACGTCAGGTTCCTGTGTGTCGGCATGTCCTCCACGAGGAAGCACACCACAGGAAAAGGACTTAAAGCCGAGGAGTTCAGGGGATGAGAAATGCTCCCTGGAGATGAGGCTGCCCGGGTTTGGAATTTGGGTGTGCAAGGTCAGCTCGGTCTCTTAAGATGACTGCTGTGGAGTTTGGTGCTGGGGCCCTGCTGCTCAAGGTCAGACTCTGGGCTTTGAGGTAGGAAGCCTGCTATCCGCCGTTAGAGTTCTCCAATCCATACTTGGACAAGTTCGCCGTCTGGGCGGTCACTCCCCAGGACAGAAACCCCAGTAGGCAAGGTCAGAACACTGAGGTTCCAGGTTGGAACTCGTGTTCAGAGTCGGAATTCCAAGGTTCAGGGTCACAACACGGGTGGCGTTCAGGATGGGGACTCTGGACATCACGTTCAGAACGGGTGTTCCAGGGTCGAAACTCTTGTTCCCAGCTGGTTTTATGGAGAGTCTTGTCTGTCCCTCTAGTGTTAACACTTCCTTCTCCTGGCGACAGTCCCAGCAGAGATTCTAAGCACAGAAGGCCCCAGAGCCCTCTTAGCCCCAGGGCTCCCAGTATTTAGGCAGTTTTATTCCCCTCACTGTCTCTGTCACCCATCCACATGGGCTGGACTGGTAGAGTGGCTTAATCTTCAGAACTCCGTTTCCCCATCCCTGCTGGACCCCTCAGCCCACTGTCCACTCCAGTAAAATCCACTTCTCTCAGAAGGGAGCCCTGGCGGCCAACAGAAAGGTCAGCAGCTGGCAGTCCCCAGCTGCTCCGAGGAGGAGAGATGCGGCTGCCTGTTTCTGTCAGCATCATAGCCTTGCAAGCCTGACGACACAGTTGTCCTCTGCCCTCTAGGGTGGCTTTGAGAGGGGACCTACTCAAGGACCTAGGGAATGATTTTGGTTTCTTCTCGTGGGCTGATTTGGAGCAGGGTCCAGGGAGACAGTCCAGCCAACCGTCCCTGGGGGGGGGGCACCAGGGTGACGTCCCCACCCTATTATCCTGAGAAAAGTGAGCGGTGTCAGCCCAGACCAGAGCCCAGTGCCAAGGGTCTGTGGCTGGCAGCCAGGAAATGTGTCACTGGCAGCACCCGTGGAAGAGGTTTCTGGTCCCTGCGGTCACCACCAATGCACTGCTGGTACCAGTGAGGTAGGAGCCCCATCGATCGTGGGGTGCAGAGGGGCTGGAAAGAACATCTGAAACTTAGCTGTCGATGGTGGTGTAAATCGTAGGCGCTCGGCAGCACAAAGGTTGGCAGGGCGCTGTGCTGGGTTACAGCCCCGCCCTCACCAGTGGTTATAACACACCCGCCCCCACCCGTGGTGGCTGCAGCCATGGGCTCGCTCATAGCAACAATGGTGAGGGTGCTGCAGGCGTCAGAGCCAACCCGTCTCCGGTGCCTGCGATTATGCCAACCCCCAAACCACACCCGTTACTGCCAAGTCATTTCTGACTCCTGGTGACCCAGTGTGCTCCCTAGGGCTGGTTTTGACCTTTGGACACTAGACGGCCAGGCCTTATTTCCAAAGCACCTCTAGGTGGATCTGAATTGCCAAATTGTCAGTTAAGTAGTCAGATGCTTACCTGATTGTGCCACCCACGCCTGGCACATCCAAACCAAACCCACTACGACTGAGTCAGTGCTGACTTACAGCGACCCTCTAGGGCTTCCAAGACAGCCTCATTTTTCACCCTCCAAGCGCTGGTGGGTTGGAACCTCTGAGCCCGAGGACTGCAGTCTTCACACCACCGGGGCTCCTTGCTAAATAAATCCATATCTGTTGAGTGTTCTTCCTTCAGCTAGAGCCTTAGTTTTCCAAGTTCCAAAACTCGGTCCGTACGGAGCCCACCTCTAATCCTACCTGGCCTACCTGTATGCATTTTGGGGTGAGCATGAGGGGAATCGGTGATAGAGTCAATAACCCCTTCAGAGCTGCTCTTTCCTCTCAGGAGAACTTCCCGTCTTGGTTTGGCCACTTGCCTCTGAATTTCAGAAGTCACAGGACAGCTCTCTGAAGTGAGAGAAGAAGGAGAGGGGAAGGTGAGGGGTTTTAGTTTGTTTTGTTGGAGACCAGGCGGAGGGCAAGGTATAAGTCCCCTTAGGGATGTGTCTGTGTGTGATTGGACTTCTCACCTCTCTGACTTCATCTCCCACCACAATTTCCAGGATCCCTGATTCCAGCCACACCCATCTCATACTGAGGCGTGGTTCTCTCTAGAATCAAAACCAGTGGAGCTTATACATGGAGACAGACAGAGAAGTTGATGTCAAGGAAATGGCTCACACACTGTAGACGTGAGCAAGGGGCTCAGATGTCAGGCTGACGGCTTCTCCTGACTCACATATCGGCAAGGGCTGTTGAACCCAAAATCCCATTGGGAGGCTGCTGAGGACTCCCAGGATCGTCAGGCTGCTGGCTCAAGTCCAAAGGACAGGAGGTCAGTTGAAGAGCCAGATGCAGGATCCAGACCCAGCAAAAGCAGGGAAACGTTCCCACAGTGTTCATTTATATTGGAAACAAGCCATGCCCTCGAGATAACTTCCTTTCATTTGATTGGCTGCTCGTAGCAGATCTCATCACAGAGATGATTACATCGTGTCAGACTTTCAGCATGGGTAGCTTGGGGGTGGGGTGGGGGAGTGGACAGGACTCCTCCATCTTAGCTTCCAAATCCTGCCCCAGCCGAGTTGAAGCAAACCGTGAACCATCATGTACATCAAGCTCCTCCTTGCCTCAGGCCTTTGAGCATTGTTCTTCCTGTCCAGAATGCTTTCCTTCTTCATCCAGTCAACGACTACGCATTCGGAATCTTCCAGATCAAATGCCGCCTCCTCCTCCTCCTGGAAGCCTGCCCCGACCTCTTTGAATAGGTCAGATCCCCCAGGCATGCCTTTCCCAAGTCCCGTGTGCTCCTTTTGAAGGGTGCATGTCCCTGTCCTTGGTTTCCGAGGTTGTTTGGCTGCAGTCTGCCTCCCTGTTTAGGCTGTGACCTCCTTGCTGGTAGGACTCTGTCTGCAGTGTTCCCTTGTCTCCCCTGTGCCTCTCTCGCTGTAAGTGACGCCATCAAACGTCGTCAAATCGATGCATTCAGAAGGGAGCCAAGGTTGAGAGAAAGTCAACACTGTACTCATTGTGGTAAGGAGTGGGTGAGATGGCCTGAAATGTGCAGCCCAAAGAATTCTAATCAGAATGGTTTTTATCATTCCTTACACACGGCTGAATATCTTCTCAGGTGCGCAGGATGTGTGGAGCGATAATCAGTGTCTTTAGCGGCTTTCTAAGGTATGTCCGTGGGTTATGTTTTATAGGGTGCTGTAGGACTTAGGCAAACTGCAGACTCAGAGACTCTCCATCTGGAACATGGAGGCCGCAGGGCAGGCTTCAAAGTAAGAGTCTAAGACAGCGGTTCTCCACCTGAAGGTTGCGACCCCTTTGGGGGTCAAACAGCTCTTTCACAGGGGTCCCCCGATTCATAACTGTAGCAAAGTGACAGTGATGAAGTATCAACAAAAATAATTTTATGGTTGGGGTTCACACAACATGAGGAACTGTAGTAAAGGGTCGCAGCATTAGGAAGGTTGAGAGCCACTGGTCTAAGAGGATTCACTGGGCACTGGTTTTGTTGAGACCCTTGGGTGGTGAATGTGGCCCGCACACTTGCCTGCTCCCTGACGTGTTGGCAGGTATTGGTTGTAAGGTTTCCATGTGCTTTTTGGTGGCAGTTTGCAGGGTTTCCTTTGAACAATTTCAGCACCAATGGTTCGGCGACGTTGGGTGCGTTTTCCATGATGTCTCGACGTTCTCATTCGCTCCATGCTGGGTATTCCCTGGATTTCCCTGTCCCCTTACCCCTTCATCTTGGCTTTCGGATCGGTATTAACCGTTTGGTCTCATGTAGTGTGCACCTCACTGGTCTTATGCTTTATTGCAAGAGCCAATCGGTTAGTTAGTTAAAAGGTTACTTTCAAGGTATATGGAAGAGCCCAGAGGGGTAGTCTTGGGGAACCATCTGGTCTCAAATGGCTCCCGTAAGCCTTACATTGTTCTTCCATTCTGTCAGGATCCATCTGCTGTGGCCCTCATCAGAACAGTGGGGCACCATCTAGTTCTTCTGTTCTCCATGCAAATAAGGGCAGGGTAAATCAATCAGTGTTTCCCCCAGTGAGCAAGACCATGCCCTGGAGAGGTGCGGGCACAATTGGAGTGGGGGTGGGGGCGTCTAAAGCAGATACATACACTTTGTCCTGGGTTATGGGCTACAGGACAGACGTTTTTAATTGCCAGGAGGTGCTGAGGATCTTTTATCTGAAAAGGGGGAGGTAGGCCAGATAAGTTCGGGGATCTGTGGTGTCGATTGTCAGCCCCATAGACCAGTTTGCTCTCTGAAGTCCTTTTTCCTCTTTTGCTCCAGACAAGAAGAGACCAGTAGTTGTATCTTAAGAGAACTGTTAGACGTTATAAGTCCACCTAAAAGTGCCTTGGAAGAAAGAGTCAATGATGTACTTAAAAAAAAAACTTAAAAATTCTTCTGACCAACACTTCTATGACACCCATAGGACCTCCATGACTTGGGTGATCCGCTCAATCAATGGGAAGTGGTTTTTTTTGGCATTTTAGTTAGACACGCACTACCCCTGGGGGAACGTAGACATGGGCTCTAATCTCAGCTCCATCACTTTGCACCCAAGGCCTCAGATCTCTTCTCTGAGCTGATGTTTCCTCTGAACGCCCACATCCTGATATTAAGACCAACAGCAAGAAGAGGCCCTCTTCCCTAACCCTCTACCCAAAGTCCCAGGATTGGCTTCAATTGGACAGACTTGAGTCATGTGCTCATCTCTAAACCAATCCCTGTGACCGAGAGAACAGAAGCCCTGGGACCAGCCAGGGTCACCGTCTACCCCTGGACCCAGGGAGACACCTGAAAAGGGATTTGCCTGTAGTCAGTTATTTCATTTACTCCAACCGGGTGTTGTTCAGAGGAGACTGGCTATCACTAAGCCTTGGTACCCTTTGCCATAAACCATGTGATCCAATCCCAGCTGGATGCTAGAGCCTGGCACCTGCTGTCTTTGGGTGAAAAGGTGAGGCATACATGAGCGACAAGGTGTTCAAGCCCCATTAACTTCAAGCTGGGACTTTCCCCTTAAGGGAGTGTGAAAGCTTGAAAGCAAGTGAAAGAAGCGAAAGGGTCACTCACACCTTGCGACAGAAGCCCCGTTAGAACAACGCTTAAAGTGCCTGACTGCTCACCACCAACTTTCAACCCAGCGGCCACTCCATGGGTGATCTGTTCCCATAAAGCTTTCCACCAAGAACCCCCCACCTCCCCCGACTCTGTGCTCTGGGGTGGCTGTGAGGCAACCCCCACCTCCAGCAGCTGCTTCTCACCCTGGGCATCAACTCCAGTTGTCTGTGTCCTGCCTGTGTCCACTAGACCCGTCCTGCTTGCACATGGGGTGCCATGGGGTGGGGAGTGTCTTTGAGAAGCCCTACCGCCCAGGCCCCCAGAGCAGCTGAGTCAGAGTCTTGGAGACGGTGCTCCCGGAGTGACTCTGCTGTTTCCTGCTCACTGACTACTAGGAAGGGGCATGTAGACGCACAGGGGATTCAACATGACAGTGGGGCACAGGAAGGGGCTCTTGGGGGGGAGGTGTCTAGGGTGCCATGGGCTAGCTGATTTCCCTTTCTCTGAGTAACTGAGCGGGTTGGAATCAGGAAAAGGTCAGACTGCACACACTCACCTCCCAAGTCCAGAAGGATTTGATTCCAGGATGAAAATCAACTCCACTCTTACCTTACCCACTTGCCCTTTCTGGGCTCTGATTGCTTGTTACCGGAACTCGGTAGGTGTTTGTTACCTCTCCCTCCAACTGTCCAGCCCCGGCTCTGCCTCTTGCCAGCTGTGCGGCCTCGGGCAAGTCGCTCAGCCTCTCTGGTCTCTGGTTACTTATCTGGAGGCCCCAGAGACGGGCTCTGTGCTTTTTAAGGGTGTTTCCACTCCGGGAGGCTTTGTGCAGGGAAGCAGACACAGGCTCCGCAAGCCCCAAAGCCCAGCCCTGGGTCAGGAGTCCTCACGCCCCTGGCAGAATTCAGATCGCCAGTAGCACTCCCTAGACCAAGGAATCTCTAGGCAAGCAGGAATCTGCATTCCTGAATATGCATTTCTTTGCATAAGTCAGTGCTTATGCATGGTGGGCCTCAGAACTCCCTCTAAATCAGAGGTTCTCAACATGTGGGTCTCGACCCCTTTGGGAATTGAACAACCCTTTCACAGGGGTTGCCCGATTCATAGCAATAGCAAAATGATAGTGATGAAGTAACAATGAAAATAATGTTATGGTTGGGGGGTCACCACGACATGAGGAACTGTAGGAAAGGGTCACAGCATTAGGAAAATTGAGAAGCACTGCTCTAAATGCACATTGCTTGGGCTCCTGTCACCTTCACGCCCTGCCCACGACTCCATGCCCACTCACAGCGGCCCTACAGGACAGGGCAGAGCTGCCCCTGTGAGTTTCCGAGGCGGTAACTCTTGACAGAAGTAGAAAGTCTCTTCTTTCTCCATTGCGGTAGCTGGTGGTTTCAAACTGCTGACCTTGCAGTGAGCGTCTATTGCCTTAGTGGCAACATCAAGCCACATCCAACGCCCCCTGGCTTTTGAATTTGCCCTTTTCTCACCTCCCTCGAAATGCTGAGGTCACAAATGTCGGCTCACCACCGAGTGCTTTGGGCACCCGGTGGGCTTTGGGCCTGGCACGAGTGACGGCAAGGCACTGCCTTGATCTTACTCAGAGCTGAAGGCACAGGGACGCAGGCCGCGCCCTCACCTTCCCCAAGGTGCCTCCCCCTCACACCACTCCCTCAAGAGATCAGGTCTCCACATCCTCCCACAGCCTCTCCTGGGGTCTCCCCTGAGGCCTGGCCAGACGGCCTTGTCTTTCTTCACCTTGTAACTACATCTGCCTGGCCTGGATCCCACGCTGCCCTTCTGCTTTTCCTTAGCGACGCCTCCCCAGGGGCCGTGGCCTCTCCTAGAGCCTGAAAGCCAAGACGCTGAAACTGTGCCCTCAGCGTCTCGAGGATCCCAGAGTCGCACTGCGGCTGCACCAATGGGCTCGGGCACAGGAGCCGTTGTGAGGACGGAGGAGGACAGGGCATGTTTCCTTCTGGTGTGCATAGGGTCGCTCTGGGTCGTAACCGACATTGGTGCACCCAGCAGTCACCATTGTCCTGGGTACCACTTGCATGCCACACACCTGCGTGCCTGAGCCCACACCGTGGACTCGGTTTCCATCGATGGCTGCTTGGACGAGGGAACTAATCCCAGGCTGGTTTTGTGGCCTGTCCTTTCTTCTCAGGGTTGGCCCTCAAGTGGGGGATCCATGTTGTTGTGGGTGCTGTGATGTTTCACCCACATCTGACTTAGGTGCTGGGTGGGGGCCTCCATCCCCTGACCACTGGGATTGTTGTTTTGGGGTGCCATCGAGTCAAGTCTGAGCTCACGGTGACCCCACGTGACAGAGGAAACTGCCCTGGAGGGGTTTCAAGGCTGTCATCCTTAGAGTAGGAATCCCGGTGGCTTAGTGGTTCCACATTGGGCTGCTAACTGCAAAGTCAGCGGTTCGAAACCATCGGCTGCTAAGACGAAGTTTTCTACTCCCGTAAAGAGTTACAGTCGCATAGCCCCACAGAGGCAGTACAACCCTGTCCTATTGGGTCACTAGGAGTGGACTTCGACTCCAGGGCAGTAAATTGCCAGGTCTACTGCCAGCGGCACAGAGCTGACTTGAAGCTTGGCTGAGCAGCCGGGCAATTAACCTTATCGTTGCCAGGACTGCTTAGGATTCTTCCAGTTGCCGGCTTCTTACAACTGCCTGAGAGATTCCAACCCACTATGGTCCCCATGTCCCCCACCCCCTCATTCCACCCTTAGCCAAACCCAGGCCCCGCCCCTGGCCCCACCTCTGCAGCCCATGGACGACTGAGCCAGGCGCACAGATACCCCAAACCGGAAACCCCTCTGCATCCCTCCTCACGGGGATGCTTCAGAACTGTGCCCCACAGGATTTCCTCAACTGTCGCCTTCACAGAAACAGGTCGCCAGGCCTTGATTCCGTGCAGCTGCCGGGAAGCTCTTGGGCTTCTTGCAAGGTGAGGCGAACTCTGGGGTTGGTTCCCTATCAAGACCCTGCCCCCTGGGGGCAGGTGGTGAGGCTGGAGCTGGAGGCCCGCAGAGACCACTGCTTGGCCTGCTTCCCTCTCTTGCATGTGAGCCTGCACCTGCTTCACCGGGAGGGCTGTGTGAAATGTCCACCCATGTTCAGGTGCTGGAGAACGGCCTCTGACAGTAACCTCAACTCTGGCACAGCCCCCCTTCCCCACCTCCCAAACTCCTGTCCCCTCCATCTTCACAGTGAGCTCCCACTGACTCTGTCTGTCCCCACAGAACCGCTGTCACTCCTCACTGTCCCCGCTGGCCTGAGGAGTTTTGTCTTCTCTGCTGACTCAGCGGGGGCCATGGCCAAAGTGGGCCATATCCTAGTGTTTGTTCGCAAAAGACTATTAAAGACTGCCCCCCACCCCCACCCCCCAGGTGCAAGCGCTCTGGCAAGCTGGCCCTGGTGTGCCTTCGCCGGCATTTTCTGAGGTCGGGTCTGGCAGTCTTCCGCACCGACCTTGGGCGTCTTAATGAAGTTGGGGGAGGCCCGATGCCAGCTCCCCATTAACGTGGCCTTTTAAGAGTGTCTCGGGGCCTCCCAGATCCTTCGGCCTCCAAAGAAGAAAATGTGGGACTCTGTGGTGTGAAGGCGCCCTGTGACCTTGGGCAAGTCACTCCCGGCTCCAGGTCTCATCTCCTCCAACCCCAGCGGGAGGAAGTTGGGTTGTACCTACTCAGGGACAAGCCTTTTTATGGAGTGCTGACCATGTGCCCAGGACATAGCCGGGAACAAGGCGGACAGGTCCCTGACCTCCTGGAATAGAATATTCCTAGGTGAGGCCAGAGTGCTCCTAAGAGGCCAGTTTGGCAAGACTTTGTGTCACGTACTGTGTATGTATTGTCAGGTGGGACCAGTCCCTGGGGAAGGACATCGTGCTTGGTAAAGAAGAGGGCAGTGAAAAAGAGGAAGGCCCTCCAGGAGCTGGGTTGACAGGGGGCTGCAGCAGTGGGCTCAGGCATGGGAACAGTTGTGAGGATGGGGCAGGACCGGGCAGTGCTACCTTCTGTTGTGCATAAGGTCGCTAGGGGTCAGAACTGACTGGATGACACCTCACAGCAAGCTGAGGATGTAGAAAGTGGAAGAGTTTGAGTCAGAAGATGTGGATTTCTTTATTATTATTTTTATTATTATCATTAGCCACTGCCATGCACTTCTGAGCCTCAGTCTCTTCACTTGCAAAATGGGTTTTTCCCTGAAGCATCTACAACAGTGGTTCTCAATCTTACAGCTCCTCACGTGGTGGTGACCCCCAACCATAAAATTATTTTCATTGATACTTCATAATTGCCATTTTGCTCCTGTTACGAATCATCATGTAAATACTGATATACAGGATATATTTTCATTGTTAGAAATTGAACGTAATGAAAGCATAATGATTCATCACAAAGACAATATGTAATTCTATATTGTGAAATATTTATTTCTAATAACAAATAAATGAAACTTTGTCTTTGAAGCATGGTGTAGCAAGGGTACTAGTATGTGGGCATATCTGCATGTGGGTGGACCTGCCTGTAGATGGATAGAGGAGCTGTGTCTCGGTTCCTAAGACCATCAGAAATATGTTTTCTGATGGTCTTAGGCAACCCCAGTGAAAGGGTCATTTGATCCCTAAAGGGGTCGCGACCTACAGGTTGAGAACTGCTGATCTACAAGCTTGTGAATGTGAATGTTCTTGGTAGAAGCTGCATCTACCACTTATTAAGTACCAGCTCTGTACTAACACAGTTACTCTCACAGCCTCTCAGTGAGGAGGCTCCTGTTATGGTGGCAAGTGAAGGCTTTATCTGAGTTCAATTCCCAGCCCCGCCACTCCCTGAATGTCCAACCTAGGGCAGCCTGCTGGGCCTCCGTTTACAGGGAAGGGTCTTACCTCATTCTGGATTAGGTTTCTCGGAGCCTATCAGGGGTTAGGATGTGTACAGCCTGTAGGACAGTGTCTGGCGCATAGTAAGTGGTCCATAAATGCAAACTCACTGCTATCGAGTTGATTTCTATTCATAACGACCCCATAGGGCAGTGTAGAATATCCCTGTGGGTTTCCGAGACTGTAACACTTTATGGGTGTAGAAAGCCTCCTCTTTCTCCCTCAGAGCAGCTGGTGGTTTTGAACTGCTGATCGTGAGGTTAGCAGTTCAATACATAAGCATTACACCATCAGAGCTCCTTACAGGAGTGTGACTATGAGAAGGAGGAGCCCTGGTGGCACCATGGTTAAGCATTTGGCTGCTAACCAAAAGGTCAGTGGTTCGAACCCGCCAGCCACTCTGCTCTGGAGAAAGACGTGGCCGTCTGCCTCCATAAAGATGACAGCAGCCTCGGCACACCCACAGGACAGTTCTGCTCTGTCCTCTAGGAGCTGGAATCGACTTGATGACAATGGGTTTATCACAAGAAGGGTGTTTGTAATCCTGTTTCACAGAATAGACAACTGAGATGTCAAGTGGCTGCCAGAGGTCCCCCCAAGGAGAAGCTGATCAGGTGTTGAAGGAGCTTCCCCATGGTCTGCACCCAAGGCTGGGTGTTCCCCCATCTCCCCTAGCCACATGGATCCAGGGAGAGTAAGCTGAGCCCCTGCTGGGGGTCAGGGGAGGGGCCTGGTTGGCTCCTCCCAAGGTATCTCTGACCTTGCTCGGCAGGCTCTGGTCCCCTCCCACCCAATACCCAGTGCAGTGTTGACAGCTCCGTTCACTCCACCACTGACCTCTCCGTTCATCCTTCGAAATGGTGACAGAACCCAGGTTCCCTTGAACCCTCCTTCACTGTGCCTCCCGCCCCCGCCACCCCCCCCAACCAAGTGCAAGCCTCCACTGTCACTTCTCACTCAGACAATTGCAAATGTCCCCACTCCCCCCCACCCCACCCCACCCCCGGGCCATTTGCCTCAGCCAGTGAGAGCATCTGTTCCTCCTCTGGGCAGGACCCTCCCAGGACTCCCTCCTTCCCCAGAATAAAGCTTGGCAGTGTCTGGTCTTCAGTGCCTTCAGTAGCCAACCTAGACCTTGAGTGCCCCATGCCCATCACCTCTCTGATGACCGAGCCACAGCCTGGGGGCCCCACCCTCACTGTCCCAGAAAGGGTTATGGACGTGCTCCGTCTCATCCCTGGGATGGAGGGTGTGCAGAGTTGCTCCCTCCTTCAGTTCCTGGAAGGAGCCCTGGTGACATCGAGGGTACACGTTGGGCTGCTAACCACAGATCAGCGCTCCAAAACCACCAGCCTCTCTGCAGGAGGAAGATGGGGCTCTCTGTGCCCGTAAAGAGCTGCAGTCTCAGAACCCCACAGGGCAGTTCTCCCCTGTCCTGTAGGGTCGCTCTGAGTCGGAAGGGACTCAAAGACCATGAGTTCAGTTGAGTTGCATTCAGTTTCTGCAGGTGTCCTATCCGCTATCCGCAGTCACCTTATCAGCAAGGCCTTCCCTGATGACCCCGTGTGAACTAGCACCCCATAGTGGCACACCCTCTCCCTTCTGCTGGGGTTCTCTCCCTTGGGCACACTATCACCTAGTACTCGACATGTATGCGTTTGTTTATCACTTGTTCCCCCAACGAGGGAGCCAACCCCAGGACCAGCAGGTCCACTGTGTTTCACCCTCCAGCCTCATGACCGGTGGGGCTAGTGGTGACTCAGTAGCCATGTCTCACACCATTGAACGGGAAAGGCCTCTGGACTAGCTAGCAAAAATTTCCTACATGGACGTTCTGCGACTGCTAACTGTATCTTTGCATCTAGCCCCATGTGTGCAGGGATGTCAGGGACTGAACTGTGTCCCCCCCCAAAATATGAGTTGCCAATCCTAACCTAAGGCCGGCAGTTATGATTCCACTTGGGGCTAGGTGGTCTGGGTTATGTTACTGAGGCAGGAGGGGTGTCAGGTGGATCTGGGGTCAGTTACGTTTGAGCTGTCCCAGAGCAGAGCTGGAGGTGGATGGGTGCCCAGCCAGCCACGGGAAGGTCGCCGAGTAACTAGGAAACAGAAGTTGGAAACCCAAGGACCTTCTCCCTGAGCCGACAGACACACAGAGAGAGACAGCCTCCCCTAGAGTTCCTCCTAAGCTGTGAGAAAATAAATCTTTTCTTGAAAGCCACCCCCTTTGGGTTCTTCTGTTGGTGCCACTCTAGAAAACTAAGACAATGGGTGTGTGCTGACAGTTATGCAGGGCCCACTTCTCCGAGTGCGTCCGCGCGTGTGTGCAAGCGCGCGGTGGTGCGTGCTTGTGTACACACGTTGTGGTCATCATCAAGAAGTGCGGACGACATGGCGCCTTTTGTACAAGGGTCAAGAAAAGCAGGACAAAGCCACTTTGTCCTGGGAGAAATCAGAACGTAACTGCCTTTGGGAATAGTGACCGCAAAGGGGCCCCAGGGGACTCTCTTGGTG
>NW_022109491.1:7896875-7917716 GCF_000313985.2 Echinops telfairi
ATTACTCGGTTGTGGTCTTCACGGAACAGAAGGCCAGGTCTTTTCCCCCGGAGTATCTCGTGGGTTTGAACTGCCCACCTTTTAGGTAGCAGCCAAGTGCTTTAGTCCTTGTGTCACGACTCTCACTGCCACCGTGTCGACCCGGCTCACAGTGATCCAAAAAACAGAGTAGAACCGACCCTGCGGGTTTCTGAGACGGGAACTCTTTATGGGAGCCGAAAACCTCGCCTTTCTCCCGTGGAGTGGCTGGTGAGTTCGAACTGCTGACCTTGAGAGAAGCAGCCCATGGCAGAACCTACCACAGCACCAGGGCTCCCCTGTAAAGGGTGCAGACTAGACGTTTCTATGGGACAGTTCTGCTCGGCCACACGGGGCGATGTGATTGGAAATGGACTCAGCACCCATCAAGAACAACAGATAAAAGTAGTGGGAAGCACCCTGGTGGTGGTGGTTATGCTTTGGGCTGCTCACTGCCAAGTCGGCAGTTCCAAAGTACCTGCCGTTCCATGGGAGAAAGAGGAGGCTTTCTATTCCAGCAAAGCGTTGGACAGTCTTGGGAACCCATAGGAGCAGTTCTTTCCTGCCCTATGGGGTCGCCATGAATTTAAATTGACTGGATAGCAGTGAGTGAGTTGTGGCACAGTGAATTAAGCACTGGGCTGTTAACTGCAGGGTGGATAGTTCATATCCCTCAGTTGCTCCAAACATGAGTCTGTCTCCTTCTATAAAGAGTTGCAATCTTGGGAAGCTGAGCGAACCGTTCTACTCCCTGAGGGTGCCATGACTCGGTGGCAATGGGTGCCAGGACACTATCCTAGGTGGCTGATGGGAGTTCTGTCATTCAGTCCTCACCGCAGCCCTACGCCAGGAGCTTTGGTGGCATAGCAGGTTATGCACTGGGCTGCTAACTGCAAGGTCAGCTGTTTGAAACCACCAGCAGACCCCCTAGAGAAAAATGGGGCTTTCTGATCCCCTAAAGAGTTACAGTCTGGGAAACCCGCAGGGCCTGTTCTACCCTGTCCTACAGGGTGGCTATGAATCAGCATCGACTCGCTGGCTGTGAGTGTGTTGTTTTTGTTGGTGGCGCTACACCGCATGTCTGGGTGTGCGGGTGCACATGTCCTGGGAGTGCATGTGTGGGGCAGTTTCTGAGCAAGCTCATGAGTGTCTCATGCCAGCCCACATGCACACACGCACAGTGACTCATTACCACACCTGGAGCCTAAAGTGGGCATGCGTGAGCACGGTCCACAGGTGTCCAAGCCACGGCTGCGGAATGGCTCTCCGTGTGCTCGCCTGTGTGCGGGTGCCTGCATTAAGGAAGTCTCTTGAGCACTGTGCTAGTGGCTGGCTGGATGCTGGCAGCAGGCAGGGGTCCTGGTTTGTGTAGTCAAAATCAAGCTCTATTATCAGACAATAATGGCGGGGGATTGACAGCCAGCCGCCTGGGCACCGGGCAATTAGCATCTCTGAAGGGTGTCTGGGCTGAATAGTGGCTAATTTGCACACAGGGCCCCATCCGCCTAGCACAGCAGTCGCTGACTGGAGGGATCGGAGTTGGCTGCTGGCTCCTGCCTCTGCCTCTTGAGGGATGTGAACAGCGCCCACCCCCCACCCCCACCCCCCACCAGCCCTGCCTCTGCCCAGTTCATGCTTGTGAAGCTGGGAAGACCTGGAGGCTCAGAGAGTGGGGAGCAACTTGCCTAGGGTCAAACAGCCGGTAAGCCACTGGGTCGGAAATGGACTCAGGTTCCCAGACTCGCAGGCCCTGGGCGTCTCCCAACACATCAGCTCTGTGGCCACTCTCGTGGTTTGTTGCCCTTGCTTCTTTCTCTCTCTTTTTACCATTTTCTTTTACCGAAAAAAAAAATCAAAACAAACCCAAACCATTATTTTCTTAGTATTTTATTTTTCCCTATATGGGAGTTCTTTTGACCTTCCCTATCACATTACACCAAGGGAAATTGGGGTGCAGGGAGAAGGGCCTGGTTCCAGGTGGCTGTCCCCCAGAAATGAGAGACTGAGCTCCACCCAGCGCTCCCTTGTCCAAAGATCCCCATGAGAAGATAAAGAGGGCTAAAACTTATTGAGCACCTACCATGTGCTAGCTTGACAACACCTATCTCGCCATTTAGACTTGGAAAGTGGGTTCTGTCATTGTCCCCATTTCACAGATGGGAAAGGCGAGGCTCAGAGCTGAAGTTCCCTGCCCAGGGTCATGTGCTGAGAAGCCATCCCACAGGGCTCCAGAGCTGGCTGTCTAAATTTGATTCAGAAGGATAACTTGCAGCGTGCGTGTACTATCCGTAAGGTTTTCAGTGGTTAATGCCTCCGAAATGCACACCCCTTTCCTTCTTCGTGGTCTGGAAGCTCTGCGGAAAAGCCGTTCCCTTTAGGTGATCCTGCAGGCATTTGAAATACCAGTGACATCGCTTCCAGCATGACAGCAACACGCAAGCCACCCCAGGACGACAAACTGACAGACAATAGGAAGACCCTTGGCAAGATGGATCGATACAGTGGCTCCGGTGGCCTCAACCAGGAGAACGCTGGTGAGGGTGGCACAGGACTTGGCAGAGCTGGGTTCTGTCCTCCATGTGGCACATCTGGTCATGGGGAGTTGGAACTGACTGCAGGGTACCTAACACCACCAATAACAACTGTGTGCTTGGTGCTCTGGCCACCATCTCTGAGTCGGCTGGTCAGTGACTGCCCCCATTTCCCAGCTCACACGAAGGGCATGTTTTCTGCAGACAGCAGGCGTGCTGGTTTGGCTGCCAGAGATGGTCTGTTTGTTCAAGCTGTCTTTGCCAGCAGAGCCTCGGTGACACCTTGCCCTCTCTTTGTGTGCAGCTCCCTCCCCCAGCTCTGCGCTGGCCACTCTCCTGAGTCTCCCTAGGTCCTGGTACCCAGCCCTGGGCCGGTGAGGAGACTTTGCTCCAGCCCCCCTGCCTTTGTCTCCCTGAGCCTTGGGCTCAGCTGCTCCGCTGCCCCCTCCCGCCCTGGTTCTCTGCCAATGTTTGGGCTGCTACGGCCTGGCCAGCCTCGAAAAAGGAATTATTTCTGTCTCTTGCATAGTTCTCAGCCCAATTCCCAAAATGGGAAGTGGCCCGAGAGAGCCTCCCTGCCCCCTGTCTCCAGGAAAGGAGGGGGGAAGGGAGAAGTTGGCAGAGCTGGAGAAAGGGGAGAGGGGAAGGCTGGGCCAAGGAGTCCACCCTCCCCCAGTCACACAGGATGGGCACTGCTCTAGCCCCTGGTCTATAAAAATAGTCAGCTTGGGTGTTCCCAGGTTCTCGCCAGGCATCAAGGCTCCTCAGAGGGCACAGGGGAGTGGCCAGGCTGAGGTGAGGGATGGCCAGTAATGTGGATGGGCGCATGACTGGGATCAGGACTCAGGATTAAGAGGTTGGGGAAGGTTGTGGACACTCTCCCCAAGGCTCAAAGAGGACTGGAATCAATGACCTCAAATCTGATTGGAGGAAAGACAGCTCCTCTGCCCAGAATATTGTACTCTTGACTTCTGAGCCTGATCCTCCTTCCTCTTCCAGAGAGCTTTCCCTGACTGCTTGGTGGGTTTTCTCAGGATTGTGAGAGAGGGTCTTCCGACATGGACTCAAGAAAAGCTATCGCATTCCCCAGCATCCTTCACTGCGTCCAGCTTCCGACTTTACCCAGACTGCATCTCTCATGGGATGACCAGTTGGGTCCCTAGTCCACCACACAAGTGACTGGATGACTGGTCAGGTTGCTGCCTGCCTGCCTTCTTGGTTAGCTGACGTCCAATTAATGAACTAGTCCCCCGACTGTGACCTCAGGCCTAGTTCTTTGCCTGTTGTCTGGCTGGCTGCCTGGGAGTCCAACTGCATGGCGGGCCAGCCAGGAGATGGCCTGTGTGTCCGACTGACTGGATGGATGGTGTCTGGCGGCTGAATACCTGAGTATCTGACTGATGATGCCTGTCTGTCTGTCTGTCTACCTGCCTGCCTGGGGGTCTGGCTGAACAGCTGATCCATTTTCTCCATGTCTGATATAACTCACTGGCCCCATGGCTGGTGACATTGTTAGAGTTCTAACTGAATGGTGACCGACCGGCTGACTGGCTAAGTGGTTCTTGTATCCAACTCACTCAATGGTAACAAATTGCATCTCTGTCGATCTCTTTGAAGGCCATTCTGAGCCTCTTTCCGACTGACTGGCTGACTGTCTGTCTGTGTTCCCTGAGTGTCTAAGTGACTGATTGCTGATCTACCTCTCTGATGTCTGTCTGACTGACAGTCTGTTTTCCAGAGGGTTTGATGGACTATAATTATGTATATGACTGACTAAACCTATCAGTCTGTATCTTTGTCAGATTGACTGACTGGATGCCTACCTGTCTGTCTGACTGAATCTCGAGATGTCTCCAAGGCTGACTGACAAGATGACTGACGGACAGTTCTGTCTGTGTGTTGGTGGTGAGCTGTCTCTTCTATCTGACCAATAGATGATAACTAATGGTCTACCTTTCTCAGACTGATGGACTGACTGACCGGTGGGTCATCTCAGGTGACTGTCTGGCATCTGCCCATCTTCCTGTCTGACTGACAGGCCCACTGTCTCTCTACCTCCATGCTTGCCTGGTTGACTGACTGGATATTTGATTCTTGACTCCCCTAACGAGGACAGCGCTCACAGTCTGTCCATGGTAGCCAGGAGGGCTTGATGGTGCACCCTGGGACATTCCTACCCAGCCTCCACAGCCTGCCTCCTTTCTCTTATCCATCCATGCCCTTCCCCACCCCCGCCACCTCAGGCCAGAGAGCCAGAATCCTCACCTTCGGGAGGAAGGCCAACATGGGTGGAAAACCTCAGTGTCTGCTGATGCCTGGTGTTTGCTCCCCATGGGTGTGGGGAGAGAAGCGACGGACCCATCCCCAGAGAGCTCCCCAGGGCCTGAAGGGGGAAGCTTCTTGCTCATGAAGGACCAAGTGCTCCCCAGTGGAAGGGGCCAGGGCCTGCTCAGGCCCTGTTCACCTTGAAACACACTGGGGAGCCCTTTCAGAGCCATCTCTGTGGCTCAGACACTGGCTGGCTTTCAGGGCTGGGAGGGTGGACCCCTTTCGTCAGCATGCCTTTACCCAGTCATCTGGAGACCCTCAGAATGGAGCGGAGGCAGGGAGCGTGTGTAATGCTTTAGAGGAGACAGAGGGCATGGTCCCTTCCGCTGGCTGCTAATAGAGTTCTGCCCAGAGGCTGGTCGGGCTGCCCGCTGACCTCCCTTCCTCTTAGACAAGGTTCCGCTGATGGCTTTTGTTCTCAGGAAGCCAAGAGAAGGAGGTGGGCAGAGAGGAGTTTAGAAGTTTCTGGATGGAAAGGGACCTCCCAGGGATTTAGCTCGTGGCCTTCTTAGGTTTGACACCACAGCGTATGAAACACGTCCCGCCCCCATCTCCAGGCTTATGGGAAACCAGGTCTGGTACATCCCGATAGAACCTTCACGTCACCTCCTTTTGTCTTCACGTTCCTCCCGCTCTGCGGAAATGGGGGTTGGGGCCTATTATGTTCCCCGCTGTGTCCCCGCTGCTTAGAGCAGTGCCCAGACAGAGATGTTGAAAAATCCATCTTCCTTTTCCCCACCACCAAGGGGACGGTGTCAGACATGCAGTCGCGCACCTTCCTGCTCCCCAGTGACGTGCATGAATTGCAGAGGTCTTTCCACACCAGCGGAGCCAGACGCAGCGCCCTCGTTTGTTTTCATGACTCCAGATCTTCCATGTCCAGCAAGTCCGGCACTGCCTGGGCTTGTGCCTGGAGCGAGGTTAGCATTCCGTTTGTGTTTCTCCTCGGCCTACATCAGCACACACGGTTGCCTCCAGGAGGGTGACAAGAATCAAGTACAGGTGCACCCAGGAGTTCAGCCAGTTCACCCTTGGTACACCCCCGACTTGGCCACGGGTCAGCTCTGGCCGAGAAGACAACCTCTCAGAGAGGTGAAGGTGCTTGCCCATGGCCACACAGTGGACACCACCTCCCAGACGTCTCTTTTGCTGTTTGCTGGTGACCAGGCTGTGTTTACCCAGCCCTCTGAGCAGGATGCCCAGGGTGGATCACCCCCACAGGGCAGTCCTCTGGAAAATTTCTCCACTCAGCCTCTATAAGTGTCTGAACTGGGCTCTGGAGGGTGGGTGGCCGGAGAGACCCAGAACATTACTCCAGAGCTATAGGGAGGGCAGTGGTTCTCTGTGGTCGATCTCACCCCCACCCCACCCCCAGCCACCCCCAGCCACCCCTTGGCAATGCCAGTGTGGGCTGTCACACGTGAAAGGGGCTTGCTACACGCATCTACTGGGTGGAGGCCAGTGATACTGCTAGAAGAACCCCCAAGACACAGACCCCCCCCACACACACACATCATACAGCGTTAGTGTGCCCCCAATGCCAACAGTGTTAAGTCTGTGAAACTTCCGGAGCCCACCACTGAGAGACCTTGGGCAAGTCGTGTGTCCGTTGCTGTCTCTTGGTCAGATGGGAGTAAGAATGGCCCCTACCTTCTGAATTTTATGGGTCATTCCCTTAGGAAAGGTCCTGGCCGATGGCCAGGCCATGGGATGCTTTGCCCTGAGGGGGGGCCTGGGGGTCCAGGAGGAAGACCGCTCCAGGGAGCACACAGGGCAGCCAGGTCACTCCCTGTCCTCACAGGCCAACCTGCCCCAGGCGAGTATGGCTTCAGTCCACGGACAGAAATAGCGCCCCTGGTCTCTCCTGACCTCTGCCTGGGCTACAATGGAAGGGAAGTGGCTCAGGAGACAGCTTCCACTTTGGTGGCTGGAAAACAGCTCCCTGGAGAGACCCCAACCAGAAGCTGGCACTGAAGGACCCGAGAGATTAGCAACATGTGGAGAAACTGGAGCCCAGACGAGGGGCAGGCTTGATCACACAGCAAGGTAGTGGCAGGTCTGGGACTCATATCGGTCTCCCCACAGCTCCTCCCAAGGCCGGTCTCAGGCACACACTGATGTCTGCGCCCAACTCTCTGGAAGCCAGGCTACCGGGGAAGCACTGGGGTGTCCTGTTTACCAGCACAAGCTTTCCCTGCAGGCAAGCTTTAGTCCGCATCCCAGCTCCATCTTGGACAGGCCACATACATTCCCCGAACCTCGGGGACACAGTCACAGGCGGTTGTGGAAGGAATTGGAGACAGGGTGCAGGTTGGCAAGACTCTCCAACCACCAAACTCACTGCAGTCCAGTCGACTCTTACTCATAGGGCAGGGTAGCACCCCCCCCCGGGGTGTCTGAGACTCTAACCCTTGACTCATGCCTTTCTCCCTCAGAGCGGCTGGTGGTTTCAAACTGGTGACCTTGTGGTTAGCAGCCCAACAAGTAACTCGCTGGGTCACCAGGGCTCCTAGTTTGGATATGCTCTCAGGAGGGACTCGTCCCTGCAGAAGGACATCGTGTTTGAAAAAATAGGAAGACCCTCCACAGGATGGCGTGGCCCAGTTGGCTGCCCCCGCGGGGCTCAACCCCGGCTGGCCGGCCGCAGCGCTCCGTTCTGGTGTGCACAGGGCTGCGATGAGTTGGCGTGTACTCACGGGCACCTAGCAGCACCAAGAACATTTCAAAGCCGCCTGTCCTTCCCTTTGGCAGCTCTGATTCTGCAAACGTTCCCTGCCCTGGGGAAAGGAAACAGGAAGCAGCTTGGAAATGTTCTTCGCAACAGCAAAACGTTGGGAACAAGCTCCATGTGTGCCAAGGGTGGACCAACGGGTCGGACGCGTTGGTGCATCTGTACTACGTTGTTGTCACGCTCCTTAAAAGAGTGGGGCGGCTCTGTGGGTGCTGGTTGCTTACAGCCTCCGAGCCATGTCAATCGCTCAGGCATCCTGTGTGCCACCGTGTTTGCGGGGGGTGGGGGGTGGTAGAGATACATGGGCTTAGTTATGCACACTGTATCCCATAGGAAGGCATGCAGCTATACGGAAGGGAAACCCTGACAAAGGAGAAGTCAGAGATGGCCCAGCTGCTCCCAGACCCCACAGCTTCCTCCTTCTCCCTTCTCCATTCTGAGTGTGGGAATTTGACCCTCATCGTCTCAACGTGGTCCCTCCACTTTTGGCTCTCGTGTGCATGCCCCAGGCAGGAAGAGAAAGACAAGGCCAAGTGTGACGGGGTAAGTGGGGGGGTGGGGGGAGAATGAGCAAGTCTTCTCCAGACTCTAATGAGTTTTTGGAGCTAGAAAGCGAGAAAGACACACCGCTGGAATTTCCATCTCATTGCCCAGAACTGGGTCCTGTAGCCGCAAGGGAGTCTGCGAAGCGGGATCGTGTTTTCTGGGCGTGCAAAACGGAGGTCTGTGAGCGAGGGAGAGGCAGAGAATGGATTTGGGATAGGCAGCAAGCAGGCGCGACCACTCATAGCCCACCGCTGGAGGGCGCCCCAAGAACCTGGAACCAGTGGCTGCCTCTGGGGAGGGGAGTTCTGTACCTGGGGATAGTGGTGGTGGTGGTGGGGGACATCTCCTTTTCACCACCTTTCTTTGTGCTTCATAGACATGTTTTATCTCCGAGGAGTGGCTGGCTGGTGCTTTTGAACTGTTGTTCTTGCAGCTAGCGGCCCCTCTCATAACCACTCTGCCACCAGGCCTCTAGGCACCCTAAGTGCCCTTAAATGCATTTGCCCATTTAACTCTGCCAACGGTCTTACAAGGCACCCATTATTGTTGTTGCCATTCCATAGAGGGAGAAGCTGAGTCTCCCCTCAGTTGTTGCCAGGGGAACCAACTGTTGGATGGGGTGGGGTTTCCCATGGAACGTGGAGGTAGGGGCTGAGCCAGGGTCCAAAAAGAACAAGGGACATTTGAACTCAGGCCAGAGGTAGCCACAAACTGGAGAGTGGGACTCCATGGGAGTTTGCAGAGCCCTGGGAAGGGACTGGAGACTGTGGACTGGCCTTGGGACAGAGCTGAGGTCTGGAGCCAGGTGGCCCCCAGGAGATCGTCGAGGCTGCCCAGACCTCCAGGTCAGCCCTCTGTCCCTCAGGCTGGGCAAGGGAAGCACCAGCGGGCACCAGCTCATGCCCCCCTCAGCTCAGCGTGGGCTGCTGCTGAGTGGCTGCGGCAGCCGCTTGGCTGGGCACAGCTCTAGGAACTTGGACGTCTCTGAGGCCAGAGTCTCAGAGCCTGGCCTGGCCTATCTTCCTCTCTTCCACCTGTGCAGGGGCTGCTGTTACCTGCCCTTCACGGACAAGGAGAGGAAGGCTCAGGGGTGACTGCACTGGTCCCAGGACCCCCAGCATCCTCATCCCTCTTTCCAGAGACACGTGTGTCCATTTAGCTCACATCCAATGAGCCCATTGAGTACTCATTTTAGGCTCCACAGTCCCTGCCCTCCTGCAGCTCAGGCTTTAGTAAGGAGGACGGGGAACATACACGAGACCCACCTGTAAATCAGGTTGCTGGGGCAGGTAAGTGCTACGAAGAAAACCTGAGAAGGAAAGGGGAGGGGAGTGCAAATGGAACTAACAGGCACCGTGAACCCCAGGCTCGCTGCGGTGGGGCCCACGGCGACACATGCTGCCCTGTAGGACAGGGTAGAGCCGCCCTTAGGAGTTTCCAAGACCGTAACTTCACAGAAGTAGAGAGCGCCCCGGTCTTTCTCCCACAAAGTGGCTGGTGGTTTCAAATTGCTGACCTTGTGGATGTCAGCCTAACACGTAACCACTACGCCACCAGGAATCCTCAATAGCAACAAAGATGCTAGGTAACGTTCTCACGGTCATTGAGCGTCAGGTAATCTCAGGTGAAGTCGTCAAGCGAAGCCCCTCTGAAAGGGTTGTCCTGGCATCCAAACCAGACAATCCTGGGCCAACTGTGCGAGGTGCTGAAGGGAGAATACCCTAGACACGGTAACAGCAGGTGCAAAGGTCCTGGGGCGGCAGTGCACCGGCAGGGTCTAAGAACAGGGGAGACCAGCGTGCTGCCCTGGAGTGAATGAAGGGGTAGGTCAGAGAGATAAAGGTGGACACCAGGTGAGGGCCCTCCCCAGGTTGGCATCTAATTGGTGGTCACACCCAGATTTTAACACAAATCTCAGGATTTGCAGCCCAGTGCTCTCTCTAGGGCCAAATCTCTACTTGTCTGCTACCCTTGTCCTCTGCCTCACACAGCAGGAGAAGCTGTCTCCTAGGGCTCTGTGGACCCCCTGCCAGGAGCTGTGGAAGCCGGTCACATGACCCTCCCACTCCCCATGCCATGACCCAACATCAATTGAATCCCAGCTTCACCACTTCCACCTGCCAATGAGGTTTTGGACAAATGACATTAGCCCTCTGTGTCTCCGTTTCCTTATCTGCAAACGGGCATACTTAGAGGAGCCTCCTAAGAAGATTTGCAGTGGAGTCCTGGTGGTATAGTGGTTAAACGCTGGGCTGCGAAGCACAAGGTCGACACTTTGAAACCACCAGCCGCTCCAAGAGAGAAAGGTGGGCCTTGCTACTCCGTAAAGTTTTCGTCTTGGAAACCCACAGGAGCAGTTCTGTCCTGTCCTGTGGGGCCTCTTGGAGTCCGATTAGACTCAATGACAGTGACCTTTCTGAAGACAATGAGAACTGCTGAGCTGTTGTTACCCGCCGTCACGTTGGCTGTAGCTCATGAGGACCCCAGGCCCAACAAAAGGAGATGCTGGTCATTCTGCCCTGGGCCAGCCTCACAGTTGTTAGTCTACCCTGGTTCGCGGTCAAGTACCGCCCAACTACAGTCCTGTCTTGGGCACTATTCCACGGTGACCTGTGGGGTTACCATTGACTAACATTCAGAAGTAGACTGCTTGTCCTTTCTTCCCAGCTTGCCTTAGTCTGGAAGTTCCACTGAAACCAGTCCACCACAGGTGGACCCTGCTTGTCTCTGACATCCAGTGTCACAGCATCCAACCAGAGACAAGCCACCCCAGTGTGACAAACTGACAGATGGTCGTTGGCAGAACAGCGCTTATAACTGGTGACAGATTTGGGCTTTGCTGATGTTGACTATGGCTGGTTTTGTTGTCTTGTACTTTCACTCCTGACATGTCAGTTTTTGTGATGGACAACGATGCTTCTAGCCCTGGTCTCTTGGAGGCGGGAAGATGAAGGAGGGAGGGCTTCTGGGGAGGGGCCCACCTGCCAGTAGAGACAGATCTCATCCCACAGGGTAGTCCCAACACTAAGAGAAGCAAGAGAGCACATTGTGAGTTCACATCAGTCCCCGCCCCCCTCCACGTGCTGGGCAGGCTCAACTAAGCAGAGTGAAATGGGAGGTGCCCCAGTCTCCCCTGCCCTCCAACTGGAGCTGACAACAGGGCACATGTCATGAGGTGCCATTTGGGCAATGGCCTAGGCCCCCACACTCAGAAAAGCCCCACACTTTTGAACAAGCATTTCCACATTTTCCTCTGCCCAAGGCTGACCAGAATCCTGGGGGGCCCGGGCATAATTGAGGGGATCTTTGAGGGACTTAGAGGCAGTCTGTGGTCTAGCTAGTCTGAGCAAGACCCCGTGCACTTTCTCAGAGGGCCAAGGCAAGCACGTACCCTTCAGGGGAGTGGGAGAGCCCAGGGAGTAAGAAGAGTAAGCAAGGATGCATGTAACCTCTGTGTATGTGTGTGTGTGTATGTATGCTTGTATAGGTGTATGTAATGTATGTGTGTATTATGTGCGTGCGTGTGTGTGCATGTAAGGAGCCCTGTGGTGTAGTGGGTTACACTTTGAGTTGCTGACCACTGTCTGCTATCTATTCTAGTAATGAGTCTGTCTCAGAAACCCATAGGGACAGTTATGCCCTGTCCTATCAGGTCGCTATGAGTTGAAAATTAACAGCAGTGAGTTTTGCTTAAGTGTATCTTGCATTTTGGTCCGGAGAAAGAGGAGACTTTCTACTCTGGCAAAGCGGTCCAGTCTCAGAAACCCCCAGGGGCAGCTCTGTCCTGCCCTCCAGGGTCGTGCGGAGTCAGAAAGGACTCCCTGACTGCACACGGGACCTGCACACGCTTTCTGGCCATGAAGGGAGGTGCTGCTGAGTGTCCACTGCGCCGTGGGAAAAGCTTCCTCTGACGAGACTGCGCTTCATCAGCCCTGGGCGGCGGCATCACTGCGACCCTCTGGTTGCAGAGGGTGCCACTGGGGCCCTCTCAGTGCTGGAGCTGCAGGCCCTGGGGTCTGCGGGAGGGTGGGAAGGAAGCAGCGGGTTGAGGAGGAAGAAGAATCCGAGGAGATGAGAACACGGAAGAGGGGCTGGAGCAGTGGGGAGAGCAGGAGAAAGCAGGCTGGCCTCGTTAATCTGTAGGTGCCTGTCCCCTGCGCCTTCCCAGGCCCCTCTCTCCGTAAAATAACTAGTAAGCGTTCGGTCCTCCCACTGTGCTGGCGTAAAGGCCAATGTGTCCAAATTATGTGCTAAAGCGTCATCCTAGACCCAAGGCTTCGTTTGGTTTCGTTTCTAATTAGAAAAGACAGGGCAGACTTCAGGAGCCTCCAAGTACCGTGGACCCCAGCCTCTGTCCACGGGGTGGAGCCTGGCCAGAAGAGAGTGGAGAGGGAGAGGAGGGCCAGAAGGAGGAAGGCAAGGAATAGTAGGGACCTGGACAGACACACACACACACACACACACACACACAGCCCCGTGAACCAGTACCCTTCCACCTTGAACCCGCTGAACTCCTGGAGCCACTGTCCCCTGCCCACCCCTGACTGTGCCTAAGGGACCTCTGGCTTCCCCTCCGCCAGGTGTTCCCCGTTAGAGAACAGAAGACCATAGGAAACCCCTGAGAACCTGGAGAGGGCCAGCCCCTCCCCCAGCTCCTCTGGCACACTGGCTCTAGACGTCACCCGCCCCCTCCCCGGACTGGGCCTGTCCTCTCACACGTGGCAGGCAGCCAGCAACGCTGTTGTCTTTCACAGGCAAGTACACAGCTGTTTACTCCCCAGTAAAATGACCTTAATTTACAAAGCATAATAACTAATACCAGATGATTACGGCCATTAATATTTATGGGTTGGCACTCCCAGGAGGGGACCTGGGTGCTAATTGACACTCCTATCAGGGCCTCTTTTCTCAATGAGGGTTCCCATTTCCGGCTGCTGTTCTTGGTTTCAAAGAAAACCGTAGTTCTCTCAGATTCCCTCCTTGTCCTCTGTTTCTGTCAGAGCCTGGGGGGAGGCCCAGCAGAGCTGTGGGGAGGGCGGGGTGGGTGCCTGGGGTGGGGGGAACACGTGGATGACTCGGAAGGGGGTGGGATCTTTGCTTTCCCCCAGGAGGAAGCGGTGGGGAGGGAGGCGCAGGGAATGTAATCCATTTGCCCAGAAATGGAGCCACGTCTCATCCGCCCACGTCTTCCTCCATCGCTGCTCAAAAAAGAAAAGAAAAAAAAAATTTTCGGGTCTCTTTACATAAGCTGGAATAAAAATCAACCGCTCCCTACGCCCCATCTCTGAGTTGGGTGAACAAGTAGGGGTGTAAGAGATGTTCTGCACGTAGGGCTAGATTGGAGAAGGTTGGTCGAGCCCCCTCCCTCTTTCTGATCGCCCAGTAGGGGAGGGTGGTGCCTGGGTGGGGTGGGGGTGCCGGAATGCACTTGTCCTTGCCTCTGTGTTTCAGGTGGAAGGTGTGCTACAAATGGGTAGCACGCTGCCATGGTAACCAAAGCCCTTCCTTTGGGAGAGAGAGGGGTCTGTCCCACCTAGGCCTGGGGACCCACTCACTCACCCTGCCGGCTGAGGCCGGGTTGCAACCTCAATGCAGTTAGGCCTGTGTGTGAGCAACGGGGCCAGCAGGGCCCTGGGGTGAAAGGGCACCCTGCCCCCCCCCCGTTAAAGGTGCCACTGCTGGCCCGATCCAGTATATAACTGCCAGGCAGAAACCTGGACCCCCTGTTGCCAAGCCTTCTGATCCTCTGGGAGAAGTGGAAAGGTTGGATAGTAGGCTCATTGTCCCGGTTATTCTCATTGGGGACAGAGAGCACAAATGATCAGTCTTTCAGGAGCGTGGGCCGAAGGGAACCGGTCCATGGGCGGCCATTTTGAGCAGCCGTGTCGGTGGACATTTTGGATCTGAACAGCCACTGACAAGATGGTGATTCTGCCCAGGATGCTTTTGGGGGGCCGTGTGGGAAGGATACCAAGGAAGACAGCTTTGTAAGGAAAAGGAAGGTGGGGAGTGGCAAAATCCCCCAAATAGACTTGGAGTCAGGAGCTGGGAGCTTGGATCTGCTAGATCCTCTGCCTCCAAAAGAGCAGGCGGCGAGACCTCCCCGTCGCGACACGGATAATGGGTGGAAAGAGGTGACTGCATTAGCAGAGGGGCGCCCAGCCGGCATGCAGGGTTCCTCGTCTGCTCTCTTGCTGGGTTATGTGGGAGGACTGCCTGGAAGAGATGGGGTGAGCCCTCTGGAAAATTCTTGGGGCGGGGCTTGATACCTGCTCTTGAGAGCCTTTCTGGAACTTCCAGAGAGACTGTTTGGAACCCTTCGGGCTCAGTAGTCATCTCGTTTGTTGTTAAAACTTTGTTGTTACTGAGATGCTTCGCCGGGCCCTCCTCTTTTGTTTTGAGTGACTCTCTTTCAAAGTTTGCCCCTGAACAGTTTTCCGTACATCGCTAGAGGTGTTCAACCACCACCACCAGGGAATCGTAGAACGTGGTCACCCTTCTGCCGAAAAACCCCGTGCTCATCCACAGTCCCAACTCCCAGGGCCCATTTGCCCTCTTCCAAGACCCTGGTGACCTCGGATCTACTTTCTGTCCTGGTGGATATGGCCGATCCTGGTCATGGTCCAAATGGCATCAGGTACCATGTGGTTGTTTGTGACCAGCCTCGGTCACTTTGTCCAGTGTTTTCAGAGTTCATCTATGATGTACTATACATCAATATTTTGTTCCTTTTTACGGCCAAAAAATATGTCTGTTTAGGTATATACCAGTTGATAGACATTTGGGTTGGTTCCATTTGGGGGCAATTATGAGGAAAGCTGCCAAGAACATTTGTGTGCAAGTTTTTGTGCGGACATATGCTCTCAAAGCTCTTGGCTCTATACCTAGGAGTAGAATTGCTGAGCAGTATAGTGGTGCTGTCCGGTAAGTGTTGGACTACAATCAGAAAGGTCAGGTCGGTGGTTCAAACCCACTGGCAGCGCCAAGGGAGAAAGATGAAGTTATCCGTTTCCAGAAAGATTGACAGCCTGGGAACCTCCCCCTGGGGTCACGGTGAGTCAGAACTGACTTCGTGACACTAGTGTTGTTTTTTTAAAAATCTTACGTATGGCAAACTCTAAGGAGCCCTTGCGGAGCTTCAGGTTAGACTATAGGGTTCTAACCGCTGTGCTAGCCACAAGGTTAGCCGTTTAAATGCACCAGCTGCTCCACAGGAGAAAGACGAGGCTGTCTGCTCCTGTGAAGATGTACGGTCTTGGAAACTCTATACGGGGTCGCTGTGAGCCGGCAGGGTGTTGATGGCAGGAGTTTTGCTGTCTGTGGGTTGGTTTATGGTAAATTCTAAAGAGCCCGGGTGATGCGATGATTAAGTTTTTGGCTGCTAACCCCAAAAGTGAGTGGTTTGGACACGCCAGTGGCTGTGAGGGAGGAAAGAGCTGGTAACTTGCTCCCATCAATCACTTATGGGGTAGCTCCACTTTGTCCCCCATGGTCACTGTGAGTCTCGAGGGACAACGTAGTGCCTCTGATGAACATTTCCCGTTGCTGCTCCCTGAGCCTCTCCTCCCCACAGTCTCTGGTGTGACCTGGATCAGAGCTGCCCTTGGGCACCAAGGCTGCTACTCCCAGTGGGGCTTCCCAGACGTCTTCCTCTACCTGCAGAGTTGAAGGGTTGCCCTGGCTGTGAGCAGGAGGGCATTACCCTGCCTCGGTCGTTTCCAGTCTGTGGATCTTTGCTCGGGAGGTGACAAAGCTCCTCTGAGCCTCAGTCTGTCCTCCACAAAACAAGGACAAAAGCCATTCCCGGCGTGAGAGACAAAGCAGTCAGACTGAGGGGACGAGCGGGGGAATCCTTTGCAACAGCTGAGGTGGCAGTGCCAATGTCATTCGTCACCCAGCACATAGGTGTCCGGAGCCCTGGTGCCACGGCAGTTAAGGACCTGGCTGCTACCCCAAAAGAGGTTCAACCTACCAGCCACACTGATGACTTGTTCCTTCCATCAAGATTCCAGACCAGGAAACCCCACGGAACACTTCTGCCCCGACACTCCGGGTCATGGTGAGTCAGCATTGACTCAGGGGTACCCGTCGACGTGCTGCCTGATGGGGACGCAGTGCTGACCCCGGCCGACAAAGCCCAGGCCGTCTGCGCTCTTAGATCTGAGTCTTCTCTGGTACAGATGCATGGCCAATTGCTCTGTACTGTGGAGCAAACCTGACTGCTTCACGCCTCAGCCTTACCATCTATAAAATGGGTGGGCTGGAACCATCCTTGTGCAATGGCATTCCGACTTCTCCACCCATTTCTCTCGGCCCCTCAGTAAAATGGGCAGACCTGTCCCCTGCAGTGCAGCCTCTGAACACTCCAGGTTGCTAATCTTCAGGGGATGAGAGGGGGACTCACCCTGGTTGCCCAGAATGAGCCAGAGGACAGAACAAGGAAGCCAGCCAGCCTGGGAAAGACACAGAGTCGACAGTGACCTAGCTTCCCCCTCACCTCCACCTCTTCTGGGAGGTGACAAAGCCGTCTGCCCCAAGCAGCTCCCAGCCTCCCTGGCAAGATTCCCTCCCCTCTGCCTGCTCTTGCCCACAACAGAACCCAGCCTGGTGGTCCAGACCCAGCTGCTGGGACACAGCTGACAAAGGGGGCCCCCCAGGATGTGTGTCCCTTGTGAAGAACAAAGATGTAGGCAGAAGCCTAAAATAGACACGGAAAAACACCGCTTTTTGTTTTCTCCCTGGAAGGGTGGCTGAGTGACGCACGGCAGGGGACCCGACTCCTCTGTCCTGAAAGCATGGTTTCTATGAGGCATCGGGGCAGGGGTCTGTGAGCTGAGGTGCAGCGGGAGACAACCCCCCACCCCCCACCCCCGCACGCATACCAGAGAGCCTGGAACCAGCCTTGCTACCCAAGGTGACTGGCGCTCTCTCTCTCCCAGATTACTATCAACTCTAATTGCCTCCCTTTCCTCCTCCAAGGTGCCTCCCCATTGCCTTCAGATGAAACCCAGAATGACCAGGGAAGCACTCCAGGCCGCCCTGCTCTGAGCCACACATGACTTCGCCAGCCTCTGTCCTCCTAGCAGTCTGCAGCCCAGACTACACTTTCATGCTTCTGCCCTTTGCCCCACCCAGTGCCCTCACCTAGAATGCCAGGATTCATCCCGCAACTCAATTTGAATTGATTAAAGCAATGTGGGGGATGCAGGGGGCGAAGGGCGTGCGTGACTAGTTCGTGTAACTGAAAAGTTCAGGGCTTCAGGCAAGGCTGGATCTAGGTGCTCCAACATTGTTGTCAGCCATCTAGTTTCCTCCATTCTCTGGCTGTGTTCCTCTTCGTAGCTCCAATCTTGGGGGCTGTCCTACGTGATGGCAAAGATGCTCCCTCACAGCAGACGGAGGCTGGCATCCAGTCAGTACACGGGTTAACTCCCATGGGTTCTAGTGGTTCCGAAAGAGCCCTGGAGTTGTTACACATTGGCCCAAATTGTACCACACGGCCAGCCTGAATCCGTCACTGTGGCCAGGAGTGAATGGTTCTGACCATCCAGGTTGGGGCCATGTTCTCCCACCCGGAGCCATTGTTGACAGGTGGAAAGCAGTGGTTCCCACAGAAAAATTGGGGAGCTATTACAATATGCTGGATAGTTAGAAACAAGAGGTGTTCACAAGCATTCTCCCAGCCCTGTCTCTGCTCTGTCAATTCTAACTCTTAGCAGATTTCGTGGGGATGTTAATAGCTGGGGGAAGGATGATGACAAATTTTCTGGGCTGGTTACATCCTCTTTCTGGGACTTAGTTTATTCCTGAGCAAAATTGTTGGACTTAGAGCTTCACCCAAGGTCTTTCTTTTTTTTTTTTTTTTTTTGGTTTTTAAAATCATTTTATTGGGGATTCTTACAGCTCTTATCACAATCCATACATACATCCATTGTGTCAAGCACATTTGTACATATCTTGTCATCATCATTTTAAAATCTTTTCTTTCTACTTGAGCCCTTGGTGTCAGCTCATTTCCCTCTCCTCCCTCCTTCCCCCATGATCCCTTGATGACTGATAAATTATTATTTTTTTCATATCTTATACTAATCACTGTTTCTCTTCATACACTTCTTTGTTGTCCTGGGAGGGGGCGGTCTTTCTTTTTTGACAGAAGGTCAACTGCAATAAACAACTCTTTTTTGCTTCCCAATCGGAAACAAGAGAGCAGGTGAGCCAGGTCAAGGGGTGGACTGTCAGCAAAGGCCAAATAATGTTTTTTTTTTTTATTTTAGTTCCCACTTATCGAGTGCATATCATTTTCCAGGCTCTGGAGAAGGAGCCCTGGTGGCCCACTGGTTAAGCTCTCTACTGCTGACTAAAAGAGTGGCAGTTCGAACCCACCAGCACTCCACTGGAGGACAATGAGGCAGTCTGCTTTTGCAAAAATGTACAGTCTTGGAAACCCTATCAGGCCATTCCATTCTGTTCTGTTGGGTTGCTGTGGGTCTGAATCAACTCCAAGGCAGTAGGCTTTCTTAGGGAGGTGTTTTCAATCTGTGCAACAACTCACTGAAGTTCTCGGATATGACACATGAGGAAACCGAGGCTGGGATCAGGGAAGATGCCTGACCCTTCACCACGAAGCTTACTGCCTCCAGGTCAAACAAAAGACTTCAGGGAGCTTGGCTGGAGGCCTGTATTGCAAGCACAGAGACACCGCCTGCCCCTGCAGAGGCGGACCATGGTCGCACAGATGAATGACGAGGACCTTCGGCACACCGGAACACTCATGTGCCAGCCCAAAGTGTGACCGTGGCTCCTCCCCACCTAGACGCCACCATGAAAGCAGATGAGAAAATGAGATCAAGTAACTTGGGTCACCTGCCTTCTTTACAAGAAAGAGCACCTAAACATTTGGCTTTCGTTTTGGTTTTTTAAGTGAAATCTTCCAAATGTATCAACGTTAGCAGCTATTTTTAAAAAAAAATCTGAAACACCCTTCAGACCAAACAAAACAGATTCAGCTGATGGACCAGCCCGTGATTTCCAGCGCCCCTCTCCTGGGACGTCCCCTAACGATAAGGGAAACTAAGTCACAGGTGTGTGCTGTGTTAGCGATAGACACAGATATGCAATCACGGATGTGTTGAGTCCACGACCTGAGGCTAGATTGGGTCTTTCCTCCTAACGTGGTCTTGCTCAAGTCTCCCTGAGGAGATGATGTGGGAACAGAGACCGAGAGTTGAGAAGGGAGTCAGGCGATTCGCTCTCTAGGGAAAGATCTTTCCAGGCAGACAGAAGAGTGAGTCTCAAGGCCCCTGGGGAGGAAAGTGCCTGGGCGCTCAAGGTATGGCAACAAGGCCATGTCGTAACCGAGTGGAGGAGTGGGAGGAGAAAGGAATGGAGTGCTCACCAAGTCCAGAGCCGCCTCCCCTGGGCCTTGCAGGACCCGGAACGAGATCGAGTGAGCACACTGATGACGGAATGAGTGACTTGCTCTGGAATATTTGTCTCTGGTGTGGGTGTGACTGGTTTGTCTTGGGTCCTGGGTCTTCAGTCTGACCTTGGCAGCTAGGCCTCTGGTTGGCACTCTTGAACAGCCGTCAGTCCATGAGCACTGTTCTTGCACTGCTTAGAAAGCCTTGGGTATGGCCGAGGCAGACAGGCTGAGAGGAGACGGGGCTCCAACACCCCCATCAGGTCAAGTGTCGGTATGTGAGCAAGTGAGGGAGCCTGGGGGCCAGACCCTGAATGATGAGGGCATGAGAGTCCCTGATCACCAATTGCTCACAACTCTCCCATCAGTCAGACCCTGGTGAACCTGTCGGTGAACCCGCTGGTGGTGCCTGGCGGCGGGCCTGCTTCTGTCCTCGGTCGCACTCAGCCTACGAGACTATTTTCTGCCTTGGTTCAGGCGCTGGCATCCCAGCTGCTGGCAAGCGACTCAGAGGGGTTGCCATGGCGACCCTTGGGCATGGATTCCCAGAGATGCTCTCTGCATCCTCCCAAGCCTGCCATGGCTGATTGCTGGGGGAGAGCGTGACTCACCGTTAAATATATTGCTGCCGTCCCAAATTGGCTGCTCAGCCCCAGCAGCCGGATATGGGGCCAGGCAGCAGCATCTGGGGGCAGTGTGGGGGCAGAGGCTGAGAGGCACAGCCTCCCGTGTGCCTTCTGGACCTCGGGTGCTCATCACTCTCAGCCGTTACCTTTGCCGGCTTGTTCCTCCTCCCGTTGCCAGTCCACCTGGCTGCTGAACCCAGGGCTGCCACTTGCTGGCTGTGTGACCTTGAGCAAGAAGTTTCACCTCTCTGGAACCCTGGCGTCCTCCTCTGTAAAATGGGGTTATCTAAATGCCAACTGTCAGGAACTGTGAAGGGCCTAGGAGTCTCACCGACTTGCAGGCTACCTAGGACATCTGTCTCGGTTTCGTGGATTCTGGCAGGAGACCCGAGACTCCCCGCGGCTGATGCCGTTAGCTTCCTGTTTGTGTCTGTGCTCCTTGCTCCTCCCCACCTCCACCCGCCACCGTCCCGAGCTCCACAAGAACTATTCTTTGACCCAGGTGGATGTTGCACATATATTGGGTCTGTGTCACACCTGAGTAACCCCAAGTTTAGGAACCATCCAATCATATATAAACGCAAACTGAACTCACTGCCACCTAGTCCATTCTGACTTGTAACGGCCCTGCAGGACAGGGTA
>NW_022109491.1:7918941-7960401 GCF_000313985.2 Echinops telfairi
ACCATTTGCACCACCCAAGGACACCCCTCCCCCTCCGCCTTAAACCCCTCCAAAAACCCATTTGCCATTGAATCGATTTCTAATCATAGCAACCCTATAGGACCGGGTAGAGGTACCCCCATGGGTTTCCGAGGCCGTGAATCTTTCTGGAGGACAAGACAGCCTCATCTTTCTCCTGTGGAGCGGCTGGTGGATTCGAACTGTGGACCTTGCCAATGAGCAGCCCTGTGCGTGACCTGCTCCTCCACGGGGTCTCCGCCCCCTCTGCCCCAGGCCAGGCGGACCCACTTCCTGTCTCTGTGACATTCCTTAGTCCGGGCACTTCATATCCGTGGGCATTTAGGACTGGCTGCTTCCACCTGGCATCATGTCTCTGAGGCTCTCCTGTGGGGCGGCGGCCATCGCCCCTGCCCTCTTCTGATGACTGAGTCATCCTCCCGTGCCAGGATAAACCGATTTACTCGGTCACCTTCACGGACTTCCTGAGAGGATTTCCCGAGAGAAAGCCTTTGTGAGAGCTCTTTGGGCGTCCCCTTGAGCGGGGAGGGGTCGCTGACTTGTCTTGCTCAGGTCCCTCGGTGGGCCCTGCTCCCACCGGGTCATGTCCTCCAGGCCCTTTGGGCAGTTCCGCGGTAACTTAACATAGGAGTGAGTTTTAGAGACGTTTAAAATCACGGCGCAAAGCGGGCAAGAAGCCAGTCAAGAACCCTGTTCAAGAAAAAGCGGTGTTCTCAAAGATTTTTATAGGTTAAGCCTCCCCGCCTCTTCCCGTTTCATCTCCATGGCAGCATAAAGGCACGAGGAGAACAGAAGGAGCGGTCCCTGGCGCTTCCTACCCAGCGGCCTGATCTCCTTTGATATCCAAATAGAACTCTGGCGGCCAGAGTTCATTCCACGCACCGGAAAACCATGTAACAGCCCCGGCTGCCGGGTCAGAGGAAAAAACCAAAAGTCTCCCTCCCGGTGGATGTGCCCCCTTGACCGCTGAGAATCTCCAGGTGCGTTGGATCAGCCAAGAACTCCGGCCCCACAGGGAAGAGCCCACGGCTGTCGCCAGCTAATCCGCCTTGGAGAGCCTGAACCGAGGTGAGAAAAGGTCAGCGGAGGAAGTTCTCTGGCCCGAGCTCGTACTCTACATAAAATGGCCAGGAGCCCTGGTGGCACGGTGGTACCCATTGAGCTCTGACCATGAGGTCCGCAGTTGGAAACAGCCCGCCGCCTCTCAGGAGAAAGCTGGGGCTTTCTACCCCCGTTCAAAAGGGACAGTCTCAGAAACCCACCGGTGCAGTTCTCCCCCACCCTGCAAGGTTGCCATCAGTTAAAATGGACTTGATCATGGGGAGTGTGGTTCGGTTTGGGTTTAGATAGCCAGACCTCTCTGTGGTGATTGAAGTCCTACATCTGGATTCCGGGTCAAGGGAGGGCCCAGGAAAGACTCCTCCTAAGGTTGGGGAAGTGTTCTGGTGGCCAATCGCTGTCTAAGAAGCCCCCCCCCCCAACACTTAGTGACGTCCAACATCGGTCATTCAGTTGCTTGTGAGCCTGTGAGCTGGACAAGGCCTAGGGAGGCCGGCCAGCCCAGCTCACCCATGGCCTCAGCGGAGCCGACTCACCAGGCAGGAAGGTCCGTGATTGAACGGCCCAGTTTCGGTTTGCCTAGGGGGCCACGTGTGAAGCAGGTGCCTATCCTGTCTCCATCCCAGTGTCCCAGCCCCATTCCTGAGAGACTGTATTCGGAAACCCAGGCCTTCCCGCCCAGCCTCAGACCACAGTGCCTGCTCAGAGCTGGGGTGGGACACAGTTGTGTCTGTGATGCTGTGCATGTACCACGTTAGCCTCAGAGCCCAGAGGTGTTTATATGACTTATCTTCCTTCACCTCCTACCACTGGAGCTGGCAGGAGGGCAGGGCCGGGGCTCTCTGGGGACCTGTCCACAGACCCAGCGTGACCTCAGGGGGCCTCTGTCTCTGTCTTTTGTGTGCCCTTCCCGAGCGTGGCCAGTAGGCCTGTGCTCATCTGCATGGCTGTCTTGGCAGCCGGTTGCCCCTACCAGTGCCTTTAGAGGCCTGTCCTGGGGTGAGGGGTGAGGAGACCAGAGTTTGAGTGCTGACTTCTCTTTACTGGCTCTGGAACCTATGAGACTCCTAACCTCCCGGAGCCTCATTTTCAGTTCAAGGCTAATGTCACTGAGTTAGTTAATTGTGCCAGCCTGGCCGATAATCACATGTGGGGCTGGTTGAAAGGCAGAGGGATAAATGGGTGGTGAAGCCTTGCCTTTCTAGTTCTTGGGTCTCTTGTTTTGTGATGGTTGCATCGGTTGCAGCTGCCTTAGCAGTTCCCTGCTTCAGCTGGCAAGATTGACTTCCTACAAGACATCCCCAAGGAGAAGTCGCATGGATCTATCCCGATGCAGCCCTGGGTGCTGGAGCAGCCGTGTGGAGACCCCTGCCAGTGCTGAGATGCTTACACGTTCACTGACTCAGCTTTCCTCCTGCAGTCGGCATCATTGCCTCTGTTTTGTGAGGTGGAGGACTTTGTGGACTGGTGTTGGGTTAATGGGTTAATGTTGGACTTGTGGGCTTGGGCAGCATTGGGTTGGGATGTTTTCGTGATGCACATTTTCTTTGTATAAAACTCTCTCTTATACATGAGTCGCTGTGGATTTGTTTCTCCAAAGTACCTAGACTAATACAGTCACTTAGATAAGACCATACACACCGTGCACTCAACACAGTGCTTCCCCTGTAATAACTGTTCATTTAGTGGTGCCAACAAAGACCAGACCCACTGTCGCCAAGTCAATACTCACTCAAAGCGAGCCTGTAGTGTAGAGCCCCATGGGGTTTCTAAGGCTGTAAATCTCTACAGAAGCAGCTGGCCTCATCTTTCTCCCAAGGAATGGTTGCTGGATTTGAACAGCCTACCTTTCAGTTAGCAGCCCATGGCATTCTCCATGGCTCCACCAAGTAGTTACCATTATTATGAAAGGGCATTTATGTTGTTGAGCACCAGCAAGTCGACCCGGCTCATAGCAACCCTGTAAGACAGAGTAGAACTGCCCCCATGGAGTTCTTTGCACTGTTGGCCTCATGACAGTGGATTTGCCAGATCTTTTCTCCCACGGAGCTGCTGGTGGATTTGAACCATCCACCTCTCTGTTAGCAGCCAAGTGCGGAACCATTGGGCCACCGGGCTCCCTCGTGACGGCCTATGTACTGCAGAATGACACTCTGTTTGGAACCAGGATGCAGTTCCAAGGATAGGCGAGTTTGCACACAGCCGCAGTTGCTATTTACAAAGAAAGAGCTAATTCCTGGCTCCCCTGCAAACCACACACTTACAGCAGAACTCACCCTTCCAGCTCCAGAGAGCTCTCCTGTCTGACTCCCAGGAGGAAATGAAGTGTGCTTCTCTGCCACCAACAAAAACGCACTGGCTAATGGCATTGTCACCGCAGACAACAGGACAAGTCTGCCCAGCCCACAGAGAGTGCTAACTCTGCATTTCTTGAGGAGACGGAGAGTGGGAGAAAGAGAGCGAAGACAGAGGTCAAGACCCTGAGGCATTTCAGTCAGTCCTAAGGAGTCCAGCTGGAGGTATGGAATTCATTCACAATTTCTTCCCACAAATCTTTATTTAGCTTTTGCCGTGGGCCAGCCATTCACCAGGGGTTGAGGCGACAACCATAAAAAAATAAAGTAAATAAATAAGTAAGACAGGATCCACACGGAGCTTTCTAGAAAAGAGAGAAGGACAATTACAAAGCAGAGTTAAATGCGTAGTTTCACAGATGTGGGGGTAAGGGGACAGGTCTCGGTTGGGGTATGGATGCCATTTGAAATAGAGTGGTTTGGGAAAGCTGTTCTGAAGATGTGACATTTGAGCAAAGACCTGAATGAAATGAGGGAGGGAGCCAGGCACATAGTGGGGACAGACAGAGTGTTCTAGGCAGAGGGGACAGTGAGTGCAAAGGCCCTGAGGCTGAGGGAGCAGGGCTGGTGGGCTCCAGGGACAGAGAGGAGGTCAGCTCAGCGGAGAGGAGGGAGAGGAGGGAGAGAGCTAGGTGTGGAGAGAGAAAGAGAGCTACAGAGGGTTACGCCAGGGCTTGTGGGACATTGGAGGACCCTGGCTTTTGTTCTGAATGCATTTGGAGACCTGGGAGGATTTTGAGTAAAGGAAGAAGAGTAGTGTGATTCGGCTAAGATTCTAGCAGGGTCTCTCTGAGTGAATGTGAAGAGCAGACTGTATTTTATTATCTGACTCAGAATGGAAGCAGGGTGGGCCACTATAATATTCCAGGTGGAAGTGACTTGGTACAGAGGATTTGGGTGGGGGTAGGGGGCCAGGTGGGCATGTTCCAGATTTTCTTCAAAGCATCTGGATGTACCAAGACCCCAGTGTTCATGGCCACACTGTTCTCAATAATCAAAAGGTGGAAGCAGCCTAAATGCCCACCAACATAATGAACGTGGAAAAGAGTGCGCGGGATGAAATAGTGACGGGTGTGTGTGTACGATTCCACTTATATGGACCGCCTAGGACAGGCAGGGATAGAGAGGCCACAGCTCACTAGGGTTGGGCCCTCGTGGTATAGATCAGAGCACTAGTGGTGTCATGGGTTACGAGGTGGGCTACAGGGAAAGGTGAGACTCTCTGCTCCCGTCAAGATTTTTTCCCAATAGTTTTATCGATATATAAGTCACATATCATACTTCCGTAGTTCAGTTGTATCTAAAGAGAGTGGTGTGCATATCACCACCATCAGTTCCAGAGTCCCTTAAAGATTTATAGCCCTGGAGGGTGCCCAGGCATTGGCATCAACTCATGGTGGTGGGTTTGGGGTTGGGGTTTAGGGGAAATGGGAGATTGGGGGAAGGGGGGCACTCACTGCTTAGGGGGCAGGGCGCCCAGTTTCTGTTATGGATGATGGGAAATTTTGGAAATGGATTATGATAACAGTTGAACAACACATTGAACATAATAACACTGCGAGTTGAAATGGCCAATGATTTATTGCCTGTATGTTTACCACAATAAAAAAAATGTCGTAGCTATATAATCATTTGTCAATTTGAGAGAATTAAGAGTAAAGGAGTGGAGTCTAGCCTGTCAATCATTGAGGCCTCTGTGTGGGCATGGCTTTCTCCTGAGATATTCTGGGAACTCCTATTTTCCTCCTTGGAGGAGGGAGACACTCTCTCCACTCGTTCCCTGCAAGGTGTTTCTGAGGAGAAGCCACATGAAGCTACCCTGAGACAGAGTTTCAGAGCTGAAGGAACCACCTGGAGACCCCTGCCAGTTCTGAGATGCTTACGCCACCACTGGATCCACAAGACTTCCAGCCCACTGGCCTGTGATTTTCCTGCATTTGGCGTCATTGCATGTGTTTGGTGAGGCTGAAAAGGACTTTATAGAGTGGTATCAGACAGGTGGGCTAATATTGGATTTGTGGACTTGACCTGGACTGGGTTGGGATGTTTTCTCAATATTCAATTGCTCTTGTATATAAACCTCTTTCTTATACACATATGTGTGTCTATGGATTTGTTTCTCTGGTCTGCCCAAACTGACACAAGTGTGAACAGTTGAAACACCTGAACAGGATTTGCTGGGAATGAGAGATTCTGAGAGCTGTTGGTCTTGGCTTGGCTTGGCTAACCTCCCTTATCACTGCTGCCCCGAGGCTTGGCAGGGCAGACTAGACCTGGTCCGGCTGACCTGTACCCAGCTCTACGTCCACCTGGCAAGGAAGGGACTAAGGCACTGAGCAAAACCCACCCTGGCTTCACCCCCAAGAGAAAGCTCTGGGCTGAAGACCTGACTCATGACACTTCCCTTCCCCACTCAGCATCTCAACTTTCCTATCTGTGGAATGAAACTTGGGAGACCAGCTCTTCTCCCGCCAAGGATGAATGGGAGAGTCAACTGAGATGCAGGCTGGGTGGGAGCTTTGAGAAGGTGATGCTCAGGAATGGGTTGACTTATCATACTTGATTACCTCAAGGATCCCAGGCTTAGGGCTAATACTCCAAGGCCAGAGATTCAAATCCACCAACCGTTTCTGGGAGAGAGATGAGGCTGTCTGCTCCCATGAAGACTTAGTCTTAGAACCCCTTTGCTTTGAGTCTGAATCAACCTGAAGGCAGGTGGTTTTATTTTATTTTATTTAGTTTCATTTTGTTATTTCTGCCAGAATAATAGACTGTTGGGACACTTTGACCTTGATTCAAGCCAAATCACCAAAAACCAGCTAACTAAACTCACTACCATTGAGTTGATTCTGACTCATAGTGACCCTATGAGAGAGTAGAACTGCCCCTGTGGGTTTCCACGACTAACTCTTTGCAGGAGTAAAAAGCCTCGTCTTTCTCCCATGAAGCGTCTGGTGGTTTCAACTGCTGACCTTGTGGTTACTCAGAGGCTGCTAACCACAAAGTCAGCAGTTCAAAACTACCAGACACTCCTCGGGAGAAGACAAGACTTTCTACTCCTGTAAAGAGTTACAGTCTTGGAAACCCACAGGGCAGTTCAAAGCCCACTCACAGCCACAGCTAAAATAACACCCCGCCCCTTGAGATAGTGGCTGAAATGGATGGCCCCAAAGTCCAGATGTCCCTGGGTGGCTGGCACAAATACTGTAGTTTGTCTTTATTTGATACTAACCTAAAGATTGGTGGTACCAACACTGCGGGCTGAGGAAGAAAGGCCTGGCAGTCTGTTCCCATAGAGACACTGCAGCTAAGAAACCCTCCAGAGCAGCTCCGCTCTGTCCCATGTGGGGTGGTAAGGAGCTGACATCACTCGCCAGCAATGGGGTCTGGTGGCTTTGCTTGGAGTCACACAGAACTGGGAGGAGACTTTCGCTGTGAACTGTGAGGTCCTGTTTCCCGAAGAGGGAGATGAAAATCAGCAGATGGGCCTCCGCCCCTCCCGGAGCCTGGGAATTCCCTCTTGCCCACATTTCACCAGGAGCCAAGTTCCCAAGGGCAGGTTCAGCCATGCTTCTGTGCCCCAGTGAGCCTGTCATGATCCCCCGGGGAGCGTCTAAATGTGGCAGCTGTGGGCAGCTTTCCCTGCCAAGCACCCCTGGGTTTGCCGCCCTGCTTCTCTGAGCCTCTCTTCTGGCTCCCCCCTCCCTGAGGAGGGCAGGGGCACGTCCCTCAGGACAAGGGAGGCCTAGAAGATGGCTATTTTTTGAGACTCCTGAAATCTTCATTTATGTAGAAAACAAACAAAACAGAAAGAAAAGGCACTTCTAACCTTGTGGCAAATTAAAGATGGAAAATCGCATAGATACGTGCTTTTGAGTTGCACACGATAATCCTGGGATTTGCATTACTTATTTGTATGCTGATGTTCTACGTTTGAGGAGCCCTGGGAGGGTAGTGGGTTCCATGTTGGGCTGCTTAACCTCAAGGTCAGCAGTTCAAAACCACCAGTCACTCCTCGAGAGAAAGATGAGGCTTTCCACTCCCAGAAAGCATTACTATCTCAGAAACCCGCAGGGGCCGTTCTCCCCTGTCCTATAGAGTCGCCGTGGGGTCAGAATCGTCTCCGTGGCAGTGAGTTGAACTGCTGTGTGAAGTTCATGGTGCTCTCTGGGGCTGCTCCAGTGGCAAGATGTGCGTCCCGCTGTCTGACGTGTGGAGACTTTACCCTCTTGCTACCACTGTTTGCACGCATAACCCACCCACTTAGAGATAAGGTCAGAATGCTAAAACTTTTGGTGTGTCAGTTTTATTTGACTGGGTGATTTATTATCACCGTGTAAAATCCAAAGTGTTCAAAAGAACAGCTAGTGAACAGCCCTGCGCCCTGTGCCTCCTCCCAGCCACCTACCTGGTCCTTGTTATCAATTCCATGGGAACCCTTCCATATGAGAGCACCCAGACGGGCTCCTGTGTCTCCATGACACACATTGCTCTCCCCTTGCTTCGCTTGTTAGCAGTCTCTTAGGATGGTTCCTTATTCACGCACTTGAACCCGCTCCTCCTTTTCACAGCTGTATAGTACTCCAAGGAGTGTGCTGGGCTGCTAACTGCAAGGTCAGCCGTTTGAAACTACCAACCGCTTCTCAGGAGAAAGATGGAGGATTTCTACTCCCGTAAAGAGTTCCAGTCTCACAGGGAAACTCACAGGGGCAGTTCTACCCTGCCCTATAGGTTCGCCAAGAGTCGGTATCCGCTCGATGGCAGTGTGTTTGTTTTGTTTTTGTTTGGAGTGGTATTCCATTATATGGTGTCCCATTATTGATTTCTCCTCTCCCCTGTGGATGGGCCCTGAGGGTGTTGCCACCCTCGGGGTACGGTGGGTGGGATAAAGATGAAGCTGTCTGCTCCCCTATCGAGATGTACACTGTCCAGTTCTGCTCTGCCCTCTATCAGTGGGAGTCAGCTCAGTGGCAGTGGGTTTGGATTTGGGGGGTTAATAAACGGATGCATTGAGAAGACCTCTGCTTATAAAAATTCTTGTTTAAGACCTTTAGAGATTTTAAGGTTGGAGCAGAGTGACTCCCCACTTTCCCCTTCCCACCCCCACAACCCAAGCCCTTCCAAGTGGCTGAGGCCTGAATGAGGGCAAGTTACTGCTGTCCCAGGATGGGGAAGAATATTCGAGGCAGAAGGAATCGCTCACGCAGAGGCCCTGGGATAGACGTGAGCTCAGTATTGGGTGAAATCGGTCACCGCAACAGGAGACCTGCCGGTGTAGTGGTGGCGAGTGGGGCTGCTAACCACAAGGTCAGCTGTTCAAAACCACCAGCCGATCCGCAGGAGCAAGACCAGGCTTTCTACTCCCATTAAGACTTATAGTCAGCAGGACAGTAAACTCCTCAGGACCAATAATGAGAACAGAGATACCAGGAGGGGAAGGGGCAGGGGGGAATTGATCACAATGATCTACATATAACCCCTTGGGGGGGGGGTGGACAACAGAAAAGTGGGTGAAGGGAGACAGCATTCAGTGTAAGACATGGTGTGGGGGGGATTATAAATTTATAAATTTATAAATTATCAAGGGTTCATGAGGGAGGGAGGAAATGAGCTGATATCAAAAGAGGAGCTGTTATCAAAAGCTCAAGTAGAAAGAAAATGCTTTGAAAATGATTGTGGCAACATAGGTACAAATGTGCTTGACACAGTGGATGGATGTCTGGATTGTGATAAGAGCTGTAAGAGCCCCCAATAAAATGATTTAGAAAAGAAAAAGACTTACAGTCTTAGAAACCCCCAGGGGAAGCTCTACCTTGTCTTGTGGGGGCCACACGAGTCAGCCTCGATTCGATGGCAGTGAGGTTGGTGGCGGTGTGTTTGGGTTTTGTTTTTCAGAGGGGGATCTGGAGTGAGACCAGACAGGAGGAAGGAGGGGAGCCCAGGGGAGCCCCTGAGACCAAATTGGGAGTGAGGGGCTCGTGGGGAAGGCAGAGGAGCAGAGCAAAGGGAGGGCTGGGGTGGGACCTGCAGGAGTGAGGTCTTGCTTTTGCCTCCAGGTTCCAGGAAAATGTTGGGGTTTCTGCTGAAGGCAACGGGGAGTCACAGAAGACTGCCAAGCAGAGGTGTGGGGCCATCAGATCCCGTGGAAAGATCTTTGGGGGTCTGTGGAAGGGAGGGTGCGAGGAGGCTGAAGGGGGAGTCACAGGGTCCTTCTGGGAATCCAGTCCCTCTCACCCTCTCTTTCTCTGCCCGCCTTCCTTCTCTCCTGCCTCCCCTCCTCCTCTCCCCACCCCTCTCCTCTGTGACAGTCGCCTTCTCTCTCCCCTCCTCCCCACTCCCGCCTCGCTGAGCAAAATTACAATTCATCCTCCCCACTTGCTCGCTTGCCTGTCTGGCCCAGGCGCCCTTGCTCTGGCATGGCTCCTTATTTTAATTAAAGTCTGGGATCTGTTGCACTCACCTGACATCTTGCTTAGGAAACCAAACGAGGAGCCGCCAGAGGCCTAGGAAGGGATGCTGCCAGAGAACCGGGGGAGCCTGCCCACCCAGGCCTGCGCTTTTAAAAGGGCAGCGAGAATGGGGCTGAGGGCCGGCCTCTCAGCTCTGAGTTCCGAGTTCCGTCTCTTACACAAGTTGTTGGTGGGTCCTGGGTCAGTCCTGACTCAGAGGCATTCCGTGCAGGCTGCAGTCTTTAGGGCAAGGACTGGGTCGAACTGCCCCTGGTAGTTTCCCCGTGAGGCTGTAACTCTTCATGGGTGCAGAAAGCCCCCATCGTTCTCCTGAGGAGCAGCTGGTAGTTTCAAATGGCGGATCCACTCACCACAAGGTCGGAGGCTCAAATCCTCCAGCTTTTCCTTGGGAGAGAAATGAGGCAGTCGACTCGTGTCAAGATTGACAGCCTCCAAAGGCCTATCTAGGGTTGCCTCAAGTCAGAATGAACTTGATGGCACTGGGTTGGGTTGGGTGAGTCTTCATGTGGGGCAGGGTGTCTCCAGGGCTCTTTCTCAGGGAGTCAGTGGGTGGGTTAGCACCCGAGCACAGAACCATTGCCCCACCAGGCTCCTTTCTATAAAACTAAATAACCCCGTCTCTCTGAAGCCCGTTTCCTGGGCTATACAAGGGAGCTATTGTTAATTCAAGGAGCCCTGGGGGTGCGGGGAGAGGGCAGGGGTACTGGGTTACAAGTTGAGCTGCTCACCCCAAAGGCAGTGATCCGAACCCACCAGCTGCCCTGAAGGAGTAAGTGGAGACTTTCTGCTCCGCAAAAGATTTTGCACTTCTACCCTGACCTGTCGGGTGGCAATGAGTCAGAATCAACTGGGTGAACTGCCACTGAGTTTTGAATTTTATCAGTCGTTCTCCTCTTGCGGATCTCCATGGTAAAACTCTCGCCTTCCGTGGCCTCTTTTCCCAGCCAACGCACCTCCTGCTCAGCCACGACCCATCTGTCAGCGGGAGCTTGCGTGCCGTGTAGCATTCAGCAGAGCTTCCAGACCGATGAAAGGGACTAGGAAGAAAAGCCAGGCCTTCCACTAACAAACACCAGCCAATGAAAACCTCCTGGCTTCTCCGGGGACCATCCACTCCTGACTGTGGGGCGGGGAAGGGCGGGCCCAGGTGGCATTTCCGTCCTGTTGCGCACAGAGATGCCGGCAGGTGGGGGTGCATTGCACGGTCACTCACGTCAGCGACGGGGTTTCACAAGGGCAAATGCTTGCAGGCAGTGTGTTTGTGTTTTTTCAAACTGCGGGTCAAAAAAGCAATTTAGCAGGTCAGAGCCACCATTGAGAAGACAAGAAGGGAAAACAGAGGCCATGATCCTGGTAGGACGCGTATGGCATGTGGAGCCTGTATTTTGGGGTCTGTGTGGGCATACTGCGTTGTTTTACGCTGCCTTTCTCACCGTGGTCCCAGTCCAGGCTGCTTGAAAGCTACAATTAGAGCTCTCAGAAGCCTGCCAGGCACCTGGCAGGGGCTCCAAGGTCATTAATGAGCTTTTCTTGGGGGAATGATAGTTTTCCTGTTTCTTTCCCTGCCTCACCGCCATTTCACATCTGGGGAAACTGAAGCCCAGAGAGGGATGAGGCTGTCCCCAGGCCGCACTGACTGAGCTAAGGACTGGGCCCGGCTGTCTAGTGGCACCAGGAGGCAGTGGGAGCACCATCCGGCTGCTGCTGCTGGTGTGTTAAGGGCCCCGTGCAGCCAGGACCTGGCAGGACTCCGTAGGGCCAGAAGCCGAGCTGGGGCTCCAGCCAGTCGGCTTCCCTTGGCAGCAGCCCAAAGGCCTGGTGGTCGGTGGTCTTGCCTCTGCATCCTCCCTGCATTCACCAAGGGAAACCCCAGAGAAGGGACGTCTGGAAGCCAAGCCGTCTAGACAAGACCCTTCCGTGGGGCAGGGAGAGACAGGGTGCCCAGGAGCTGGGCGGGTGGCTGGTGGGACTGGCTCAGAAGGCTCAGGAGACCCTGGTCTTGGGTGGCCTGTGACTGCCTCTGTCTGCTGAGCACCCTCCCGTGGGTGGCTCGGTCATACGACTCGGCTGCTGCCCCTGGGGTGCAGCCCTCACCCCCACCCTGTCTGTGGAGAGTCTGTGTTGTTCTGGTGCTGAATAGGTTTCTATGGGGTTTCCAGACTAAGACTGGGGAAAGGGCCTGGAAACCTGCTTGGAGTTTCAGGAACTCATCTCGTCTCCGTGTGCATGTGGAGACCACGTGGGTGGTTCACGGCCAGCTGTTTGCCCTGCATCCGAATCGTCGCGTAGGCATTTGAATGCCCATTTGAAAAATAGCGTGAGCCCATCAGACTCCGCTTTGCAGCCGTCCTTGCTTATGATGAGGCTAAATACCTTTTCATTGTTTTTCCAGCAAAGATTAAACAGCAGCCTGGGTCCCCATTCAGCAATCTATCATTCAGTGACATTGGTCGCAATCTTCACAAGCAGGAGCATCCTTGTTCTAGGGAGCATCCTTGTGATATCCAATCAGCTTGTTCCATTTCCTTGCATCTAGTCTCCCCGGCCCCTGCCAGTCTCATCTTTGATGTAAAGTCCTTGCTGACCGACTGGACTCTCAGAGGGGAGCTTGGGAAGGAGCTCGGAACTTAAGGATGAGAATCACTACTTGACGAGTGTGGGTGGTGGTCGTTTTGTTTTTTCACAGGAGTAAATGTAGGGAAGGAAGGTAGCTTCCTGGCCATGCCCATGGGCGCGCGAGCTAACTGTCTTGGTTAGAATCCCAACCCCGCTCCTTCCTGGCTGTGTGGCCCTGGACAAGTAGCTTCCCTACTCTGTGCCTCGATTTTTTTTATCATTCCTCCTGGGTCCCTGTGCTGCCTGCCTCGCTGACTTGGGGAGTTAATCCGTGGCAGGGGTGGAGAACCTTGTATCTGCCAAGGGCTATTTGAATATTTATAACATCATTCTCAGGCCATACTGGTCAAGCACTGAATTAACTCACCTCTTATAGGATGGCTGGGACGGCGTCTCTTTGGGGAGGCATGTGGAGGTCACTGGTGTGGATGACTCCACGGTCCCTTCTACGGCCTGCAGGCCGGACATTCCCGTCCCTGCTCCCTGGCCATTCTGGGGGTGGTACGGGTGAGTCAGGAGGATTCACTGATGGCCCAGGGGACAGGGTGGGACAGGGTGGGACACCCCCCCATGGGATTTTCTAGACTGTGATCTTTATGGAAGCAGATCACCACGTCTTTCTCCCAGGGAGCCGGAGGTGGGGTTCGAACCTTGGACCTTACGCTAGCAGCCAATGCTGCATCACAGCTGCGTAGTGACTTAGCTCACTGCTCTCAGGCCAATACTGACTCCTAGCAACCCCACGAGACAGGGCAGAACTGCCCCTGTGCGTTTCTGAGACTGTAAACTCATGACGGGGTAGACAGCCTCGTCTGTCTCCTGCAGAGCAGCTGATGGTTTTAAACCGCCGGGCTTATGGTGAGCAGTCCGATGTGCACCCCACGGCACCCTCAGGACTCCTTGGCTGTACAGTTGGAGCTCAGTGAATGCCAGCCCTACGCCACACCACACGAATCAGCACGCAGTGAGCGGTGGTCCAGGTGGCTGTGGGGGTGGCACACACACGAAGGTGGGACGTGAATGACTGAATTGAGAAAGGCTTGTTTGTATCCGTTCACGCCAGGAGGCAGGTAAAAGCATCCTCTTCCACAGAGAAGGCTACAGGGGGGTTAGTGGGATCAGCAGTGTTTTCCCCATCATTGAGCTCTTGGGGACATGGGACAGGGTGCCCAGGTGACACAACCCTGGAGGGAGGCTCCCTGTCTACACAGCCTCCCTTCCTCTCTCACCCCTGAGAAATGGCACTGGTGGCCTTGTCCCATCTGCCCCCCACTGTTAGAAGGTTCTATGAGGTCATGCAGGAGGAGAGGGAGGGAGGCTTGCAACCCAGGGCAGCGTGATAGGGGTCCCCTCTCTGGGCTCAGATTCCACATCCCTGCAGTAAAACTCTGACCACGCAGGAACCCACCACCACAGATGTCTCAAAAAATAGGACTTCGAGTCTGAGAGTTGGTGGTAGTTACATAATCTGGTGTTAACTTGCAAAGAGGTGGATTATAGCCTGTCAATCAGGTCACAGCTTGATGACCTCATTTGGAGGAGCCAAGGAAATAAATAGCTCACTGGAGGCCAGAGACAGACAGACTCTGCTTGTCTCCCTGTGAGACATTCCTGTGGACAAGCCACATGGGCTACACTGATGGCATCCACAGACTGGAGCTGGAGGAGCCATATGGAGACCCACACTAGCTTTGAGATATTTCCACTGCCACAGGATCCACAAGACTTTCTGTGATCTTTCTGCACTTGGTGTGAGTCTGAAGAGGAATTTATACACTGGTATCGGACATATGGGCTAATATCGGACTTATGGGCTTGATCTGAACTGGGCTGGGATGTTATCTTAATATACACTTACTCTTTGATATAAAACCCTCTCTTACACACATATGAATCTCCCTGGATTTGTTTCTCTAGTCCCCCTGGACTAACATAGAATCCGAGCCTGAGATGGCTCTTCAGCTTCTCATTGGGGATGGCCCCTGCATTCATTCTCTGTGAACAATTACTGAGTACCTACTGTGCGCCAGGAAGCTGGGGACACATAGGGGACTAGGACAGGTGCCGTCCCTGCCTAAGGGAACCCACGAGCTAGTGCAGGGAAAACCAGCAAATCAAGAAATGACTCCGTGTCTTAAAGCCCCAGAAATGGCTGATAGGACATGGAGGGGGTGGGGGCCACCTTACCAGAGTGCTCAGGGAAGGCCCCTCTGTAGAGGTGACATTTGAGCTGGGACAGCGATCAGCAGAGAGCTGGGGAAGTGCCTTCCCTCCGGCAGAGAGGAGAGTACGTGCAAGGGCCCTGGGGCTGGAACGAGGTCAGTGGGGCTGAAGCAGCATGAATGAAGGGGTTAGTGGGAAGGCAGCAGGGACTTTTTTGATCAGGATTGTGACCGGATTGGTGCACGTTTGCACAGATGCTTCTATTTGGAGAATGGACTGTGGGAGGGAGGAAGTAGGGAAACCCGTGAGAGAGCCACTTTAATCATCCTTTTGGGGGTACTGGCCAGGAGGTGGGGAGAGTGGTCAGATTCTGGGTCCATCTTGAAAGTGCCCCTGCCCCCAGATTTGCTAATGGGCAGAGATACAAGAAGGTGGGGACTGGATTTGTTGGCAGCCTGAGGATCAGGGCAGTGGGGATGCAGGTACCACCTCAAGTCGGGGTAACCTGTTAGGCTGCACAAGGATCAAGAGCCACATTCCCTTCTTGTGTCCCAGGAGGTGACATCCAAGTGCCCAAGCAATTCTCAACCCAGCCGGAACCCGGATGGTGGGTAGAGGGGCCTGCCCATCCTGTGGAAGAGATTAATTCCCTTGGCCTGGTTCTGTCCGCCTGTGGTGATCTGGGCCACGTGGACCAAACGCCCTCGCCCCTTTGAGCACCCCCTCAGACTTTCCCCGTCTCTGGCCCTGCCGCCATCGGCTGCAGAGGGAGCAGAGCAGAGCCTTCATGTCCACGGCCCCGTTGTTGTGTGCCGGCTCACAGTGCGGGCCTCATGGGGTGGTCTGTCCCAGACTGTGTTCTCTAGGGGAGTAGACCACCAGGTCTTTCTTCCACGCGGCAGCAGGTGGGCTCAAACCACCGACCTTGCCGTTCACAGCCAAGCACTTCACCACTTTGTGGTCCCTGCCCAAAGGCAAACCCAACTCACTGCCGACCAGTCAAGGCCGACTCATAGCCACCCGTTAGGACAAAGTAGAACTGCCTCGGGGGCTTCCAATGTCGTGTTCTGGACAGAAGCAGACCAATACACCTTTCTCCATGGAGCAGCTGGTGGGTCCAAACCACTCACCTTTGGAGTAGCAGCAGGGCCCTTTAACCACTGCGCCTGACCCTTTAAGTCCCTGCCATCCGTCAAGTCGATTCTGACTCATGGTGATGCTATAGGACAGGGAAGAACTGCCCCATCTGGTTCCCAAGGCTGCAAATCTTTATAGAAGCAGACTGCCCCATCTTTCTCCCATGGAGCAGCCGGTGGGTTTGAACTGCCACCCTTGTGGTTAGTAGACCACTGAGGAACCCACTATGCTACCAGGGCTCCTGTAGGAAGCTGGCACTTCCCTGCCTCTTGGCCTCGACTCTTCTTGTGCCCATGCTCATCTTCCATTCCCCTATTTCCAGACATGCTCACCTTCTACACCATCCAGCTGTAGCCCACGCCCTCCGCTGCCCCTCATCCGGTGGCCTGCACTGGGTTGCAATGTGCTGCCCATGCCTGAGGCTGGTGTGGTCTTGACCAGGCAGTAAGGTATAGTGGACAGTAGCATGGGCTCAGGGTGTCCCTGTAGGGTGCTAACAGGTAAGCTCTCCACAACTAGCCCAGAGGTTGGGGGTCCAGGCCCACCCAGAGATGCCTCAGAAGACAAGTCCGGAGATCCTGTTCTGGAAGTCATCACCTGGAAAGCCCATGTATTCTGTTCTATCCCATGGGCTCATGGCTGGTCAGAATCGTTTCGACCACGCCTGGGACTGCTAACCACAAGGTCAGCTGTTCTAAACCACTAGCTGCTCCACAGGAGAAAGATGAGTCCCTCTGTCCCCGTAAGGATTTACAGTCCTGGAAACCCACAGGGCCCGTCCTGCAGGGTCACTGTGACTCAGGTTCGACTCGCTGGCAGTGAGTTTGATTTGGCTTGGTTTGCCAACCTGTCTGGATTCATGCTTCCTGGCCACTCTGGCCAACCACATACATCTAAAATCGGTGCTGTGGCGGAAGGGCCTCACCTTGAAGGCGGGGTTGCCGTGAGCTGCTCTGGACAGGGCCACCTGAGTGGATACACACCACGTGTCTTGAACAGGGCTCATCCAACCAGGGTTTGCAGAGACCACGGGTTCAGAAGGTGGTGTTTCACGTTTTTAACTGACCGAGGGGAAACAAATCCACAGAGCCTGGTATTCCATGATGTGAAAATTATGTGAAAACAGAGTGTCCTTTTCCACAGAGAGTGTGTTTGTGGGAGATGAGCATGCTGTGGACTTCTGGATGGGCTGTGACTGCCTTTGCACCATGAGGGTATTCATCGCAACCAAGACTGCTCGGCCCACTGAGCCCAGGACAGTCACTCTCCGCCCTGCGCAGAAAGAGGCAGCTGGCCCTTGCTCCACCGGACAGCGCTTCTGTTCTGATGAACGTCAGCCCTAATGAGCCGGGGTGGCCGTGACACCCCTAACAAACAGAGACAGCACTACAAAGCATCTCCTGGTAAAGGGTAGGCCTTGGTGGGGTTCAGTATTTTCCCACAGAGGGAGAAGGGGAGTCAGGATCAGGAGGAGGCTATTGAACAACTCAAGGCCCCTCTGCCATGAGACCAGAAGGACTGCATGGTGCCCGGCTGCCATCACCGCACACTTTGATCAAAGATTCCTGGGAAGAATCTTGCTCGAAAGGGAAGAACTGCAGAACAGAATTTCCAGTTCTCATGGACTCTAGCCGGTCTGGAGTCGTGGAGGATGGATGAGCCGCTGAAGCCATTACCCTGAGATCATTTTTAAACATTAAATAAAAAAATAGCCCCTGAAGTCATCTTAAAGCTGAGCGGAAGTTTAGCGTGACTAGTCAAAAGGGTACTTGAGCACTCAGTGGTTCCCCTAAATGTGAAAATGTGCAGCGTGAGCATTGTACTCTTGGAAGAACTAGCTCTGTGGGATCCACTTGACAGTATACCACAAAACCAAGCTCACTGCCATGGAGTTGATGCTGACTCAGCGCGGCACGTTAGGGCAGGGGAGAACCACCCCTGTGGGTTCCCAAGACTGTAACTCTTTACAGGAGTGGAAGGCCCCACCTTTCTCCCAAGGAGTGGCTAGGAGGTTCAAACGGACTCCCCCAAACCAACACTAGCAACCAGACAAGTTCGATAATGGGTGGTGAGTGCATGCTCTTGGCGGGGGAACAACTTGGAAAGGAGGCAGAGCTGGTCACCCAGCTCCGAGAAGGGCACCAGTGTTGCTGAATGTACATGTTGAAACTGCTGCCTGTTCTGCTGTGTATGCAAGTATTCTTAACAACAGCAAGAGGAAGATAGAGCTGGAGGGTTTCTCTGTACAATGGATCCATAGTCTGCCTCCAGGAAATAATCAGACAGCTGTTCCCATTTCCAAACAGCCACAGGGACTTTCCAACCCTGAGCAGGACAGGGGGGAAAGTTCTTCCTGGAGCAGGGCTATCTGGTGTGGTGTGGGGCACCTGCCTTCCCAGCCTCCACTCCCTCTGGGCCTGGGAATGCTCCCCCCATCCCCGTGGCCCCGCAGACTTCCAGAACATACCCTCCCAGGCAGTTCCACTCACTTGCCAGTGGCCAGCCCACCTCAAGCTAATGCCAGCGTCCAAGTGGAAGATCTTGTTGGTATCTGCCAGTCTCCCGAGGCCCAGCCTAATGGCTTGCTTACTCACATGGCCATTCCCAAGGGCCTTAGCACGCTGGAAGAGTGGCTGGGTTCTTTGCAATCCTGGGTACGTCTCCTTCGTAGTTAACCTTTGGAGCCGAGAGGCAATCCAAGCACCGACTAGGCTGAGTCAGCCTTGAACTCCCAAGGAAGTTAACCTCTGGCTGACTCCACTCTAAAGGCCTTGGCTAATGGAGACAGACTGTGGGCATGAGCCCACACGTGTGATTAAAACCAGAAACAGGCAGCTAAAGGATTCCCTGCGTGTGGCAAATTGTTACGCACCCACGCACTACTAGCCAATAGGTTGGCACTCAAACCCTCCCAGGGGCACCTTGGGAGAAAAGCTTGGCAGCCTGCTTTCCGAAGGGCACAGGCTTGAAAACCCGCTGGGCAGTTCCACTCTGCATACGTGGGATGCCAGGAGCTCACTCCTCGATGCCGACTCCCAGTGAGCCGACAGCCTTCCCTTGTGACCCTTGTGACTCTTTACAGGAGTAGAAAGCCCAGTCTTTCTCCCTCGGGGCGCCTGGTAGTTTTGAACTGATGACCTTGCAGCTAGCAGCCTAACCACTATGCCACCAGGGCTGCAGAGATCACGAGTCAGGTTCGAGTCAAAGGCAACTAACAAGAAGTTCAGAAGCCCTGCTAATGGTTTCTTAGAACCAGAACCTTTCTGAGCAGTTTCACTTGTTGGAGATCTATTTTGTTTTATTTAGCTAGAACAGTTTCTTCTTGAAGCACTTCATTGATAAGAATGAAATTTGGCTGGGGGGGCGGCGGAGTGGGTGGGGAGGGGTTGACAGAGGAAGAGAGAAAGACAGGAGGAAATTCCTTTTCCTTGTTGCTATCTCACCACCCCTTCCTCTTTCCGTAACCCCCCTTCCACCCCCACTCCATGCCCACCTCCCTGCCTCAGAGAGAAACCAATCAGAAATAAAGTAAATTACGGCTTTGCTTTGGATCTTCGGTTGAGGAGGCAGGGAAATCCAGGAGCGAATCACACCTTTTCACCTTGCGTGGCTGTCCGTGGGACCAAGACCACGAGGTGTGTGACTCGACTGTAGTATGTAACCTTCCCTCAGCCTGCAGGGTAGGGACTCTCGGCGCCCCCCCTCCCCTGGGTGGCACATGAGGAGAAGCGCCCAGGGCGCACAGCTGGTGAGGAGGTTTGCCCCAGGTCGGCTGCCTGCAGAGCCCACTCTCACCCACCCAGTCACCCTGCTGCAAAGTCGTCTTGCCCCTCTTGGGGTAGAACTCGCTGTTTACCCTGCTTCCGACCAAAGAGGCCTCCACGGAGCCGGCGGATTCAAAAATACAGCGCTTATTACGGAACTCAGTATTAGCAAGCCACCCACCCGCCAGCCTCTAATTAAAGGCCTGTCTGTCTTCCACTTTACAAATCACGGCTTTCCGGGGCTGTAATTTAACCAGGCGCATTCAAGGCCCGGGGAGGTGGGGGCGGAAAGACTGGCCTCCCCTTGTGGCTGAGGCTGGCAAGAGAGAGGAGGCAGGGTGTCATTAGCACGGTTGAGGGTTCAAACCCTGCCCCTGCCACTCCAGATGGGCCTGGGGCCATAGAGGGTGCAGGCTCCGAACTCACGGAGTTCTCCCCCTCGTGCCTCAGGCTCCATCCAGGTGGCCCGTCAGGGCACTGCTGCTGACCCTCCCATTGCTGACAGTGTAGCTGCTGTGTTCCTGGGGGTTTTCATCGGCATTAAAGCCTGCCTGGGGAAATCCACTCCTCTCGATCATGGTGGCGTCTCCGTGGGGTGGTTCTCGCTCTCCTCGCTTTTGCCCTTTTCTTTGTCTTGTTTTTTTCCCTGGTGGCAGCCTCGTTGTCCCTTCCCACTCACCTGAGCTTTCTCCTGTCACCTCCCGTCCCTGGGCCGCTGTCCCCTAAGGTGAGGGCGCTAATAGTAACTAAGGAGCCTGGGCGGGCGCAGCTGCTGCTTCCCGAGAAGCCAGCGGTTCAAACCCACCAGCGGCTCCACAGGAAACGACCTCGCGATCGGTTCCCATAAAGATGAGACCCAGCCAGACACGTGCCTTCCCTGAAGGAGCCCACAGGGCCGGCGAGAGCTGCTCCCCGGGGCTCCCGAGGCTGTAAACCTGCACGGAGCGACGCCGCTTGGTCTTTCTCCCACGAAGCAGGCTGGTGGATTCGAACCACAGGACCATTTGGTTAACAGCCCAGCACTGAACCCACGAATCCCTCCCGTAGAGATTCCATCGCAATTCAACTCTGCCCTACGGCGTCTCAATGATTCACAATGGGCTTGAGAGCCAACAGCAAGAAGGGTCTCTGCCCTGGGGGCTCAGCAGTGAAGCACCTGATGGCTGACAGAAAGGCCAACCCTTGGATCCTGCCCAGGGCCCCTGTAGGAGAAAAGACTCGTGGTTGGTTTCCATGCAGATTGCACTTCGACTCTGTCACGTGGGCTGGCTGTGAGTCAGCATGGGCTCAATGGCTCCTCTCCGCAGCACAGTGCCCACCTCCTCAGGCTGCTGAGTTCGAGCTGTTGGCATACAGCTGGCACTTAATGATGGCTGCCATGGGGGGGGGGGGCGGAGAAAACTTCAGGGCCAGGGGGAGGGTGGTTCATTCGGTAGGACACTGTGCCCTACAGAACATCTGACATCTCTCGCTCCCACCCAAGAAATGCCAGCAGTGACCCGCCCCCACCCCATCACCCTGACAACAAGAAATGCCTGCCCACTCCCATGTTTCCCAAGCACCTCCTGGGTGGCAGTGCCACTGCCATGGGGGCAATACCCTACGCTCTGTGGTGTGCCACGGCCCTGTGCTTGAATTCATGCTGTCACCTCTTAGCTGTGTGACCGTGGACACGGTCCTTAACCTCTCTGAGCCGCTTGTCTTCCTTTGCAATCTGAGGATACCACCATCTCCTGGGGGCGATTTGAGCACTTGGTTGTTCACTGTGTGGTAGCGGCCACTGCTACTACCCTGTTGGTGGTGTTTGAAGCTATCTATCAGCTCTTATTAGAACCGAGCTCGCTGGTGGGGGGCTGGGGCGAGAAGGCCCGCCTGGATGGGGTGTGAAGAAGGGAGGGGCAGAGCTAGCTTGCAATTGTGTAATACGGTTTGATCTGAACTAAATTTACATATTTTAATTAGTTACTAACAGAAAGTGGGAGATTGCACACACACACACACACAAAAAACCCACCAGATTTTTTTTTCCGTTTCTCTTGAAAAGTTGGAAAATGAGAACCCCCCAGGGGCCACACCTACTTCTTCCTAACCGTGGTAGAGTTGGCAGTGGCCAGCCGGCATCCTTCCCCCAGCCTCTCATCCAGCCTGGTATGCCAGGCCCTGAGGAGTTTGCAGCTTTGGCCACCCCCACCCCATGGCAGTGTGGAGGGAGGGGCAACACTGTGCAAAAAGTGGCGGGGGGACGCATTCACTGGACGCTGGACCCCGCCTGGGTTGTCAGGGAGGGACTTCAGAGTGCTCCTCAAAAAGTGACTCAGAGAATCAGGCAATTTTTGTTCCATCTTCCAAGTCCTTGTAAATTGCAAAGAGCTTCGAGCATGTTCGTCTTCTTAGGAGGAAGCTGGGAGGAAACACCAGAGCCAGCTTCTGGAATCATCTTCATTGCCCAGGGAGAACAGGCTGGACTAGGAGACAGCACCCGACCAGAACCAGAGTCCCAGCCTGGAACCAGCAGCCCCAGGTCCTGTCGGGGCTCTGCCACGGGCTGAGCCTCAGCAGTCTGGGCTTTTCCCCAGAAGGAAGAAAGGAAAGGACTGACAACCACGGGTCGGCCTCTTGGTCCTGTTCCCCTTGACCTCGCACGCAGGCAGTGCTTGCCCAGGACTCTTCAGGCGCCACAGGCAGTGTTCTCTGAAGGCCCGCCTTCAGGGCAGCCCACGGAGCAGGAAGAGAACGCGGTGGTGCTTACCGTCAGTCTCTGGTTGGAACTCCGGGAAGAGCACAAACTGTGCCTGGATGAGAGTCGGGGTTCTGTGAAGGACGCAGGAGACAAACAACAGGATCAGGGGAAAGCTGTTGGCCCTGAGCAGCCCCTGGACTGGTCCCACCTGCTCACTCTGAGAAAGGGACTTGGTCTATCACAGCTGACACCTGGAAGGGGCCAATCAATAACGGGTGGAAAGGAAGAGAAGGGAGGAGCTGATAGAGGAGTGGATGATGGAAGACCAGAGGCTAGTTGAATGAACAGATGCGTGGAGGAAGGTGGAGGTGTAGATGAATGGGGGATATGTGAATGACAACTCGGGGAGGGAAGGAAAGAAAGAACTTGGGAAGAAGGATGGAAGGAAATGGACGCACAGACACTTGGGTAAGCAGATAGATAGAAAGAGGGAAGGAGGGAGGGAGGGAAGGAAATGGATGAGTAGATGAGGGATGGGTGAAGGGAGAGAAGAATGGGTAGAAAATGAATGGACAGGTGGAAAGATAGGTAGATGGAAAAGTGAATGAATGGTGGATGGAAGGCTAGATCGATGAATGAGTAGAAGGCTGTGGTTGAATATTAGGTGGTTGGATCAAACACTGTATGATTGGATGGATGGAAGGAAGGGGCCCTAATTCTACCTCTAAGCAGAAACTCACAAATAAGCATTTACCGAACCCCTACTCTATGCCCAGCCCCATGCTAGGCACTGCGGCAGAGTCAGGGAACTGAAGTAAGAACACGCACACACATACACACACGTGTGTGCATACAGAGGCACTTGCGTGTAGTTAACCATCTGGTTGGGGACAAAGACTATGAGGCCAGATCATGTTCAAGTTAGCCAGGTAGGAGGTAAAATCAGAGCGGTCCTTCAATCCGGCTTACAGACTGGGCTTCTCCTCTCCACCCTCAAACCCCATGGAGCAGAGAGCACTTCTGGCCAAACTGTGGGTACACTTTAGAGGAGGGTTCCTTGCGGTGCCCGGGGACCCACCAGCTCAAAACTCCATGAGGGCAGGAGCCCTGTCTGCTGTCCAAAGCCACATCCCCCAGCAGGTGTTTGGTGGCATCTCTTCCGTATGAATGTGTGGATGATGGCGTGAAAGTCTGCTGAGGGGCCTGGGCTGGGACCGTCAGCACATCCCTTCATGTCCTCAAACCCCAGCGTCCTCGCCCTTCCAATGGGGCTAACGATAGCTCCCCTCCAGCCGTGGGTCGAGGAGACGGAGAGGAAGGTGGAGACAGACCGCGCTCTGTTTACAGATAGAAAGCGTGGCCGTGATGAATAGAATGGAGTCACGGCAGCATCGGCACAGTGGCAATGAGGGTCGTTACATTAATAGTGGCAATGATGGTGCTATTACGGGAGTGGCAGTGGACGTGTTAATGAAAGCGGTGATTGCACTGGGGGTGGCTTCGATGGCCCTGGTAATGGTACTAGTAAGAAGAATGCTGTCCGTAGAGAGAAAAGACATGGGAGCGCGTTCCTGTTGGGGTGTGGTGGGGTGGGGGGGAATATGATTTCAGTAGCAAGTGTCATCAATCCAATTCAAATTGGCTTAGGCTGCTGGAAGGGGCAGGGTGGCCGGGTAGGAGAGGATTGATTTATTGGCTCCTGCAAACCGGAAAGTTCAAAAGTAGCTCTGGCACGCAGGCCCTCAAACAATGTCGTCAGGGCTTGTCATTGAATTCCACTCCCTGTCCATCAGGTGCCGTTGCCTTCCTCCGGCAGGCTTCCCGACTCCCAGTTGCCCAGTTTGACAGTCCCCCTCAAAGGGAAACTTCTCTCCCCCAGTCGATACAGCCAACGTCCCAGGATTCTCTCTCATTGCCCCGGCTTGTGTCACGTGCCCATCCCTCAGCTAATCACTGTAGCTAGGAGGGTTGGAATAGGCTGACCAGCCTGAGTCACGTGGCCACTCGGAGAGCGAGAAGCAGCGTCTGGGGTGGTGTTTCCAGAAGAGGAGGAGAGAGGTGTACGTGGCAGTGGGTGTCCTTTAGCATGAAGCCAGGTCAAGATGACATAGGTCAAAGGGCCTTTCAGTTAGTGTATGCGCAGCAGCTCGTTTTCGCCCTCCCTGTGCTCTGAGAGGAGGGAATAGGTTGCAGACTGAAAGAGCAGCCCTGGGTTCCCAGCCCAGCCCTGCTACTTGCTCGCTGTGTGGCATTGACAAAGGCACTTACCCTCTCTGTGGCTCAGTTTCTTCATCTCTTAAATGGGGGTGATGCTAACAGCTAATCTTGAGTACTGCACGGCCTCTCTCATGCCGAGAGTGCTTAGAACAGGGCTGGACTCCATAGTAAATGCTCAGTAAATCTTGACGATCTCTGGGTGGGACAGGCAGTGCACATGCTTGGCAATGAGTGGAATGGTTAGAAGTTGGAGTCCGCCCAGAGGTTCCTCAGAAGAATGTTCTGGCAATCTGCTTCCGAAGAAGCAGCCTCTGAGAATAATCCTGTTCTACACACACACACACACACACACACACACAGAGTCGGGTTCCTGCTTGTATTACCTACACACAAGGGAGCTTCAACATTCTCTTCTCCTTCATTTTTCCATGAAGCCCTTCTTAATGGAGGCATTAGTGCCAACTGGTGTGGCCTATAAGAATTAAAAGCTCTCCTCTAGACCCGGAGTCACCACTCCGGGGTCTGCGATAGCTGGGCTCTTCTGGTGTGTGGGGGGGTGGGGGAGGGGAGTTCCCAGCTCAGATAGCACCTCCTGAGAGAAGCCCTCCTGACCACCACAGCTAAAGGCGCCTCCCCAGCAACTAGTCCCTCTCCAATTTCACCCCAGTCCTCTTAGATCAGCTCGGCTCATTTCTTGGCTCGTTTAATTAACGTCCATTTCCCCATTCAGTCTCGGGTCCCTGAAGTGAGGGTTGTCTCTGTCACAGCTGTGTCCCCAGCCTGGAGCGATGCCTGGCCTATCTCCGGGGCTCCATGAATGTGTGTTGAACGTGAGTGGACTCTGGTGCAGGAAGGGGGTGGGTCAGAGAGATGCCCTCCCCAGTTTGGCAGTGCTGGTGGCCTTGGGGGTGGGGTGTCCATCGTGACTGTGGACCATCTCAGCCGAGGTCAGGGGAGAGCCACAGGGCGACTGCTCTGCCTCGGATTACACACCGGCTGCCAGCTAGGATGAGAGCAGACACCGTGCTTCCCAGGCCTAGGGAGGGACAGGGGCCCAGGAGAGTGGGGCACTGGCCACCTTTCCCTTCCCATCCCCTGGTCTGTCCTGCCCTGGAGGAGCCTCAGGACCTGCTGCTGCTAAGAGCACCGGGCTGCCAGGGCACCGTGGGCATCGTTGATTTATTGATTACCTATTGTGTGTCTGGGGGGTGTCCCTGGTTGGCCAGATGGTTACGTGATGGACGACTAATGAAAGATGAGCATTGGAACTCACCCAGTGGTGCCTCTGAAGAAGGGCCTGGTGATCTACTTCCAAAAGGTCACAGCCATGAAAACCCTCGACCCTGCAACACACGACCCTGCAACACACGGGGTCACCAGGGGTCAGAACCAACACAACAGCAACCTTTTTTGGTTTGGTTTTGGACAGGGGTGGGTTTCTGGTGAGCCAGACCCTAAGTGAGGCACCTTGCAGGACCTCACTTAACCAGTGAATCCATTGAAACCCTTGCTGATGATCTTAATCGTTTGTTTCAGCTATTCAGTAAGTAGCAATTGGTCACCTACTATCTGCCGGGCATAGGTCTAAGCACTAAGGATACAGAAGAGACCGAGAAGCTTCCAACGCTTGTTCCAACACTCGTGGAGCTAAGCATTTAGAGGAAGGCGGCAGCAAATGACTGCATGAAAACATGCAAGCGAAGCAGCTTGGTCCCAGAAAGGAACCCAGGGTTGGGTGCCAGAAGAGAACCGAGTACAAACCCTGCAAACGGTTTGTCCTTTGTTCCGCAATATCTGCAGGCTCTTGCTCAGATCCCTGCATCCCCAGCCCAACTCCATCTGGACCCAGGTGCCCCTCCAGCCGCCCAGCTCAGGAAATACTCCTACCTTCTTCTTAACAGCTCGACAAAGCCTGAGTTCTCCTTGACGCATCTGTCCATCACCCCTTGAATCAGAGCCTTTGATTAATGTCACCTCCTTGTCTCTGCCTTGCAGCCTAGACCCCTGCCCTCCTCGCTTCCATGCCTGCTGCTCCCCCAGTGGTCGATCGTCTCTCCTGATGTGCAGCTGAGAAGCGTGAGAAGTCCTCTGTGGTTCTCAGAATAAAAACAGCTGTGTGCTTGCTGTGAGGTGCCAGCTCGTCGCCTCTGACTCACAGCAACCTGAAACATGGCTCAGTGCTGCACCGTCCTCCCCATGGTGGCTCTGAGCCCATCTCATTGAGAGCCTTCCTCTGCCTCACTGACCCTCCACTTTACCAAGCGGGATGGCCTCCTCCAGGGACTGGTCACTCCTGATAACATGTCCAAAAAGCCCTACCATCTTCACTTCTAAAGAGATGCTAGTTGTACTTGTTACAACACATACTGGCGGTACGTGTACGTAGCTTATTCTCCTCCAACGCCCTCATCCACAAGCACCAATTCTGGATCGGTCTTCCTTATCCGTTGTCCAGCCTTGGCGTGCATATGAGGCGATTGAAAATACCACCGCTTGGATCAGGTGCCCCTTAGTCTTCGACGTACTCTCTTCGCCTGCTAGGTAAAGAGCTCTTTTGCAGCAGGTTTGTCCACGGCAGTCGGTCTTCCCTTCAAGTTCATCCGGGCCTCCCTCACCTGCCTCCCAAGCAGTGGGTCCCCGCTCTCCTTTCCATCCTCGTCCAGGCCAGCCTCTTCTCAGACTTCTGTCCCCTCCTCCTGGAACAGCCTTTCCCCAGCTTTCTCCTCGCTCTCAGATCTCTGCTCCAGACCATCTCCCTGGAGGGGAGCCACCCCAGATCCTTATCTCATCACTCTGTTTCTTTGGGGTGTGGGGGATTGAGTGATGGCAGAAGGGAAGGGGGGTGATGGAGAAAAAGGGTGGAGACCTCAGAGCAGCCTGGAAGAGCGGAGAGACGAGGGAGAAACTACCATATAGAAACTACTGTATATGAGGACCTGATGTCGTGGGTTTTTCAGCACATTTTTTATGCCGTTTTTGTGGTAAAATTAGGTGCCTCGGCTGATATTCGGGTCAGCTTATACTCGAGTATATATGTATATCCGAGGGTCCTAAAGATACAACAGGGCTGCTTGGCAGAGCAGGCCACGTCCAGGCGGGGGTCCAATGCAGGCCTGCAGTCCATCCCCCAGCACCGGCCCCGGCCCTGTCCCTGACCCAGGAGCCTGATGCACAGTGATTAAGCACTCAGCTGCTGACAGGTCGGCGGTTCAAACCCTGCAACCACGGCCTGCCCAGTATGGCAGTCTGCCTCTATGAGATGATAATTCTGGAACCCCTGCTGGGCCGTTCTTCTCTTTTTCTCAAGCCAATGACTTAGTCATTACATAGTCCCCTAGGGTCACTGTGGGGCGAGATCATCAGCGAGCGTTTCCATGGATCCCCGACCCAGAGGGTGGCCCAGCGTTCCCTCGGGAAACCACATCTGCTTCCACAGCGCTGTTTGATCCTTGCTCTTTTTGCTGGCCTTCCTGCTAAGGATGTGCCCTTCTCAGACCCGGACCCAGATATGGGAAGAGGTCAAGCAAGCCTTGCAAACAGCTCAGCAGCTGCTTGCAAAACCACAGAGTGCAGGCTGGACTGACCACAGCTCTGTCCTAGGCCGGGTCACCGGCAAGGAATACATGTCCAGAGCAGCCAGACACCCACCCCCAATGTTTTTTGTAGAAGTTGGGTATTTGAATTTATGCGGGAAATATCTGTTTGGCAACTCATTCACCACGCCAGCCAAAAGCAACCCATGGGTGGGTGGATGCAGGCTTGCAGCTAGAGGAGACCTCCTCCTGTCTCTGTCTCCCAGGAGCCATCAAAACTTGTATCGTGTGCTGTAGATAGTGCTTTGTTTTTGACGACAATGGGAAGGTTTAGGGCAACCCTGAGCCCAACAAGGCTGCCGCCGCCATTTTTCCAACAGCGTGTGCTCAGGTCACGTCTCTGGTGATTCTTGCAACATGTCAAGCGTTGCCACGATGCCGTTGCACACTCGGCATAAGCAGACCTTTTCTCTGCACTAGGAAACCAAAAAGTGCACCTGACTCACTTTATTTTGACATTAGCTGCATTCCAATGCTCTGGAGAGAACCTGTCGTGTCTCCGAGGTGTTCCTGCATCGCCCTCTTACAGTACATACAAGGAGTCGATGAGATTGACATGTGAAACAGTTGGCACTTGGGCCCATTCAGTAATTTTTTTTAATCTCTCATTGGTGATGATCCCCTGGGTCACAGAACAGATGTGTCTCAGAGAGCTGCCTTGGCTGTACTCTTCATGGAAGCAGATGGCCAGGCCTTGCTTGCTCTGTGCCACAGGGTGGGATAGAACCTCCAACTTGGCAGGTAACAGTCAAGCACAAAGTGTGTGCGCCGCCCAGTGAACCACTCTTCCACTCAGTAAATATTAGCTTTTTGTTTAAGATCATTCTGTTGGAGGCTCTCACCATATTAGCTATTCTTAAGGAGCTCTGCTGGCACTGTTGGGTAAGCCTTGGGCTGCTACCAGCAAAGTTGGCAGTTCAAATCCACCAGCCGCTTGGAGGGAGAAAGATGGGGCTGTCTGCTCCCATGTGTTAGACAGGGTTCTCTAGAGAGATAAAACCAAATTCCTGATAATATAATATATTTATTTATAAAGATAATTAGATATATAATGAGAAATGAACTGTTAAATCATATACAGATAAATATACAAGAAATAAACAGTTAAATTAGAAAGCACTATAAATGGCTTAGTGTAACTCACGTCCGTGAGAGAAAGTTGAGAGACTAGCAGTCCTTCAAGTCTCTGCTGATGCCAGATCTTCCTCTATTTGTAGAGAGAGCTAGGCTATGTCAGCACAGCAGCCAATCACAAGGCAGGTCACCAACCGCCAGTCCCCAGCTCCAGAGAAGTCTTAACGGGACCTCAACTTACAGCAACACAGTTCACAGGCTAGGCGTCCCACAGGCAGTGTAGCCTTTAAATTGAGGCACAGAACAAGCAAGGCAGCCGCACACTGGTCCGATGATCACAGAGCAAGAGACAAGAAAGGCAAGGCTCACAAGCCATCCATCTCTCCGCCCCTCAGTCAATCCCACCTGCGTTTATCAGCCAGGCTGGCACAATAAACTGTCTCATCCCATAAAGACTTACAGCCTGAGAAATCCTCTGTCACAGCGGTGCTCCACCTTCCTAATGCCGCGACCCTTTCATGCAGTTCCTCATGTGGTGGTGACCCCCCAACCGTAAAATTATGTTCATCGCTACTTCATCACTGCCCTTTTGAAACTGTTACGAATCAGGCGACCCCTATGAAAGGGTCATTCAACCCCCAGAGGGGTCGCGACCCACAGGTTGAGAACCGCTGCTCTGTTGGGTCACTCTGCTTTGGAATTGACTCCATAGCAGTGAATATGACAGTGTGACTCCACCGTGTCACTAAGTAAAGCTTAGGGACTTTCCGTTGCTGATGGGGCGTGACTCAAAATGAGAGGAAAAGATGCCAACATCCATCAATTGCATGAAGCATAAATATAGAAAAGTTAGAAGTCATCAAAAATGAAATAGAGCACTTAAAGATTGATATACTCAGTACTAGTGAGCTCCAACAGGCTGAGTCTGACTATCCTCTGGTCCACTTCGCCGGAAATGCATATTAAAGAGGAGCAATGTCAGATTCATCATCTACAAGAACATTTCAAGGAGTAGTCTGAAATATACAGCGCTGTCAATGATAGAATAATAGCCGTATACCTACAAGAAAGATCAATTAATATGACTTATTCATATTTACACACCAACCACAAATGGCAAAGATGAATAGACTGAAGTGGTTTATTTTACCGGCTTCTGCAGTCTGAAATCGATCGGATGTGCAATCAAGATACAGTGATGACTATTGGTGATTGGACTGGGAAAGTTGGAAACAAAGGAGAAGGACCAGGAGTTGAAAAATGTGGCCTTGATAATCGTTGTGACAGTAGATATCGCATAACGATTTTGAAAGACCAGTGGCTTGGTCATTAAAAATGCCTTTTTTCCAAGGCTTGTATTCAAACAAGCAGCCTTCCAAGTGAGGCGTCAAGTAAGTCCACATGGAAGAAGCACTCCAGTCTGTGGGGTCCAAAGAGGACGATAACTAAATCCAACTACGAGGAAGGGAAATGTATCAGAGCTTAAATTGCGAACTCCCGGCTTGTAGAAGGCTATGGAGGACAGTGGGAGCCCAAAGTCCATCTGCAGAGTAAGGACCTAGTCAGATTAAGCCTCTGGCAGATCCCCTCCAGCCACAGGCAGGGACTCGGAACAGCCTTCCTGTCAGACAGAGATGATCGTGAACTTGATTAGGGGGGGATCGAGCTGCAGTGTAATATGATACTTGGTCGGTTGACCTCCCTCTTGACCCAACCTGAATTTGCTCTAGGCGCAAGTATTTCTCGATTGTTCCACAACAGAAACTTCTTCTCTGGCTTTCTAAAATATTCTTGGTGGTCTTTCCTTTATTTTCTTTTTCCATTTTTATCTTTATGTTATTTTTTCTTTATTTTCATTTTTATCTTTATATCATTATTATTTTTTCTTCCTGTTTCTTTATTGTTGTTTCTGTTAGGTTTCCCAGTTTATGAAGCACAGAAGGAGTGGATGCACAGAGACAACTGATGCAATGGTTTATTGGGAGTGGGGTATCAGGGGGAAGGGGAAGGGGGAGGGGAATTGGGGCGCAAACAATGAACGCAAGAGGGCAGAGGGAGCACTAGAACTGAGTGTGATGATGTGGAGACAGCTCTTTTTAGAAGCAGATTAACTATGGAAGTGTTTAATATGTGAATATTATATGAAGAAAAAGTACTTAAAGAGAGAAACCAAAGTTGACCAGTGGTTCCCATGGTGAAGGAGGAGGTTTTGGCTTAGGGGCCGTTGAGTCCATGTGAAGGAGGAGGTTTTGGCTTAGGGGGCGTTGAGTCCATGTTCATGGTGGTAGAATAATTTGGTAAAGGATACCAGTAACGGTTGTACAACATGATGAATATAATAAATGGCACGGAAGTATACATGTGGACTTTGTTGAATTGGAGAACGTTTTGTTGTGTATATTTTTGCCATGATTAAAAAAATTAATAACAGTGAGTACAGGGAAGAAGAGAATGTTCTAAAATGGATTGTGGCAATAGTTGTACAATTCTTCTTGATATGAATGAACTATTGGATTGTGTGGTATGTGGATGAAGTGCCAATAAAATTGTTTCTAAATAAATAAAATGCCTTTTGGGGGGTGGAACTAATAACAAGGAGTACAAGAATGATACAATGGGCGTGTTACCCTGAAACCGGTTCAGGGGAAAACTATAGTGCTAGTGAGCGGTGCGGACAGTTGAGGTCATCCAGCCGCTATGACCTGCACCATCGAAAAGATCCTGACAGATGCCAAGACGCTGCTGACGAGGCTACGGGAACACGATGCAGCCGCTGAGTCGCTAGTGGATCAGTCAACGGCCAGCACCAGTGGGTGGCAGCTATGCGGGAGGCCGGGGCAGCGCTTCTGGACCAGTATCAAGAGGATGCACCCGATATGAAGGACATGACCAAATACAAGCCTCACGTTCTCCTGTCCCAAGAGAACACACAGATTAGGGATTTGGAGCAAGAAAACAGAGAGCTGTGGGTTTCCCTGGAGGAACACCAGGGTGCCTTGGAGCTGATCCTGAGCAAGTACCAGAAACCGATGTTGGAATTGGTGGTTGCTAAGGAAGCAGTCGATGCTGAACCAGTCCTGAAAGCTCACCAGTCTCATTCTGCAGAAATTGAAAGTCAAATGGACAGAATCTGTGAAATGGGAGAAGTCATGAGGAAAGCCGTTCAGGTGGATGATGATCAGTTCTGTGAGGTTCAGGAGAAGCTAGCCCAGTCAGAGCTTGAAAATAAGGAACTTCGAGGAGTATTGTCTCTCATCAGTGAGTCACTTCGAGTCAGGAGGGAAGACTCAATGGACACTGCTTTCCAAGCCATCAAATAGCTCACCTCCTGAAAGAGAGCGGAGCTCTTCTATCAAGAACAGAAATTCTCTTTCCTTTGGTGTTGTCTAATATGTTGCCCCAGGCGTGATTTCATGGTGATTAAAGGTACCAGGTGGCAGTTTAGAATTGCTAGCCCATGTGGACTGCCCACAAAAAAACAAAACCAAAAAAGAATGATACAATGGTGCTGAAGGCAGGCAGGCGTCCAAACGCAGTGAAGACATGAGTGAGTAGCGAGGCTCTGGGAGCTGATGGAATGAATACCGATGGAGATGTTTCAGCTAATGCATGCAACATTCGTCTACGTGATCACTCATCTGTGCCAAGAATTTGGAAGATAGCCACCCGGCCAACCGACTGCAAGAGACTCGTATTTTACCCATCCCAGAGAAAGATGATTCCACAGAATGCAGAAAACATGGGGCAGGGTCCTTCTGATCACATGCAAGTAAAGTTTTGCTGAAGAAAATTCAAAAAGGGTTGCAGCAGCTTGTTGACAGAGAATTGCCCGAAGTTCAGCACAGACGTGGAGCAAGGGATAAAATCGCTGATTCAAGGAAGGTGGATCTTCGCTAAAAGCAGAGAATACAAGAGAGGTGTTTACTGTGTTTTATTGGCTATCCAAAGGCTGAGACTCCGTGGATCATAACAAATTATGGATAACCTCGCAAACCATGGGAACTCCAGAACGCTTCATCATGGTCATGTGGAACCTTCCATAGACCGAGATGCTGTTGTTCTAACAGAACAGTGGGTAGTGTGTGGTTTAAGGTCAGGAAAGGTGTGTGTCAGGGTTATATCCTTTCACCATCCTTATTTCAAGTGTACTTGGCACAAGCAATCGTATTTGCAGTGGCCTCCAATCCGTGGCTGAAACTATGGGCTCAGGCGTGCTCAGTGTTTGCTTCTGTTGTGCACGGAGTTGCTATGACTCAGAGCCAACTTGGTGGCACCCAGCAATGACGTGACTGGTGCCTCATGATCCTTGGACACTGAGCTGCTAACTTCAACCCGGGTTTCCCTGCCGTTTCTTACACAGAATAGATCCTCAGTAGCCGAACTGCATTTGAGCGGCCCGGTTGGGACCATGACTTCTAACCCTTCTAAACCGTCCACATACTCACCAGCCAGCCATCCAATGCCCTAGGGTTTGTCACGAGGCAAGCAAGTAGAAACCCAGGCAGACGGGCACCTGCCCGCGCCTTGCAGGTCGGTGGGCACAGAGCAGGAGAACGATGTTTGAATTAAAACCAAACCAGCTGCGGTGACGTCACTTCGACGACCCTCCATGAGTCAGCAGAACTGTGTCCCCTTTGGTTTGCCCGGTGGAGGCTTCAGAAGGAGATCCCCACGCCTTTCTTCCAAGGTACCTCTAGGTCAGCGGTGCTCCACCTTCCTCCTGCCGGGACCCTTTCAGACAGTTCCTCATGCGGCGGTGACCCCCCAACCGTAACATGATTTCCGTTGCTACTTCATCACTGTGATCTTGTTACTGCTATAAATCAGGCGGCCCCTGTGAAAGGGTCACTCGACCCCCAGAGGGGTCACCACCCACAGGTTGAGAACCGCTGCTCTAGGTGGACTTGAACCTCTTAGTGTGAGAGAGGAGAGAACACAAACCTGCTGGTTGGAGCACACATGTTGGTGGTGGTTGGTGCCATCGAGTCAGTTCCACTCATGGTGACCCCGCACAACAGACAAAGCTCTGTCCCGCCCTGCTCCCCCTCACAGCCGTTCTTGGGTCGGAGCCCCTCTGTGTCAGTGCCTCTTGTCGAGGGTCCTCCTCTTTCTCACTGCCCCTCGACCTGACCAAGCATCACGTCCTTCTCCAGGGACCAGTCTCTCCTGCTCACATGGCCAGAGTAGGTGAGACGAAGTCATGGCATACATGGCGTTCCTCAAAATGGCCCCAAGTCCAACTCCAAGGGGACTCACCCCAGCCCCCAAAATTGAGAAGCTGGAAAAGGCAGGTGGCCCTCCCAAGAGTCACAGGCTCGGGATTCCATGCCAGAGTCCCTTCTTGTCACATCCCTGGGCAGGAGTGCAGACCCACCCTTGCACGTGCAGTCAGTTCCCCGTCACGGTCAGACCGTGCACCTGGCACTTTATTCTGCTGGGAGACCTCCCAGGGAGCCCCTGGATAGCTGAGCGCCTCTACTGGGACACAAGACTGGTTGTCCCTGTTTTCTAAAGCAGTAAAACTTGATGTTAAAAAATTTCTTTGCATTCAAAAATAGAAATGCTAATCATTTCTTCCTGCTCCCCAGTGTCCCCAGTTGTGAGCACAGCCACATTAGAGACTGGCTTCTTAGTGAGATTCTTCATGGCGCTTCCTGCCAGCCCCTGAGGGAGGCCAGGGGTACTCGCTGTCAGGGGAGGGAGAGAGGGAGGGGTGGCTGAGCTAAGGCATCCAGCAGCAAGTGTTCGTTCTGCACACTGAGCCTCCCCCTGCCTCAGCAAGCGTGGAGGCCATGTCAAGAGAGTAGAGCTACTAGGTCCCTAAGTCACAGCCTGTAAAGAGCTGTGTGGAGACTCACCAGGCCTTCAGTGCATGTTGCAGGAGAAAGACCAGAGAGGCACTCGGCTCACGATGCCCAGCAAGTCTCCAGGGTGCCTCAGTGCCCATTTCATCTCAACCTGAATCTCTGTGGTAGCGGTTACAGCTGTGGTTATGGTTCTAGTTGTGGTTATAGCTGTGGTTATGGTTATAGTTGTGGTTACAGCTGTGGTTGTGGTTATGGCTGTGGTTATAGTTGTAGCTGTGGTGATTTCAGTTGTGGTTGTGGTCTGGTTGTGTTTATAACTGTGGTTGTGGTTATAGCTGTGGTTGTCATTATAGTTGTGGTTATTGCTGTGGTAATGGTTGTGGTTATAGTTATGGTTAGAGCTCTGATTGTGGTTATAGCTGTGATTGTGGTTATAGTTGTGCTTATGGTTGTGGTTGTGGTTATAGCTGTGGTTATGATTGTGGTTATAGCTGTGATTGTGGTTATAGTTGTGCTTATGGTTGTGGTTGTGGTTATAGCTGTGGTTATGGTTATGGTTATAGTTATGGTTATAGCTGTGGTTGTGGTTATAGCTGTGGCTGTGGTTCTAGCTGTTGTTATGGTTGTGGTTGTGGTTATAGCTGTGGTTGTGGTTAGGGTTGTGGTTGTGGTTATAGCTGTGGTTATGGTTATAGTTATGGTTATAGCTGTGGTTATGGTTGTGGTTGTGGTTATAGTTGTGGTTATAGCTGTGGTTATGGTTGTGGTTGTGGTTATAGCTGTGGTTGTGGTTAGGGTTGTGGTTGTGGTTTTGGCTAGCTGCCACTGAGTTGGCCCTTCACTGTGGTGACCCCATGTGAAATGGAAGGAAAGGCTGCCCTGGCTTGCATCATCCTCAGGATGAGTTGCTGATCAGGCCCTGGTAGCCCACGGGGTTCTCAGTGGCTGATTCTCAGTAGATCCACGGGCCTTTCTTCCCAGTTTGTCTTGATCTGGAAGCTCTGCCAAAAGCTATTCAGCATCACAGCTAAACACAAGCCTCTGCTGACAAACGGGCCACAGCCATGAGGTGCATTGCCTGGGAATTGAATCCAGGCCTTCCCACACGGAAGGCGAGAATATTGCCACAGAAACACCAGGGAATCTCCAGTGAGACTGTTTGAAAGCAATTTCTGTTAACCCATCAAGTGCCTCTTTCTAGACCAGTTTATCTGGCTATTGTCACAGAAGACCAGGCATGAGCCACCATCTGACATTATTAAGCAGAGTAGTACCCAAACCCAGAAACCCTCTTGAGGTAGTTAGTTTATTGTGCCAGCCTGGCTGATAAACACATGTGGGGTTAATTGAAGGGTGTAGGGATAAATGGCTCAGTGAGTCTCGCCTTTTTAGTTCTCGGGTCTCTTGCTTTCTTATGGTCTGGTCGGACCAGGGTGCAGCTGCCTTAGCCAGTTCCCTGCTTTAGCTGGCAAGGCTCACTTCCTGCAAGACATCCCCAAGGAGAAGCCACATGGACCTACCCCGATGCAGCCCTGGGTGCTGGAGCACCCATGTGGAGACCCCTGCCAGCATTGAGATGCTTACACATCCACTGACTCGGCTTTCCTCCTGCAGTCGGCATCATTGTGTCTGTTTTGTGAGATGGAGGAGGACTTTGTGGATTGGTGTTGGACATATGGGTTAATGGGTTAATGTTGGACTTGTGGGCCTGGACAGCACTGGGTTGGGATGTTCTTGATGCGCACTTAACCTTTATATAAAACTCTCTCTTATACATGAGTTTCTGTGGATTTGTTTCTCTAAAGTACCCAGACTCACACACCTCTAGACTCACAGCCTCTCTCTGTGATGAGTTCCCCCCAGCTTCTTGACCAAGGACTCAGAGACTACCCTCCCCAGCCCCACTCCACAGACTCAAGGGCAGACCCCAGGAGCACTCTCTGTCCTTGCCTTGCCTTTCCTGTCCTCTGGGGTCTCATTCAATACTCTGCTCTCTGCAGTGGGGAGGGACTCATGCCATCCATCACTGTTAGACTGACAGTCCCTCCCTCAGCGCCCCACGTCTCCTGAAAATACAGGGAATTGGTGATCACCCAAGCAGGAAGGGCAGTTCCCACATGGCTCCCCTTCAGAGCAGAGCCATCTCATCGCCTCCTCCTTCTGCAGTTCCCGGGGTCCTGTATCGTCCCTCCACCACCACATGCCATTCTCCTCAAGTGGACAGGAAGTTGGGCATCGCCAGCTCCCAGCATTCCTCCTTTGGCCAGGCTCAGGAGGAACTGGGCTGGCCCATGAGGAAGAGATTGCTAACCCCTGGGCATGTAGGAAAGAGTCGGTTTGCTGCAGTGAGATGGTTCAAGACAAGACACAGCCCAGACCTCCAGATGTGAGGGTACAAAGGGTCCCCAAGGAAGAACCGAATCCACTGCCATCGAGTCGGTTCCAACTCACGGTAACCAGTATAGGACAGAGTAGAACTGCCCCTTCGGTTTCCAAGGCTGTACGTATCCAGGGGAGCAGGAGGGTTCAAACCGCTGACCTTGCAGTTGGCAGTTCAACACATAACCACCTAAAACAATGGGACAGTAAAACAATGCAGCTTTATTAAGATAGATGTTGGCAAACATTTTACATGAAAAGCCAGCTTAGGGCTGGGATTGGCTTCTGATCCAAAATAGTTGCTCCTGCTCTGCCCATCACATTGGTTTTCAAATCAGCAAGACAGATGAAAGAATGCTCCCATCTCATTGGCCAAGCCTAGTCACATGGCCACATCTGATTGCAAGGCAATTGGGAGGTTCTGGGTAGTCCTGTGTCCAGCTAAAACTCTGAGACAGTGGAAGATGAGTATAGATATTGGGGACATCTAGCAGGCTGCCACTGACCAGTCAAGTGATGCTGGCTGGAATAGAGCAATGACTGTGGGTGGGGTGTGAATAACCATGCTGTCACTCAGAGAGCCTTGTAAAGTCGGTTACTACAGAGGTAGTTAGGCTAAAATGTAAACCGTTGTCATTTAATCTCCTAGGAGCCCTGGTGCTGTAGTGGTTAAGCACTGGGCTGCAAGTCACCAGCTGCTCTGAGAGAGGAAGGCAAGGCTTTCTACTCTCATCAAGAATTTCTGTCTTGAAAGCCCACGAGGGTAGTGCTCTCCTGTCCTATAGGGTTGCTATGACTCAGAATTAACTTGAGAGCATGGAGGTTTGTTTTCTTTGGGGTTTGTTTTTAACGTATTTTAAAGTTGTTCCAATTGCTAACATTTTCTGCTTACTTTTTGAGGTTTTTCTGTTTTATCTAGTCACTGGTGTGTGTGTGTGTGTGTGTGTGTGTGTGTGTGTGTGTGTGTGTGTGTGTGTTTGCTTCCTGAATGTGTTTTGTGAACATATGAGACCCAGGACAGGGAGATTTATAGAGACCTTCACTGGGTTGATAGTTGCCTAGAGGCATGGCGGGGAGGGCGGGGGACAATGGCGGGCAATGGGGAGCTCACAGAGTATAAGTATCTTCCTATGCATGAGAAAGCTGGTCAAGGGGTCAAGAAGACTGAAGAAGTAGTGATTCATTTGAAGAATGATGTTGGCGAAGAATATCGAATATCGAATATGCCAGAGAATGAAAACTGTGTCGTGGAAAGCAGCGCCTCCGGAATGCTCCATTGAAGCAAGGATGGCTAACCTTCGTCTCACTTACTTTGGACTTGTTCTCAGGTGAGACTCGGCCCCGAAGCAGGCGCTCCAGCTTGGAAAGGTGGGTCGGCAAAAGAGAGGAAGGCCAAGATGAACAGCCACGGTGGCTGAGCAAGGGCTCGAGCACAAGAGCAGTTGGGAAGAAAGTGCAGGACCAGACATGCTTGATACGATGCCCACTCACTCCATGGTGTCACTGTGAAGGGCTCGAGCACAAGAGCAGTTGGGAAGAAAGTGCAGGACCAGACATGCTTGATACGATGCCCACTCACTCCATGGTGTCACTGTGAGCTGGAGCCCTCTCCACAGGCCCCAACAAGAGCAGGGTCTTCCATCGTGCACCAGGGGGCCAGGGGTTCAAGCTCAGCTGACAGATCACCAGAGGCGTGAAGGTTGCCCAGGAGAGATCCCCGGCCTTGTCTAAAGGGCAGGACTCTCTTCGCTCCAGCCAATAGGAACCTGGGTCCCCTGTTGTCAGGCCACCTGATTCTGCGAGGGAATTTGAACATTAGAAGTTTTACCTGAAGTCTCCCAATTTGGAAACTTGGGCAACTAAACATGCAACTTGATCAATGGACCGATAAATTTTATGTGTAACTTTAAGTAGCGATCTTCAGCCCCATGATCTTGCTTCATGATGATGCCCGCCAGTGCCCCAACTGGTGACCTCTCTGCTCTCTCCTTGAGGCAACCACCGCTGCGGGCTTCCCCAAGACCTCCCTCCACCTTCATCCTCTGCCATTCCAAGCAGGCGATCCGTGAGCCCCCTTTGTACCCAGGATCGCCACCTGCAGGCCCTGGCTAAAAATTCCTCACCAATCCTCCCTCCAGGGCCACCTCCCCCCACCCCCCATGCCCCCACCCCACCCCTACCCCCGCCTAGCAGATAGGGGGCAGGGCAAAGCCACCACGTCTGCTCCCAATCCCCTTAATCGGATCTGTGCCAGTGACCCTTCTAATTAAAACTCCCCAGCTGTAATCCCCCCTCAAAGCCTCAGGAAGCGGAAGCACCATAAAAGGAGCGAAGGGCTCAGGCAGCCGCTGTGTCCCATGCCCTTGGAGGAGTCTTGGGGAGAGAGACCCACAGACCTGAGTGACCCTGGAGGGGAAAAAACCATGCTGTCCACGTCAATTCCATTCCTCTGCTCATTCATTCATCACCCAGCTAGGGGCTTAAACCAGTGGTTCTCAACCTTCCTCATGCCGCGGCCCTTTCACACACTTCTTCCTGTTGTGGTGACCCCCAACCATAAAAGGATTTTCGTTGCTCCTTCATCACCGTCATGTCAGTATCTGATAGGCAGGATGTATTTTCATGGTTACAAATTGGACATCGTGAAAGCATAATGATTCATCACAAAAACAATACGTAACTCTATGTTGCGAAATATTTATTCCTAACGACAAATACATGAAATTTTGTCTTGAAGCATGGGGTCGCATGGGTGACGGTCTTCACGCCGGGTACCTCCTATGTGGGCATATTTCCGATGGTCTTAGGCGACTCCTGTGAAAGTATCGGTCTGCCCCCAAAGGGGTCGAGACCCACAGGTTGAGAACCAGTTTAAAACGTTGTCGAAGCATGGTCATTGAATCCGTTCTGACTCACAGTGACCCCATGATTGCCGCGTAGAATTACACAGTCAGGGGGGTTAGGGCTGTGCCCTCTCAGAAGCAAACACCCAGGCCTGGATTCCTGAACACTGCGGGGAGGCTTGGACTCTTCTGGTTGGCCGTCAAAAGCTTAACTGGGTTAACAGGGTTTCAATAAGGGGCACTCCTGGTCTGCTGGAACTGCTTCGTGATTCCCAGGGTTGTGTGGTTGTCCTCTATTTTGTGATGTTGTGTTGTTAGGTACTGTGCAGCCAGTTCTGACCCGTAGCAACCTTATGCACAACAGAACAAACCACGGCCCAGTCCTGCCCCGTCCTCAGACTTGTTCCTATGGCAGAGCCCATTGTTGGCGCCATTGTGCCACTGTGCTCTCATCAAAGGCCTTCCTCTACCTTACCAAACATGATGTCTTTCTCCAGGGACGGGTGTCTTCTGAAAACATGCCTGAAGTACATGAGACCAAGTCTGATCATATCTAATTATCCTCCATTTTATGTGTTGCAAACCCTAACCTCTGTGTGTTAAGGAGACAGGATTAGCATCAGGTGTGTCTGGGATCCCACCCTCACCCAAATCCTGTCTTTGCTCAGTCCGCACCCTTACTCTGGTAAAGGGAAGTTTCCCTAGGACTGTGACCTGCTTCCATTTTATGGGAGTATACGAAGGCCCCTCCTTCTCCGGATCCTGCATCGGACTCACCTGCCTCTGACCTCCACTTCTTGTGACTTAGCTAACGCACTGTTGTCTGAACAGCTGATTGGGGGATTTGCCATCTCTGTGGCCCCAGGAGCCAATAACCTGTTGTCTGACCTATCGCTTCAGCAGCCCTTGCAACCACGAGTCAGAAAAAACCTTCCGTCTGACACCTGACTCATAGATTTGGGTTTTGCCAGAGTCTACAATTGTGTGAGCCATGTTCTTGAGTTAAATCTCTCACTGGATGGAAGGAGACACAAGGGAGCTTCAAAACGTTTGGGGGGAAACTGAATTAAAAAATAATACAACTTTCCCATGAACCTGTTAGGTGGTTAGAACAGGGACGAGGGTGTCCACAGTGCATACTCAGAAATTCGAGCTCCCAGCCAGGAAGAGGTGGTACACCTAGGTGGGTGGTGCACCTGGATTGGCCCATCTAGGCCAGGTGAATTTAATCCAGCCAATGGGGTCAACCAGTATCATCAACTACCACGCCTCCCAGCGGGGACCCT
>NW_022109491.1:7961039-7962234 GCF_000313985.2 Echinops telfairi
TTCCCTGATTTTGCTCTCTAGAGAACCCAGCCTGAGACATGTGTTACTGAGAATGGTTTTAGAGAAACACATCGTAAGGATGGGTCTTCTAAATGGATTCTCAAGTCTGGCTATTCTTCAGGCACTGATGACTGTGCCCCCAAGGAGTAGAAAGTACTGCTCATCCCCGGCGTGCGATGATCATAAGATAAACAATGGGCCACATGCTTGTGGGAAACAAGACTTAAAGCCACGGCATACGGGATAGTTCGTACAGTTTTGTCAGTACGAGAAGTGTAGGGAAGTCGGCTGGTCCTACTCTTGCGAGACTAAGAAAGCGACGACGAGCTCAGGGCTTCAGAGTCGCAGCTGAACAGCTACACCTGAAGGCTGCCCCGTGTGCCCTGGAGGAAGCCTTTGTTTCCTCCCAGGGACCAATTCCGCGTGAGCTCTTAAGAGTTTTTCAATTATTATTGCGGAGTATAATTCTCACAAGGAAAAGCATACAAAACACAGTTGTTGATAAGTTGGAGACTGTTTGGCTGTGTATGTTTTCGCCACAATTGAAAAAATAATTACATAAATAACCGAGTACAAGGAAGAAGAAAACATCCTACAATCGATTATGGTGACGATTGTACAACTCTTCCTGAGATGATGGAACTATTTAATTACCTACATGGACAGAGTGCCAGTAAAACTATTAAAAAGAGAAAAACACAGCTGCTCAGTTCCCCCATCAGAACAGGGGCAGTCTCCCAGAAAGCCCCCTGAGTGTGTGGCCCTATTGTTTTCCTCTCTCTCCCTTCCCTCCCTGTTCCTTCTCCCTACCCCCTCCCCAGCCTCACTACAGCCTTCAAAGTTTGCTGCTTTTGATGTGTAAACCGTTTTTTCTTCTTTTGTAATAATGATGCCATGCAATATTTGTCTTCCTGGTTGCCTGGCTTTGCGGACCGTCATGCCTTCCAAATGTGTCCTTATCATGAGGTTACTGACAGTTCTATTGTGGTTTGCAGAGGTGCATACTACCCCAGGTGTCTACGCCCGAGCTTATTTATCTACGCCTCCACAGACAGTCTTTCTGGTTATGTCTGTCTTTTTGCTATTATAGATGGTCCTGCGATAAACATCGGTGTGCAGATATTGTTAGGTTTCTCAAGGTCCTTACCTTCGGATGAGAAAGAATTCACGCTGAAGCCGGGTGTGTGATCCAAGT
>NW_022109491.1:7962364-7969965 GCF_000313985.2 Echinops telfairi
GTGCTGAACTGTGTAGGAGCCGCTGGGAGAGCGAGAGAGAGCATGAGGAGAGAGCTTCTGGCTTTTCAGGGCCTCCGTGGGAAGTGTGGCCGCTGGTACTGGTTGACCCCATTGGCTGAATTAAGCCCACCTGGCCTACATGGGACCAATCCAGGTGTACCGCCCACCGAGGTATACCACCCTTCCTGGATCAGAGCCTGAATGTAAGTACACCCTCTAGCCTTTATGGCTGGCTGGGCTCGCCTGATGCTCTGCAGCAGCCTCCTGTAGGGGCGCCTTGGCATAGAGAGGGACAACTCCCTATCCAGCTACCTGACAATAACTGTTCCTATTTCATCCTTTATTTCTTTGGGGGATATACTGAGCAGATGTCGAGTCATACGATGTTCCTATTGGTGTTTTTTTCAGGAAGTACCATACTATTTTCCATAGTGGAAAGCCTTATTTCTTGTAATAACAGAGCTGATAGTTCTGAAAATGAAACCCGGGGTCTTATGTTAAGAGTGACTGAGTTACAATGTCAAGTGAATTCCCAACCTCAAGTTGGGTCTACAGTTAAAGCGAAGGCATTGTTTAGTAAGAAATAAAACTTGGGTTGGGGACATGTCAACAGACCATCAGGAAGAGGAGGACACTGAGCCTTTACATTCCATTGAACCACCCCTGACAACTGTACCACCCCTCCCATCTGAATGCATGACGCTCTCTTTGCTGCTAAGCCACCTTCCCCAGGAAAACCATTATCCCTTCTACCCCCATTGGGTGAGATTAGCCAACTATGCTTGAAGAGTCTTGTCTGTGATGGCACCTGGGGCATTGCCTAGGGCATTGCCTGAGGGAGATGCCTTACCAGACATGCCGCACGTTCCTAGGATGAACCCACCTCTACCACTCACTTTTGCTTCTAGGACCATAATTAGCAAGCCCAGAAGATAAAGCACAAAATGTGACTCAGGAAGCGATACACTAAGAACCACTTGACTTTTCTAATACATACAAACAAAAATCCGGGGGGCTGTGCGTGGAAATGGCTATTAAGGGTGAAGGATAATAGTGCAAGGATTCTATCACCTTAGATCTAACCGAGTTTATGGTTATGGCCCACCAAGCACAGAGTCTTCATTCAGTGTTTCGGCTTGAGAGGTTGAGGAAGGTTCTAATGGTTTATCTGGTTGGTTCACTGAAGCGTAGATTAAGTCAAGTTAAAGTGCCAGATCCACCCTGGTTTACTCTAGCACCCTGGTTCTCCACCTTCCTCAAGCCGCGACCCTTGAATACAGTTCCTCATGTGGTGGTGACCCCCCAACCATAACATTATTTTCGTTGCTATTTCATCACTGTCATGTTGCTACTGTTAGAATCGGGGGACCTCTGTAAAAGGGTCGTTTGACCCCCAAAGGGGTCGCAACCCACAGGTTGAGAACTGCTGCTATAGAAGAAGGTATCCAAGCACTTAGGGAAATGGGCACATTCGAGTGGATTTATTAGATTCATTCTCGGCGTGCCTGGAGGACACACCTTGGACCTCAGTTGTGAAGAACTGACTGGTGGAGGAAACCCCAGCATCCTTGAAAACCGCTGTGATTGCTATTTTACGTAAATCACACTTGACCACGGAAACCACCCTTGCTGAATTAATACATCTATGTTGGTGCTGTGGGTTAGACATTGAACTGAAAGCTTCAAGGTAAGTGGTTCAAACCCACTCCATGGGAGAAAGATGAAACTGCTCCCATAACAATGTAGTTTCAGAGACCCTATATAATAAGGGTGCTATGAGTCAGAATCAACTCGATGGCCCTGAGTTATTATGGGGTTTGGGTCAATATAATGGGGGTGATTGGACCCTGTGGTGGTAGGGAACAAGTGGCAGCACTTGCCGTTTTTTTTGTCTATATCATGCCCATGTAAATAGCATGCATGCATATCTGTACTATGCACATTGAGCACCTAGAGAACTAATGTGTAAGAGGGGTATCATGATCTGCAAAAAACAGCGCAACTCCTGAGTGATGATTCGTGGGGGATGCGGTAATCAATAAAGATAAGGGGGGCATGGTTACCGTAGTGAATGTAGAGTCATAGCAGCAATCAGAAGAGTCGGATTTGTGTGGACTTGTGTCATTGTGACTTATTTGTCATGCTGTCTCTCAGAAGGAAACAGGTGGGAAATCTCCTGATTACTGCCTTGATCTGTACAAGCAGAATTATAGGTGAACGGTAGTCTAACTTGACTTGCCAGAATAGAGAGTCATCATGGTCCGCCAGTCAATTCCCAGACTCGAGCCCATTTACCAACTCACCAGGGCCAGGGAGGACCCCACTGCACTGCCACAAAGTCTCACCCTGCTAACCTTTCTCCCGTCTTCCCCAGAGGGACTGACGGCCTTTTGAGAGCGTGACTGTGGTTTGGAGACATGGAAATAAATCCGATTTTCCAAGGATCAACGGACACTGGCTCTAAACTGACACTAATTCTAGGAGACCCGAAAATGTCACTGCAGCCCAACTGTCCAAGGAGGAGCTTATGGAGTCAAGTGATGAGTGGGGTCTTCACTCGGCCTGTCTCAGAGTGGCTCCAGTGGGTGGGTCTTCAAACCCATCCTGTAGTGATTGCCCCAGCAATAGCAGAACCCCCACATTGACTTGCTGACATGTAAAGTCAGGGCGACATGGTACGTAGCCAAATGGAAGCTGTCAGAACTTCTCCTACCTAGGAAAATAGTAAGCCAAAGGCACACTGCACTGCCAGAGGGTTTCAGTGATTAGCGCCCTCCCCCCGCCCCCCAACTCCCATGTGCACTTGAAGGATTCTGGGACAGTGGTTTCCACCACATCCCACTTTGGCCTGCACAAAACACCAAATATGGCTTGCAGAACAATAGTGGATTAGTGTCACCTTAACCAGGTGCTGGCTCTATTACATCTGCTGTTCATTGCTTGAGTAAATTAATACATCTCCTGGTACATGGTATGCCACTATTGACCATGCTCTTTCCTCCATAAGTGAGGAAGAGGAATATGTCAAGAACACAAAGATTCCTTAGAATGTCTCTTAGTACTGTCATGCCCTGTGATGAGGTCAATGAAAAACTACAGCAACCCATGTAGACATGAATACTACATGAACCCTGGTGACATAGTTGGGCTGCCAGGGGCAAGGTCAGCAGTTTGAAACCACCAGCTGCTCTGAGAGAGACAGACAAGACTTTGTACTCCCATAAAAGCATTGCAGCCCCAGAATCTCACAGGGCAGTCAACTCTGCCCTGGCCTATAGGGTCGCTGTGAGTCAGCATTGACTTGATGGCAGGGAGTTGAGTTTGTTGTTGTTGTTGACATTGACTAATGGTCTAGACCAGGGGTTCTCAACCTTCCTAATGCGCGACCCTTTCATACAGTTCCCCATCTTGTGGTGACCCCCCCAACATAACATTATTTTTGTTGCTATTTCATCACTGTCATTTTGCTACTGTTATGAATTGGGTGACCCCTGTGAAAGGGTCATTTGACCCCCAAAGGGGTCACGACACAGGTTGAGAACCGCTGTTCTAGCCCCTTCAGGAATGAAGGTTTGGGTCACCCCACCAGGCAAAGCACCGTGACCAATTGCGGTGCTTATGGAGAGTAAAAGGAATATGGAGCAGATGGTAGAAGGCAGTTCAAAATACTAGTTACAACCACGTAACAAGTTGCAGACACAGGGCTGTAATTGTAGGGTATTTTTTATTTCATTATACGTATGTGTTTGTGTATTCATAAAATTGCTTTTAAAGCAATCGATCAACCTTCAAGCATTGGTCAACACTCAGTCATCTCAAGACATAGCGAAGGATAAGAACTGATTGTGCTGAAGGAAGAAGTCCAAGCTACACTGAAGGCTTTGGGGAAAAACCGGTCCCAAGACTTGAATCTTCCCCTTCCATCTGTGGGGTGAAGGAGAGGGTCCCCCACAAATCATCACAGGTCCGGTAGGCGCAATTGTACAGCGATAATAAGTAAAGATTATAGTAAAGTCATAGAGAGCATGAGAGATAGTGGAGAGGGTGGAATAAAGGAGTCAGACACAATTCATGGTAGCATGCTCACCTCAGCCCCGCTTGGTGGTCCTCGTGGGGGGTGCCCAGCCGTGAGAGCAGGAGAGAGCCTCTGGGGTGAGAGCAGGAGAGCCCACAGGACCGAGGACTGGGGAGAGCTTCTACTTTATTGCTAAGGGTTATATCTCATTAGGGGGACATGATTACAGGTAACCACATGTCACAGGAAGGGGCAGTACAATAGGCATACACATTGTAGGAAGGGGATGTATGATAGGTATAAGCATAACAGGAAGGGGATGAGGTAGGGATGTGCCCATAGGAATGGAAAGGTCTAGGGGTATACATGTGACAAGATGGGCGGACCCTAGATTCATGATGGCAACCTAACCTTGGTCATCCTTGGTTGGGTTTGACCTCTCTGGTGCCTCCTACAAGGAAACAGACAACTACTATCCTTATCAGAAGGGAGTGGGCCCTACTTGTTGTGGGATAAACAGTGGTGTCTGCTTGGTCTAAAAGGCTGCTAGCTCTTAGGGAGAATGACCCCTATTCACTCCTGATGACCTCCAAGTGTATAGTCATTCTCAAGCAGCTAAGTCTGGCATATATTTGGGGGAGACAGCTTGAGAGAAATCCTTCTGTTTCCCATATCATCCAACAACCCTGTATTTGATTCTGGACCCGTGTACCGCAGCCACATCAGCGAGCTCTCATTGGTCAGTGGTGACTTGTGGGTTGCCATGGCTTGCAGACGAAGGTAGAGTACAGAGGAAAGGCCTGGTGAGCTACTGCTGAAAACCGGACCATGAAAACCCTGTGGTTGATCCACAACCGACCATGGGGATATCCCGGCCCAGGACTGGGTAGCATATTGTTCCACTGGGCATCGGGTCTCTGGGAGTTGGGAGAGGACACAGCAGCAGCCAAGAGCGGCCACAACAAAACACTGGCTGCACCTCTCAGCTTGCACGGGGTTCCCACCGTCGTCCGACTTGGGGACGTAGATCACCAGGCTCTTCCTTCCCAGTCATCTTAAACTGGAAGCTCCGCTGCAACCTGGGTGGACGAGTCCCTCTGGGCCGGAGTGTCCTTGTCCTCCCGGAGAGCAGCTCAGGCCGTTTTATACACAGATGTTCCATAGCTCGTCCACATTTCCAGGAGAACGGGGAGGGCAAGGAGGAAATGATAGACAGCATGTTTATTGCTGGCACAGACGTGGGCATGCTTGTGATCAGCCAGCAGAGCCAGCAATTAAGAGGATGAGGCGGGCCTGGCTCACAGCACCCGCTAATCTTGCCCTGGGGGCCCCTGGGTGCTGATCTGTCATTCCAGAAGACCAAAGCCTCTTCCCCCGACGGGTGAAGTGAGCCTGGCACCCCATCCCACCACCCCACCCCCAGATCCAGAGCCTCCTTGCCGGGAGAGAATTTGGGATCAGCTGCCAAGTCCTAGTCCTGGCTCCTGCCCGTGCTCCCTGGCTTTTGAAGTCCTGCCCAAAACCCAATTGGGCTCAGATCCCAGGAAACCAGTGCTGGAATGCAGAACCCCAGTGGGGCTGCAGCTGGGGCCAGAGGACTAGGGATGGGGTTCACCCCAGAGGCCAGCCCAGCCCTGCTCCTTTGGGTTCAAGAGTTGTTTAGAGGGTGCCTGCTGCGTTTAATAGACACAGGGGCCCACAGGCCCGGAAGTGGAGAGCCTCATCTTCCTCCAGAGGAGCGGCTGGTGGTCTCCAATGAATGACCTTACAGTTAGCAGCCCAAACCCAAAGCGGGACCCTCTACAACACCCGGACTCCTTTCCAAGGGCGGGGCTTAGGAGCTGTGAGGCGGAGGCCATTAACCGACTTTTTTTTTTTTAATTAAGAGATCATTTTATTGGGGCTCTTACAGCTCTTATTACAATGTATGCATCCATTGTGTCAGGCATATGTGTACATAGATTGCCATTGTTCTTTTCTAAACATTTACCTTCTATTGAGCCGTTGGTATCAGCTCCTATTTTTTCCCTCCCTCCCCCCACCCTCGTGACCCCTTGATAAATTATAAATGATTATCTATCTCACACTGACCTCTGTCTCCCTTCCCCCATGGTTTCTGTTGTTCTTCCCCCTGGAGGGGGGGGTGCGGTTATGTGTCGATTATTACGATCGATTCTCCCATCCCCCCCTCCCCTCCTCTCCCCTACCTACTCCCCCTGCCCTTCTGGTATCGTTATTCCCATTCCTGAATAGATGAGGAAAACTGTTCCCAGCCAGGAAGAGGCTGGCCTGGATTCTGAGGACCTTGGAGGGTCCCGAAGAGGAAAAACCTTGTGCGTGGGGCTGGAGATGTTGGGGCACTGGTAGAGCCCCTCGTGGCTATTAGGAGCATGTATATCCCCCAGGAGGGAGACCTGGTAGGAGTGGACCCTCCCCAACCCAACCCTGAGCAGCAGGTGCCCCCCCCCAGGGTCCAGTGCCCCCACCCCGCCATCGACACACCCACACCTCAGCTTCTTTCTGAGGCACCCCCAAACTGAACAGAGGGAGAGGGCACACGCTCAGGGACAAAGGGGGTGCCGCCTTAGAATAACAGGCCCAGAGGACTGTACAATGGCTGGGTGCATAATTCATGTGTCTGTAGGCAGAACATCAATGATGGGGGCCTTCCGGGAGTTTTCTGAGGGTTAGAAACTGGAGCAGGCTTCCCTGCCAGCCTCTGGGGGAAAGGGGACCTCCCTGCTTTTAAAGATACAGGCTGCCTGGGACCCACTGGGTGTCCTGCAGGCACCTTCCCCCAGAAGGCAGACCCCAGCGCGCCTCGCTGGCTGCTCTGGTGCACTCAAAGACCCTCTGGCCCTGGTCGGGCCAGGAACTGCGCACGCTTGTCCCAGGACTGGTAGCCTCGGTGTGACTGGCATTTGCTCGGACAAATTCTCTGTCGTGGGAGCTGCCCTCTGCACTGTGGGGTGTTTGGCAGCATCTTTGGCGCCCACCTGCCCGGTACCACCACTCCTCTGATTGCGACCACCAGCAAAATCATGCGTAAATGTCCCCTGGGGAGCAAAGCCCCCAACGTCTGGCAACCCCCCATGCTATAAATAAGGAAACTGAGGCAGGCAGCATTTCAGTACGTGGCAGGGCTGGGATCCCTCCCCAGGAGTCCAACTCCAGAGTCAGCTTTTCCAAAGTGTTCCCCCGAACATTTCCTCCCAATAATCACATCTGTATTCATTTGCATGAATATTTCATGCAGAGATCCCTGGTTTGTGGATCAGCAGTTTTTTCTGCTCTTCTACCTCGGGAGAAGGCTCAGAGAAGACAGTGAGGGCATCCTTTGAGTTGTTTTTTTTTTAAGTCAGGGAAGAATTCAAGCCCTCCCTGCTCTAGAGTCATCGCGACAACCCCTCCTGACCTCTCAGGACAGGGTAGAACTGCCCTGGCCGGTTTCTGAGACGGTCACTCTTTCCTGGAAGAGAAAGCCTGTCTCTCTCTCGCAAAGCAGAGAGATGGTGGTTTCGAACCGCTGGCCTGATGCCACCAGGGCTCCGTGCAAAGTAAGGAAAGGGTGGTACAGAATGCTCAC
>NW_022109491.1:7972093-7988022 GCF_000313985.2 Echinops telfairi
AAAAAAAAGAAGTGGGCAAGTCTAGTCCGTTTCAAGTCTGTGGGTCAGACGTAAGCTGGAGGCTTCCCTGACTCCTGTAGCTGCAGGGGCTGACAGACAGGAAGCAGGAAGATGAAGCAGGGAGACCCCAGGCTAGTGGACGCAGAGCTGAATGAATCCAAGGTCAGTACATGAAAAAAGAGGAGGTCGATGGACCAGATGCTGGATTCAGATCCAGCTGCAGAAGCTCACTACCTTCCACACACGGTCAGTCTATACTCCCTCCCTCAATCGTATCAAGACTGTTCTCCCCACAACTGCTTGGCTGCTTGACAGAAGATCCCATTCTGGGGTTGACGACCCTGTATTAGAATCATATCATGGGAGATGCCTGACCCACTTAAATTGACATGAAACCTTAACCATCATCATCACCCACAATAATAGCCCAATTCGAAAAACCGTGAACAACAAGTGCTGGAGGGGTTGCAGAGAGATTGGAACTCTTCTGTACTGCTGGTGGGCACGTAAGTATGTTACGACCAATGTGGAAAGCGATATGGGGATGCCTAAAACAACTGAGACTAGAAATACCATACGGCTCAGCAATACCTTTGCTGGGCATGTACCCCAAAGATATAAGAGACAGCACACAAACAGATGCACGTTCTCCCAGGTTCATTGCAGCACAGTTCACAGTAGCAAAAAGCTGGAAACAGCCCAAATGTCCATCTGTAGAACAAGGGATAAAGTGTGCATTCCATACACACAATGGAATACGATGCATCCGTGAAAAACAGCGATGACACGCCTCATGACACGGATGGACCTGGAAACCATTATGTTGATTGACATGAGTCCATCGCAAAAGGACAACTATTCTCTGAATCCCCAATATGAAGGCAGGTTTCTGCTCTCAGGGCATGTAATCTTCTAATCTGACCTCCCAAGCATGGGGGGAGAAAGCCTGCCTAGTGCCCCCATCACCCCTCTATATGTACAGCCTAACATCACCTTGAAGAGATCAGACTTCAGCTGGGGTCAGTTTCTCAAGATGTGGAAGAGGAAGAGGGAGACAGCCCTTCAATTGCTGCCATGCAACATTATGCCAAGGTTACCGCAAGTCAACAGACACTGCCACAAGAGTGACACATGAGCCTTACTGGAAACCCAAGTCAGGATGGAGGGAGGCGGGTCTATATGTCTCAGAGAAGGCAATTACACTGCTGTTGGTGGGTCAGCCGAGTGGAGCAACCTTCCATGGGGGAGAGGATGCTTATCTAGAACCCCAGGGGACAGCACGCCCCGTACTTTGGTCCTGATTGGACTCTTGTGATCTAGTTTTTATCCAGCCCTTTGGTGACCCAGCCCATGGACTACTGACTGCTGAGACTTTAGATACTGTCCTTTGGAGTTCACAGTCCATGGACGTACTTCATAGGGCACAGCAGAAGGACTTGCTATGGAAACTCCACTAAGTGACCAGGGCTTTCCCTCAAACTCGCCAATGGCTGTCTCTTGGACTTAAGGCTGAAACATCCTACTGTGAGAAGCAACAGGTGACGGCCTCCCAAAGGTATAGAACGGTGGACTTTGGTTGGGGTCTCTTCCTCTGAGGGTGCCCAATGAATGGTGGCCAAAAGGACTACCGTACATTTACTCTTTTAATGCCCTCCTTGCTTTTGTAAGAGGTGCATTAGTCTCGTAGGCATGGCTCTGTCTCTGTGAATGAGTGTTATTGAAAGTTTTGCACAGTCAGCAACCCATATTGTTTATGAAAACAGCATCCAAGCACCTAAGAGTTTAATCTGTACAGATCAGCCCTTCGTATATTTCAGTCTGAAGCCAGCCTATACTAGTACAATTTCCTTTTCTTAACAGTGCTTTAACTTTTATATTAAATGAATGATGCTGTCTGTAGAATTACTTTATGCCCAAGGGGGATGGTTGCTAGTGTTCTCTATCCTAAAATGATCGTGATGTCTCTAAAGGGAACCAGAGACATATATCAACCATAGATATCTGAATGGATTTCAGGCTCCCACCTAATCTAGCCCAAATCTAAGAGCAATTAGTTCTTATGACATGGCCCTACTGAATACTCACTCTCAGACTTTATTTTAATATTTATCATGGTTTTAAATTTTTAATAGCTTTATTGGCATTTAATTCATGTATTATACAAGTCAGTGGTCTAAATATATTAAAGTTGTGCGATCATTACCACAATCAATTTTAGAACATTTTCTTCACTCTTGTCCTCATGATTATATTAGCTCCTTATTTCCCCCAACCTCCCCTACCACTGCCCTCAGAAACTATTAATCTATTTACTGTCTCTATAGAATGACTTGTACTAGATTTCCTATAAAGAAAAATATACAGATCCCTGAGGATATGGGTGCTATAACAGTGTGGTGAAGAAACTAGATGGTGTCTGCCCATCAGAAAGAATAGTGTCTGTGGTCTTCAAAGTTTGTCTCCAAACAAGCAGGCATCTCAATGAGGCATCAACTAAGTCCACATGGAAGAAGTACACCAGCCTGTGTGATCCAAGGATGATAAATTCTAAGCACCCATTTGCAAAAGGCTATGGATGATAGTGGAAACCCAAAATCCATTTGCAGGGTCCTTACATGGATGAGGCCTCCCGGGAATCCCCTCTGACTGTAGTCCAGGGATCTGAATATGGGTCAATTATGGCTTTGACCCACTTTAAAGTTGTTTCAATTTGTTAGTTCCTCATTTCCTTTCAATGCAGTGTTTTTAGTGTTTTTGTCTAGTCATTGGTGTGGGGTTTGTTGTTGTTGTTGTTGGCTTCCTGGTTGTGTTTTGTGTGAGTCTCTGAATATGAAATCCAGGATAGGTAGATCTGTAGAGACAGTAACTGGATTGATGATTACCTAGAGGCATGGCAGGGGAGGATGGGGGAAATGAGCTAACATTGAGGATGAGAAGAAAATATTCTGAAATTAATTGTGGTGGTGATTGCTCAACTCTTCTTAATATGATTGAACGATTAAATTGTATGATATGTGAAGTATATGCCAATAAATGTTCGCAGTTAGTTACACTTTCACGTGCATAAAATAATCTATTTTTAAGTGATCACAGAATTTGTGGTTCTCAATTTGTATGAATCAGGAAACACACTCAGAATCTATTAGACATGTCCACAAATAGAGAGACGGGCCACATGTCAGATGCAACTAAGGAAACAAACTTGGTGGACGGACAACTGAGTTGAGGAAACACTATGTTGTGCAGTGGCCCCTCCCCCTCTCCCAGGCTGGCCTAGGAGCTCCAAGATCCGCCGTCTGCATGAGCCTCTCCAGACCAAAGCCAAACTGACAGCCAGCCGTGGAGTCAAGTCTGACTCATAGCAACCCTGAGGGCAGAGTAGAACAGCCCCTTGGGGGTTTCTGAGGCTGTAAATCTTTACGGGAGCTGAAAGCCTCCTCTTTCTCCCCGGGAGGAACCTGTAGGTAGGTTTGAACTGCTGACTTTGTGGTTAGCAGCCCAATGCATAATCCACTACACCCCCTGGGTTCCTCATGGCACCCTCAATCCCTAGCAAAGTGTCTCAGGCCCCGTGGATGGCCAATGAGTACTTGTCCATTGAAAACTGAAGGAGAGTCCTGGCCTGACAATTGTAGTTCTGTGAACTTGAACAACAGCCATCAAATCCTTGGGAAATGACCACTGGGTGCCGTGTCCTGGGCTGGGTGCTGGGGCTACACAGAGGAACTAGAACCAGTCCCTGTCCCGAGGTCCACGCAGACATAAGCAGAGTCCCCCAAACAACCAGCAGAGAGCCAGCCTGCTCTGGGTGTGCCGGTGTGAGTCTTGAGAGAGCCCAGGGGGGGGGCTCTTTCCCCCTGGCTGGGACAGCAGGAAAGAATTCCAAGGGAAGGGGCAGTGTGGGCTGGGCTTTCAACGATGGGTTAAAGTTCACCAGACAGAGCAACAAGCCCAGAAATGGGAGCAGTATCTGGTCCAGCTGGGAATTGTGCTCCTGGAAAAATACCAAGTTGGGCCACTGGAGGCAGGAGAGGCTCGAGAAAGAGGTCGGAGGCAACAAAGGGGGTCCCAGTAGATACCCACGTGTTCTGAAGAGGGGGGATCCAGTGCAGGGGACTGAAGCCTCTTCTATTCCTGAAAGCAGCAGTGGGGTACACCCACGGGCAGTTTCAGGATAAGGACAGAAAACAAAACCCAGCGAGGTTCATTCGGAGGCTGGGTGGTCTGGGGCAGCTGACTGGGTGGTCTGAGCTAAGATACCCCCCACCCCACGATAAAAACCAAAGCCATGGCTTTTACTTAGACTCACAGTGTTCCTGTGTGCCACAGCAGAACTGTGCTCAGTAGGGTTTGCAGTGGCTGTATTTTGGAAGTAGACGAGCAGGACTTTCTCGCAAGGCACCTCTGAGTGGAATCAAACCTCCAGCCTTTCCATTCGTTAGCTGATGGATGTGTTAACTGTTTGCTCCACTTACAGACTCATAGACTTGTTTAGGGATATAGATTTTGCCCTGAAGAGTCCTGGGCAGGGAAGAATCACAAGGCAAAGAGGTGATTCAATTGGTCATTTTGAAAAAGATCCCCAGAGCAATGCATTATATTTGCTTATATTTTGCATAGTCTGCAAACTGGCCTCAGTTCCTTTCATTTCAGCACACATCCACTGAGTCCTTTCTCTGGGCCAAGCCCTCTTATTGATCCAGGACACTCACAGGTAGATAAACAGTGGCCCTTAGCCTCAAAACGCTCACAGTCCCAGTCAAGAGTAAATAATGTGGCTCAAAGGTGTTTGTGGGACTCCTGGTCCCCCCACTGGGTTGCTAACCACAAGATCAGCCATTCTAAACCACTGGCCTCTGTGAAGAGCTACAGTCTTGGAAATCCACAGGGGCAGATCTGCTCTGTCCCTGTCCTATTGGGTCATTAATAAGTTGGAATCGACTCCAATTTGGGGCCGTGAGTTTTGGGAATGTTTATTCCTTTCTAGGAATTACCTGAAAAATCCTGACCACGTTTTTTTCTTACAAAGAGGGTCCTTAGAGTTCATCGGGTCTTTAACACAGCCTTGAAGAGTGCCTGCTCTGGGGTCAGACAACCCTGAATTAAAGCCCTGGCACTGTCTCCTGCTATCCGTGGAAGCCTCCATTTCCCCATCTGTTACATGGAGGGAATAGCCCCCGATGGAGTTGTTCAGGATAGTAAGGAATGCATGGGAAGTGCTAAGCAGGGTGCCTCGTGTGCAATGAGCACTCAATAAATAGTAACGATTGTTATTATAGGAGTCCTCGTGGCACAGTGGTTACATGTTGGGCTGCTAACTGTGAGGTCAGCAGTTCAAAACCACCCAAAAGGTCAGCCGCTTTTCTGGAGAAAGAGGAGGCTTTCAACTCCCATGAAAAATGACAGTCTCAAAAACCCACAGGGACAGCTCTACCCCAATTTATAGGACCACTGTGAGTCAGAATTGACTCAACAGTAGTGTGTGTGTGTGTGTGTTATTGCCATTAGTATCCTAGTTACCAATGCAGACCCCCACCCCAATAGAGGTAGAACTACGGGTCAAGATTAGCAAACTATGGCCCGCAGGTCAAGTCCTGCCCACCGCCTGGTTTTAAAAGTCAAGTTTTATTGAAACACAGGTCTACCCATTCATTTCTGTAGTACCTAAGTTGCATTCACAGTACAACTGCAGAGCTGGGTAGCTCCAGCAGAAGGCAGATAAGTGGATGGCCCTTTACAGAATAAGTTGACCATCCCTTGAGCTAGATGATTCACTTTGAATCATTTCAATGCCCTGGGCCTCTGCTTCCACATGGGCACATTAAATGAGTTTGAATGAATGATCTTTGTAGCTCATTCCATCATCAGCTGGCTAGTGAGATGTGAAGACATGCTCTGGAATTGGCGCGAGTCATGCCAACCCAGGTTTTTACAATGGCTGTGCACAGGATGGTTGATAAACTAAAGCCCACGGGGAGCTCCATAATGTCATGTCAACGTGAAGACACACGAACGTGTAGAGGTGGAGTCTAGCCTGATGGTGCCTCCTTGTGGGCGTGGCCGTCTCATAAGGAGGATCCTGGGAACCTCCCCCGCCTCCCACTGCCTTCACCTTCCTGCTGGCTGGTCCTGGTTGCTGCCAGAGCCCTGGATGCAGCCACCGCCATTAGATCCACACAGCTTTGCACCCACCAGCCAGTGATCTTCCTGCACTCTCCATCATTGCATGAGGCTGAAGAGGGACTTAGGGACTAGGATTGGACTTTGGGACTTGATCTGGCCAGGGCTGGGATGTTTGCTTGCTATACAATGACTTCTTGATACAAAGCTCTCTCCTACACCTATATGAGTGCCACTGGGTTTGTTCCTCGAGCCAACCCGGCCTAACACACCCACTCTTTTCTCCTCACAGATCCTGGCCATCATTTCCATCATGTTCATCGTCCTCTCCACCATCGCCCTGTCACTCAACACACTCCCCGAGCTGCAGAGCCTCGATGAGTTCGGCCAAACCACAGACAACCCCCAGCTGGCCCACGTGGAGGCTGTGTGCATCGCGTGGTTCACCATGGAGTACCTGCTGCGGTTCCTCTCCTCGCCCAAGAAGTGGAAGTTCTTCAAGGGCCCGCTCAACGCCATTGACTTGTTGGCCATCTTGCCATACTACGTCACCATCTTCCTTACCGAGTCCAACAAAAGTGTGCTGCAGTTCCAGAATGTCCGCCGCGTGGTCCAGATCTTCCGCATCATGCGGATCCTTCGCATCCTCAAGCTCGCCCGCCACTCAACGGGCCTTCAGTCGTTGGGTTTCACCCTGAGGAGGAGCTACAACGAGCTGGGCTTACTCATTCTCTTCCTCGCCATGGGTATCATGATTTTTTCCAGCCTGGTCTTTTTTGCTGAGAAGGATGAGGATGACACCAAATTCAAAAGCATCCCAGCCTCTTTCTGGTGGGCCACCATCACCATGACGACGGTTGGGTATGGAGATATCTACCCCAAGACTCTCCTGGGGAAAATTGTAGGGGGGCTCTGTTGCATTGCGGGGGTCCTTGTGATTGCTCTCCCCATTCCCATCATCGTGAATAACTTCTCTGAGTTCTACAAGGAGCAGAAGAGGCAAGAGAAAGCCATCAAGCGGAGGGAGGCTCTGGAGAGAGCCAAGAGGAACGGCAGCATCGTGTCCATGAACATGAAGGACGCTTTTGCCCGCAGCATTGAGATGATGGACATCGTCGTCGAGAAGAATGGTGAGAACCTGGGTAAGAAGGACAAAGTGCAAGATAACCACTTGTCTCCCAACAAATGGAAGTGGACAAAGAGGACACTGTCTGAAACCAGTTCCAGTAAGTCCTTCGAAGCCCAGGAGCAGGGGTCTCCTGAGAAAGCTAGAGCATCTTCTAGTCCCCAGCATCTGAATGTCCAGCAGTTGGAAGACATGTACAATAAGATGGCCAAAACCCAATCTCAACCGATCCTCACTACCAAGGAGTCAGCAACCCAGAGTAAACCAGAGGAGGAACTTGAAATGGAAAGCATCCCCAGTCCCGTCGCCCCTCTGCCCACGCGCACAGAAGGGGTGGTCGACATGCGCAGCTTGTCGAGCATCGATAGCTTCATCAGCTGTGCCACGGACTTCCCTGAGGCCACCAGGTTCTCCCACAGCCCGTTGGTCTCCCTCCCCAGCAAGACGGGGGGCGGCCCGGCCCCGGAGATGGGCTGGCGGGGAACTCTGGGTGCCGGTGGAGGTAGATTGATGGAGGCCAACCCCACCCCAGCTGCTGGCCCCCACTCTAGTTTCTTCATCGAGAGCCCCAAGAGCTCCATGAAGGCTGGCAACGCCTTGAAGCTCCGAGCACTGAAAGTCGACTTCATGGAGGGTGCCCCCGGCCCACTGCTCCCCATGCTGGGCATGTACCATGACCCTCTTAGGAACCGGGGAGGCGCTGCAGTGGCTGTCGCTGGACTGGAGTGTGCCGCTCTCTTGGACAGGCCCATGCTGAGCCCAGAGTCCTCCATCTATACCACGGCGAGTGCCCGGACACCCCCCCGGTCCCCGGAGAGACAGCCAGCAATATCGTTCAATTTTGAGGCCGGGATCCACCAGTACATCGACGCGGACACAGATGACGAGGGGCAGCTGCTCTACAGTGTGGACTCCAGCCCCCCTAAGAGCCTCCATGGGAGCGCCAGCCCCAAGTTCAATGTCGGGGCGAGGTCAGAGAAGAACCACTTCGAAAGCTCCCCCTTACTCACCTCTCCGAAGTTCTTAAGACAGAACTGTATTTACTCCACCGCAGCATTGACTGGAAAAGGCCCCGGGGAGCAGGCAAAGGGCAAACTCGAGAACCACATCTCCCCCGATGTCCGTGTGTTGCCGGGAGGAGGGGCCCAGGGCAGCAGCACCCGAGATCCGAACATCTGAACGAGCCCACTGTGGGGGAAAGACTCGTGGGCCAGGTCCACAGAGGAGTGCTGCTTGGCTTTCCTGAGGCAGAGCTTGCTAGTGAACTCTGAAACAGAAAGACCCTGCATAGGAGAGATGCCAGAGAAGGCTCCCCGAAGACCTTGAGAGCCAGGAGAAGTCCACCGGGATGAACTTGGCCAAGTCAGAGGCTCGAGCACCTCCTGTCACAGCTCTACAGCCCTTTTTGGAAGATGGCAAGAGCAGAACTCACAGCCACCACCGCCACTACCACCATCCTAGACCTCACCGAGGCCCCCTGTCCTCCTTCCTGACTCCAGCCAGCCTGTGAGGACAACTGCTCCCTCCCTCCTGGGTTCTGCTGGAGAAGGATGCTGGGGAAAGTGGCTGGAGTGGAAAGACAGGGGTTGGTGGGATTTGATCTTGGATGCTGCCCAGCCACCTCTGTGAGCACCTGGCCACCACCTCCTGGGTGGATCCACGGTTAGGAAGCCACCTGGACCGCTTGTATCATCGGGAAATCTCTGCGCCATAAGCCACGACCCAGCACAACACCCTTACTCAAGTGTCTCCCTGGACTGGCCCACTGTTCTGAGAGACCGTCAGGGCTAGCTGCACCCCTTGTTCTCCATCCGGATCGCCTCTGGGCAGCCTGGGAGGGCCCCAGAAAGGCTGCCACGGGGCCAGCAGTGTGGCCGCTAAGCATTGCTGGAGGGTTGAAGAAGGACCACCCTTCCTGTGCCCACTAGTCTAGACCCAAACGTTATGCAAGTGTCTAATATGCAAAAGAAATCACCTCTTCGGAGAGAGCCAGAAACGGAAAAGCAGCGGCAAGCCTGATGCTTTGTTCCTGTTGTGGACGCTGCGAAGATGAAAGGGGAAAAAGAGTCACCACCACAGAACACCCTCGCCCCATCGAGAAGCCCGGTTCAGACTTTGGAATACTACCCCCACCCCGCCACAGGAAGAGCACCTACTCTAAGAAATTCTTTTTTTTTTATTTCCTGTGGTATTCGAGCTTAAAAAAAAAAGTTAAAATAAAAAGCACTTTATGTTTTTCAAAACTAGGTTCTACCAGGGACCGTGTCAACATCTTGCACTTTAAAACAAGCACTCTTTTCCCGTGGGCCACTTGTTGGGACCGTCGTTGGGTTGCTGCTACCTGCCTGTTCCCAGCCACGGTGGTGGGTGACACTGTGCTGTGGTACTGTTGTCTGCCAGGTTGAAGTCTGTGGACCCCTCCCCTGCCCCTCGGAAACTCCCCCTTCACGCCCAGGGGTCAGGAAGGGTGCTTGGCCCCTGGGTGGGACCTCTCACAAAGTCAGACGTGTAGGAGACATGGACATCGCAAAGAAGGGCCCTGGGTGTCTCACTCTGTCCTCTGTCTTGTCAACCAGCGGTCGGGATGTTCTCAGTGTCACTGTCTGTACGAACAGCTCAGCTCTCCTGCAGCCCAGCCAGTACAGACAAAAGCAATAAGTATGTGTGCGCATCGTGAGCGGTCCGGCGCGTTTCTTGGCGTTGGTCTTCCTGTCCTAGTACCATGTCCTGGCGTTGGCCTGCCTGATGTTAGCCCAGTGGCGGTGTCGGGCATGCCTCGGTACCGTGACATTGTGTTGAGCCACTGGATAGGACCGTGCCACAGTGTTGGCTCGTCTGTCAGGGTAGATGATGGGTCTGCCCCCTTAGTATGATGGAGTGACGTTGCTCTCACAATCCAATGCTGATGGATGATATTCCAAGTCCAATATCCTAATCCAGGTCTGCCTGCCTTCAACACGGTGCCGGGCGTGTGTCTGTCTATTGGAGCAAAGACAGGGTGTTGTTTTGTTTGTCCGTAGTACAATGTGTCGTTGAGCGGCCTATGAAGGGGCAGCTCGTGGATATGAAATTACAAGAGCATGGGATTTTTCCATGCACTTTTTGAAGCCCCCTCAGATTGGTACAATAGGCTCGATCCACCTGTCAGTGCATAGATCTCAATGTGCTGTTCTGCCTCCCCTGGGTACATGCAAGGCACAAGGTCGGTCCACCTGTTACCAGTACAAGGGCCTGCGGTCATTCCACCACCTGAAAACAAACCCGTTTCGTCTGCTCTACACAGACCTGGTTGGCAGAACCTCTGGGCCTCTGTGGGCACCGCCAGGTCCTCCAAGGGGCTGTGTCCTCTGTTGGGTTCCCAAGGAAAAGGAGTCCTCCACTGTTGCAAGGTGTCTTCCAAGCACTTGCGGCAAATGCACGGGGACTCCAGGGGCAGGGAGAGTTCAAGGTCGCCCAGTGCTAGTTGGCACACGAGAGAAGAGGCGGCGGCACTTCCTGAGGGCTGGGGGCCAATGAGGAGCCACCGTGGAATAAGGTTCCACCGGCCATCTTTTCACGTCTCCCTCTCTGTTTGCATCGCCGTCTACGTCCACCATCAGCACAAATGTGAAAATTCAGGGAAAACAAACAAATGCTTTTTTTTTGATAAAAGTACCTAAGTTGTGATTTCTGATTCAGATATTTTTAGAGCTGATGCTATCTGTAAAAAAAAAAAAATCAATAATAATAGTCGTAAGTAGTAATATAGTCTATTTTACATATCAGGAACGTGAACATGTTTAAATATAGCCATATATCGTGAGAAGGAACTTACCACCCCTTCTTCAAACCAAGGCATTTCGTAATTGCTGGTTGAAGCCGATGAGATTGGAAAATGGTTTCTTTCTGGCTTTTCTTTGGACTCCCCCCACTTTCTTTCCTTTTTCACTGAAAACCAACTGGTGCGACTCTCCTTGTAACCAAAGGTCCTTTCTGTGTTGTGTGGTCGTGTTGGCCCACCCTTGCGTCCTCCTGTGCTCTGTCCGACCTTCAAGTGGCATTTGAAGGAGTCACTTTTGAAGGACGAATTCAGAAGTCACTAAGAAGTTACCTTTCCAGGCTCACTAGCCAGAGTCCTGCAGAGTTCTTATAGAAACAGAATCATTGAAGCTCAGCATATACTATGCTTAGGAAGCATTTGAGCTTTGTTCTCGTGTTCTTTTCTCACCCCTACACCCCAGATTTTACTCATGTACATATGCATCACGTGCTCGATTTGAAAGAGGGTCTTTTAGGTCTTCCCAGCCCCCACCCGCCAAGAAGGAACATTGGCGTGCATCTAACCTGGGCACGTGTCCACGTAGTACACCCACTGGGAAGTCGACCAAGAAGCTGGATGTGACCACCGAGATGGGTGTGGATGGAGAAGAGTAAGACCAGGTGTTAGAAGCATTCACCGGGTGGTCCGTTTCCCACCCCTGCCTGAACCAGCGGACACAGGAAAAACACATATACAAGTATACGTTAGCCCAAAGAGATGAAGCTAGGAGCTGCAGGTGGGCAAATGCCTGGCTCCCTTTGAAGAGTTCAATGAAACTCCATCCAGAACCTAGCCAAACTTGAGTTCCAACCCCCACCATTCTGAGAAAGGGCTAGGGGCCAGGCAGCTATGGGTCCAAGCCACACAACCACGTCTGTGGCCAGCTGTGGGAAGGTAGGCACACTTTGAAGGAGTCATCTTTTCTTCTTTGGGTAAAGGGATACCACCAGACCTTGGTGCAGTGCCTTCTCTAGGGATTTAGTCTTAAGCACACTTCATGGGGAAGATGGACAGAAAGTGAGGACCTTGGTTCCAGAGCAAGAAGGAGGAAGCATAAGAAAGAGAAACAACAATATCCTGCCCAGCCATTTCCTTCCAAAGCCACCCCCATCCCCTACTACCACCCCACCACCACCACCCCCAGCTTGCCCCGGAGAATGGCCAGCGAAAACAAACTTGTTTTTTCAACTTGACTCCCAACCTCTCCTCTGCCATGTCCCGGTCACGGTCACCTCATCGCTGCCCTTGCCCCTGCAAAGACCCCTATTTCTAAGGACAAGAACACCACCGTATTCTCTTCTGTAAAAACTGTGATGTATTGTTGATATTTGTAACCGTTGAATGTCTCTGTCTTGCTCCGGTCGTGGCTGGAGGATTAAGTCTGTGCATAAGGGGATGTTCCGTGTCCAGGTTTCATTAAAAGCGGGTCTGTAGCTCCAGCCCTCTCCTTTCTTCATTTCTCTGCTGACGTGTCTCAAGTAGCATAACCCCAGGCTTCTCAGCCACGAGTCAGGTGACTGGGGGCATAATTGAGAAGCTGACAGAAAACATCTAAGACGAGCTTCTTAGGGGAAGGAATTTTCGCGTGACCGCAGAATTGGCGAGGTGGGAACAGGGCATCCCTGTGTCCCCCGGTTGACCAGTAGAAAGCCCCAGCCCTACGCTGAAGTTCAGTCATCTCCCTCTACTTCCACGACAGCACCCAAAAGCTTCCCAGTCAGGGGCACCCTAAACCAGCCCTGGCCACACCCAGAAAGAGGAAGCACCTCTGCATTTTCTGTTGACATCGTTCTGGCTCTAGAAATACAATGCACAACTATGTCCCAGGATGTCCACGCATCTCAGAGGAGTCTCTTTTTCTGTTCAGATTTAAATATATGCATATGCATATAGGTATTTTTAGCAAAGTTCTAATAGGCCCATGGCGTCAAACTTCTTTGGAATAACATGTTCTTGTTGGTCATGAACATAGGAGCTACGTTTTTCTGGTCTTCTGCATTGTCTTCATTGCCCTCTGGGCAGTTCTTTTTGTTTGTTTCCAGCTTTTGATTGTGGTTTTCTGGGAATAGGGAAAGATTTAGGGGGCTGGCTTCCTCAGGTGGACATCAGTGGGCACCAGGCCTGGGATCTGTCTGAGGCTGATGTTCTCCTTTGATCTGTGGGTTTCTCTTGGGGATGGTCCTTTGGAACTCAGGGCGTGGGAGTAGGAGGGAGCCCAGACGGTGGCTGATGGTTCTAGGATCAGGGTGGGATGTGGGCCGGCTTCACTCATGCGCCACCTACACTGGGCTCTGAAGGGACTCGGAACTAAAAAGTCTCATGCTGGCACAGCTGACATCCGGAACCCACCCAAGACCCCCTTGCCTGCCTGTCCCCATGCCCAGGACCCCCTTTTCCCATAATGCCCATTGGATGGATCTGAAGGCCAGAGCATTTTCAGGTTCTTGCAAACTTTAAAAGGATATGCTGGGCTTCGTGCAAGTCTTATCAACTTTGTCTCAGTTCCACATTTCAACCCATTTCTGGCAGATCCACCCCAAACCGGTGCCCAGACACCTTTGCGGCCAAACTCCGAGAAAATGCTTCCTCAGAGTCTGCTATGTCATCTCCCTTCCCTTTCCAGCCTCCTGGCTCCGTAGAGGGTGAGGTTTGTGGTCAGAGCAGTGGTCTTTTTCCAGCCTCCACCGCCTCAGGGAGTTTCTGGACTGCCTTGATCACTAATCCCAGGAGGTGAGTACCAGACTCAGGTGGGCAAGGGACATCTCACTAAGAGGGCTATCACCTCTCGATCCCATTCTTTCCATTGTCATACCTGCCGGAGCAGCTGTCAACAGTGGAACCCCCAGCCTCTGGTGCAAATCAGAGGTGGGAGCCAAGCCAGGGCCCCCAGACAGCAGGGAACCATCCCCATTGGCTAACTCCCAAGAGGAACTCATCCAAAATAGGAATTGATTATTCTGGACCCTGAGATTAACCCAAGTGTCCCTATTCCCCTAAATTCCTGGTCCTCTGCCTTGAACCGGAGCCAAACAAAACAGGAGCAACTGCAAATGTTTGCACAAGAACCACACAAACAAAAACTTGCTTCCCGGTGATTGTATTTGTGCAGCGGAGTCGGTCCCAACTCATCGCAGCCCGATAGAAGGAGTAGAACAGCCCCGCCAGGCTTCCCACACGGGCCTCCTCATCGGATCGCACGGCCAGGTCTTTCCCTTGCTGGGCCCCTGCTGGGTTCACATGGCTGACCTTCTGGTTGACAGCAGAAGGTTTGCTTCTTCCCTGCACCACTTGGGCTCTTGATGGCCTCTTAGGAGCTTCCTAACGTTGATGCCCAGAGAAATGAGCGCTGCTGTGATGGTTTCCATTGAGACAGAGATGGTACCGTTGAGGTTTCCTTCCACGGTCCCTGATACTGTGTTAACCTGGACTTCCTCCTGAATTTCCCCGAATGCCAGCTTGGAGGATTGACTTTGCAAGGGTGATCCATCATCGTCACCTCCAGCTCAAACTCTCCTCTCATCCCTGCCAAGGTCCTCAAAGATACCCCACAAGGTGGTCAGGGTGGGGTCGAAGGGAGCGGTTCACCTGAAAAAAGGAAGTGCCCGACCACCAGTAACTGCATGCATGGGTCGGCCAGGCTCTCTTGCATCCAAGGGATGGAGCAGTTGACTTCAGCTCAATGAAAGCAGTCCTGCTCGTAGGCTGGGCTATCCAACCGCAGACCCAGATCCCGCGAGAGTCCTGAGCTCCTCGCTGCCTGTCCCGTCACCAGTGAGCTGATTCCAACTAACAGCAGCGCTACAAGTCAAAGGAGAACGGCCCCAGAGGGTTCCCTACGCAGGATCTTTGGAGAGCAGATCACCAGATCTTTCTCCCACGGAGCAGCTGGTGGATTCAAACCACAGATCTTCGGGTTCACAAGCCGAGCACTTTAACACGGTCCTGCCAGGCTCCTTTCCTTTAGAACATGGGTTTAAAAAGAGGCCGGGTGGTATTCAACTTGGTCACAGAGGGCCCTGGCATTGTGTGGAAACTGGACTGACCAACCAAGGAAATTCATTTTGTTTCTTGGTGTGTGTGTGTGTGTGTGTGTGTGTGTGTGTGTGTGTGTAAGTGGTTTGAATATTCTAGGCTCCGGTTCCAGCCACTGAGCATAACTAGCAGGAACTCTGCTTCCAGGATTCTCAGCTTTTGGACTGGGGGCTGGAAAGGGAAGGTAGAAGCAGGCCCCCTTGCTACATCCGTTTCCTGTCTTGTGAAGTTTGAATGGTCCCATCGAGAAGCCTATCCAACCGATCCCCAGTGGCCTGATGGGTGCCACATGGGGTTGGGACTCATGCCTCCCTCCCCTGGGCCAGCTGAGGAGCAGTCCAGGAAGTTGACCATCACTGACCAACTGTCTTACGGTGCTTCAGCTCGTCCACCCAGAGCCTGTGCCCCCACAAGCCTGAGATTTTCCATACAAGAAATGCAATGATCCTTTACCAACTAGCCAGCTACCCAGCAAATAAACTGCCCCAGCTCTAGCTAAATAGCACCATTTCCAAAAGAGCTCTCTCTACCTGGTGTATAAAACAGAAGATGTCGTCCAAGACCTTTGAATGCCCACACACACGTCTGTTAAGTAAATCTAGAAGGTTCCAAAGAAGGGCGGCAGCTGTGATGAAGTGTTACAGCAAAGCGAGATTGCGGATGTCACCAGGCAGAACACCCCACACCCGGAGCCCTGTTTCCAGATGCACCCGAGTCTGCGACCTCCAAGGAGACCATCAGCTCGGCATTTGATCAGAGAGGGTTTTAAGGCCCCTCCCCCCCACACACGTAGGACTGGAAAAATAAATACATAAAACGGATGGTTGCGTTGAATCGGCTCCAGCTTCCTGG
>NW_022109491.1:7988671-8005186 GCF_000313985.2 Echinops telfairi
TTGGTCACTGGGGACATAGGAGCCACGGGTGGGGCAGCTGGCCCACTGCATGAAGCCAAGACCAGGTGGCCCCTTGACTTTCCAAACCTATCCTGGCTTCAGCCCAAGGTCAGGGCTGTGGGGACCCCATGTTCTGCATCAGGAACTCGGGATGATTCTCTGAGCCCATGCCCTTGGCACACCGTGATCGCCCAACCTGTGTTGTTTTGCAGGTGTGTGTGCATGGCTAACTTCTGGTGAATGTATGGGTGAGTGAGAGTTTGAGGGAGTTAGCTCTTATCTGACTCGGAGTCATGTTAGCTGAGAAAGGTGGAGAAATCGGGGCCCACTCTCCTGCTGAAGCCCAAACTTCCCTACCATTGCCATCTGTTCTTTGGCTCAATCTGGGGCCAAGAACACATTCTAATTGAATGCTCGTCTCCTCCATGCTGACTCCGGAGTTGCTGTGGGGCAGCGCCAGTCTCCTTCCTACTTGCTGTGCGGCCTGTCTCTGCCTCATGTTGTGGTTAAGCTCACACCCAGTGCTTTGGAGACCACAGACAAGGTGGTTTTCCAATGGGCTAAGCCAAAGGCCCAAAGGAGGGGTTTCCCATGTTCTGGGGCTCTCGGGAGGCAGGAATCAGGATCTCATTCCCTGAGTGACGGGTGTCCAGTTGGATAAGCGAACCAGTCTGTCTTCCAGCTTTGGGAACCTGTGGTCTTCCTTTTCTCTGAACCTCCATGCCCCCCCCACCATGATACCACGCATCTTGGTCCCATCAGCTAAGACCCTCTGTCTCTCCAAGGAGCCCGTGAGGTTGGGGCTTTTCTGCCAGCAAAGCCATTCCGATTGCCCCACCCATGGTGGAGGCCCAGCAATCACATTAGCCATAAATGACCAACGTCCTTAGCCACCTTGTTCTGGGGGTCGAGTCCCGTGGGTCCTGTTCATCTCTTGTCAGCTGTCGTCTCTCGTCCTTCCTGTAAAGGTGAAAATGAGCAACACACACACACACACACGAGAAACCAACAACTAAACCCAGTGTCTTTATATGCATGTGGTAAGATGAGACTATGATCCTTGTTTGACCTCCAGCTGCTGTCCTGTCTTGTGAAATATGTCCAAATGTTCTAAGAATTTCCAAGCAAATGGTCCCTCAATGAAGTCTGCAGAGTTCAATAAAAAGGTATGGAGAAAACCAGCCTGGTGGAGTTTGTTCTGTTCCAGAGGCACAAGGAGGTGGCAGCGGCGGTGGAGGGTGGGGGCGTGGGGAGTTAAATAACTGAAAGCAAGCAGAAGCTGGAGGACATGGGGCTTCAGGCAAGCCTGGCTCTTTCTCTCCACCCAAAGCCCAGTTCTGCCCTTTGGGTTGGATAGCCACTGTTCCTGGTGTTTCTTGGCCTTGACACCCCTTTCCCCGAAAATATCTCACAACAGAAATGGTAAGTTGTGGGGTTAAGGGTAAGAGGGAACCCCACAAAACATCATAGGTTTGGTAGGCGCAATTGTACAGCGATAATAAGTAGAGATTATAGTAAAGTCATAGAGAGCATGAGAGTTAAAGGATGGAGTCAAGTAATGGAGTCAGATGCAATTCATGGTAGTATATCTCACCTCAGCCCAGCTTGATGGTTCTCGTGGAGGGGGCTTAGTCGTCAGAGAAGAAGCCGCTGCTTTGTCCTCCTTAGTCACCTTCTCCAGCCACCCTCTCGAGAACCAGGGAGCCTCCTTATTTATTGCTAACCACGCATCATAGAGTCATACATCACAGAAAGGGGCAATACAATTCATTCTAGAACAAGTTTGATCACTCTAACATCTCACATAATAAAACAGACAATTACTATTCTGGGAGGCATGCAAGTTCCCTGATAGTGGACAATAACCTGAGTCACCAGGAGGGGTATTAACACAGGGGTAGTAACATAGGCAATACAATCAATAGGAGGGGAATCACCCAGGGGTGTGTCCACATTGGTTGTGGAATAGACAGTGGTGTCTGCTTGATCTAGACAGCTGATAATGGCTAACTAACCTTGGTCCCCCTTGGGCGGGTTTGCCCTCTCTGGTATCTCTTGCAACTGAATAGACCACCATTATCCTTATCAGAAGGGAGTGGGTCTTATTCAGGGTGAGTCAGACTAATAGTCTAGCCACTACAGATGGCCAATGTTAAGGAGAATAACCTCTGACCTACTTTCGCTGCCTATTGTACAGTCACGCTTAAGCAGCTAAGTCTGGTATATATTTTGGGGAGACAACTTAAGAGAAATCCTTCTGTTCCCCACAGTAGGTACAAATGCCTACAGGGACCAGGCAGGAATCACAAAGGAGTGAAGCGACCCGGCTGAGAGGCATAAGGGAGGGTAGCGGGTGTGGCAAACAGAACACGTGCCTCGTCTGAAAGGGTGGGGTGTTTTCCCCCCCACCAGCTGGTTGTCACCACATGGGAATATAAGCTCAGCGATGCCAGGTCTTCCGACTTTGTAAGACAAGTCAGAAACTAGATGTTCAATGATTAGCAAGTAACCCTTTCCTTTCTTTTTCTCAGTCTTCTACTGGCCATACGAAACACAGCTGTGAGCAGGCTGCCCTTTTGTGTTCAGACGCATTCATTCACAGGGCTTGATGGTTTCTTCATTAGTTATCCGCTACTGCAGAACAAATCACTCCAGTTAGTTTAAAACGCGCAACCGTTATTGTTTATTGTTTCATCTGTGTTTTTTATTGTTGTTGAAAATCAACAGCATATATACCAATTCAACAGTTCTCTACGTGTGTAATTCAGAAGCATTGGTTAGTCTTCGAATTGTAACACCCTTCTCCTCTTCCTTTTCTGAGCCCTTCTTCCCCCTGAATCCACTGCCTTCTCAGCTTCCAACTGACCCGGCGGGTTGCGGTGGTCAATGTGAGAGAGTTCTGCAGACAGTTCTCCAAAAGAACACAATGCTCAAGCTAGACACTGTGTACGAGCTGGGTTAAAAAATTGTTTGGTTTAAAGAAGATTTCAAGGTGGAGTGTTAGTCTGGGTAGACTAGAGAAACAAGTCCAGAGACACTCATATGTGTAAGAGAGGACTTTATCTCAAAGAGCAATTGTACACTAAGAAAACATCCAAAAATAATAATAGTTTATGAATTATGGAGGGCTCATGAGGGAGGAGGGAGCAGGGAGGGAGAGGGAAAAATGAGGAACTGATATTAGGGGCTCAAGTGGAAAGCAAATGTTTTGAGAATGATGATGGCAACAAATGTACAGATGTGCTTGACACAATGGATGGATGGATGAATTGTGATAAGAATTGTTTGAGCCCCCAATAAAATGATTTTTTTAAAAAGGAAAGAAAACATCCCAGCCCAGTCCAGATCAAGTCCATAAGTCCGATAATACCCCATATGTCAATACTAGTCCATAAATTCCTCTTTAGACTCATGCAGCCATGCAATGATACTAAATGCAGGAAGAGCACAGGCCAGTGGGTGGAATGTCTTGTGGATCCAGTGGTGGTGGAAGCATCTCAATGCTGGTGTGGGTCTCCACGTGGCTTGTCAGCAGGAAGAAGCAGAGGGTGTGTGTCCCACCTCCAGGGAGGAAGATAAGAGTTCCCAGAATCCTCAGGAGAAGGCCCTGAGGCACCATTGGCTATGACCTTATTGCCAGGCTAGACTCCGCCCCTTCACCAGTTGACAGGAGATTATGTAATTGCCACAGGTTTTTGTTTTGTTTTGTTCTGTTTTCAGGTTTAAAGGTTATCTCAGGGCAACAGTTTTCAGGCAATCATCCAATCTCAATAGGGCCAGAAAGTCCAGATTCTATGACTTGATCAAAATGTTAAAATTCTTCATCCAAATGTTAAGCAATGGTGGTGGGGCACCATCCAGTTTTCCTGGTATCCTGCAGGCAGTTAGCCATGCATCCGAATTCTTCCTCCTCCTCCTGACTGTCCTTCTTCCTCCACATCAGTTCCTAACCTTATTTGGCAGACTGTACCCTTTTCATTAAAAAAAAAAATTACTCAGCACCCCCTGGCAATCATGAACTTTGGGACTGTAGCCCATTATTCCGGATCCATTATGATTAGCTGCTTTTGGCGCATTCCCTGGGTCATTCCAGTGCCCCCTACAGGCCAGTATCACTCACTTTGGGAAACACTACAACAAGCACATATTGTCTCAGTGTGGGTCAAGAAATCAGTAGCATCCTAGCTTGATGGGTCTGGCTTGAGATCCCTGGTGGGTTTGAAGTCAAAACAGCAGCTGCAATCACCTGTAAGCCTGGCTGGGCTGGAGGAGCCTCTTCCAAGATAGCACCGGAGGCCTCAGTTCCTTAACGGTTTGCAGGTGGAAGGTCTCCGCTCCTCTCCTCACAGCTGCTTAAAGATCCATCCAGCCTGGCATCTGGGTTTCCCCCAGAGTGAGTGACCCCAGAGAGACCCAAAAGAAGCCACAATGCCTTATGTGTTAGGTAGGGTTCTCTAGAGAAACAAAACCAGGACATCCTGTGATTATATGTATATAAGAAGATAGGTTTATACAGTGAGAAGGAATATAACAGCTAATTGGTCAACCCAGCAGTGCAGAGGGCTCAGTTCAACTCACTTCTGTGGAACAGTTAATATACTGGCAGTCCTTCAGCTCATGTGGGCTGCCGGGTCCAAAGTCAAGGAGGCAGACAGCAGTCCTCCCTCGGGCAAGGCAGTCAGAGTCTACCCACAGGCAGCAAACAGCAGGGTGGGTCAGCAACAGTCAGTAGCTCAGGAACTTAGCAAAGCAGGCCCAGATGAGATGTCGAACTCAAGCAATGCAAGGTGACAGGATCCACCAGCCTCAAGCTCTAGCAATGCACATACCAGCAGGGTTGCAAAGCAGGTCTTGAAGGAGCCTCAAGCTCTAGCGACACAATACATGGATTGGCCTGGCCCACAGGTAGTGTAGCTCACAGGCTGAGGCAGAGAACTAGCTAGAGCAGCAGCACGCTGGTCTAATCACCAGAGAGCAAGAGATGGGGAGGGGCGGGGAGCACGCCCGGGCCTTGCAGAGCTATTTATCTCTTTGCCTCCAATCAAACTGTGACTTGATTAATCCCACATGTTCCTATTGGTCAGGCTGGCATAATAAACCTAACTATCATACCTTATGTGGCATGGCCTCAGCAGTTAAGATGCCATGGCTGCCACCATATTCTGTTTGTAGGCAGCAAGCCATGAAGTCTTGTCCATACTTTCAGGGAGATGATTCTTTTCCATCTGTTGAATGGGAGAGTGTGAAAGAACTTGTGTACACCTATCAAAGCCACCACATTCCAAAACCTATGTGATGGAAAGAGCCACTCCCAGACCTTGGAATCGCATGGGTCAGTAAAATTTCCAATTCGGTTTTGAGAAAATCAATATAAGCCTGGCAGCATTTTATTTTCCTAACAGAAAATGTTGAAAAAGTAACTATGGTGTATTACCACATATCACATAAATGATAGATACTTTAAAACTCCTTCAAAAGAAATTTTAAGTCCATGTATACAAGATATAGATATAAGGATTATCTACAACCTCAGAATGAAAGACTATGCTAAACAAACAAAACATTATTTATGTTTTTTAATAGATCAGGGTTTCTCCACTTCGGTGCTATTGATATTTGGGGGTGGATGGTACTTCATGGTAAGATGTTTAGCAGCTTCCCTGGTCCTGAGCCAGTAAATATCAGTAGCCACCCCTTCCCTTTTTGACTATTACAAATATCTCCAGTCATTGCCGAAGTCTCCTGACAGTAAAATCACACCCATCCCCTTTGGGAATCAGAGGAAGAGGGTCCAACTCCAAAAATCCAACGGCGTGGGGAACTCCCCGTCACCTCCCTGGATTCCAGTCTCCGCCGCAGCCACCGAGGCAATTATTGATGGTGTTTTGGCGTATCCTTCCAACAATCCTCTTTGCAAACGCATACTCGCCCAGGAGCACATCTCGTTTGTTCTGATTTGTGTCCTCCAGACGAGTAGAGAGCTGCGCTAGACACTGCTCTGTGCCTTCATTTCTCCTTTGGGCTGTCTCGAGAATGGCTCTGTGCTGCGGCTGCACAGAGAGCTCGCCGGTTGGTTAGTCAGCCTGGGGCGGGTGTTTCTGTGCCCAGACAGTAATTGCCCGTCAACGACAACTGAGCGAGCGTTCAGGTTGCTTTCAAACTTCTGCTCCCACCAACAGTGCTGCTGTGAATGGCCCGCCAGCAGGTCCAGGGGTTGCTTTCCAAACAGATTTGGAGTCTGCACGTCTCACCGCCCCGCTGCCACTGCTAGAGGCCACACCACTGTCATCATTGCCTAATGACTGCCAACAGCCCCCAGACCGGCCTTCCTGCTCCCACCCCGATCCCTCCAAGGCTCTTCTCCACACAGGGGCCAGAGAGACCCTGTCAAACTGTCAGTCTGATCATGTCGCTTCATCTTCGAATCCTTCCAGAAACACTCTTGGAAGTGGTTTTTCATGCATGTCTGGGGAAAAAACCACAACTCAGAGTCCTTGGCATGAGCTCCAAGGGCCTCCAAGTGCTGACCCCTGTCTGCCTCTCTGATTTCATCTCCCTTTGCTCTCTCCCAGCATGCACTGCTCCAGTGTCCCTGGCCTCCACCCTGTCCTTCAAGCATGACAGTCAAGGACCCATCTAATGCCTCTCTCCTCCGTTCGGTCACCCCTCCCACCCTTTCAGCCCCCCTTGCCCTCTGCCTATGGTTCCTCTGCTCTCACTCTCTTGCAGACGCCCTGGCCACTTATTGATTTTCCAGAGCACCAAACAAACTTCTACCCTGAGACCTTTGCTCTGGCCCTTCCCACTACACACGAGTCGCTGACCGCTGGACAATGCAATGAATTCCATGGACCCCTTCTCAGAGTAATTGTGGGGTTTTCTTTCTTTTCTCTTGGTGAAACTGCGCTCAAGAACGCATATACCATTGTCTCAGCTGTCTAGCATTGCTATAACCAAAGACCACAAGGGGGTGGCTTTAACAAACAGAAACTTACTTTTTCACAGCAAGGAGGCTAGAAGTCCAAATGCAGGGTCCCGGTTTTAGGGGGAAGCTTTCACTCTATTGATGCTGCAGGACAGTCTTTCTAATACTGTCTCATTAATATTACAAAATAGCCTAGTCCCAAATTATAACAAGTGCTGAGGTTAAGATGTACAATACAATGGGGGGGGGCACTATTTGATCCACAGCACCCCTGTTCAACAATGGTTACATACTTCATATTCCTCTTCTCTGTCCCCAGTCTTTCACCACCCTAAAGGTTCACTCTCTGCCCCTGAAACATCTCACCTGTATTGTAGACTCACTGTTGCCCATTTGGTCTCATCAAAGCAATTTGTAGAAGCGCACAAAGTCCCAGGTGAACATTCTCAATTAGATGGCCTACGTTGTTTAGTTGAAAGATGCCTTCACGGAATGTGTTCCATGAAGTTCAAGGCTTAAAAGTTGTTTCCAGATGATCGATTTGGGGGTTCCTCACAAAAACAACAGTAAGGATCAATAGGAAGAGAAAATCCATATACAAAAAGAGGAACCAAGGTGAACACTACCCCCCCAAAAAAGTGTATCAAAATGACAGCAATAAATCCAGACACATCATTAATCACACTGAGTGCAAACGGATTCAAAATACCAGCCAGAGTCAAAAAGTGGCGAATGGAATTTTTTAAAATGACCCTTCAATATGTTGCCTACGAGAGACACCTGAGACACAAAGACAAACGTTCAAAATCAAAGGGTGGGAAAAAAATCTCAAGTCAATAGTATCCAAAACAAAGCAGGAGTAGCAATAATCATTTTGGATACAACAGACTTTCAGTAAAACCCATCCTAGGAACAGAGACGGGCATTGTATAAAGATCCAAGGGTCCATCTACTGTAGAAGGCTGTGCATGACGATGGAAGCCCAAACTCTTGGAATAGCCCTCGGGGACCCTCGGACCACGACCATGGGTGTGACGAGCCGTGTAGTGTAGACGGGGTGTCTTGGAAAGGGGCCTATGCAGAGGCAGTTACGTTCAAATGCAACACCTTATCATTCGTTCTCCCTTTTGACTCGTTTTAAATTGGTTCTGCGTTTTCATTATTTTCTGCTTTCTTTTCAATTGAGGTTTTTCTTTGTTTTCTTTTGTTATTGTTGTTAGGTTTTTGGGGTGAGTTTTTGTATATTTTTCTTTATATGAAATCCAGGCTAGGTAAATCTATAGAGTCAGTAACTGGATTAATAGGTTCTTAGAATTGTGGTGGTGGAAGTTGAGGGAAACCCTCAAAAATTCACTGTCATTGAGTCAATACCGACTCAGCGATCCTATAGGACGGGGTAGAACTGCCCTGAAGTTTCCCGACACTGTGACTTTTTACAGGAGTGAAAAGCCCTGTCCTTCTCCCAAGTGAAGGAAAATGAGCTAATAATAATGAGTACGAGAATGAGGAAAATGTTCCTTGATATGATTGAATGGTTGAAGTATTGAATTATATGATATGTAAATTATTTGTCAATAAAGCTGCTGGAAAAAAATGAAGAAAATGTTCTAAAATTGATTGTGATGATTATTACACAAATCTTTTTAATAGGTTTAAACCATTGAATTCTATGATATGTGAATGACATATCATATTATGAATTTAATTTTTTTAAAACCATAGCTACATAAAAAAAATAAATAGGATCTGCTAAAGCAGAAAAATAAATAAGGAAATAAAGGGTCAGTCCACCAAGAAAACAATAATATTTATGCACTAATGACGGAGCTCCACAACACATTAAACAAACAACAGTATTCAGAAGAGACACAGACAGTTCTACAATAATACTGTAGTACGAAATGTTAGCACACCACTCTCAGTGGTGGATGGAGCAACAAAGATACTGAGGAACTAAAACATGCAATTAACCAGCTCAACCTCATAGCTACGTGTCTACAACAAACATGCCACCCAGCAGCAACACAGTACACTACCTGGATCCTTTTCCACAAAAGACCACATTCTAGGCCATCGAGTAAGTCTCAATACATTCAAAAATGTCAACATGGTGCAAAGCCGTTTGAATCCACCAGCCCCTCCATGGGAGAAAGCCGAGGCTTTCTACTCCTGCCAAGACTTACAGCCTCAGAACCCACGGGGACGGGTCTACTCTGCCCTAGAGAGTCACGGTGACTCCGGATCTACTCGATGGCAAGGACTTTGAGTTTTGAACAAAAAGGAAGTTGTGGAAGTTGAAGAGTGGGTTTGGGGGGATTTCAAGCGGCAGCTCAGAAAAGAGGCTTTGGGGTCTGGCTAGCCCATAGTCAGGCTGTGTGACCCAGGGCACGTTATTGCTCCTCTGTGGGGATTTTATGGAGACTTCTTATCTGTAAATGGGGATGATAAAGAACCTTCTTCAAGGGGCTACTAGGGGGCTTTAATGAAACTGTTTCGCCAAAGCCTTGGCATAAAGGATGAGGCTAACGATGGCTCTCATTGCCGTTGCCGTCATCCTTGGTCCCGCTGCAGCCTGGGACCTAGATCTTTCTCTTTATGAGAAACTGTTTTCCAGGCAGAACTCCTCACAATATCAGCGATCATTGAGGGAAGGAAATCCATGCTGGTTACACTTACTGAGCACTTACTGAGTTCCTTCACCCCCACCCCCAGCAGCAGAGTCAAGTGCTTCACATGCACTTGGTGATGCATTCTTAGTAAAGACCCCAGGAAATGTCCTTTTACAGATGAGAGAACTGGATTCGTTAGCTACTGCTGTGTACCACACTGCCCCAAGCCTTAGCTTAAAATAGCAAACACTGATGATCTCACACTGTGACTTGGGAAGTTGGAGGGCCTGGCTGGGTGCTTCCGGTACAGAATCTCCCACGAGGTTGCTATCAAGACATCAGCTAGGGCTGCAGTCACCTGGAGGTCTGATTGGGCGGGATTGGAGCTCCCGGATCCATTTCCAGGATGGCGTGCTCAAGTGGTTGGCAAGTTGATTCTGGCTTGTTGGCAGCGGGCCTCGTTTCTCCATCACAGGACTAGATTCCGTGGGATTGCTTGAGCATCCTCGCACGGTGGCTGCTGGATTCCCCTAGAGCAAGTGGTTCAAGAGAAAGGCAGAACCACAATGTCCAACCAGGGAAGTCACACTCCGTGGCTTCCACAATAACCCACTGGTCACACAGGTCAGCCCTATTCATTGAGGAAGGGAACATGCACCGGAGTGGGTATCAGGAGGTAAAAGTCATTGGGGCCCATCTTGGAGGCACAGAGGGTCAGAGAAGTTTAGTCATTTATCAAAGGTCACACAGCAGGTGAATGACAGGCCCAGGATTTAAAACCAGAGTGCATGACACCAACACTACGTGTGCCACCTCTGCACCACCACCTTGACCCTGGCTCCAGGTGGGATGGTGACTCCCTGGGAAGAGGTCAGGAGGCTTGGGTTGGACTCACAATTCTGACAGTAATTCGCCATGCCGCCTCAGGCAAGACACTGCCCCTTTCTCTGGGCCTCAGTTTCCCTTGCTGTTAAGCAGGAGCAATGTTAATTACTTCCTGGCAGGAGCCATGTTAATTACTTCCTGGTTATCGAAAAAGGAGCCCTGGTGGCCTGGGGATCACATGTTGGGCTGTTATGTTCCAGGTCATCGGTTCAAAACCACTAGCCACTCTGCGGCAAAAAGAAGAGACTTTGTACCCCTGTAAAGAGTTCCAGTCTTGGAAACACAGAGGGAAAGTTCCACTCTGTCCTCCCAGGTCTCTGTGAGTTGGAATCGATCCCATGGCAGAAAGCATCTGGTTATTCAAGTGAAGAAATAGGTTGCTTAAGCCACTGGATTTGGGGCTGTCGCTGTGAGAGCAGGTTGAACATGTCCCGATACAGTGTGATGGGAGAGTAAAGGGCAGCCTTCCACAGAGTAATGGGGGGGTGTCCCTTGAGCAGAGGCCTGAACCAAGCTGTGTGAATGCACGACATGCCTGTATCCCAGCAGCGGGAACAGCAAGTGCAGTGGCCCAAGGCAGGGATAGGCTTGACCTGTTCAAGGACCAGCAACGGTTGAAGGAGTTGAGCAAAGAGGGCACTAGAAGCAATTAAGTCAATGTGGTTGGCAGAGTAATGCCCCCCACAAAGATGCCAGCCTTAACCCCAAGAAGCTGTGAAGATATTGCCTGACCTAGTAAGAAAATTTTGCAAGTATAATTAAGTTAAGCATCGTGAGATAGAAACATTAGGTCCAGGTGGCCCCATTATCATGGCAAGAAGTGGAAGGAGGTGGCAGGGGACTCAGAGGAGGTGTGACGAGGGAGGCAGAGGGACGCCACTATAAACTCTAAAGAGGGAAAAGAAGGAGATCACAAGCCAAGGGAACCAGGAAGCTTCTAGAAGCTAGAAAGGACAAGGAAACAGGCTCTTGAAGCTTCCAGGAGAAATGTAGCCCTGGTTACATGTTGAATTTAGCCTAGTAAGACCCATTTGGACTTCTGCCCCCCAGAGCTGTAAGGTCATACATTTAATACCACGAAGTATGCGATACCTTGTTGCAGCAGCAATTAGAAACTATTACAGTTGAAGAGAAGGCAGGGGCTTTAAAGTCCGCTGTAGGGTCTTCCGATGTTTTTCTAATGCTCTGGGAGCCCCTGGAAATTTCTGAGCAGAAGGACATGACTAGGATTTAACAGGATTTCTAGGGCGGGGTGTGTGTGTGTGTGTGTGTGTGTGTGTGTGTGTGTAAGAAATATGTTACTAAGTACTTACTACTAGTTGGGCTGTTAACCACAAGATCAGCAGTTCGAAACTACCAGCTGCCCCAAGGGAGACAGATGAGGCTTTCTATTCCTATAAAGAGTTACAGTCTCAGGGCCACCCAGGGGCAGTTCTATCCTGTCCTATAGAGTTGCTAATGAGTCAGCATCGACTTGCTGATCTAGCTCTTTGCTAGATACCTGCATGGTATTGTGTTTTTCACATATACATATTAACTGGATTAATCTCCCAACAAGCAAACAATGTAGGAGCTATTATTATGCCCATTTTATTGATGAGGCAAATAACGCTAGTTATTTTACTGATGAGGCCAATACTGCTAGTGAAGGGAAATGCTGAGATTTGAACCCAGGCGTGGAGCCCAAGCTCTTCTGCTGAGCGCTATTCAGCACCCATCGTCCAGGAGCTGATCCTTGAAGCTCTGGGGGCTGCATAGAGGGAGACATGAAAACTACAAGGCACGCTGCCCTCTGCTGATTGATAGCACTACTTCTCACTGGAATCATATAGCCTAGTTACAGTGTTGGATGGGGACCTGTGGAAATATTCCATTTCTTAAGCCGTATACGGGCAGCTACCTGAATAAAGACACAACAGTCTATCTTTAGTCACCTGAAGCAACAGAGGATGAAGGGAGTCAGGAACAGGAGGAAGAGATAGAATATGGGGTTAATCACCTGAGATCAGAAGAACGGGGCAGTGCCTGACTACCCTGACTGAACATTTTTATCAACGAATCTCATAGAAGAGTCCTGATTAAAATGAGGGAGATGCAGAACAGAATTCCTAATTCTCTCTGCAGCCAAGGAGGATGGATGAGCCCCTGAAGACAGATCCCTGAGGTCATCTTTAAACTTAAACCAAAAATATGCCCTGAAGTCATCTCAAAACCAAATGCGAGGAGTCTCACTTAACTAGCTGTCTTAGTCTGGGTTAATTAGAGAAACAAGTCCAGAGACACTCATAGGTGTGTAAGAGAGAGCTTTGTCTCAAAGAGCAATGGGATATTGAGAGAACACCCCAGCCCGGTCCAGATCGAGTCCATAAGTCCAATATCAACTCATATGTCTGATACTAGTCCATAAATTCCTCTTCAGACCCCCATAGCCATTCACAATGATACCGAATGCAGGAAGATCACAGGCCGATGGGTAAAAAGTCTTGTGGATCCAATAGCGGTGGACGCAACTCCAGGGCTCTGGCTGCCATCAGCATGGCTCCATGTGGCTTGTCGACAGGAAGGTGAAGCAGAGAATGTGTGGCCCACCTCCAGGGAGAAAGAGGGGAAGTTCCCAGAGTCCTCATGAGAAGGCCACGCCCACAAGGAGGCATCATCAGGCTGTGACCTGATTGACAGGTTTGACTCCACCCCTTCACCCTTCATATCCTCAGGTTGACACGAGATAATGTAACTACCACAACGAGGAAAACCTATCTGCCTCGCGCAGTCCATGTGTTTAAGCACGAGCACTGTGGGATCCAATTGACACCAAGAAAATAAAAGTGAGACGGGAAAACAAACCCCAATCGATAATGTCATGTTAACCATAAACGTCTAGCCTTGGGTAAGGCATCACATCTCCCAGGAAAGCTTTGCCGACCCCTTCCCTGACAAAGGCTGGATTGGTACTTTCTTAAGGGATGGAGGGGGTGGGCACAGCCTCCTGAGCCTCCACAGGCACAGTCCTCCTCCCCCAGGCACTAACTTCCTGTGGCTGGGGTGAGCTGGTTCACCCAGGGGACCAGGGTTCAAACCCTCACTCCTCTGCTTGCTAGCTGTGTGACCTCAGGCAAATTCTTGCCTTTCCCCCCGTGCTTCCTGAGCGATGCTACAGACTGCAGGCCCAGAGGGGGGTGCGGGGTGTTAGGTTGGGGTGCGCTGTCTCTTGTCAAGTGTCACGGTCAATGTCAGTTCCTGTGTCTGTCTCGCTCTGCATCAGACTGTGAGCTCCCTGCAGGCAGCAAGTCTGCCTTCTTACCCACTTCCGAACCCCGGGCACAGAGCCTGGCCTGGGTAGGCATTCTGAAAGGGGTTCCTGGCTGAATCTGTGTTCATTCCGAGACAAAGGCAAATGAGACACATGTGGTCTGTGCTCCTGATGTTTCTATGCTCCTGAGGGGGAGACAGCCAATGAGCACACAGGTGCATGAGCTAATGAGGAATGTCAGCCACGGAAGCATGACGGACAACATAAAACAGGTGTGATACAAAGAGGCTGGAGAGCATTACACCAAATGGGCAGTCAGGGAAGGCATCCTTGAGGTGGTGGCCATGAGCCAAGACATGATGGACAGGAAGGTTTCAGCCACGGGAAGGGCTGGGAGAACAGCCTTCAGGAAGAGGACACAGCAGGTGCAAAAGCCCTGCAGCAGGAAGGCCTAGAGAGGGGTGACCAAGAGGGAGAGGGTGGAGAGGAGGTGGGAGAAGGCAGCACAGACTCTTTGTGGAGAAACTTGAGTGGTAAAAGCTGGGAGCAGCACCTGTCACCCAGGAGTCTCCCATAATGAAGATGGTCCCAGACTAAGCTATAGACATCTGTTCTCCTGAGGGAGCCTGCGAGCTCCACCGGAGGCAGCTCAGCTGGGAGACACGGCCATCCAGCCTTGTCTAAGTCCCCTCACAGGCCAGACTTGAGGCCCCATTAATATAAATGAGCCCCTTTGCTGACTCGGTTTCCAAATGAGTCCAGCCGCTCACGACCTCCATTCCAGGAAATGTGAAATTTATGTAATGAAAATTAAAAGAGAAACTGGGCAAGTGGGTCCTTAAGTGCTTTCCTCCCCGTCTAAGTGAGCCAGGTCTGCACGGCTGGCAGGAGATGGATGGAGGCACCACGCAAGGGCTCCTGGGAGAGGATGACCATCAGGGAGGCAGGGAATGTGGGCGGAGCAGGCAGGAGGGAGGAAAGGTGCCCATCCTCCCTTTGAAAAAAAGAACCACAGTAATGATAGCTCATGTTGCAAATGCCTGAAACTATCCTAAGGGCTTTTAATCTGTGAGTATCTCATACAACCCCCACAACAAGCAGATGGGCGGGCCCTTTTATCCCCCATCCCCACTTACAGATAGGGAAACTGGGACTCATGTTGGAGAAAAGACTTGATCAAGACCACAGAGCAAAACATTGGCCAAAGGAGGCCTCATGGGTTTTTTTGCTCATTCCCCACATGGGCCTGCCCTCGGGTCCAGCACTGGGATAGAAAGGAATGTCAGGAAGGCTCAGGGTCTGAGAACCTGAGTTCAAATGCTGGCTCCCACTACTGACCTGATGTATCACTTTGAACCAGCCACTGACCGCCTGGTAGCTGTTCCTTTGTAATGACAGCCCCTTCTCCACAGTGTCCATCTGTGTTTAAAAGAGACCATCTATAAAACTCCCAAGGCAATTGAATTTGCCTTCTGCACGTAGTTCCTTTTTCTTTTTTTTACATTGTAAACTCGTGGAACTATAAGGTTGGGGCAACTGACTTCAGGTATGGCTGGATCCAGGGGGTTTTAATGACACCATAAGGGCTCAATTGTTGGCTGGTTTTTCCGCTCTTTCTCCTTAGTGCACCCTTACCAGGACCTCCAGGAATACATCATTCTTACACCTAGAAATCTTGGTCAAAAGATTTCTTCATTTTCCCAAGAGAGCAGCAAACATTCATTCGTATCGGACCAGCTTGGATTATATAGTCATCTCTCAACTAGTTTCTGGACACTGAAGGATAAACTATGCTGATTTGGGCCTCCGGGGTCACATGCCAACCTTTTAGACCTGGAGGAGAGGGGTAAAAAACCTGGCTGGACCACTCAGACCATGAGTGGAAGATGCTCGGCTCCACAAAGGAAAACAGGGGTACCATTACCAGAGGGGCAAGATTAGAAGCTCTGGTAGCAGTGTTGGGTAAGGGTTGGACTGCTACCCTCCTTGAAGCTCAGTGGTTCTAATCCACGAGCCTCTCCTCAGGAGAAAGGTAAAGGTGTCTGCTCCCATAAAGATGTTCAGCCTTGGAAACCCTATGAATCAGAATCAGCTCGGTGCCAGTGGTTTGGGGTTTGGGCACCCGAAAAATAGGGAATAGGTACTGTACTATTCCCACGCACAATTGCCAACATGGTGCTCCCAGTAGACACCACCTGAACACGTATGGCCCCCCAGTGATGGCCGTGAGGATAAAATGAAGCCGTGTGGACAGAGTGGGTGGCAGGGAGTCCGTACCCCACAGGGGAGAGGCGGTGCTAGAAGTGAGTTTGGAGGCTGTCCACATGCAGATGAGCAGAGGTGCGGGAAGAAACCAGGAGATGGGGCTTCCCCCTCTGGCCCACACTTGCTCTCCCTCTCTGGAGCTGGGGCCAGATAAGGGTGAGGCACTGGCCTCGGATCTATCCCATGAGGAGGTCCCCAAAACTCAGCTGTCCAGATAATAGCGTTTTTGTAAAAAAAAAAAATTTTAATCAGTCATACTGAATAACATCCATGATCAACATTTTGAATACAGGCAGGATTCACAAAAGAACCCTGGATCCAAAATCAGTGGTGAGGAGGATGTAGGAGGCCTGGTAGAGCTTGATCAAGGGCAATGTAACCGAGAGGAATTACTGAAACCCGAATGAAGGCTGAGCATGATAGTGGGATAAGAGGAAAGTAAAAGGAAATAGAGGAAAGAACTAGGCGACAAAGGGCATTTATAGAGGTTTAAATACAGGCATGTACATATGTAAATATATCTATATATGATGATGGGGAAATAGATCTATGTGCATATATTTATAGGTTTAGTATTAAGG
>NW_022109491.1:8005766-8024801 GCF_000313985.2 Echinops telfairi
GAAACACAGGGAATCCAGGGCGGATGATCCCTTCAGGACCAGTGGTGAGAGTGGTGGTACCAGGAGGGTGGAAGGAAGGTGGGGTAGAAAGGGGGAACCAATCACAAGGATCTACATATAACCCCCTCCCTGGGGGAGGGACAACAGAAAAGTGGGTGAAGGCAGACATCGGACAGTGTAAGATATGACAAAATAATAATAATTTATTATTATCAAGAATTCATGAGGAAGGGGGCAGGGAGGGAGGGGGAAAATGAGGATCTGATACCAAGGGCTCAAGCAGAAAGCAAATGTTTTGATAATGATGATGGCGACAAATGTACAAATGTGCTTGACACAGAGGATGGATGGATGGATTGTAATGAGTTGTGTGAGCCCCCAATAAAATGATTTTTTTTAAAAAGAACTTGGATCCTATGGAAGGGCCTCCTTCCTTAAGCAGGTCAAGCTCATCCTGCCCCAGGGCCTTGGCTTCTCTCTCTCTCTCTCTCCCTGGAACACTCTTACCCCATATCTCTACGTGGTCAACATCTCATGGTGACCTAGCTTAAATGTCACCTTCTCGGCAGGTCTTTCCCAGCCAGCCTTCCCGTTCCCTCAGTCACACCACATTCACATGCGTTGTTTTCTTCTCGGACCCTGTTTGTTGTCTGCCTGCCTTTGTCACTGCTGTGCCCCTAGCACCTAGGCCAGGCCCTGGCACATAGCAGGTGCCCAATAGTCATTTGTGGAATAAATGAATGAACTTATTATCCTCTCTGAAAGCGGGTCAAGCAACCTGAGTCACAGAGAGGGGGCTCGACCTGCTCAAAGTCACACAGCCAACGAGAGGCAGGAAGGAAATGGGGACCCAGTTCCCTGCTTCTGAGCCTTCTGTGGCCTCCACGTGAGACACGGAATGCACTTTGGGACCTTTGGGCAGACTCCACCACCCAGAGGGCGTCACGTGTGGAATGAGGCCTGGGGAGTAGCTCCTGAGGGTGGTAAGACCCAGTCGACCAGGCGGCTGGGAGGCAGGACTGTTTATAGGGGCTGGTGGCTGTCACCATGACAACAAGCCAACCCACAGCTTCCTGCATCACTGGGGACGTAGGTTTGTGCTCAACTGATTGAGATGCTGTGATGACAATGTGGCGGGGTGGGGGTGGGGGGTGCGGGGTGCGGGGCACCCACAGGGTGGGGACCCCCAACACCCAGCCTAGGGAAGGAAGCTCTTCTCTCTGAAAGTTGCCGGATGCAAGAAGAGCCCAGTGATGCTCTGTGAGGTTCGTGGGTGTGTGCATGTGTGTGCACATGCATGCGGATGTGTATATATGCATGTGTACGCATTTACTAAAGACAGAGAGCTTGTGGGGAAGATGGCCCGGACTGCGTGTGTGGAGCCGGGCTGCCTGGGTTTGAATCTCTGCTTTGCCCCTTGACATCTCAGGAGAGTGACCAATCTCTTAGTGCTTCGATCCGTCCTCAGTAAAATGAGGATAAACAATAGCATCCTGGCAGGGCTGATGTGAGGGGTCCATGTGCTAAGACACTTCCATTATTACTTCTTTCTTGAATTCCCCTTAAATCTGTCGCTAGGTCACTTCCCTGCTGTGAACACTGACCCAGCAGGTGGAGGGGGAGGAAGTGGACGTTGACATGGACATTACCCAGGCTGGTCCCTGGGGACCTCACAGCCAGATGCTGCAGATCCAGCTTCCAGCTCCTGGAGGGCAGCCCTCAGATCTGACGGCTCAACTTGGCACATTTTTTAATGTATATAGATTTACCTTTTAGACATATTGCAATCAGTGCTCCATAAGACAGTTCTTCTGAAATAAACTTAAAAGTCCTCTTGCCACTGCCTCCAAACAGAAAAAGGAGCCTGCCCCTTGGCTCCAACCCAGGACACTGATGGCCCTAATGGTCCATGGAAGAACATTAAGGATGGAGTGGCCCAAAGCCCGAGACAAGAGGGCCAGACCCCTCCTCTGAAGTCCTCAACCAGAAAGGCAAGGTGACAGCATGGGCCTGGGACATGGCAGCCAACTCCATGAGAAACTCGGGGGAGTAGCTGCACAACAGACAGCATGCTTGACCGGTAGAGCCTCGCCTTGGCCTCCAGGGGCTCGCCCCGAGGGAGTAGAACTGGAGTGGAAGTCCCAGGAGAGCCCCCACCTAGGCCACGTCCTATTCCGTCTCGCCCAGAGCAAAAGAAAACCACCAGGACATAACATTGCTAAGTGCCAGACGAATGTGTGTATCCACCAGTTTCAGCCGCAGCACCCTAAGAGGGGCTCCTATTATCATCAGCAGTTCCCCTTGACACATGGTCAACTGAGGCAAAAAGGCACTTGTCCAAGGGCAAATGACTGTGGACTGGGAAATCTGGGACTTGTGCCCAACCACCAGCCCAGATAGGTGAGCCAGGGAACATGGTTTAAAGGTGCTGGGTGTGCAGGCTAAGGAGCTCTAGTTGCATTGAATGGCTAAAAGCAGAGTCAGTGGTTCAAACCTACCAGTCGCTCTGAAGGAGAGAGATGAGGTTGTCTGTTCCCATAAAGATTTACAGCCTTGGAAACCCTAGTTAGGGTCTGATGAGTCAGAATTGACTCAATAGCAGTGGTGAAAGCTTAGGAGTCTTGGAGTTGTGGGGACGGAGCACTGTCCAGTGCCCTGGACAGAGGGCACTGCGGCCCAACCTAAGCCATCGCTGGCAACTTGTAGAAACGTGGACCCCAGGGCAAGGTATTTTGGAGTTTCCCCAAATAAGCTACACTTGTATGTGAACCCCCTGATTTTAAAACGTGGAATCGGTTGTTTGTTTTAAACAGGAAGCAACAACAACAAAACCCATGGTGTTCTATTCCTCTAGTCCAGCGGTTCTCAACCTTCCTAATGCCGCGGCCCTTTAATACGGTTCCTCATGTGGTGGTGACCCCAACCGTAAAATGATTTTCATTGCTAGTTCATCACTGTCACTTTGCGACTGTTATGAATCATAATGTAAATATCTGATATGCAGGATGCATTGTCATTGTTTCAAATTGAACATAATTAAAGCATAGTGATTAATCACAAAAACAATATGTAACCAATATTGTGAAATATTTATTTCTAATGACAAGTAAATGAAATTTTGTCTTGAAGCATGGTATAGCATGGGTAACAGTCTTCATGCCCAGGTACTTGTAGGTGGGTGTATCTGCATGTGGGCGGACCCAACTGGAGACGCATAAGGGAGCGGTGTCTCGGCTCCTAAGACCATCGGAAATATGTGTTTTCCGATGGTCTTGGGCAACCCCTGTGAAAGGGTTGTTCAACCCCCAAAGGGGTCACAACCCACAGGTTGAGAACCGCTGCAAAGCCGGACCTGCTACCTAACTGGCAGGACTTGGTGCGAAATGAAAATGCAGGCTCTTTGCTTAAAAGTATGAGGAATGTCAACGCGCTGACAGCCAAGCCCCTGTAGGACTGTGCAGGCCACCCACCCAGGACGCCAGCAGGCCACGCTGCCCCTGGGGCAGCCACTTCCTACTCGTTGAATTAAACGCAAGTGGTGGGGAGAAAGAGCATGTAGTAGGCGTGCGCCTACAGTGTGTCATGTGTGTACTTAACATGTAGAAAGCACTCCCCCGTGCCAGGAACTCTCTGTAGTTAGGCTTTTTTTTTTTTTCTAGTTGGAACTCACCTTAATGAGGCGTAGTTAGGCTTTTAAACCTCACACCAGCACTTGGCGACTGTTACTGCCGGTGACTCAGCCCAACCCAGAATGCACTTTGGAACCAAGGGCTGCCGATCCACATGCTCAGTTGTGGATCACACCGCTGTGATCCCGACGGTTCTGATTGGCTGTATTTTGGCAGTAGATCACCAGGCCTTTCTTCCTAGTCCCTCTGTGTCTGAATCCCTCATCTCACTGCCACGGAGTCATTGCTGACTCATAGTGAGCCCCTGTGAGTTTCCGAGACCGTTTATGGGAGTAAAATGTGTTTATGGGAGTAAAAGTGTTTATGGGAGTAAAATGCCCGGTCTTTCTCCAGGGGAGCTGCTGGTGGTTTTGAACTGCCGACCATGAGGATCGTGTAGCCCGGACCTTGTAATCATTACTCCACGACGGCCCCCTTCGTAGTCTGAAAGCTGTGCTGGAATCTGTTCAGCATCACAACAACACTCAAACCACCACTGGCTGTGCACAAGGTGCTTGGAGCAGGGATCGACCCGGGGTCTCGCACATGGAAGGCACAAATTCTACCCCTGAGCCACATTGTCCCCAGACCTCTTGGCTGGGCACCCCTTAAAGACCTGCTGGAGCAGATGGAGGCAGGGCAAGAGGAAGGAAAACAAACAGGGAGTAGGCCCCCACTGTATGCCGGGCAGAGATTGGCACAATGTTGTTGGTAGATGCTATCCAGTCCGTGCCCACCAAGCAAGAGGCCCTCCTCTGGGGACGAGTCCCTGCCAACAAAGCATCCAAAAGCCCGTGAGGCGACGTCTCCCCCCAGCCCCCCTCTCCACTCCTGGCTGTGCTTTTTCCGGGGCAGATTTTGTGTTTTGTTTCTGGCAGTCTGGGCATGTAAAACATCCTCGCCATCATTCAAAGACATCGGTTCTTCTCCATTCTTTACCTAATAGCCAACCCCTCACAAAGCTCTCCCCACACGCCATGTGCTCCGTTCAAATGCCTTGAAACCTCTCACCAGCACCACGAGGTAAGGTGTCCCATTTTCCAGATGAGAAGAGTTCGGGACAAGGAAGTGAGGTCATTTAGTAATTTCTAATACTTGACAGAAGTGACCTGGAGTGGCGGGGATGAAGGAGAGTAGAGGGGAGGGGAAGGGAGGGCAACTATGGGAGAGCAGGGCAGGAGGAGGGGAAAAAACCAACCCTGAGCCTGTCTCCCAAGCTGGGCTCCCAGGAGGTCTCAGCCAAGACTGTGGAATTTGGGCCACCCCCCAGAGAAGGACCCATGGCATTTCGGAATCACGGTGCCATCCGCCCGTCTTGGCTGCTCTCCGGCGATCCAATTACTAAATGCAGCCGCATTCTTTAAAAATGTCTTTCCTCTTATGTAATGCAATGGTGACAAGCACCGGGCAGATGGTGCTGTGACAAGCTTTTTAAAAGTTGATCAGGAGCTCATCTTTCAAAATTAATGTCGGAGCATTTCAACAAGCCGAGGCCGACCACAAAACCGGATCAAGAATCCATCCGGGCCAAATGGCTTCACGGCTTGGTCATGCTCCCTCCTTCCTGGCCAGGGTCGGACAGGAATGTTCTGGAATGTGCGCTGCACGGGTCAGGCTGACTGAGGAGCCTGGGCATGCTCGGTGGGGATGATGGGAGAGAAGCACCCTGGGTAGCCTCAAATCCTGAGACTCTGGAACCACTTCAAACCATTTACCAAGGCTTTGTTATTTTTTTTAATCCAACTTTTACGTCCGTCGTCTGCAAGAGAGCAGACGTCTTTCCCTCCCTCCTTCCCGGAGGGGAGGCGGGTTAGTCACAAACTGTGTCAGATGCTGCCAGCCAGCGAGCTGTCTCGGCCCCCACCCTCCCTCCTCGGTGTTTGCGGGTGAGATCATTGCGTTTGGAGCCAATTATAGATGGAGAACGCTGAGGATGTGCAAAGAAACCTCCTCGAACCCTGCCCTCCCACCATCACAGGCTGTACCCGGAGGGGACGGGCAGGAACAGGGGGCCAACAGGTCGGCCCCAGGCCCGAGTTCAACCCCAGGCTCTGCGAAGGGCGAACATTCCTAAGTCACAGTTTGTGAGTGTCAGGCTAGGATGCTAGGCCGCTAGGTAAAAGGACTCTGTTGACCTTGGAAGTTCAGAGCTGAATGAGCCTTTTGGGTTCGCCGTTGTACAGAGCTTCCTGGTGGCGTAGCGGTTACAAGTTGGGCTGCTAACCGCAAGGTCAGCAGTTCAAAACCACTGGTCACCCACTCCGTGCGCTTTCTACTCCCATAACAAAGTGATGGTCTTGGACACTCCCAGGGGCAGTCTCACCCTGTCCTATAGGATCCCTGGGACAACTTGATGGCAGTGAGTAATGTACCGACAGGGAGCTGAGGGTCAGAGGAGAAAGGGGCGTGGGTGGTAGCTCCTCCCCCTCCCATGAAGAGGACCTATGTAGTCTGGAACTCACCACCTTCCTTCTTGCCCTTCAGGGGTCAGCACCCTGAGTTTTCCTGGACTCCCGTTCTCTACTCTTGGTCCAGGTGGCTCACCTCTGACTGGCCCCTTCCCAGGTTCCAAGGATGACACCTGACTCAGCCCTGGCCAATCAGAGCCGTCCACCCCACCCCAGTGATAGGTCCAGTGTGTGAGATGACCCAGGCCATGGAACAAGCCACCCCAGGGCTGGAGCGGAGACCACTGGGAACCACAAGTCCTCTTTCCCCTGGCAATGCTGCTGAGGAAGAGGAAGGAAGCCAAGTGCCGCCTGACAGCCATTCATGCCACCGCCAGGGACCTGCCCTCAGCTGACACGGAGGAAAGCAAGACCACTTTAACCCTTTCACACCTGAAGCTGCAGGTCTATCCCGGACAATTGACTTGCATGTGCCAGTACATTTCCGCTTGAGTTCAGGGTGGTCGAGTTGGGTTGTATCACCCATCTCCTGACTGATACAAAGCCTCGGGGTCCTCAGGTGTCAGTGGGGGCTCCAGGTCCATCACACCCATCCAGCCCCCAATAGATTTTGATCTTTTTAAAACTACAAGCTTCCTGGAAATGCCTCCTCCTCTCCTCACTCCCCTCACAGCAACCCCTCCCCCAGGGGTCGAACCCAAGGAGAATGCCCCGAATAATGCTACTCAAGAGAGGGCCCTGTTGGCTGGGTACCCATCACCAAACTGTTACCCCCCACAGCATCTGCCTTCCTGTTTCATGGGTCAAAAACCAGCTGCCATGGAGGCTAGCCTGGCTCATGGCAGACCCTGTGCTTGTCAGCCTAGACCCGTGTGCCAAGGGGTGTTGGATGGCTAATTCTTTTCAGCCATCAATCACCAGGCTTTTCTTCCAAGGCACCTCTAAGTGAACTTGGACCCATGACCTTTGGGCAGCAAGCTGAACCACTTAACCATCTGCCTGACCCACGGACTCGGTTTCATTTTACACCCCAGCTCTACCACGGCCTAACGAGTAGCTCTGAACCAGTCGATAGACTTTCCTGAAGCTCCTTTTGGTAAATGAGGAAAAGATAACCTACCTCATGGGGGCATGGAAGGGGAGCTACCAGGAACCCCAAGCGTATAGGACAGAGCTCCATCCTCCCAGCATGTACGAGCTGCTCAAGAAGACAGGGCCTGCGCTCTAAAGTGACTTCCACACACGCCCTCTTGGGCCCAAACCAGAGCATGGGCAGAGCAGGGCAGTGTGCCCAATTCTAGGGAGCTGTCTGCACGGGGTCTCCATCCAGCCCCTCAGCCCACCCGGCACATGGCAGGTGTCACCAAACACTTGTCCCTGGAGTCATCCTCACTCCCAGAGAGTGGGTCACTTAACCCTCTCGTTCTTCACTCATTATCAAGCGTTCATTGTGTACCCGGCACGGCACTGGGTGCTGGGGGCACAGCTGGGAACAAGACGGACCAAAATCCCTGTCCGTGCGCAGGTGCCTGTGGTGCATGGAACGTCGGATGTAGCAAACCAAACATCAGACCTGCTGCCAGAGTGAGGGTAGAAGTGCCCCGTGGGTTTCTGAGACGGTAACTCTTTACAGGAGTAGAAAGCCCAGTCTTTCTCCCTCGGAGCAGCTGATGGTTTCAAACCACTGACCTTTTGGATCGACTCAAACCACTGACCTTTTGGATCAACATCCAGGACTCTGTCACTCAAAGGCTGTGTGACCATGGACAAGTGACTTGACCTCTCTGTGCCTCCGTTTCCTCAACTTTAAGACAGGGGTAATAAGTGCACCGCCACAGGACCCATTGAGTCGATATAGACACAACGGGTGAGGACAGTGGGTGTTCACTGTGCACCAGCTGCTGTCACTTAGATCCAGCGCACAGCGACCCCGAGTGTGTCAGGGGAGAGACTGTGACTTACGGAAGCAGATCTCCAAGCCCATCTTTTGGGGCTCCCCGGCAGGTGTCCCGGGGGGAATCGAACCACCAACCTTCAGTTAGCTGTTGCTGTTGGTGGCCGTCGGTCCTGTGTCAACCCCACGTGTGCAGAGGGGAACTGTGCTCCCTGGGGTTTGCAACGGCTGCTTTCTTCTGAGGCCCCTCTGCAGGGGCCCAATAGATAGATCTTTGTTACCGTAACTCTTAAAGTCGTGGTGAGACATTCCCTTTTGAAACAAGTGTACTCCATGTCTGTTCCTTTTAAAGAAAGTTTATTTAAGTGAAAAATAAGCAGGGGCGGGGCAGTCGTGTACAGGTGAGGCGGAGCGGGCAGAAGGCACGAGACGGTGTACAGGAGACAGAACGAGGAAGCCCTGGACTAGAGGAAGGTGTGTGCGGGGCTGTGACTCAGCTGAAGCTAATCTTAGTGTCTTGACAGAATGACAAGGCTCGTTCCTCCTGTCTTCAAACTGCAGGCTTCTCCCCACTCCCCCGTCCTGTGGGATCCCAAGCCCTGGAGGTTCCCCCGCCACCCAGGTGGCTTTGAAAGAGAGGCTCTGAGCCATCACTCGCTTAAGGGCCGTGGCCGTGGCCGCTAGATGAAGACAAGGCTGTGGACGGCGGGGCAGGCGCATGCCCGGCGCTGCTCCAGTAGCTCCCAGCTGCCTCGGCACGAGGGGTGGCCGGCGGCTTGCCACCGCAACAGCTGGTCCCTGCAAAAGAGGAGGCAGGCTCTGTGGGCACTGTGGCTTCGGGGCACTGCCTTCTTGAGCTCCTTCCTCCGTGCAAAAAGTACTGCGTTGTGTACAGAATATATGCTGGCCTGGACTTGCTATGATGACCAGACCCGTTCTTAGGAGAGGAACATGTGCATCACGGGGTTGGCAATGGCCAAGCTCTCAGGAGTACATCATCAGGCCTTTCTTCCAAGGCTCCTCGAACCTCCAGCCAGGTGCTTAACCATGTGCGCTCCCCAGGGGCTCCGGATTCATTTTAGATAGTCACTATGATCCCATCGTCTTCTTCTGACTAGAAGCTATCGCATGAACGTGTGTGCGTGAGTCCTAAAACTATATGGGCCCTGTGCCTAATGGAGCAGGTGTCCCTGAAGTGACCAGAGAGCCAGTGACCTTTGGTGTCCCAGGTGAAAGGGAGGGGACGGCAGGGAAGCGGGCAGCAAAGTGAGGTCGGGCAAACCCAGGGACGTGGCTTGGCAACTTGGTGCCCCCTTTTCCACATAGCGGTGTGATTCAGATCACAGGTTCTGGAATCAGCCAGGATTGGTGGCCCAGCCTCTCGGAACCTCGGCCTCCTCCTCTGGGAAAAGGGGCATCGATCCCCACCGCGTCTGTGAGGAACCTGTTGGGAGGGTGATGGGAGAGCCGGTGTGCGGAGGAATTAAAATAGCAGATGATGATGATGCGACGTGACCCTTTCGGCCGTGAGAAGGAGCCCTCCAGGGCCACAGCAGAGCCACATGAATGAAACTGGTGAGCCTGACACGGCCATGAGCGCCCAGGTCCCAAAGGGCAGGTCCTGCACCTGTTACTGCCATCGTGTCGATTATGACTCTCAGAGCCCCTGTCAGGCAGAGTAGAACTGTCCCTGTGGGTGGCTGAGACGGTAAATCTTTATGGGGGTAGAGAGCCTCGTCTTTCTCCTGCAGAGCGGCTGCTGAGTTCGAACCGCTGAGCTAGAGGTTAGCAGCCCAACGTGCAACCCATGGCACCACCAGGGCATCCGTCGTGGTCAGAGGGGGCGACACTATAAGGAAAACTGCAGATGGGTTACCTTAGATGTCAGCGGGTCCTACGGACAAGGGCAACTCGGAAGACTAGGTCGGAAGCCAGCGGCGAGTTGTCACTAGGGGAGGAACGACTCAGAAGAGTGTGAGAGCGGTCTGTCACCGCGTCACTGAACCACACGCCAAGAAACGGGCCAGTGCGCGTTTCACTGTGCCTGTTCCCAACAACCAAACCAAGACAAGTGTTAAAAGCCGGTGGGAAGGAGTGCTGTACCACAAGGAACGCGGTTCCAACCCACCAGTCCATTCAGGGGAGAAAGGAGTCTCTCTACTCCTGTAACGACTTGCAGTCTCGGAAACCCAAGAAAGGGGCAGCTCTACTCTGTCCCATGGGGGTCGCCGTGAGTCAGAATCAACGCGATGGCAGGGAGTGTGGGTTTGGGTAGTTCAGAAGGGGCTCGGTCGTGGGGGTTGGAGGGCCGGCCAGCTGCTGCCTCTTGCCTAGTGATGAGTATTCAGGTGTGCCTCCTTTCCAGTCAGGGCTTAGCCTGTTCATTCAGGTTTCAACCAGTGTTCTGTGTGTACGCTCCAAATCCTGAAAGCGGGTAGAACAATAGTGATAATGCTAAACAGCAGTGACCCCGGTGTGCCAGGGACTGTCCTGAGCTGCTAAGTGCGGCACCTGCCCCGTAGCAGGCCCTTCCCAAAGGACAGTGATTAAAAGGGTCATTACTCTTGTTTGTCTACTCATAGTCACTGCTCCTCAGCTCCCAAGGGCTTGCGAGGCCTAAAGAAGAAGCACACTCATAAAGCACCTACTTGGTGCCCAGCACACAGTAGGTGCTCAGCTCAGTGGCAGGTGTTCTCTGCTCGTCCTAAATACAGAGACACTTCTCAAGCTAAATAAACCCTCCTAAAACCCCCAACTGATAGGCTAATCCCCCTCTGGCCTGTGCCCTCTGCCTGCCCGCCCGCCCGCTCTCCCTTGCCAGCTGCGCACGGAAAGAATCCGGCTGACAGCTCATCTCACGCCCCACGTTGATCCCTGCTCTGCCCAGTCCTGGCTGGTGAGCTCATGCCCTGATCAGACCTCCGGTCACCTGTTCCAGGAGCCCGGCCTGGCCGGGGTGGATGGGAGCAGGGAGTGTTCCCTCCCTCTGGCTCAATCCTGCCCGCTTTCTGATCCGGACACTCCCTGGTGGAGGCGGGAATGTTCCTGACTCCCACCTCAACCTCATCAAAGGGCCATATTTGTCCTCCCAGAGAATTTCCATCCCAAAAGAAAACTTGGGGCTGTATCAACCAAATCTGTCTTGGAAGAGCTCCAACCAGAATGCTCCTTAGAGGCCAGGTGACAAGATTTTGTCTCACATACGTTGGCCGTGTTGTCAGGAGAGACCAGGCCCTGGAGAAGGATGTCCTGCTGGGTAAAGCGGAGGGGCAGCGACAAAGAGGAAGGGCCTCGGCAAGGTGCAACCAAGGCTCGGACATCACAATCGTGAGGCTGGCACAAGACGGGGTGGCGTGTGTTCTGTGGCACGTGGGGCTGCCATGAGTCAGACCGACTGGGCAGCACTTAGCAAGAGCAACCAGCAGCCTCCCAGGGCAGGAGAGGCTCCCTCGGCGGGGGGAGCATCAACTTGGGCTCTAAGATGTGAACACCCGGGCTAAGGAATGAATATCTAATTAGATGCCCGGGGCATCACATGTGTCTTGTCTCCGTTTCCCAGAGTAGACCCAATTGTCCCCATTTTCTAGATTCACCCTGGCGGCGGCAGCTCCCACGAAGTATCCAAGAGGGTCTGGGTGCCGAGCACAGGGTTCCTCCGTCTCATCCAGGAAGGAGCTGTACCAGGGTGCGCTGGTGGCCTTGCCCAGAGGCACACAGCTAATCAGGAGTGGTGGGACTGGATGCCAGGCCTGTTTCACCCCAATGCATCAGCCCCTAACACCCCCACACACACCCTCACCAAGGCATCTGTATCCCCAGCACTAAGTGTATAGGGGACTTAATTTTTAAAGGAAGGAATTCAACACCCTGAGAAATGGAACAAGAACTCCGGGACAGACCCCGGGGAGAACCTCGTTCCAGTCATGTCATAGCCCCTGCCCTTTCAGGGCCCGTTTAGGGCAGACTTAAGAGCTTGGCATTGGGGTCCGGGCATCTCTCATTCCAATTCTATCGCCGCCACTTGCTGGGTGCCTGGACCTGGGCTCCTCTTTGCATCTCGCCTCAGTCTCCTCCTTCAGAAGCAGGTCTCAAAAGGATCCACTTTAGATGCTTGGAATGACTCGGGGGCATGCTGTGCATAAAAGCCTCAATTCCTCCCGCTTGTTCTCCATCACTCAGCGGCTGCGGTTAAGAGACTTGCCCAAGGTTCCACAGCTGGGGTTGGTAGGAATGGCTGGCCTCCTTGGGCAGTGGGACCAGAAACCTGCCGGCCCCTCCCTGACCAAGGCCAAGCATCTGGCCTTCTTGGAACCATCTCAGGCAGCAAGAAGCCCCCAGACTCAACAATCACACCCCACACCCAAATTCCACCACTCACCTTCTGGCCCCGCCACCGTCCCCATAGCAGCGCTGGCTCCTGGTGTCCTGGGCTGGCCACTCACACCGTACACAGACTATGTGTCCCTGGGTCAGATACCTCGTCCACTGGGCATGGGGTGCCCTCACCTGCCTGCAGCTCCTGGGGATGGGCCCCAACAGGAAGCGAACGCAGTACCTGCAGCCACATCCAGAGATACCACCCCAAGCACCATGAGCATTCAGGAAGCACCCACTGAGCGCTCAACTTCTCCTTGCTGTAGAAACTTGAGAGAGCAGAAGAACTAGACAGTGCCCGGCTCCCAGTCATGGTTGTTCTGATCAGGACCACAATAGATGGATCCTGATCGACCAGAGAACACTCTGGATTGGAACTCAAATTCTTTAAAAGTCCAGATTTACTGGACCTGTTGAGACTAGCAGATGCCTCAAAATTATCACCCTGAAATATTCTTTAAATCTTGAATCAGACATATCCCCAGAGGTCAGCATTTAGCTCAATAACCAATTGGCTGATAAAATAAAGAATATAACCCAGGAGTGATGCGCGCCTTAAAGGAATCATCTACCAGAGACCAAATGGTCAAAATTACTCGAGAGCCAGGTAAGGGGGCAGGGAGGCTGGCGTGCTGGAAATGGCACGATCAGCAGGCGATGGCTAACAAGGACGACATGGAAGAGTTTGTTTGGAAATGGTTAAAGGGGGACCTCACGGGAGTTGTCAACGTTCATCTTAAGCACAATCAAATATTGTTATTCTGGGGGGCAATTCGGGTTGATAGGTGGTACCCAAGAGAAGACTCCGTGGCTGATTCTTTGAGCTCGTGTGATTGGCGGTGTGCTCTGCGCTGGGTCCTTTCCTAAGCACCGTATCTAATAGACTATGTATTTTCTTTTTCATCTGTCCCCTCCTTAGAATGTCAATCCCACAAAGGCAGCCATTCGATTTATTATGTCTGACTCCCAGAATAGCATTTGGCTCAGTCAATGTTCGTTGAATGAATCGTTGGGCCAATGGGCTAGGACAACCCAGCGAGGCCGGTGGACCTCCATTTATGCATGAGGAACGTCGGGGTCAGACTACCTCCCACGAGTCAGTGGTGGTTGAAGAGCAAGGGTGTCACCTTGAGGCCCAGGGTGCGCCTGGCTCAAGCCATGGAATTTCCAATCACCTCCTGTGCAGGTGAAAGTTGGACCGGGAACAAGGAAAACTGCAGAGGAATCAGTGCCGGAGAAGACTATTGAAAATACCACGGACTGCCAACGGAATGAGCAGATCCAGATCCGTCTTCGAAGACGTACAGCCAGAATGCTCCTTAGAAGATGGCGAGACTTGTCTCACGCACTTTGGACATGTTAGCGGCGGGAAACCAGGCCCTGAGAAGTAGATGCTTGGTAAACTAGAAGTCCAGCGAAAAAGAGGAAGACCCTCATCGAGCTGAGTTGGCACCACGGCTGCAACAATGGGCTCAAATATAATAATGAAGAGGACGGCTCAGGAGTGGGCAGTGTTTTGTTCTACTGCAAGTGATTGCTAAGAGAGGGAGCCGACTCGGCAGTCCCTCACAACAACAGACAGACCAGAAGCCTCTAGGGCAGTCGTTCTCAACCTGTGGGTGGCAACCCCTTTGGGGGTCGAACGACCCTTTCACAGGCGTCACCCGATTCATCACAGTAGCAAAATGACAGTGATGAAGTAGCAACAAAAATAATGTTATGGTTGGGGGGTCACCACTACAGGAACTGTACGAAAGGGTCACGGCATGAGGAAGGTTGAGAGCCACTGCTCTCATGACACCCACCAGCCGCTCCTAGAGAAAAAGATGGAGGCTGTCCGCTCTGGTAAAGCTCTACCGTCTCTGCAACCCTATCTAGAGTGGTTATGGGTCCGAATCAACCTGGAAGCACTGGATTGAGTTTGGTTTAAACACACCCAAAGCAGCCTGACAGCACAGTGGTTAGGCCAAATGAAGGTCAGTCACTTGACCCCACCGGGAGGAAGATGTGGCGGTCGGTTTTCATGGGGATGACAGTTCTCAGGCCTGTAGGGTGGCTGTGAGTGGGGACTGGCCCCACGACACGGGGGTTTGTGGCTTTTCCCAGTGAAAACACACGCAAGCATCATGGAGAAGGCGCCAGGCAGGACAATGACTCCTTACCAATCCGGGAGGCATGTGGGTTGGAGCCTGTTGCTGTGCTGGTCGTCAAGGGCATTCCGACTCATGCCACCAGGCAGGACAGAGCAGACCTGCCCAGGGTTGCCGGTTGTCTTTACGGGGCAGACCACCGGGGCTTTGTTCCAAGGGGACCCGGGGTGGCTTTGAACCTCTGACCTTTCCATGCACAGCTGAGCACTTCATCTTTGCACCACTAAGGCTCCTTGACAACAAAACTCCTCACCACCATGGAGTCAATGCCGACTCATAGCGAGTCTACAGGATAGGGTAGAACTGCCCCCTGTGAGCTTCTGAGACTGCTAACTCCTTATGGAAGTAGAAAGTCCCATCTTTCTCCCTTGGAGCAGCTGGTGGTTTTGAACTGCCGACCTTGCAGTGAGCAGCCCAATGCAGAACCACTAGGCCACCCACTAGGCCACCAGGGTTCCTACTGACAACAAAACTAGGGTAGTCTAATCTGACTCCTGACCACATGCCACATCTATCAAAAGAACATTTTTCCACGTGAATTCGGTCAGGGAAGCCCTCCATTCTTCAGTATCCGAAATAAGATGTGCTGTTCCCCAAATTTTCACTCCTATCCAACTTATTTTCAAGCGGAGCCATAGAGGGCACCCCCGCTGGACAGGGAGCCGCTGGACAAGCGCTCAGGGCAAGCGTGTGGGGCTGCTGCCCCCTGGTGGCTGAAGCCGCTGGTGGCCAGAGCAGTCACTGGTTTTCTTGGGCCAGAAACAACGGAAAGCCAGCTCCCCGGCCCTTTGCTTCCTGCAGCCCCTGTTAACCCTCAGAAATCCGTCCCTCACCAGATGCCTGTGAAAACTGGATTTCTCTCTCCCTGTTTGTGTTTTTGTAAACTCTTACCCTCCGTGTTGGTCTTGGAGAGGTTGCCCATGTGGGTATCTGATACCAAGATGGTACCCGGTCCTGGACCCTCTACCTCTACCACAATAAGGGACAGATGATCAGCCTTGGCCAGTCAGAGTTCCCCACAGAGGCTCCGCTGAGAACGCTGCACTGAGTGTGGGAGAGATGAAACTTTCCACATGAGCGGGAGGGTGGCGGGGACACTGGCAGTCGTCATCTTGCCCACTCTGGGAGAGAACCGGCTAGAGAACAAAGCCGGCATGTTGAGAGAAAGACGGAATGCCAGGGTAAGCCCTGGCAGAATGCTTTGAGCACCTGGACCTGGCAGTGCTTGAGGTAATCCGACTCACTCCCAAACTGCCTGTCCAGTTAGGTGAGCAGGAATTGCCTTTGCCCTTGAGCAGCTGGAGCTGAGACGCAGTCCCTCGCAGTTGAAGGAATCCCAACGCACATCGTTCTCCTCTCCGACTCTGTGCCACTGCCCCGGTCCAGACCTGATCCTCTCCCTTGATGCTGATGGAGTGTCTACACGTGTTACACACATGTCACTTTGATCTGGATGGAGTGCCTACATGTGTTACACACGTGTCACTTTGATATGGATGGAGTGCCTACACACGTGTCACTGTGATATGGATGGAGTGCCTACATGTGTTACACACGTGTCCCTTTGATATGGATGGAGTGTCTACATGTGTTGCTTTGATATGGATAGAGTGCCTACACATGTTACACACGTGTTGCTTTGATATGGATGGAGTGTCTACATGTGTTGCTTTGATATGGATGGAGTGCCTACACGCGTCGCTTTGAAATGGATGGAGTGCCTACACGCATCCCTTTGAGGCCTAAGGTGCGCCGGATCCAAGCCGCGATATTGTCTGTCACCTCAAAGGCATGTGAAGGATGGACTTTGACTAAGGAAGACCGGAGAAGAGCCCTTGGGTTTGAACCGTGGTGCTAGAGAATATGGGAAACCCACAGGCTGGAAAAGGGGCAAACCAATCAGTCTAAGAACAAGTGGTACCAGAGCGCTCCTGTAAAGCAAGACGGCAAGACTGTCTCCCATACTTTGGACACGCTGTCCAGAGAGAGCATCCTGGAGAGGGGCACCGTGCTCAGTGGGGAGCAGGGGCTGAGAAAAAGAGGAAGACCCTCCACGAGGCCGCGATGAGAGGTGGTGAGGCTGACAGGGAGGATGGCATCGGGCAGTGTTTCCTTCTGTTGTGCCTGGGGTCGCTGTGGGTCAGAACTGATTCAGTGGCACCTGCTGACAACACACATGCCAGATGCTGCCCTACGAACGTGACCTTCTCGCCACTCTCTCTCCACCCTCAAGAGCCCTGTCCCTGCCATCCTCCTTCATAAAGTTGTTGGGCCGCCGCCCTGATCCAGAGCACCTTCACCCTGCTCCCGAGCAGTCGCCGCTGTCTTCTCCCTCGTCTCCCTGACTGTCCCCTGGCCTCCTGAAATCCAGTCTCCAAATCCAATCCAGAAGGAGCCTGGGAAAACTCAGGTTAGGGACGGTTGCCCTGGTCCAGTAGCCCCACGTGACCTGCCCCTCAAGACTTCACATAGGCACAGATGCGCTTGATACAAGCGATGTATGGACTGTTTATAAGAGCTGTAAGTGCCCCCGATAAAATAATTTTTAAAAACATATTTTTCTGCTCGTTCACTCCAACACTCCAGCCACTCTGGTCTTGCTGGTGCTGGAACACACCAGGCATGTCCTGCCTCAGGACCTATGCACTCACTGTTCCCTCTTCCAAGTGTGTTCCTCCCCAGACAGCCAACTCCAGATCTTAGTTCATATGTCACCATCTCTCTGCTGCCCTTTCGACCTCAAACTGTTCCCCGAATAGACCTGTCTAGGGTTTGGCTGAAAACCGAGCCACGGGGGTGAGTTCAATGCCAGCCCTGCAGGGTAAGTAAGGGCCATGCTCTTGGCGGGTTCACGGTCTCTATCTGACCATTAAGCCTTATCTCTTTTATGATGTTGAGTTCTGTTCCACCTTTTCCTCCCCCTCCATCAAAAACCTTCTGATGCTATTCCTTCTGGAGCTGGGTGGTGGTGGCTGGGAACCATCTAGTTCTTCTGGACTCAGGGTTGGGAGACTGCGGACATCTTTGCTGTGGTGGTGTTTGCAGTAGCCCCAAGGCCTATCACATAATCAACCCCCAGGAAATGTGGAAATCCATGACTGTACGAATAAATAGAGACAGTTAATAAGGACTTCAAAATCCAGGTTGATGAAGTCACAAATGCAACGTGGGAAGAAATGGGGAACCACTGAGACAGAGCGACAGACAGGATGAAAGAAATGTAGTCCAAGGAAGACTGTCGACAGATGGCTGTTGACTCTGGATCCATTGGCTTCAACTTACCCTACGGGCTCCTGCTCCTTGATCAATCCTCGTGGCCTCCTCTCTGCCCCATAGCTGCTCGCAGTGACCAGAGCTGGGACTGTGGAGCAAGGAGAAGCCGAATTAGGTAGCACCCAGCCTGAAGCACCACCAAGGAGCCAGGGTTGGGTGCCTCTGACACTCAAATCATCTTCCTGAGAGCCCCAAGGGAATTATGGGGTCTTAGAATTGGGTAGGTGATCCTCATCATGCCCTTTATGCAGGACTTGAGGCAGAACCACATTTATTTCTGAGGTGTGTGTAGTGGGTCTCAGAAAACGTTCTTTGAATAAATGAGTGCTGTTGGTGAATTAATGAGGGAGAGTAAAATAGAGTAGATTAAAGTGCCAATAACTGGATGGATGGATGGATGGATGAAAGGATGGAAGCAAGGGAGGATGGCAGATGGGAGGTCAGAGAGATGGGTATAAGATGGGTGGATGGATCATAGACATGATGAATGGAAAGAAGGACAGATAGAGAGAAGACAGGTAGATGGATGGATAAAAGAGTGGGGGTGGTAGAGGGGGTGAAAGAATTAGCCTGCTGTTAAACAAACACTAGAAATATAACACAGTTTGAGATTTGGTCTGTTGAGATTTAGTTTATCAAAAGGGCTCCGGGATGTCACAGCCCATTTTCCTGTAGTAAAATATTCGCTAAAGTAAAAAATTCCTTTTATACTTGTTCATTATTCTAGGCCTGGGCCTGCTATAAAACCTGTCAATTATTCAAGGATGCTGTAATTCAGGAAAGGGGAAGCAGGGGCCTTTAGACAAGCATTAGAACCCAAAACGTTAGACGCTATGGTCTGAAGACACTTTAGGGGGTACTGGTCTGACATCCCCTGGAGTAAGGACGATATGAAACGATGGTCTGGAAATCCCCTGGGGAAATGTGCATCGTTTTCCTGTGAGCCTGGTCCCCTTTGTCCCGTTGCTTAAGTCCTCTGACCCTCCAAAATCTGCTGGTTACCTCCCGGGACTACTGTGGTGACCGTTTCTTGTCATCATTTAAGCCATATAACTTGCTTGGTTTTTACTGAATTTTGAAGCAGTTCAGAGGTAGCAAACCAGGCTGTTTCCTTCTGTCAGCACTTTCAGAAATAAACTTAGAATTTCTTGAATCAACCTGGTCTCTGTCTCTGTCTTAGGCTGTAACAGAGACAGGTTCCCTCCCCTAGACCCCTGGGTTGCTGGTAATGGAGAGATGCATGAGTGGATGGATGAATGAGTGAGTGG